>NC_139682.1:20150828-21350828 GCF_964106915.1 Podarcis gaigeae | reverse complement strand
TGCAAAACTCAACCAGATAGGCGGGGTATAAATAATAAACTATTATTATTATTAATTATTGTTATTATTAATTAACAACAACCCTGTTTTCTGCTTGGAAACATGGCAGCACAGCCAATGTAAGATTAAACCCTGGCCTCCCCACCATCAGCTGATGTGTTGGCAGGCATACCGTAGTTTGGGGAAAACAGCCTGGGCAGAGGTTGCTCACTACCGTACTGTATTAGATTAACAGCTATTCATTATGATATCTATATGGAACCTCTGTTGTGAGAGTTGTTGAGCTCTGCAATGGGCTTCCAAGCCCTGTTTGTGGACTTTCTAGAGTCATCTGATTGGCCACTGGCCTAGTTGGTCCTTTTATGTGAATTAGAAGAGTTTCTCTTTACACCGCATACCAGGTCTGGGGAAGCTATGGTACTCCAGATGTTGGTGAATTACAGTTCCTATCATTCCTAAGCATTGACCATGCTTGCTGGGGCTGATGGGAGTTGTAATTCTGGAGCATTTGGAGTGCCAAATGTCCCCTGTACCTGCCACCTGTGGTTTTCTTAAGAAATAAATCTGATTATGTTCAGTGAGCCCTAATACTAGGTAAATTTGGATAGAATTGTAGCCTAGTTGTTCTTTATTTGGCTTCCTTATACATCCATGCTTAAGAAAAAACCCCCAACTGTTTAATAATAGCACAATAAAACATTTAGTTCTTGGCCTTTTCCATTCTCCCAGTAGTAGTCTTTAAAAAGCTATTCTGATTAGCAGCTTAAAATAGGTTTACTATATTAGGCAATGTTGCGGCTATGTAGAAGAGTATGCAAGTAACACATTGGGTGTTATATCAGGGAAATGTAACTTAATGCAGGGTTAATACAAAATATTTTAAACATTTTCTGGTAAATGCTAGACTTCCATTTCTGAAATGCATGCTCACTTTATCAGAATTTGAGACACTATATATCTAAAACTTATAAGGCATTGCAGTGTGCCTCCTTTGCTTCTGGAATTTGCTCATTGTGCCTTCAGGTTATCTGGCAACAGTGCATTGCAGTTAAATACAGTGTAGGATTTTTAAAAAAACTAAATTTAAAACAAATTACAGTCTACATTTCTAACTTTATATTTTCCATTTTTAATGTATATTGGAAAGCAACAAAATGAAGGAAAACGGATGGAGAAGAGGAATAAGGGATGTTGTGCAAACAGATTAGATTCTGCAGGGCAGGTGACTAAATCAGAGTTTGAGTATTTAAGGTAAAAGATGGAGATGTGACTTGAGCGTCATTGCTCAGGTGACTCAGAATTCATACCATAACAGTTTAAAAAGAGCACACACCTATCTTTCCTTTGGCTTGCTGAAATTGATGACTGATTTCAATAATAGCATGGTTAGTTTTGCAGAAATAATTGTGGAAATCCAGTGGTGTAATACAAATGCTTATTATTCAGGGATAAAATGGCCAGATGAAAAACAGGCCAAAGTGAGGCCAAGGCTCTCACGTTATCACACTGCATGTGTTAATTGGCTCACTAATACCAGAATTCCTGTAGTATTGCCAACTGTTTTGTGAGTGACCACAATTAATTATAAATTAACACTGTATTTTTCTGCATTTCTTTTTCCTCTAGTAGCATTCCTCAACCTCATCACTCAAAAAACCTCATGCAATTCAGGATAATACTACAGTGTTATCTGATGAGGTGCAGTCCATGAAAACCTTTGCCATAATAAATTTATTAGGATCACATCCAGTGATATCTATTTGCGAGTGGAGTGAATGTCTGCTTAGACAACAGAGGTCTTTGCCTTTCGCTCCTTGCCCTTGCAACCCCAATACACTTCCCTAACTCTGAAGGGTTAGGACAGGGAACTTTCCACAGCACATTTGAGGAGGGCCCGGTGATGGGGAAGTAGAATAATGATAACTTAGAAGAAATCCCTTTGCTCAAATGAAAGTTTGCTCACATGACCTTGGATGTTGCCCTATGTCTTAAAGATTCCATGAAACTCTTCACTGTTTTTAATTTGTGTAGAAGAGGAAATGCCAGCAGGTGTAACTCATCTTTCAAGCTATATCTGATGAAAATCCCTCTTGTACAGAAAGTTACGGGAGCCTCCTCTTCTTTTTCAATATAGATCCTGCAGTAGGCTGAAGCAAGGTCTGGTAGGTTATTGTGAGACTTGAGTAGTTAATTTTCATCATGTGAAAATTGAATGCTTGTGTTTGCAGGTAGCATTTAAATTTCCATTTTTGAGAGGTGGTCAGATTAGTTTTTCATTTGGATGGAAACACCTTTAGCTCAGATGTATCTGACAGAGAAATTGATTCACTTAGGGATTAAAAGTAGGGCTAATTTGCTTATATCCAGATTATTTAATATTAAACTAGTTATTCTTTAGCAACCTTTATTTTCACAATTTTCAAATAAATATGATCTGATTGTTTTTCTTTTCGTTTAAAAAATTGTAAGCTTTTATGCACCCTCCCAAAGACATGTGGGCTTGAATGACAAAGAGTTTGAATCGTATTTCTATGATGTATAGGATTATATCCAGCTCAGGCACTAGACTACTTCTTTCAGAATGGAATTTGCCCTGCTCTTCCTTGCAGTTCCTTGTGCACCCTCAAAATCTGCTTTAGGTACCTGGGGGACCCCTGGAAAACATTTGGGTGAGCAGGGGGAGAGGATGGGAAAGGAAAGGGAAATCCTGTTGTGCAAGTTCAGCTCTGCTAAAACAGACAGTGTTGGATACAACCCATAGACTCTTAGTTAGAAAGCTATATGTTTTAATTAGAGAAGCAACTGGATTAAATTTTAATTGAAACATCAGTTTTTTAGCTGAGAGTTTTAATCAAATAAATCTGCATGTGTTTAAAACTAAGGTCTAGAGAAAATTATGCTTTTTTCTACATATAGAGTATACATATAGTATCAAGTTATTACATATGGTAATACAGTCTTCATATACTGTGAAATGATTGTCAAGACAGATTTAAGGAATAATGGACATAATTCTGTTTCTTTCTTACCTCAAATATTCATAATGTATACTATTTCTGTATATATTGTTTACATTATTTATGATTAAAAGTGCCTTTTTGGATCATAGCAAAGGTGCATATAGTGCAACATTCTATCCTCTTCCACCTTTGATGGGGAAGGAAGGGTCACATGAAAGAAGGGCATAGAAGATGCTGATACACCTGTTTCACTCCCAGCGTTCACATGCACACTCACATTACAACATTCCATTTATAACATTGGCAAGCTAGGTGCTTCCCACCCCCACCCCAAAAGATAGAGACCACAAGAATAGCCGTGTTTCATCAACATACAAGTTGGATTGCATTATCAAAATTGATGGGCATGTAGAATTTTAGGTGTTGAATTGGTGTCTGAGTCTAAGGATCCTTGCATGCAGCTGCAGACTCATAGATTTGTATATAACAGGGGAATCTCTGGCCCAAGGGCCAAATGCAGACCTCCACACCTATCTGGCCCTTAGCACTCTTCCCAAGCCATACCCCCTACTGGCCCTGCTTTTCCCTTCTTGAGTATTTTTGTTTGGCTGGAATACGTCCTTGAACACTGATAGTGTCTTTGTTTTTTTGGATATAGGCTAGAGGGGCATGTTCCAATGTGTTTAGAAACTTTCCTGCAGTACAAGGCAAAATTTACATTCATTGCTTTGCCTGCCACTGGTATGCAGCCCCTGGCGGGTTGCCCAGAAGGGAGTGTGACCCTCAGGCTGAAAAAGGTTCCCAACCTCGGATATGTAAGAATTCTGCTTTTTCATCAGTTGAGCAGACTTTTGGTATTGGCATGAGACAGAATAAGTTCAGAAAGGAACAGGGCCAAAGTTAAAAAGATGGAGGAACACTAGACTGAAATATGAAGATCAGCAATGGTAGGTGTACATGGCGCTTACTAGTTTTTAGAAATGTTTAGAAATGAGCCTAAATAATCATGAATTAGAATAAATCTATCATTGCAAAAAGCAAATTGAGACAGGCTGAGTAGCAGCTTGCAAGCTGACCTCTGAAACTATAGTAATAATATTCACTGAAGCTGGATCCAGTACAATTAAACTGAACTTCTCTTGACTTCCAAGTTTTTAGACAGAGTCCCCACCCAATATACCAAAAATCTGTGCAACCCCTGTTTTGGCAAAACACTGAAAGTCCCAAGAAGTTTGGCAGGTAATGTGAGTCAAGTGTGGTTTCTGATGCTGATTTGGCATGAAACGTCTGGTTACAAAATGGCTTGTGAGCTAACATGTTGGAAGGGGATATGGTTATTCAGGCAGACTCAAAGGCATTTATCTTTCATTCAGCCAAACTTTGAGTCAGATGAATAGTCTGCAGAGATTTATAGCTTCAGTAATTTTAGTGCTCTGGACTTTTCCAGAATGCGGAAATGGTAAAATGTCTGCATTTTAACTAATCATATTAGTCATAGGTGTAAAGCTCCCTTGGGGAAAAACTAAGCATGTCTACAACTACTTATAAGATTGAGGATTTCATGTTAAATTGATTTATATCTAACTGTAGATACAATATGTGAAAATAAGTTCCATTGAAATTTGTTGGAATTAACAAAGTATTTTAGGATTGAGGCACTTGGAGTTCTTTAGGTCTCCATGCTTCAATCTTATAAATACTTTCCTGGGGGGAAAATCCAGTGTAATTCAGTAGATTCTGCTACTAAGATTTCATTCTAGTAGCTTTGTGGTTGATTGCTCATTTAATAATTCTATACCTATGGGACTGCCTATACTACCACAGCACATATATAACTATAATGCTGCCCAAATACACCATTTACAGTAAAGGCCACAACCCAGAGACATGCATGCATACCAGAAGCCTTCCCATGTGTGTTTCCAGCAATATCCCTATCAGCCTCCCCAAACTGTCCTCCAAGCATACTACACTTGAAAGCCTCTGCTACGTATTCAGATACATAAGTTTGTATTCAATTAACTTTTACTTGGACCCATTGAATTAATAGCAATGATTAACTAAAGTCCATTAGTTTCAATGTGTCTAGCTGAATACAACCATTACTGATTTTGCATAAAGGGGACTGGAAGCCACCAAGAAAAAACAAAAGGAGGCAAAGCCTGAAATTGATGCTAAAAGTACTTAAAATGTATTAGAAAATACAGTACATTATATGCATTTTGGCAAGCTGCTGCAGTGCTTATGCAGATGGTATATTCACCATAATACAGTGTTGAATTCCATCCAGAAAATTGTACCATTTTTCACATTGAGCACCTTTAACTTGAAGTTCTAATAGTGTGTTCAGAAGATCCGTGTGTGTGTATGTGTATGTATTTACTGCTTTGGTTACTTCAAGAAAGGATAACTTCATTCCACTCTTACGTGAGGCTTTCTTCACACTTGATCCAGAATCTGCAGTTAGTGCCGAATGCTGCAGCATAATTGCTGACAGGAGTGAGTCCTTGTCGCATATAACACCTCTGCTCAGAGATCAGCACTGGTTACCAGTTTTCTACTGGCCAAGTTCAAGGTCTTACGATTAGTACAGTGGTACTTCAGGTTACATACGCTTCACGTTGCATACGCTTCAGATTACAGACTCCGGTAACCCAGAAATAGTGCTTCAGGTTAAGAACTTTGCTTCAAGATGAGAACAGAAATCATGCTCTGGCGGCATGGCAGCAGCAGGAGGCCCCATTAGCTAAAGTGGTGCTTCAGGTTAAAAACAGTTTCAGGTTAAGAACGGACCTCCGGAACGAATTAAGTACTTAACCCAAGGTACCACTGTATTTAAAGCCCTTAGCAACTTGGGACCAATTTACCTACGAGATTGCCTTACCCCACAAATGCCCACTCAACTGCAGTGCCTACACTTGGGAACTCCCTCCCTGTTGAGATCAAGCAGGCACCTTCTCTGTACTCTTGTTGCCCGCTAAAAACATTCTTGTTTAGACAAGCCTACCCATTATATTTCCCCCATAGAAAACAGTGTGATGATGCTGAGCATGCTCAGTGGACTCAGAGTGCTGAGTGACTATTGTGGAAGAGAGAATGGAAAACTGGGGATGGTGTGTCTGGAACCTTGAGCAGGGACACTCCACACATTTTGTTGTAGGGATATGCTCAAATAGCACCATCCATACACAAGAGGCTTATTTGGCTTGCAGAAGTATGGAAAATATTTAGGAAACTAAACCTCAAGGGGAACCCACCCAAATAGCCCAATGAAGACTGAATGTGTTTAGTGGGCATGAAATGCTATTGGAGGGGGGAGAAATGGAAAAACTGGATGGGGGAGGGCAGTGGTATTCTGCAACACTCAACAAGAGCACTCCCCGTAGCAACACTTTATTGGTGCCAATTGTTTTTGTTAATTAGGGGTAGCTATTGTTTGTACCTTCTAGATCAGGCATGGCCAAACTTGGGCCTCTAGATGTTTTGGGACTACAAGTCCCCATCATCTCTAGCTAACAGGACCCAGTGATCAGGGATGATGGGAATTGTAGTCCCAAAACATCTGGAAGGCCAATTTTGGCCATGCCTGCTCTAGATGTTCCTGGGCTGCAACTTCCATCTCTGGCTATTGGCTATGCTAGTTGGGGCCGATGGGCACTGTAGTCCAATAAATATTTGGAGGGCAGTATGTTAGCTATGAGTATTCTACAGTAAGCTACTCCCTATATAGTAGTATAGTTCTGCCAACTGTGTGCTTAAGTATTAGACTTTGTAGTAGAATTCTGTAAATATGGCCAGAACATTTACTTACCTGCTTCACAAAATATACCCATGTTAGTTATTTGTTGCACATTGATTTCATGGCAGAAAAAAACATATTGGGTATCCTCTGTATTAAAACCATCTGCCCTTGCTGGCTGCCTGAAGGAAATTCTCACTTGCCACAGGTGAGCAGGCAAAGTGTCTAATTACAAGCTGCTGTCATATGATTAGTGAAACAGGTCTATTTGAAATGAAATTTAACCATGGTTAATTGCTCTGAAAAGCTGCACACTTCTTTGAAAATTGTTCCAAGACCATGAAAGATAGATGTGTTGTGGATATTGTCCTGCACATTTAATTGTGTTGACACAATATTTCCTTTTGAGAGCATTTCAGCATTTCTCACTCATGGAAAAGTCTATGAGAATTCATGTACTTTTCATTGTAAGCTTAGATACAAAATGTTATAAAATATTACAGAATAGCAAGTGCTAACAGTGGAAATACCCTCAACATTTTTTTATAACACTTAAAAGCTTGCCTTCTGCTTCAAAACCTCACAAAGTAGTTTTACTTAATGGCCTGATGCAAGAAATTATTATCTTCACCTAGCCTTTTCATCTAGTTAGAATCATTTTATTATTAAAAGATCAAGTTAGCCTTTCTTCAAAAGTTTGTTGCACAAATGCCAGTTTCTAAACTGTATTATAAGTGAAATATAAACCTTTTAAAAGGAAGAGCAACTTCCAGGATTTACAAAGTAAAAGCCAAGGTCATAGTCTAATGACTGCTTTGCAGGAAGAAAGGTAAAAATAAGCTGCATACTTTTTGGATATGGGCCTGTGAAATTTTCCACTATATTCATTAGTAACATGGAGGCATGCTTGTGCTGCTGGTATTTTGAGCAATAGACTTGACTCTGAACGGAATTTTTAGTTATTCAATCTGCAATAAACAGACAACTAGCCAGCATTTTAGAGCAGAAAAACACTTGCTACAGAAAGTATTTAGTAATTCAGTTAATGAGTGTAAGTAAGTGAAACGAGTCCATGTTAGCTTGCAGTTTAGAATATAACTTAACATATTTTGGGTAAGTATCTGTACCTTTTTTTCAGCTCATCTACCCAGCTCTCTGTCTCATCTGAATCAGGTGGTGCTAGACTATAGCTTCAAGGCATTGATGGGCAGGATGTGGGCCAATAAATTGAGACTGAAACCTTAACAGACAAATGTATTATGTACTCTGAGTTCTTGAGTCTGGGAGATGGGAAGCTGGTCTGGTGTGGATGGGATTGCATTCTCCTGGAAGGAGCAGATCCATAGCATTGTCAATAGAGGTTCAGGAAACCTCAATTCTGATTTACAAGGAAGAGTACCTGAAACCAGCCCATGAGGGGTCTCATGAATCATTGATACTAGCATTCTAGATCAAATGCGAATCAAGTAATGGAGTTAGGATGGAATTATTGTTCAAAAGTTGTTATTTTCTAATAGTAATTGTAAAATTGGTTGCAAATGGACCATGCCAAGTTGCAAAACATGCCTGGCACCCGGGGTGTTTTGGATGCTGATCCAGGTGTAACTCATTCAGGCCATTAGGTGAAGAACAGGATATAAATCTTGGGGTGCTTTGCAAACCCATTTTTGCCCGGCCTTGACTTTTATCTGCCCCAAACCTGGTATATATCTATTTTTTTAAATGAGTTTGCTTGTATTTCAATTCCTTTTGACAGAAGAGAGTACAGTGGTACCTCGGGTTAAGAACTTAATTCGTTCTGGAGGTCCGTTCTTAACATGAAACTGTTCTTAACCTGAGGTACCACTTTAGCTAATGGGGCCTCCCGCTGCTGCTGCTGCTGCACCACCGCCGCACAATTTCTGTTCTCATCCTGAAGCAAAGTTCTTAACCCGAGGTACTATTTCTAGGTTAGCGGAGTCTGTAGGCTGAAGCTTCTGTAACCCGAGGTACCACTGTATCACTTTCAAGGGTGCTTATCCTCTGTAGCTTTTATAATGACTTGTATTAATAGTTAAATTGTATTTTAATGTGTGTGTGTGTGTGTGTGTGTGTGTGTGTGTGTGTCCAGTTAATTGGGGCACCTTTTCTATAAAATATTTTTATTATTTAATCAAAGTTATTAAATTGATAAATGTTGCAGACCAGCTTAATAGGATTCTATTTGCTTAAAATCTGGTGAGTTCTTTACCACAGGTTGTTATGCTAAAGATGCTTCTGGATTATTTTACTGGGATTATGAACCAAAATTTAACTATTGACCACCTCTAGCCCTAAAGGAATAAAAAGCTTTATATATTTATATTTAAATGTTATGTGCTTGTGTTGCCGTGGGAGCCATCTTAGAAGAAACTTCTTCTAACATGCTGTCCATCACCCATGGTTATTCCAAATACTTGTGTTAAAATAATAATTTTCTGGTAAATAAAAATTTTCTGATTATTGGTTTCAGTTATCCTAAAAGTATAAATGTGTCAGTACTATGTTATCCAAATATGTTTTCTGAAAGTAATGTTTATCAATCGCATTTTAGAAGAGATAATTTTATGAGCAATATACTATTTTTTTTTTTTAAAAAAACATCTACCCACGTTTGCAATGTATATTACAGCTTCAGCAGAGCTACAGAATAGCAATGGTATTATATCTAGCAACATGATGCACCAGGTTGGTGTGTGTTGCAAAGGATGAGCCACTTTTGTGATAGTGTTGCTATGGCAACTACCTTCTGAGAGCTGCCTCAAGGTCACTCATCAGCCATAGCCCAGAGTGCTTGGATTTTACGCAAAATAAGAAGCACCTAGCAGTTCCTGTTGTTCTTTTTTCAGTCTTCTACTGTTGCATTAAATATTATGAGGAATACTAATGGATTCACAATATTTACATGTTAATTAATTTTAAGTGACATTTTTATACAAAGGGTAACGGACACAAGGACAGACTCTAACAATTATATATGTGTATGTATATGGTTTAAAAAATCTTCAAATTACATAAAAGAAAGTTGGTAGTAACTAGTAGCAAGCATGTGTACTTAAACTACAATTTAAAGAATTCTTTTAAATGTCTTTTCAAACAATGATGATGATTTTTCTTCTAAATCTGAAAAGACGTCCAGTAGTAGAAGCAAGACTGACACTCAGCAATTATAAGGAGCTGTAGGAAATACATTTATGGGGCTTGCAACTCTGTTCACTCCCATATCATGTGGCAAACAGCCAAAATTTAGCTTTTAATATTTTGTTTTATTTTTTGTTCTTCAACTGTTTGCTGTTTGTGGCCCATTCTGGTTATTTAGAAATTGTCTACCTGAATTACTTAAACTCTTCAAAAAAAATCACGAGAAGTGTTATTTAATGCTGGGTAAGAGCCAAATTTCATGTATGATATAAATATGTATTTAAGTCCAGATCACTGGCTCTTTGCAGGTGGGTGAAACAAAATTTAATGTGCGCTCTCTCTCTCTCTCTCTCTGTGTGTGTGTGTGTGTGTGTGTGTGTGTGGAAAAATTACCTTTGAACATGTGCAAACTGCAGTTTCCTCCTAAATGTTTCACTGGAACACTTTGTGGAATATGTTTTCTGATCAAACTAAGTACCTCCTGTACAAGATTTTGAACCTCAAAATAGCTATATCTTTCCCAACAGACATCATTCAGCTTGTTTTCTCCTCTCCATTTGAATTTCCCTTTTCCATTTAAATTTATTTATTTATTTTAATAGATACTGCTTTGATAGTAAATTGAACCTCTAAGCACTTTACAAAAAAATAAAGAAAATGTTAAACTTATAATTTTTCACAGAGTTAAAAAGAAGAATTAAAATTTAAAAATATCTACAACAAGCTAACAACAGATTAAAATACATGAAGACTTCTACATGTCTGGGTAGACTTGCCTGAACTAAAATATTTTTAGCAGATGCCAAAAAGAGTACAGTGCACCCCTGCCTAGTGTAAAAAGGGAGGGAGGGAGTTCCAAAGTATAAGTGCTGCCACACCTACAAAAGATTTGTTTCCTGAAAGTGTGCGATGAGTATTATGAACGAGTGTTATGTAACAATTCCACAAATGTTTGTGTGTGCAAAAACACTTATATTTCATTAGTTCTTTAACTTCTCTATTGATATCTGTGAGCTGTTCTCTCTTCTGTCACGTGGTACATTGAACTGTAGCACCTTGTGCAAACTAGGAAGTGATCCTGGCCCTCCTGTTCAAGGCACTCCTTTCTAATCCCTCTCCCTCTCAGTTGTCAATATTTTTCATCTTCTCAAACTCTCTTCAGGTGTCCAGTTTGAATGTGCAAATGGGCAAGTGGAGTAAGCCCCAGTTCCTCAAGGATGCATGTCTGTATAGGGTTGCCTAAACAAGAAATGTTTTAAGCAGACACTGAAAAGGGTTGTAGAAGATAGGTTACTTCTCCCCAGCACCAGCCCCACAAGCTCAGGGGACAGCGGGGAGGCGGAGCGCCGCCATCCCGCTGTTCCCTGACCTGGTTTGGATTCCCCGACCTGGTTTTGGGGGGGGGAAATAAAGGGGGGGTTAATATTTAATAAAGGGGAAACACACCAGGGTGAATGCATCCACTTCTGTTTGTCCCTGGGTTCATTTGAGTTTGTTGGTTAGCTTTTCTAGAAGGGCTCTTTCCCATACTGTTTGGTACCAGTGGTCATACTTGAAGTAGACTTGTGATTATTGGGCATGACTACTATAGGTCCATCAATTTCACTTGGTTCACTTTGAGTAAAACTTAGTAGGATACAGCTCAGTATTTATTGAATGTGTGTTTTACTGGTCATCAATTTTTTGTTTTTCCTTTTTCTGCTATTGTATTGTTGGCTTGCTTATTTATTTATTATTTGATGAGATTATTTTTTCCTTAGGGATTTTTATTGGACAGAAGGGCAGACTATAAATATCTAATTCAGGGTGCAATTTTTAATATTTATCCTGTTTGAGTAATAGTTCAGGGGGTGGTTGTTTTCTTCCTCCGTATCCTCCAGCTGATAAGATTCTCTGGCAGTATCGAGGTTTGTGAATGTTTGCTGAACTTCTAAGTTTAAACTGTGATTCAAGTTTAATTGATGATATCCAATATCCTAAGCACTGTGACTGACCATTTTCACATTTAAAACTGTACAAATGTTGAACCAGTGCTTGGAGGTATGAGACAAAAGTGTTGGGGTAGTCATACTCTACAACATGATTCCAAACTGTTTTCCCCCCAAAAGGGAGTACTTTGCTGTTCTTCTTCATCATCATCATCATCATCATCATCATTATTCCTAGTTCACTGTTCTGATTGCAGTAAGTGGTGGTCAATAAGCATTTATTCATTAGACCTGCTTTGGCTTTTGGTAGACCTTAATTGAAACATTGGGGGGGCAATGCAGGGGTTTTGTTAAGGGGGGAAATTGCTGTCTGAACACATGTGCTTTACTTGTAAAATCCTTACTGCAAGATGGTACCAACATCTGTACAGGGTAGGAGCCTTTTTGATGAGGTCAGTTTGTTTAGCAAATTATTCTTTAGGCACTGAATCAGGATCAGAAGCATAAAATGCCTCCCGAGATTATAAAAGAAGCTCTGTCCCTGGGCAGGTCAAGTCTGTGATAGCTGTGATTGTTGCATTGCAGTGGGTTGGACTAGATGATCCTTAGACCTTTACAATTCTATGATTCTAAGTGTCAGGCACAAATCAGGAGTGAAGTTCCTAAGATGGTTGGATGGCATCCTGTATGCCTCCAGGCGACTCCTGCAGCCAGGCTGTTGCCAAAGATATTGCTCTGTTTTCCTTTGGACCACATCAGTGAGGCTGAAAGGGGGTCTTGACATCTGGGCAGCCCAGGACCTCCATACACACTGCCCAGGCTTTTGCACCCGGGGAGGTCATGTTGGTGCTGCTAATGGAGCAGTTTTAATTCACCCCCGAAGTCGTATTCCATTGTCTCTTGAGATAGATGGATTCTAACAAGTGTCAGGCAATTTCCTCCACCCAATGCATCAACAGTGTTACTCTGAAGGGGAAACAAAACAAATTTCCTTCCAGTAGCACCTTAAAGACCAACTAAGTTATTTCTTGGTATGAGCTTTCATGTGCATGCACACTTCTTCAGATACACTGAAACAGAAGTTTCCAGACCCTTCTATATAGTGAGAAGGTGGGGAGGGGTATTACTCAGAAGGGTGGTGGGAATGGGTGATTGGCAGATAGCTGTGATGAGCCTGTTAACGACTCTTAAATCGGACATCAGGAATCACAAGACAGAGAAACCAGTAGGAGAACACTTCAATCTCCCAGGACATTCTATACAAGATCTCAAAGTAGCTGTTTTACTACAAAGGAATTTCAGAAATAGACTGGAAAGAGAAGCTGCTGAATTGCAACTTATCACCAAACTTAAAACCATGGAGACACCTGGTCTGAACAAAGACCTTGGATTCTTATCTCATTATACATGACTAAGCCATTTTTCACCTTCTCACCCCTTGCTTTTTCCTGTAAGACCTATTGCAGTCGTTAAGAGTCGTCAACAGGCTCATCACAGCTATCTGCCTATCACCCATTCCCACCACCTTTCTGAGTAATACCGCTCCCCACCTTCTCACTATATAGAAGGGTCTGGAAACTTCGGTTTCAGTGTATCTGAAGAAGTGTGCATGCACACGAAAGCTCATACCAAGAAATAACTTAGTTGGTCTTTAAGGTGCTACTGGAAGGAAATTTGTTTTGTTTTGACTATGGCAGACCAACACGGCTACCTATCTGTAACTCTGAAGGGGGTTGCTTTACTCCTCTGTAAGGTTTCTAATACAAGAATGGGAACCAGTCATGCAAAATTGGTGGCAATCTTTTTGGAGGTGGTAAAGTCATCAGTGAGGAACATTCAAGTGAATCCAGTTGGGGCCACTTGTGGTCTCTGGGCCCACATGTTTCTGTAGAGAAATACCAATAAACTGAAAGGTACATACATATATCAGTGTTTTTCAACCACTGTTCCGCGGCACACTAGTGTGCTGTGAGATGTTGCCTGGTGTGCCGTGGGAAAAATTGAAAAATTCAAAAGATTTAAAAATAAAGTATTTTATAATTTTTCATATTTCTGTTTACTTACTATTTCTTAATAAAGTAATTATAAAATACTTTCTTTGTGCTTATTTGATTCCTAGTCAAGAGAATTACTTTATATATAGTCAATATAGGCACAGAGATAAATTTTTTAACATTTTCTAATGGTGGTGTGCCTCGTGATTTTTTTCATGAAACAAGTGTGCCTTTGCCCAAAAAAGGTTGAAAACACTGACATATATGATAGAGATCTGTCAAAATAATATTGCAAATGGAAATAAAATAATAAGCACTAGAAAGTTCAGTATGTTTGACCAGCTTTATTCAGGCTATTGTCACCAGGAATTTTTCTGACCCTTGGATATCAAGAGTAAAATCAAATTCATCACAACTTGTTCTGTTCCCAGTACTCTTCCATTTTTAGCCTTGTCCCTGGTCCCACCTACTGAAAATGGCTTCTTCTCCCCTCTTGAAATCATGTTCTACTGTCTTCCAGTTGCATTTTGAGACACAGAACTTTTGATTCTATTATTTAATTCTTCTCTAGAAAAATTATCTGAACCCTCCCATATGCTCCACCATTTTACTTCCTACATCTATCATTTACTAGTAAATGTGTTTGTAAGACCTACAATTCTAACATAACATGTTCACAGATCACATTTCTTGCCTGTATTTCAGAGAGAGAGAGAGAAGTAAAGAAACATCGACACACACTGATCCTATTTAAAGGCTTCAATTTATGCAAGAATTTCTTAGTAAAGTGTTAACCTCTGCTGGTGGTAAGACAAATTCCATTTACTTTGAGCCAGCATTTAACAGAAAAAGTGTAGGAGTAATTAGTATGTGTACATGTGTGTTTAAATCTCATATAGGAAACTTTGAAGGCTCAGGTTGTACAAACTAGGATATACGCATCTTTTGCTTCTATTATGTACTCATTTGACATAAAAAGCACTGGTCTAACTCTGGTATTTCCTGCACCAATTATAATATGCAGTACTTCCCTAAATTACATAACCTCTAGACAGGAGGCGAGCTGAATCTTAAATGTTACAGGTTCTGATATGAATAGGCTTAAAAAAATTATTTTAAGGTTTTCATATCTGGGTTTAGCTTCATGCACACTGTGTATTCTAGATACTGTTCATGCACTCATTTTACTTGATACAACTTGACCCTGATAGAATTAACTTTTTGAAACACTAGACTCCCAGATTTTATATTTATTTACAAGTTTGGAATACTTACAGCCTGCTTTTATAGCCCCAAGAGGGGCTTATAAAAATGTGCACATTGCAATCAAATTCAACTGTAGTATCAGGAACGGAAATAATATTGTGTCCATATGGTGCCACTATTGTTCAGATTTCAGTCTCAGGTCTTCAGTGTTAGTATGGGAGTATATTGTTCTCAACTGCCCTTAGAATGGGAAAGAGGTCTGCCAGCTCTGTTTCTGGTAAATGGAAAGGCTTTGGATTTGGCCCCTGGAACACCCCTTTTGTGGGTACGATCTGCTCTATGCTGTGGCCCCAAAGACCCCCTTTCATTGGGGAAATATTGAGTATTTCATACAAAATGATAGTATTGTTGGTTATATACTTTGTACAGTACTTGTATTACCAAAAGATACACACACACACACACCTTGATTTGTGCATATTGAAATGCAACATTTGTTTAGTATGGAAAACACTTGATTTGTAGTAACTCCCTGGAACATTCAGTTACATAGGAATTCATTTTTTACCTTGTAATGTGTGAAGCAACTTACAGTATAACTTTTTCCTATCTTTTTATCTTTGTTTTGTGCTTCTGTTTCCTAGGGTAACCCCCTTGTGTAGGCTGCAAACTGGAAACCTTCTAAGTTGCAGTGTGTTGCTATTTATGTCAATGTGTACATATTTTACATTGCAGTTGAGGAACAATACAAATGTTGAGCTTCTGGGGCTTTCCACTTGATTGTATCATCTGTTTGTTTCAGATAGAAGACACTTCCATTAAAACCACTCTAATAAGAAAACTCCACACAAACTTTTCTAATGTGAGAAGATTCCCAATTTAATCTAATGTGTAAGATGGCAGGTTTGCTGTGGAACAAGTTTAGGAAGAAACAACTGTATAGGCTAGCAGTCAACTGCAAAGGGGACTCGGAAATCTAATTTGCACATTTTACTTGAGAATTACTTTTTATTCTGTGTAACAAGGAATTCTGGTGGATTTGATCATGGTTTTACTGCATATGTAGCGACTGTTGGGTTCCCCCTCCCCTTTTCCTTTATTTGGATGATGCCATGGCCTTTGGCTAGCGCAGTAATTTTTTAAATTAAAAAAAAAATCCTTTTGTGGTGGTACAGTCATATGAGAGGATTGTACAACTTCAGCAACTTAATGTTTGAATTGGCTCTCTGTGCCTGGGTAAATGGAGGTCTGTAGACAGCAGAATTGCAGTTCAGTTCATTACATCCCCCATTCTCATTTAAGGGTTAGGTTGTTTCCATAACTTCCATAGACATGTATTCACACACACTTCTTTGCTTTCAGATTAGATAAATAGTTTTATTTCTCTGGCTAACTAGTATCCTGCCATTTTTCAACCTCTAGGTAGAGATGCTGTGTGAGTGCTGAGAGGAATACATTTCCAAGTAAGTGTTTAACAGTGAACTTAGAATACAGTTAATTATCTGGTTCCATTGAAGTTGGTGGAATAAAGCCAGTTTAAGCACAGGAACTCTTACATAGTTTTTTAAAGCTATTGGAAGGGGGGGGTCTGTTGAACTGTACTTCGTTTTCCATATGGTTTTTTAAATCTTTACAGTCTAATATCTATCTTTGGACATGCACCTCTTCAGGTTCTCTCCATAGCTTTCTGTTGGTTGTTTGCTTCCTCCATCCACATAAGCCCTGCTGTTAGTGGTCATTCCCTTGGTCTTTTAAAACTGTGGGGTCTCCACACTAGCATTGCTTTATTCCATCAACCTGAATCATCTCTTGCCACATGCCCTGTATATGTCCATTTTAACTTTGTGGCCTTTTCCACTACCTCTGTAACTTTTGATCTTTGTGGTATTCAATTGTTAGCTTTGCTTGTTCCATGGCATATTGTGGTGTTCTTAAGCTGTTTGTTTCTTTGTGTCATGGTCCAGTTCCTCGCTCTTATAACACATCACAGGCGGTACACAAATACTGAATTCTTTAGCTTTCAAATCTAAGGAAATATTTTTATTTTTCATCTTACGTATGATTATTAAACATGGGTCGCATAGGCATGTGATGCTTTTCAGCAAACTTTCTGCTTTAATTGGGCTGCAACCCTTTGCTCATTTCCTTGAGAGTAATCCACATTAAGTACAGTTGGTCTTAATTTGGAATTACCATGTTTTCATTAGAATTTGTTACATGATTGCCTATACCTTCCTTGTGGTTCTTGAATTCCTGGGATGCTGCAAACCAGGAGTTCAAATATGAAAATTATTGTTGCTTATTTCTGGAAGTGTTTAAAGGGGAAGCACCATTTGATCTTGGTATGACAAAGTTTGGCATTAATCAGGAGCAACATAATGTGTGATGTTGAAAGCATATTAAGGGGTTAATGCCAAAATTGCATGACTGCCAAAAGATGCTTATTGAGTCAGTAAAAAGATTTAAGGATGGTTTCTTGGAGTATTGTATTTGAAACATTTTTAATGCAAAGTGAAACCAATTGATTTATAGGAATTGCATTATAAAATCTGTATTAAAGTGGAGTGTAATTCAACAGCTTTGAGGGAAAATGGAATTCAGATAGGTAACATTATGTATTGTTTACTTACAGTGCTATTCTCGGTGTGTCTATTCAGAATTCAGTCTCAGTGGGGCTTGCTCAAAAAAACCAAATACAGCAGAACTGAGGAGCTCTTTTTTTTTTTTTTTGCTGAGGACCACATTCCTTTGGAGGGGTGTGTGGGAGGCCACAGGCTGCTGGTGGGTTGGTGTGGAGCCAGAACATGGGCAAACTGTCATCTTTTCACTCTCTGCAATCCATTCCCTCCTTTTTCTGTCTCCTTGCCATATGAGAATCACATGATAATTAGGATAAGGGCTGTAGGGTCCCCACTTCTGGGACACTGGAAAACAACCCAAATGCCTCTGTCTTAAGAATGTAATTGCCACTGTTTCTGTGTGTGCAGGGGAACGGCAACATCATTCTGAAGTTTCCTTTAAAAATAAATAAACGTGTAGTTGTGTACATTCATTCATGAATACATTAAGAATATTTGTTCCCTTCCCTTTCCCCTTGATATCAGGAAGGTTTATGTTAGCTATTATCGTGGTATTAGCAACTGCCAACGCCCACTCCCTTCCCCCAGCTTCAGAGTGCAGAGAAACCTAGTTTGCTTGCAGCTGCAGTGCTAGACATCTTTCAGGAAGTGACCTTGGCTTGTATTAATCAAATTCAGAACACAGAAAAGCTGCTTGCTAACATGCTGACTTGATATAAAATGTTAGAGCAGACATTTTCTTTTAAAATGAGGCCATGAGGGAAATAAGGGGAGTTCTTAAATAATATCTCCATTTAGACGATTTTTCAGTATGTAGAAAGGACAGAGAAGTTGCCTACAGTGAGGGTTATTGAAATATAAAGCCTGTGTTAAAATAATTTAGTGGTTGCCTTTTCTAAGCAGTATCTGTGATCTAAGAATGTATTAGGGAACAATTGGCATTTAAAGTTATGCACAGCATAACATTTAACTAATAACCAATCTGTATAATTTCCTCTTTAAAAGTTGATCAGCATTGTTGATAAACATTGCATGCTGAGGACCGATGCATCTGAACAAGTAGCCAGGTGAATGTTTTCCATAATAATTGCTCCATGCAGGAAGGCCCCATGTGCACCTAGCAAGGATTTTTATACAGTGTTGCCACAAATGGTCTTGCTCTTCTTCATCTATCTCAATAGAGTGTCATTGTTGGAACATGCACTGAGGCAGCACAGACATGAAAGATCCTACTATTTTGTGTAGGGCATCTTGCCTGCAGGAATAGAATAATAGTCATTTGTGATATTGCCGTTATGTACTGTCTTACATAGAAATTGTTGCTGTCTGCTGTCTTATGTAGAAATCCACTTGTTGAAAATTTTTAGGACCAGACCATTAAATCTTCAAAATCAAACAGAACATCAGATAAGGTTTAACTCTAATTATTCGTTTAACAAATTATATGTACAGTGGTACCTCGGGTTACATACGCTTCAGGTTACAGACTCCGCTAACCCAGAAATATTACCTCGGGTTAAGAACTTTGCTTCAGGATGAGAACAGAAATTGTGCTCCAGCAGCACAGCAGCAGCAGCAGGAGGCCCCATTAGCTAAAGTGGTGCTTCAGGTTAAGAACAGTTTCAGGTTAAGAACATACCTCCAGAACGAATTAAGTTCTTAACCCGAGGCACTACTGTATATCCATGAGATATTATCCTTGGGTTACAGGGAAAAGTCTGTTGCACAAGTAAAACAACATCATTGAATGCAACCCCCACTACAGTCAATAATAACTCGATTTTGGTTTCATGTAACATTAAACTGTGGTTTATCTGAAGTGGTGGCTTCTAATCTCCTTGTGGCTGGGGCAAAGGGGGAACAGGGCCATAGGCATAGCACTGAGCTTATAAAGCAGGAACAAGCCATGCATTTAAAATATTTTCACTGCCCTTCATTTGAAGATTCTAGGGAAGTGTGAAATAATTCACCCAACAAGAAGTACAATATCTAAAGAACATACCACCACCACCACAGTCAGTCAGTCAATCAATCAATCAATCAATCAATCAATAGAAAGCAAGCTAAAAAGAAAAAAAACTAAGGAAATCAAGCAGCTTAGACTAAAATATTGTTCATGAATATCGCAAGGTTAATGCTAGATAGGCCTCCGTAGACAGAGCATTTGAAACTAAGGGTACCACTGCAGAAAATGAGGCTTGAAATCAGAACCTTAATGATGGAGATTCAACAAGGTTAAGAATGGTAAGATGAGAAATCCCTCTGAAAAAAGACAACAAAGCAACCATTTGAGCATATTTATGGCAAGGAGGGACATGGGAAACTTTTAATCTGTTGCCTATAACCAGTAAATATAAGCAAAGTACTGCAATCTTTAAATTTCACTGAAGACAGCTTGCATTGTTGTGGCATCACAAATGGAATAGGTATACAAAAGCTGTTGAAGTTTCAACAGTTTTGCAGAATTTCCTTAGAATCCAACCATGTCTTAAGAACTTCTGTAGAGACTCTTCTCAGAGTACTTTCTTTAACAGAGGTACATTATGTAGTTATAAAGGAGAGGGTATATTCTCTCCCTCTCTCCCCTTTGAGTGGATTTTGTTTGGCTTTAGTACTCACACTGTAATTAGTGCCATATTTGGAGTCTTGGGGGATCCTGCAGGTCAGTTTTTGATGTTGCAAATCAAATAGACAAAAAAGCTTTTCCCTTCAACATTGTTGACATTGTCAAGCTACCTCCTATTTAATAGCTTGTTAAATCTCTCTTCTTACAGATCCAGGGTAACATGACATCCTACCAGTTTTTCTTGTCTTTCTGCCAGAACATCACCCTTGTGGTGAATGACTGGAAGCAAACCCTTAACTATTTGGAAAGTTTGGCTATCTGTAATAGACTGGCTGCATCAATTCTAGCACAGGGGGTGTAATTATTTTAAAGTTCTTTGGGTTTTGTGGGTATGTGGTAGTTTTTGTTTAGATTTGGCCCTGCTTTGTCTGTCTTTTTAGATGGTTGCAATATGTCCAGAATTTCCTGGACATATCCAGAATACTGCAGTCAGAAGCAGTTTTTGGGCTGAAATCGCTAAAAATGCGAGGGAAATCTGGACATATGGCAACCTATGTCGGCTTTTTGGTGATTTCCCTTAAAAACAGATCAAAATCTTCATTTTTTAAAGGCTAATTTGCCAAAAATGGTTTGGGCAAAGCTAAGAACCTTTGGATTTTCACTATTTGAAATATGGCAACCCTACTTTATATGCATACCACACCATTCTGCTTTTAAGAGCATGACGGTAAAACAGATACAGACAGCAGAGAACTCTTAGGCATATCATGGTGGTCACCCAGGATGGAGATTGTGTCCACTGCAGTTTTCCTGCATGGGTATCAACTTACAGAAAACAGTGTTGGAATACTGCCCATCTGCTCCATTGCATGTACATGGTATTGTGTAGCGCTATATGTTTTCCCCAGTGCTATTCTAATGACAAAGATGGATCAAGAAGCACTGCCATACTACACACCTGCTCCTTCACTGAGAGTGTGACACCACAGGTTGAATACCAAGTTCCTAGACACAAGAATAGTGCCTCCAATTTATCAGGATTCAGCTTCAGGTTATTGACTGTCATCCAGCACGTTATCACTTCCAGGAACCAATTCAGGTTCTAATGGACTTGAGATATAGAGTTGGGTGTCATCAGCATACATGACACCATAACCCAAACCCCCTCATCACTGTACCCAGCAGCTTCATATAAATGTGAAATGGCATTGGGGACAAGAGTGAATCATTTGGGGCGGGGGGGCAGAAGTCACCCAGTGCTACTCCCTGGTGATGGCCCTGCATATAGGAGTGAAAACATTGTATTACTGTGACCCCTAATAGTGGACAGTGTGATGACATGCTACTGCTTAGCTGACCCCTGGTCCGTTGTGTTGCTGCTGCTTACCAGGAGGTTGATTGCTTCAAATATGTTTCCTGCCAACTTTATTTTAAATGTCTTCCCTGAATGGCTTTCTATCGTAGCACTACAGCTCTGGATGGAGTTTTGTGTGTGTGTGTGGAGGCAAATCACACCTGTCCATGGACACTGGACATTTGCATGTGTGTATAGTAATGTCTGAAACTGTGTGCATCTGTAGGTTGTGTCTTCAACAGGCAGATTCTGCATATTCAAGAGTCCCTGCTCAAAATGGATAGACCTTCCAGTTTTTGTATGGATGCAGATTGCTTAAGTGTGGAGATGAACAGCTGGTAGTTTTTCAACACATTCATAGTCGCATCAGTGTTGGTGTTCCAGACGATTAGAGGTACATTCAGGAAAAGGAAAGTGTTCAAGCTTTTATCAGTTATTATGTATCCCTAGTTGCAGAGATCTCTTACTGACTTAATACAAATGGGTAAGTCAGAGGCATAGCTGGAGGAGGGGAGCTCACTGAGTGCCACACCGCACTTACCTTGGGACCTGGCCTGCAGTGTGCCCATGCCATGCGTCTCTCCTGACACAGTGGCTTGGGCACCTGCAGGTTCCATGCTGCCCAAAACAGCAGTGTGGGGCTTGCGTCTGTCCTCTTCCTCTCCCTTAGCCGCCCTACAGCTGAGAGGGAGCTGCTGGCAGACTCTGCAGAATGTACCTCTGTTAAAGAAAGTACTCTGAGAAGAGTCTCTACAAAAGTTCTTAAGACATGGATGGATTCTAATTGCTTCACGCAATGCACCCTGCCCCAACTTGCTCCGCCCCGTGGGTGGCTTGCCCTGCCCCCATGGGCACTATGCCCCACCCCCAGGCATGTGCTGTCCCAGGGGGTTAGCTACGCTGCTGAAAATTTTTACCAATTACGTACAAAACCCTGATGATGTACATGTCAGGAGGCACCTACATTGTAACCTGTTCTTGAAACCTTTGGGAAAAATGTAAATATCAAAACTGGTTCCAGGAAAAATTATAAGACTAGTAAGGGACGCAGGTGGCATTGTGGTCAAAACCACAGAGCCTAGGGCTTGCCAATCAGAAGGTTAGCGGTTCAAATCCCCATGGCAGGATGAGCTTCCCATTGTTTGGTCCCAGCTCCTGCCCACCTAGCAGTTTGAAAGCACCTCAAAGTGCAAGTAGATAAATAGGTACCGCTCAGGCGGGAAGGTAAACAGCGTTTCCATGTGCTGCTCTGGCTCGCCAGAAGCAGCTTAGACATGCTGACCACATGACCCAGAAGCTGTACGCCGGCTCCCTCGGCCAATAAAGCGAGATGAGCGCCACAACCCCAGAGTCGGTCACGACTGGACCTAATGGTCAGGGTCCCTTTACCTTTACCTTGAAACTAGTTTGGGTGAAGTACAGAAAGCTTGAATTGTCTCTGGGGTGTTCTGATGTGAAGAGGGGTGGACTTAAAAGACCTAACGTGTGCACAAATATAGTGGGTAGCAGAGTAGACCTATTTATATTAATGGACCTAACTTGGTCATGCTCATTTATTTCAGTAGGTCTAATCGGAGTAAATTTAGTTGAGAGGAAAAAAATCTGGGTAATTGAGATTTTACAAAGGAACCACATAAATTTCATAGTTATGCCAGTGGAATTAAGAAAAAAATGAAGGCAACTGTATTGGTTCTTTAGAAGGCTTCTAAACTCTTGTAACAGCAACATTACAACATAGAGTTGTAAAGTAGTAAGGCACTTTCAGGTTTCCCAGAGTTTTTTCAGGTTAGGTGGAAGAGTAGTTAGAAAAAACCTGACATGCCCTTTATCATCATTCTCTGGACACTTTTATAGAGCAGGGCAGAAATAGTTTTGAAGGTCACCTTTCATCTTCAGAGCAGTTTCAAAACTACCAGGGGAATAAACCCAGTTACAAAATATGCAGACTTACTTTTCTGTAAAGTAAATGAAGGAGTATTTAATTCACAGAACTGTTCGTCAAGCTGGATGTTAAACTAACACACTGTCACCTTCAATTGGTATTAATAACTATTGCCACAGTTAAATCTTGCTACTCCTCATAACTTGCTTGTTGGAAATTGTGCAAATGTTGTGAAGCTATAAATATCTCTAAACAAACACTCTAAACAAACACTTATGGAATCTATTTTTCACTGCCTGATTCCTAGAAAAACAGTAGCTGTAACCGGAGCTTCAAAAAAGTTAGCCTTCCTATGGAATCTGGTACTCAGTGAGTTAACTTTTCATTTGCAGCTGAAAGTTCTGTCTTCAGTTGCTGTTTTCTGATTGGTTGCTAAAAGGTGAAATTGAAATCACAGTGAACTTTTGACCCCATAGCAGTTCTTGTGGACCGCCTACCACTTGCAGAGAAAGAGGGTGGGGTTTTTTGCCTCCTTTCCTGTATTTATTCTGTGTGATCGTGCAGCTCCGCATGCAATCTTTTGAGGTGGGGGTGAAGGGAGATAAAGAACAAGTACAAGCAAGTAGCTTCCATGTTCCAGTAACAGCAGAGTTGGCATTTTCCCTCTATTTAGCAACACCCACAATTAAAACAACCTGGCAAATAAGTAGACTCTCTCCCCTTAATTTGCTGGATTCTCTTTCTGTGCAAACGCTATGGATACTGACAATGTAAAAGGCAGACAATTTGAGATTATTTGTCAAACGAACATTTGCATCCCAAAATATTAGGTTCTTTTGGTTTGGAAATAAGTGGTGGTTGGAAATTCTTGGAGGCTTTTAATGTCAGCACAAAAAGTCAGCTGACATGCAGCTAATAAACAAAGTTTTTTTGATTTGCTTTAGTAGTCAGACAGCGATTTTGTTAGCATTCCATTTAACCTGGGGAAGGGTCATAGCTCAGTGGTAGACCGTGTACAATAGGGCTGTGAGAGGCCTTTTCTCTTAAATCCTGGAGAGCTGCTGCCTGTACAACACTGTCAATGTGGATGATACGGAACTAGGTGGACCAATGGTCCGACTTGGCATAAGGGGTGTGTGTGTGAAAATCTCAATGCTTTTGTGTAGTGAATGATGGAACACAGTTGTCCTCTCATGCAACTCTACAGTGGACCCTTAGGTTGCATTACCTTCTGGGTTTCGCCATGTGCGCATGCGCAGAAGCGCTTAATCACGCCGCGTGCGCACGCAGAAGGGCGCCTCTGGTTATGAAGTTTCTGGGATGCGGTCGGGCCTCCGGAACAGATCCCATTCGCAACTGGAGGTACCACTGTATTTGGTTTCATTGGTGCATACAGCAAAACTAAGTGGTGGTTTGTGCCCAAGACCTTTGTATTTGAGAAATCCCAGTTAAATCATCTTGTAGCATCCCAATCGTAAACAATTTTTTAAACTAAAAAATATTTAGTGGCACTGTTTTCAACCAAATTTGCTATTAATTATTTGGGTTTAGTATTGCATTCTTGATGCTATCAAGGTTTTATGCTTCAGGTTTTGTTTATTAAATGGTTTCTCATAGAGGCAACTCCCCATTTGCACATGTTCAACATGCACACAACCGCCAAAGTGTGTGCTGTTTTCGGCCCTGGAACAGGGTGTGGTGGGCTTTTCCCTTTCCCGCCGACACATGTGCCTTGGAGTGCAACTCCTGTGCAAATGGGTAATTGCTTGTATTAGTTCAATGTTTACATGTCTTTCTTCTTATATTTATTTTGATAATAAAGATTTTTAAAAACTCAGTCAAATTGCAACCATTGCTATGGAGGAAAATAGTTTGGATTTTCAAATTAGAAAACCTTTAATGTTGTTTCACAAATTAGATGTGAACAACAGCACAGTTCTGTAAGATAAAAAAAGGAGTTGAAATTAGCCAGCCTAAACTGTATTTAAGCATTTAGGCATAGAATTGTTTATTTTTAAAATTTACTTGCTACTGTGACAATAGATTCATAATCTGACTGACTCTACTAATAAATGGAGGTGCTTAGCTTAGTATTCTAAGAACGTAATTGACATGATAAACATTTTAGCCATTTTCAATTTTCTGAAATTGATAATTTTTTCTTTCCTCTGGACTCAAGAGAAAGTACTGAGGCGACAGTTGAAATCTTTTGTTTTAACTTGAGGCATATTATCTAGACAGAGCTTGCATGCAATAATTCCAGTGGACTATTACTATGTCAGAGTGATTATTTAAAAACATTTTGCTTAATCATCTTGTAACAGCTCATGTTTGAAAGAAGTGTAGCACATGTAAGGCTTATGACTGCAAACTGCTAATTTTTGACGGTTATTGTTTCTATTATACAGTTTGATCTGGGGTACAGTAGAGGTAGAATCCTTGTATATAGCCTTGCCTGTAGCATCAAAGGAACAATGAATTTAATATGATTAATAGCAAATTATCTTTACCCCACCCCCCTTGGGTGCAGTTCACCTCGAAACAGTAATAGCAAAATGCATTCATAATGATACTCTGTGGCCTCTGTTCTAATCAGTGTTCCCAAGTAACAGATATTGTAGTTTGACTCTCCTCGCCTCCCGCAGTCTTTTGTCTAGCGTCGTTTTACACTGTACACACTGGCTATTTTTATTTCTCATGCAAGATATCTTTGGATTTACTGTGCATGTATTTTGATACAGGAAATCATATTACAAACCAGCCTTTTTTTGGTGAGATGAGTTGGTGTTTTATTATATCCTGACCAAACATTTAATTAGGAATAATTAACTAATGGTTGGCACAAATAAGTTACTTAAGAATGTCTCTGTGAAGCAATTGTCTTTTATCAAATCCACAGCCTTTTCCAAAATCATTTGAATTTCCCTCTAGTATTAATGGTCTTAAAGGATTAATATTTTAAAATCACATGGCATTCGGTTATGAAATTTGAAAACTGTCCTCCATATATCTGCTAGCATTTGCTTTACCTGTGATCACATAATACCTCATCTATTGTGCAACCTATTCAGTTGGGTGCTCCACAGAAAGTAGTTCTAGACTATATTCTCTATTGATATAAAGAACCTCTCAGCAACCATGCAGAATTTTTTCTACTATAGCCCAGCCCCATACAAACTTTTGAAATGCCACTAAGTGTGTGTGGGGGGGGGCAGTCCACAAGAAGCTAAATAGCTCAGTTGGTTAGAGTGTGGTACTGTTAATGCCAAGGCTGCAGGTTCAGTCCCCTTAAGGGACAGCTGCATATTCCTGCATTTCAGGGGGTTGGACTAGATGATCCTCAGGGTCCTTTCCAACTCTGTGATTCTAAGGACCCTCCCCCAATGTTTTAGTAAGATGTCTTTTTATTGTATGGTTTGCAGTATTGATTACCAAAAATATTGAATCTTATAATACTAGTAACCACTTGTTTCTGAGCTGCATTTACCAGTTTTGTGGCTGTTTACTATTGTACACTGTAATTTGTCATACATAGTGGTATCTTTAGCTGCAGTAACAGAAAACTACTAAATATACTGCCTTACGGTACAGAAATGTACTAAAATTAGGTTTTAGTTAAAAAAATTATTTTACTTTTGACTCAAAATTGTAATAGACTTTGTATGGATCCCTTAAAATGCTCGAGAAAGTTTGTCATTCTACTCCAGTTAAAGTAGCAATTTAGTACTGTGGAATTCCAGGGGCCATAGCCTTTCAGTACCCAAAGACATGATCTCATTCATAGTTTATGGCACTAACATTTTCACTGCTGAAAATTGAGAGCTAACTGCTGTTTATTCCCATTGCAAATCTAAGCTATGCAATGAGCATTCTGTTTGTCTTTAAATGTGCCAGACAATTTAATAAACTTGAATATATGTCATTTTTTTTGCTGGTCTGCAGTTTGTCCTGAATGCAAAATCCACTTTGGCTTCTTCCCACCCCTTACAAATCACAATTTTTTTACTCTGAGCAATTTCATCTATTTTTTAGGTGTTCTTTTGTTTCTTCACCCAATATTTCATTTTGAGACCTGTACCTTTGTTCAGTTGTCACACCAACTCAATTCCCAACTCAAAACTTGGTTTGCTAAAACTTTCCCAGAAATATAATTTCTCCATTTCTATACATTCTACAATCCAGAACGTCCCTTGCTATACATTCATCATAAAAATGCTGCTGACTTTTATTATTGTTAATATGTGATTGTACTGAGAAATAGTCTTATGTATTTCTAATATCTTCCTGTCTTCCACTGAATATTGGTTCATCCAGACCAACATTGTTTTAGATGGGCTAGTGGCTCTCCATGTTTTCAATACAAAGGCCTTGCCCAGACTTGAGATATCTGTTAACTATCCAGGTATGAAGCTTAGGACCACCTGCATGCAACGCATGTGCTCTACTACTGAAGTAAGGCCTTTTGGAACGATGTGGTACCTCTGCTCGTCCTAGGTACCAGGGACTGACTTTATTTTTGTTGGCTGTTTAGATTTATATGGCTGGTTATCAATAAAATTATCTGGCTAGCTTAAAAATGACAGTAGTACAACCCTATATACAGTAATTAAAATCAACAGTAACAAATAAACAACAGAAAATATTCCTTGTAAAAGATAGCATAAATTGTTTACAGCTCAGATTAAGGCCACAGTAGCCTCAACAGCCCAATATTAATTTAAGCACAATATAAAACAATCCTGGATGAACAAAGAGTGTCTTCACCTGCCATTGAAAAGTCCATAGAAACTGTGCCAGGCAAGCCTCTCTAGGGAGACAGTTTCAGGCCACCACTGTAAAAGGTATCTTGGTTAGGAATATTTGGGAGGAGGGAGAACTTTTCATGCAACCTGGTTTCAAACTGTTTACAGCTTTAAGAGTTAAAGACAGCACTTTTAATTGGTCCAAGAAACAGATTGGGAGCAGTCTTTCTTTTCAACCAACTCATGTTGCCTGCTTTTCTGTTATGGAAAAATAATGTTCTGGCATCCACCACAACAGTTCTTTGGAGGTTGTAGCTTTGATTTTGCCATTTTTTCTTGGAGCTCTTAGCTGTGGAAAGATCAGGAACATTAAATCTCTGTACATGCCCTGCTTGATTTTTGCCTGGTAAAGCTCCCAATAGTTATAAGTGGTGATATGCAAATAATACTTTTATTTCACTGAGGAATATTGTTTGCAAAAAGTAGTGCTGGGGCTTAGTATGAAAACACTAACTTGAATCTTGAAAGTAAGAAAGGTAGGTTAATTTCACTTTGTATTGTAATAGTGGCTTCTTTTCATGTAGCTTGCTCCCTACAGGTCATGTTGTTTAGTTTAAAACTAGAAACAAAAATAGATTGCCATGAAAGTAAACGTGAAGAATAAATAAGTTCAGTAGCTGTCATTTATTGTTATACAGTAAGACTGCAATTTAGGTGCAATCCCACCTGCCACTGAACCTACTTATGACCAAACCCAATTTTGGCTTTAGGTCTGATCCCTGGAATGTAACTCCCGTGTAAGTTGTGGACTTACTGTATTATCATTTTTGAAGGATATGTCCTTTCACAGGCTAGCACATATTTTGGAACAAAGAATCTAAATAAAAGAAAGGTCAAGCTGAATGAATTATTTCAGTCTTTGCTCACTTTATTGACATTAGTGATTTTACTTCTACTAGCAAAGGGATAGCAGTGGCTTATTCTTAAAAGGTAGCTTTTCCCATATTGAAATGAAACCTTTGAACTCTTGACCTTGACTTGGTATTGCCATGTAGAATGCATTACATACAGCTATTGAAGTCAAAATTTCCTTTTCAAGTCCTGTGGTTTATGAAAATTTGTACATATTGGCCTGAATTGCAGGACAGCTGATATTTATCAAGGGTAACAGGAGCTTTACTCATTTTCACATTTTAAACAAAATTTTGAAACCTTTTTGTATGCACACATGTTCAGCATATGTGTCTGAGCTTTGAACATTTTGTTTTGAAGTGCATTGGCTCTCATTAGCTCAAGAGTGCAAAGTATAAAACTTTAATAAGCCTCATACATCAAACTTCTGCATAGCAATATTATTATGTAATACGGCACATAAAATTGAGAAGTATGTAGTATGTTCAAAGCTTTAAATATATCTGGCCTTGGAAAAGTTATTTTTATCAACTGATAGTTCAAAATGATCATATGAAAAACTGAGAGAGAGATCCTCTCAGTGGCCCTAAGGCTGAAATAAGGGTTCTCAGGGACACACATTCTAGCAGAGATTTAAACTGATAGAATAACTTTCACATTCTAATTCTCCAATTTATGCAACTTGGTGTTAATTGTGATTAAGGTTTTTACCTGGGTTGTGGATTGAACTGCTCCTCTTCATTTCTATTTTTACACTGCTGTTTTTGAGTTAGTTTCTTCCTGTTACTGTGGTAACTCAATATATTGATATGCAGATCACACTGACTTGCAGCAAGGTAACAGAAGGCTCTAGGTGACTGGTGTAGATAAATGCAATTGTTATCCTAGACTAGTGTGTTAAAATGTGTCTTAGGAATCAATCAACAATATGTGGTGGTATCCCTCCTTCTAAGAGAAAGCTGCAAGCGTTAAGCAAATGCCAAGAGACTGCTCCAAAATATTTTTTGTTTAATAACGTCCTTTATAATTTACCATATGTCATATGAATGAACAAGAATGTGGCAGCATGTTTCAAACCAGTCTGTTTCAAGGATAATAGGGGAAATGTTTTTCGTTTAACGTTTAAGCATAAAAACATACAATGTGGATTCCCTTACCAATGCATTGAGTTGCATCCAGTTGTGCCCCTTCACTGACAGTAGGGCTATTTGATATAGCAAAGGCTTCCATGAGCCAAAATGGGTGGAGGTGATTTCCTCAAACGTCCCCTTTTCCTTGCAATCTGCTGTGCCAGCTCCCACACCATTCTAAAGCAGGGGTCAGCAAACTTTTCTAGCAGGGGGCTGGTCCACTGTCCCTCAGACCTTGTGGAGGGCTGGACTATATTTTGGAGGAAAAAAAGGAATGAATTCCTATGCCCCACAAATAACCCAGAGATCCATTTTAACTAAAAGCACACATTCTGCTCATGTAAAAACATGCTGATTCCTTCACCCTCAGTAGGCCAGATTTAGAAGGTGATTGGGCTGGATCCGGCCCCCGGGCCTTAGTTTGCCTACCCATGTTCTAAGGGTCTGACAGTCCTCTTGAGCAGATTTTGGGTGTGCTGCAGAGGAAAGTGACTACATGGATTAAAGTAATTTGTGCAAAATAATGCAAGTGCTTGAACATTGTTGACAAACTATGCAGCTAGGGAACAAATCATATTTGCAATACTGTTTCTAAAGATTTTTATGTAAGGGTAGAGGTAGGATGAGGCAAGAAGCTCTTAGAATGGTTGAGGTGATATCATTTGATAATCATTTAGATTTAGCATTAAGAGGATCGCTCACAAATTCACAAACTCTAAAGATGTTCAGCAAAGTTAATACACCTCTTTTAAGATTAAGAATACCACCACCCTTTTAGTAGAAAAAAGCACCGGAAACACACACACACGAGAGTCGGGGGCTTCCGCTTGGCTGCTGCTAAGGGGAAGCAAGGATGGTTCTGTGGGTGGGGGATGGCACAGGAGGCAGATGTGGCATGCAAGGTCTCTGCAGAGCAGAGGCAGTAGCGGCAGCAGGGCCAAGGCCAATTAGGGGTTTAAAGGTCAGCTCCAACATTTTGAATTGTACTCAAAAAGCGTACTGGGATCCAATGTAATTCTTTTAGGACTAGTGTTATATGGTTCCAGCGATCATTCCTAGTCACCAGTCTAGCAGCCACATTCTGGATTAGTTGTTGTTTCTGAGTCACCTTCAAAGGTAGCACATTGTAGTCTACAATGCAGGAGATAACCAGAGCATGTGCCACTCTGGCGAGACAGTGCACAGCCAGGTCGGGTCTCAGCCGACGTACCTGATCGAGCTGGTAAACAACTGCCCAGGACACAGAATAAACCTGCACTTCCATGTACAGCTGTGAGTCCAAAATGACCCCAAGGCTGCACACACCTGGTCCTTTAGGAGCACAATTACCCCATTCAGGACCAGGGAGTGGGCCAAACCTGCCTGCCCCCTTTCCCACAGAAACAGTATTTTTGTCTTGTTGGGATTCAGCCTCGAATCTATTGTCTGCCATTCATCATAATAAATGTGATGCACACATGGAATGTGCCCCAGTCCTCAAAAATATTTGAAGGGTTCCTCTGTCTTGGTTGAGGAATGCAGGGCTATACCATGAATGCATTGAACCAAGTCAAGGCACGTCAGGCCAGTCTGCCAAGTGGTGGATTTCCAGTGTCTTTGATATAGAAGATTAAATTTTATGTGTTGGAACCATGCACACAGGAGCAATGATAGTGCTTCTTGGTTTGACTGTTGCCCCCACAAATAAAACTGGTGTCACATTTGTTTTGCTGAGTATAAATCATCTTGCAAGCATTGTGCAATGTCCCATGGAATTGTGTTGGCATTAGCTCCATGTCTGGCTTAAAAGCACCTGGGATGTCAGCTACAGACATCTGGGTATAGGGCTGCATATAAATTAAGTTAATAATAATAATAATAATACAATAACTGCTATACCAGGCACATTGGTTTCTGTTTGCTTTGCTCGCTGGCATGTAATAATTACTTCCATAAGTGAGGCATTCCTTTCTGGTGAGGTAAGAACATGTAAGTTGTGTCTTGCACTGTTTAGTTGAAGTAGTTGCCCTCTGCACACTCATTACAGGTTTCACCAGAATCTTTGCACTGCCTGGGCTTGTGGACACACCTATATCTTCAGCAGGAAATTGTCCTTTGCCGCTACCAGGCTGTCTGCTGCAAAGGCCTGCCTCAGGGTCTCTCTTCTTCCTCAAGAAGTTCTGGGCTCTTGTGCTGAATGGCAAAAATAATTATTTCTGCAGTCATTGCTGTTCTCTGAGCCCTCATAAGGACCTTTGCTTTGCAGATGTTAATTATTTGTGCCAGAGACAAGTTAGGGTTTTCCAAGAGCTTCTTTTTGAGCTTCCTGTTGAAAATACTGAAAACAATGCTGCAGCTGAGCATTAGAACTGTAGATACCCCAAATTCACAATGTTGGGACCTAACCCTTAAATGTTGTGACAAGACTCTACGCCTGCTGCCTCATCGCAAGGAAGTTCCCAGAACGGGAACAACTCAAAACAGGGTTTCTCCTGGGATCACATTTTTTGCCGGACTACAGCTCTCATCATACTTGACAATTGGATGTGGTAGTTGGAGTTGATGGGAGTTGTAGTCCATCAAATTTGAAGGGCACCATGCAATATTCCTGCACTAAGGGCTTCTGTTATTTCCTGTTCGTTGACTCCGCATAGATATTAGGAACATTGTATATTTCTAAACCATTTTCTCCTGTGTAGTGCAGCACCATAACAATTTTGTAGCCCTCTATTCTTACTCATCTTTTGTAACTGCTAGGTATACAGTGGTACCTCGGGTTACATACGCTTCAGGTTACAGACTCCGCTAACCCAGAAATAGTACCTCTGGTTAAGAACTTTGCTTCAGGATATGAACAGAAATCGTGCTGCGGTGGCAGCAGGAGGCCCCATTAACTAAAGTGGTGCTTCAGGTTAAGAACAATTTCAGGTTAAGAACGGACCTCTGGAACGAATTAAGTGGTATTTAACCCGAGGTACCACTGTAATTGTATTCTGTATTCCCATTTCCCCCTATGTTTCCACCTTCCCTGTTAATAGGCCGGAAACCCTTCTCCAGGTGGTTTTGTGAGGAGGGCAGATCTAACTTATAAAATACCAGTTGATGATAGCTTGATGGGTCTTCCTGGATTAATTTATTTATTAATGGCCGGAATCAAAATAATCTCATAACTGGGTCTGGATGCCCAAGGGGTATTTGGGCTTTTGCTTTTCAAACACTGTTCCCCATGCTACAACTTGTTTTTCAAGTGCCCTTCCCAAACAGAAATAGCCTTTGAGGAGGACAGCCCAAACCACCCTCTCCATTTGCCCCTCTTTCATTGTGACTGGCTAGGTGTGAGTTAGGATTCAGGATTCAGCCTTTTGTTGCTTTGTGGTGCATTTGCAAAGGACACCCTCAGTCAGTCAGCTCATTGTACACTCAGGTCAGAGCCAGTCCAGCAGGGTCTTAACAAGCAATTTCCATGTGTAAATGTCATGTGGCTATGAGAGGACACAGAGGACAGCTAGATCCAAGTAGCACCATAAATTAATCCAGTATGTAGTCCAAATCCTCCCATATATTCTAAACATATTTTTGTTATAATTTCTAAGAGGAAATATTGCCAGTATGCAAGGGTGATTTAGCAAGTTGAATTCCCACCCTTTTGCTCCTGCTGTTGGAAGAGGAAATTGTTTCCTAAGCTCCAAGCCTTTAGGGAAGTTTCTGCCACCCCAAGGGATTTCCCCTGTCTCCTCTTTCTTCTCTCCCCCCCCCCCCAGTGCCCCCTGAAATTTGCTCTGTGTGGGTCAAGAGAGCAGCAGAAGAGCACACAGGGACATGAGCAGAGGAATCCTTACATTTGGCAAGCTGCAGTGCTTGTGTAGACAGCATGTTCATGATAGCACAAAACTGAATTCCACTGTTAATGTGTACTTTTTCTCAAACTCATAATATATGTTTTGGCTTCACTCTTCACTCCTTGATACTGCCAGATAAAATTTATGTTGCTAAGTTAGTATGCATAAATAGATGAATTGTGCTATTAAAACATTGGATCAGACTTAAATCAGGTTCTTTTCTTTGCCGCTGTTTCTCCTCCTGTCTTTCACATTGCTCACACCAGAGCAACATTTGAGTTATAGGATTTATTCCAAGACTGTCTGCTGAATCTGAAGTCGCCTGGCATTTATTTTCAGCTGAAATATGTTTGTCTTGAACCAAAGGCTAAGGCTTTGGAATGCTTTGCAAGACTGCTTTGAGGCTTCAGACTTTCTCTCAAACTGAGCTCTTGTCTCTCTAATTTAAAATGAACTTTTGCTAGCAAATGCATATTGTTTTTTGTTGCTGTGACCCTTGGCTGTTAACTTTTTAATTATATTTCAGAAATACGTTTAAGAAATAAAAATTTGCAGTTGGTGCTCTTCAGGCATTTGAACTTTCTGAAAGCATCTTAAATAGTTAAATGCCTCTTGTACCTTATTGAACAATAGTTGTTACAACTTGGGAAAGGAGAAACCAGTAAAGAGTCTAAACCATCAGTGAATTATGACCATGACAAATCCCTCTCATGTCACAGTGATTATAATTAGGTCTACTAAACCTGTTGAAACATTTTATATGTAAGTTGATACTGGCGGTATACAACAATAACAGAATTAATTTTGAATATTTCCTAAGAATGTTAGATGAGCTCAGCTAGATCTGACCATAGGCCCATCATGTCCAGTATCATGTTCTCAAAGTGACCAGCCAGATGCCTATTGGAAACTCACAAGCAGGGCATGAGTGCAACAGAACTCTGCACATGTGTGATAATCAGCCCATGTTCTTATGCCAATATGCAGAGTTCTGATCAACTTGGGACCAGGGTACAATAAAGATGACCTGAGCTCTTATAACCCAACTTGATCACTGAGATCAACTGGAGGAGCACTGCTAGTTGTCCCCCATGTTACAGAGGCCTGACTGGCTTCTATAAATCAGGCATCTAGCGTCGCCAGTCACCTGCTGCACAATATTATTACAGCAGAGAATCAGCAAGTTTCCTTCTTTTGACTTTCAGGTGCCTCTTTTATACCAGGAGGTCTTTGCCGCTTTTAAAATTGATTAGGCATTTACTTCTATGATTATATTGTTTGTAATAATGTTTAATTGTTGTTTACTGCCCTGATATTTTTTTTATAATATTTTTTATTAGTTTTATAAAGTACAGAAAAAAGAATAAAGAACGTGTTATAGAAACCAAAAAGAAAAATTACAAATTTTTTTACCCTTTTTTCCAAATCTGTCGGACTTCCCCACATCCTCCCAACCCTGCATTCTCTGTGATACATAACGTCTGCAATTTGTTAACTTATTTCAATACTTATTGTATCTTCCTTTTTATCATGTTACCCAATTTCAAATGTATTATAACCCAAATCATGTACATTTTCATTTTAACACAATAAAGTTGTTTCATTATTCTATCTCTGACTCCTTGTACCTTAATTTCCATTTCTTGAATTTAACATTACTGAAGCTAGAATTTCCTAAAAGGTGCATTTTTTAACATTCATACAACTTATAATGTTTTTCCAAATAGTCTTTAAATTTTCTCCAATCTTCCTCAAATGTTTCTTCTCCCAAGTCTCGGATTCTGCCAGTCATTTCGGCCAGTTCCATATAATCCATCAACTGCGTGTGCCATTCCTCCAGTGTGGGTAAATCTTGTGTCTTCCAGTATTTTGCAATCAGAATCCTTGCTGCTGTAGTGGCATACATAAAAAAAGTTCTGTCCTTCTTAAACACTCTCCGGTCCACCATGCCCAGAAGGAAGGCCTCTGGTTTCTTAGGTAAGGTAAATCTCAGTACCTTTTTTAATTCATTATGAATCATTTCCCAGAAGGCCTTCACTTTCGGGCAGGTCCACCAGAGGTGAAAGAATGTCCCTTCCGCCTCTTTACATTTCCAGCATTTATTATCAGACAGGTGATATATCTTAGCAAGCTTGACTGGGGTCATGTACCACCGGTATATCATTTTCATAATGTTTTCCTTCAAGGCACTACATGCCGTAAATTTCATTCCGGTGTTCCATAACCTTTCCCAGTCTTCGAACATGATGTTATACCCCAAATCCTGCGCCCACTTTATCATGGCGGATTTGACTGTCTCATCCTGAGTATTCCATTTAAGCAGCAGGTTATACATTCTCGAAAGTAGTTTACTTTTTGGTTCTAACAATTCTGTCTCTAGTTTCGATTTTTCCACCTGGAATCCAACCTTCTTGTCTACTTTAAAAACCTCTTGAATTTGTGCATAATGCAACCAATCTCGCACCTTGTTTTTTAGTTTTTCCAAGCTCTGCAGCCTCCAATTGTCTCCAATCTTTTCAATAATTTCCCCATATTTAGGCCAATTGGCTTCCATATTAGGTCTCTTACGTGCCTTGGCCTCCACCGGTGAGAGCCACCTCGGAGTCTTACTCTCCAATAAGTCTTTATATTTTGTCCAGACCATTAAAATTGCTCTCCTGACAATGTGGTTTTTAAACAATTTGTGCACTTTAACCTTGTCATACCACAAATATGCATGCCACCCAAAAGCATTGTCAAACCCTTCCAGATCTAGGACATCAGTGTTTTCCAGTAAAATCCAATCTTTCAACCAGCAGAAGGCTGCAGCTTCGTAATATAACCTCAAGTCTGGCAGGGCAAATCCCCCTCTTTCTTTCGCATCAGTTAGTATCTTAAACTTTATTTGGGGCTTTTTGCCCTGCCAAACAAACTTAGAAATATCCCTCTGCCACTTTCCAAAGCATTCCACCTTGTCCACGACCTGTAGGGTCTGAAACAAAAATAACATTTTTGGCAATACATTCATCTTTATAGCTGCTATTCGGCCCAACAAGGAAAGTTTCAATCTTGACCATGTTTCCAAATCTCTCTTGATTTCTAACCAACATTTCTCGTAGTTGTCCTTAAACAGATTCAAATTTTTGGAGGTCAGATACACCCCTAGGTATTTTACTTTTTTAACCACATTTAATTCTGTTTCTTTCACAAACTCATCTGTTTCTGTACTTGTCAAATTTTTTGCTATGACCTTAGTTTTTTGTTTGTTCAGCTTAAATCCTGCCACCCGACCAATACTGCCCTGATATTTTTATGATAGGTGGTGTAGAAATACTTTTATAAATAAACAAATGGGATGGGGTATGAGGGACTGCAGCAAGTATCGGACATTGTTGGAATTTGGGGGTGGGGGCTGTCCTGCATATACACGAGACCTTTTGCAATTCTGCAGCTATAATTTTAGTTGGGACAGAGTAACTCACAGTAAGATATACATAATCTGTGTTCAATGCTGTATCGAAATTGTAAAGTTCTTACACACTGTGTTCACTGTTTTCTTTCAGAAAGTGTTTTAAACATATGTTTATGTCCTGGAGGGCAAGATTTTCTGTGGTAAGTACCCTACCTAACTTTTGACTTAATTTAAATGTTTCCAAGTTGTATGATACATAACAGACACATTAGAAATGGCTAACCTCAGTTGATTATTTGTTACATTTGCAAACATTAGAACCATAGAAGATTATAACTATAGCGTATCTAAATATTCCAGGCTCAAGCACAGTTAATTTGTTCAGACAAACTATAGTTAAAGCTAACAATAGTTTGTCTGGTTTGGCTATAACAAACTGTGGTTAGTTGAAAGTGGAAGCAAGTTCTTCGGATCGCCTCATGACTGCACTGGAGAAGGGTGGGATGTGGACATCTTTAGTGTTAATGTCTTAATGTGGCCACTGTATTTCATACTATTTTGGCTTATGTTTCTCTAGAGGGTCTCTACAAAGCGCTATGTTATAGCTTAGCTCAAACTGTTTTCTCAGTTTCAAAAATGGTTTGCCATTTAAGAAGCATAAACTCAGAGCCCTCTTGGGTGCATAGCAATAGTTTTGTGGTTTTTGGATTCCAGCCAAGTCTGAGTAAAAATGAAAGTAATTTTTAATTGCAGTGGTTCATCTTGTTTTAATATAAATGAGTATAACACTTTATTTTTCAATTAAAACTACTTGAAATATCTTTAATTTACAACTTATTTTAAAAGACCTGCTTATTGCATATTTTGTTACCATTGAATATTTTAAATATATAAATACTAGTTCTAGCTGCACAACTAAAAACAATAGTTATGCATTTAAAATAACATTGTAATATCCTGCAAGTAAACTTGAATCTTTGAAATAAAAATGTTAGGTATGGTAGCCAGTTTCAAATAGCTTTATGCACAAAGCTTCAAACCGACTAAAGCAAAGCAAAGGCAAATATCCACAAAAACAGGAAATCCTTTTGTGTATCCTTCCTTAGCAGCCCTGAACTATGTATTAAACTCACACCCTTTTATAAATGACCATTAAGCTTTTCTGTTGAATATTCATTTTCTATGATAAAGTGCCTTCAGTTCTTTTTTTATAAGAATTGCTCACTCATCTAATTCTCTTCTTTAGTTGCAAATAATTTGCTTTAAAAGTTCCTCATAACTGGAAATGGGTTTCTACTATTAGAGGATTTAAGTTTGATGTTAGAGAACAAAATACTATATAAGGCAAACCATTCTAAAAGGTGGGCTTATATAATATATTGAATAGGAGCTCAGAAAAGGTTATCCATTCCATTCAAAAGTACAGAAGGGCAAGGACAATAGGGACATGAGAGGGAATACAAGCAGCATCTTTTAAAGCTGCAAGTGTTCTTTCCTACATCACTGATGAAATGAAGCAGTTTTGGAACCAGTGCAGAAATGAAGAAGTCACCCAGACCTTTTTGTTGGATTGCCAAAGCACAGGAAGCAGATTCTTGATTTAGGGCATGGGTTTTTTTGAGACCTGTTTAGCAAGCCTAGCTTTATTAAGTTTCAAATTCATAAGATTATTGTTCTAGCCAAAAGTCATGACAGACTTGTAGCAATAGCATTAATAAAATAATACAGAACATCCATCCATAAATAAACCAACACCCACAATGAAAAAGAGAGAAGTTACCAGAGAACTAATAAGCTTAAATCCAGCTTGATTTCAGATTAAATCACCAAAACAACTTAGAGGCTTTATCTAACTCCTTTCCCATTATTATTATTATTATTATTATTATTATTATTATTATTATTATTATTATTATTTTATTTGCAGCTAGTGCATAGGGGGCCACTCTGTGTGTTATGAAGCTATCATTGCCTAAAAAGAAACCAGACCAATGTATTAAGTGTCCAGCCATATTGCCACAGAGCAGCACAGTTGCTCTATCCAGGGGTTCTTTTTTTCAGCTTTGACAAAGCAAGTCCACTAAGGCGTTTGCTTCCAGAAAAGCCTTTCTTGTCTGTGTTGAAGACTTGCTCTGGAAGGTATGCCTTGTCGTCCAGTAACTGCTTTAGTTGCACAAGGTATGTTTTTGCAGCCTCTTTGCAGATGCAGCCTCCCGTGTCGTTCAGATATTCTTCAGGTTGAAGCAGATCTTAAAACTGTTAAGCCAACTTGGGTTGGCTTTAAATTCCTTGGTAGGCCAGTCCTCATTTGTGGTGGAAAGTTTGAAGTGGTCATATCGGCTCAGAAATTTTTGATGCAAGATGCTGCCATCCATAGGAGCACGTTTCCAGTTTATGCCTTCTAGCCACAAGTTCAGTGCTTTCTCCCATATTCACCAAAGCCTTCTCCTACACCTGGCTGGTCACCTTTGCAGTCAGTGGTGTGCTTGCTGACACAGCTTCACAGATCTCCTTCTCATGCACATTGATGGCACAGTACACACAGACATGCCATCTCTGAAGCAGTCCAGTAGAGCCGACTTCTCTTCCAGTGTGGGATCCACCCACCGCTTCTTGGGTTTCCCATCAGCTGATGATGGTAATGCCTTGTGTTTTGGGGCCATTCTGTGGTCTGAATCTCTCCAAACACCTCCACAAATCTCTGTGGCCTCCTCCAGTCACCCTCTTCCTCTTCATCTGCTTCTTCCACAGCCAAGCACTTTCATGAAGACTTTTGGGATTGCTGGACATTTTTTATGCTCTAGCACCCTCTCCGCTCCCCACCCCACCCCGTGTGCCACTTTTGCACCATTTTCTTAATTTCTCATTGTGTGTGCAATTTTTCATCATTTTTTAAAAAATTCTGCAACATGTAAAGCTGTGAGCACATATTTTAAATAAGTGTAAGTTACCTGTATTTTTATTCTATTTGTGTTCTACAATGAGCACCAGTTGTTTGGCCTCTTCTGTTATATTTTAATAGCTAAGCTTTGTCCTAAGGTATAGTATTTACTACATCTTGGAAACAGTATCAGGCATTTATATATCATGGGTATCTATTCTTGGATTATTTTGTTGCCAACTGGCTATTAATTTTACTGAACCAGAACCTGATGGGATGTTGACTACAGGTTTACTGTTAACTGTCAGTCTGACACTGCAGAAATGAATTACAGTGGTACCTCTGGTTGAGAACGGGATCCGTTCCAGAAGCCCGTTCGCAACCTGAAAAGAGCGCAACCTGAAGCGCCGTATCTGCGCAGATGCGCGACACAATTTGGCGCTTATGTGCAAAGCGCAATTTAATGGTTCTGCGCATGCGTGAGCGGCGAAACCCGGAAGTAACCCTTTCCGGTACTTCCGGGTCACCGCAGGACATAACTTGAAAGAACGTAACATGGAGCAAACATAATATGAGGTATGACTGTATGCATTTACATATGTTGATTCTTGACTGAATAACATGAACTGCTGACTAATAATAAACCAGTAGGCAAATTAAAATGTCAGACGGTATCATTATTTCCAACTCATGATTTGAAGACAGTCTGGAAACTGAAGGCTCTCCTACTTATTGGCAAATGGGTAACTGTTGTGGGGAAGAGGGAAGAAAAAGTGTATAATGGCTACTGTATTGTGGGTGGAGGAATTCTAAGCATTAAAGTTACTAAAAGTCAGATGTCTTATAATGGTTTGCTGTCCAGGCTATTATAAGGGACCTCAATCCACTCCTGAGTGTCACACATTTTAATACTTAAAATACTATTGAATACAATAAAAACTTATTCTTCCTTTAATTTTATCAGTCAAGACAAGATTTTATCAGTCAAGGTAGCTGAAATTTAGGCTATTTCAAGTCATATATGTAAAATGAAATAAATTACAGTTATACAATAAGCAGTTCTGATAAGTTATTGTAAAAACGGAATTACAGTGGTGCCTCGCAAGACGAAATTAATTCGTTCCGCAAGTCTTTTCGTCTTGCGAGTTTTTCGTCTTGCGAAGCACGGTTTCCCATAGGAATGCATTGAAAATCAATCAATGCGTTCCTATGGAAACCGCCTTCAGACCAGGTCCGGGGACAGTCTATCCCCCGACCTCTTCTGAAGGCCGGCGGGGGGGGGGAAGTATTTGTTTTCCCCCGCCTGCCTTCCCGGGACAGCGGAGACTTCTCCGCTGTCCCGGGGCAATTTTAAAATGCTGGCGGGCGCCAGCGAAGCCTTCGCTGCCGTCCCCCAGCATTTTAAAAACCCCGGGACAGCGGAGGACTTCTCCGCTGTCCCGGGGCGATCTTAAAATGCTGGCGGGCGGCAGCGCTGCCGCCCGCCAGCATTTTAAAATCGCCCCGGGACAGCGGATGAATTCTCCGCTGTCCCGGGACGATTTAAAAGCCCCCGGGAAGGCAGGCATGGGGGACAAAGACTTTTGCCCCCCTCCAGCCTTCAGAAGAGGTCCAGAGGGCTCTCTAAGCTGCGGATAGCAGCCTGCTGCCCCGCGTGAGGGGCGCTCTGCTTAAGAGCGCCCCTCGCGCGGGGCAGCAGGCTGCTATCCGCAGCCTAGGCGGGAACTCTTCTGAAGGCTGGCGGGGGAGAAGGGCTTTCCTCCCCACCGCCAGCCTTCAGAACAGCCTTCTGAATGTTGGCGGTGGGGAGGAAAACCTTCCTCCCACCGCAAGTCTTCAAGACAGGTCCGGGAACAGAGGAGAAGCGCTGCGCACCTTCCCCTCTGTTCCCGGACCTCCCACCGCAAGCCTTAGGACAGGTCCGGGAACAGAGGAGAAGGCGCGCTGCGCTTCCCCGCTGTCCCCAGAGATTTCCCTATGGGCTTTCGTCTTGCGAAGCAAGCCCATAGGGAAATTCGTCTTGCGAAGCCGCTAAAAAATCGGAAAACCCTTTCGTCTTGCGGGTTTTTCGTTTAGCGAGGCATTCGTCTTGCGGGGCACCACTGTAGTACATTTTGACCTATTGATATGGATACAAAATGTACATTTTGTTATAGCAACCATGAGCGCTTTGCTGGATGTGATGCTCATAATACTCAAATCCCCAACTGAACAGCATCCTGAAAGCTACTTTTGGGGCTCTCTTGTTTCCAGTAAGCCTGGGAAGGTATGAACAACCAAACAAAGAGAATACCTCCTATCTGCAACTTGCTAGAAAGCAAGAAGGAGAAAGCCCTCTCATGAGTGTGTGTCTTGTATTTTACCTCTTTTACAAAGGGAAGAAAGGCAAAAGAGATGAAGTGGTAAGATATGTGGGATATAACAATACAGGCCGCATGCTGTGCCCTGTGGGAAGGTCTCACCCTGCCCCTCACATTTTAAGAAACACACGTAGAGAATCTTGCTTGAAAGCCCCCCAAACTTGAAGCTGGTACAGTGCAAAAATTAAGGTAACTTCAGAAAATATTTTGGCTATTAAAAGCCGAACTTCATCGTAAAGCATAGGAAAACTACACCCACTTGATATTGCTGCTTGGCAAATTAGAAAATAGAAGATTTTATTTTAGGGGATTTTCTAATTTGTGCAAATTGTCAGGCCTGGTCGTTGTCCTCTTCAGATCACCACACGAACGCTTCTTGTTCTTTTATAACTTTTTATTGCGTATTAACAAAACCATCTTATAAATGGTTCTTAAATATTATTCCTCAGAATCACTTATTTCAGATACCTTCTTTGCCACCATCACCACCATCGTCATCATCAGTACAAAGGAATGTGGTAGTCTCTGTGGAAAAAGAAGAGATGAGGAAGGTGCTGAAGGGAATCAACCCAAGGAAGGCCACAGGGCCAGATGGGGTAGCTGGAAGGGTACTGAGAGACTGTGCAGACCAACTAGCAGGAGTTTTCACTGGGATTTTAAATCGATCCCTAGCACAGGCTATTGTTCCATCCTGCCTAAAGTCCTCTACTATCGTTCCAATAGCAAAAAAATCTAACCCGGAAGATCTGAATGACTTTCGTCCAGTAGCACTCACACCTATAATCATGAAGTGCTTTGAAAAGCTGGTACGAAATTATGTCATTGCCTGTTTACCAGAGGGACTGGACACATTCCAATTTGCTTATAAAACGAAAAGATCGACAGAGGACGCTGTGGCGATTGCCCTCCATGCCGTTCTTGCACATTTGGAGCAGCGGGGGGGTTATGCCAGACTGCTTTTTTTAGATTTCAGCTCGGCATTTAATACCATTCTACCACAACGTCTGGTGTCTAAACTGGAAGATCTGGGGCTCCCGTTATCACTTTGTGGGTGGATATCGGCCTTTCTGTCGGACCGCACCCAGAGGGTTCGGTTGGGCCCTTATACCTCTAATACACTTAAGACTAACACAGGAACACCACAGGGATGCGTACTTAGTCCGCTCCTTTATATTCTCTACACGTACCATTGTTTCGCTGCTCACCCTAGTAATAGGGTTGTCAAATTTGCAGATGACACAACCGTGATTGGGCTCATCTCTGAAAGGGAGGGTGAAACGGACTATAGAGATGAGGTGGAGCGGCTGACAGAGTGGTGCAGAGCTAACAACTTGCTCATAAATACAAGGAAGACAAAGGAGCTTGTGGTGGACTTCAGGAGACAGAAGAGCAATGTCCAGCCACTTCTGATTGATGGGGTCTGTGTGGAGAGGGTAACAACGTTCAGATTTTTGGGTATTGAATTACAAGAGGATCTGTCCTGGAGTGTCAACACAAGGGGGCTTGTGAAGAAGGCGCAGCAGAGACTGTACTTTTTAAGAATCCTAAGGAAAAACCATCTTCCGCAGAAACTGCTGCTTGCCTTCTATCACTGTGCCATTGAGAGCGTGCTCACTTATGGCTTATGTGTGTGGTACGGAAGCTGTACTACCCAGGACAGGATGGTGTTGTGCAGAGTTGTTAAGGCAGCAGAGAGCATTGTTGGCTGCCCACTCTCCACCTTAGAGCAGATTTATGCCACAAGGTGCCATAGGAAGGCACTGGACATAGTAAAAGATCCATCGCATCCTGGTCACTGTCTCTTCGAGCTCCTGCCGTCGGGACGGAGATACAGGACGATGATGACAAGAACGAGCCGTCTCAAGAACAGCTTCTTCTCCAGAGCGATCTCGGCCCTGAATGGGAAACCTGGACTTTGAAGTCATCTAATCTTCCTTGCTGTATTATATTATATTATTTTAATTAGTGTTTTTATAGTTGTTCTGATTTTAAGTGGAGTGCCCTATCTGGGTGGATGGAGCAGCCAAGTAATTTCGTTGTCCCTGAGAGGGGGCAATGACAATAAAGATATTATTATTATTATTATTATTATTATTCTGAGCTCTGCTTCTCCATGACCAGCCACTCTCAAAATGGCGAACGCGCCCTTCCCTTTGTTTTCCCGCTCTTTTTTCTAACCTCCTGGCTAGAGCTGGCTTGTATCTCCCCTCCTCCGAATCTGAGCTAGAACTTAACCCCTGCCTTTCCTGGGAACAACCGGCCCCTCCCTGTTGTTCCTCTTGCTCCCTTCTATTAGATTCACTGCTCTCCCTCCCCCCTTGGGGAATGCTTTCTCCCTCTGATAAACTGGAAACTTCTAGCTCTTCCCTGACACAAATACAGAAACTTGTAGGTCTTTGCAATAGTTTCCAGCTGCTAATGCTATATACAGTCGTACCTTGGTTCTCGAGCGGAATCCGTTCCAGAAGTCCGTTCAACTTCCAAAAATGTTCAAAACCCAATCGCAGCTTCTCAGCCAATCAGAAGCCCTGTCGGACATTTGGGTTCCAAAGAACGTTTGCAAACCGGAACACTCACTTCCAGGTTGGTGGTGTTCGGGAGCCAAAACGTTCGAGTTGCAAGGCGTTTGCAAACCAAGGTACGACTGTATATCTATTTGCAGGTATTCCGCTCCTAAGCATTGTAGGATTAATCTGGTGGACCAAATGCATGAAAAGATTAATGACACATATTGTCAGAGTTGCCTCCAGGTCCCAGCTCACAGAGGACCAACGCTAGTCAGTAATAACGTATAAAAGTCTTTATTGAAGATTAGTTTCCATTTCCAAACTGCAGCGTGCAACTCTACGTCTTAGAGCCTAGACCGGTGAAGCTCCATCTGAGTCTCCGCCTCTTAGACACCAGTTTAAGACTCTAGCCTTACTCCACCTCTTCCGTTGTTCTTTCCTCCTCTGGGTCCTTCTGCCCCCTGGGGTTTCCTCCTTTCTGGACTCTTCTGACGCTGACCCCCCTGAGTCTTGCCCCTCCTTACGGCGGGCTTTAGGACCTGGCTCCCTATCCGGGCTATCTGCTGTGCCGCTCGCCTGTACATTTGAACTTGGCGCGCGCGCCCAGCCGGTAACTTTCCTCTTGACCGTTTCCCCGCTCTCCGATGGAGGCGTGGCCAATCCTGACTCATCTCCTCTCGCTGGTGGTGAAAACACTGGTCCCGATGCCTGGGACTCCTCCCCCCCACTGCGCTCTGGTGGGGAAGCTGGTCCTGATTTTGAAACTGCAGCTCTGGGAGTCCCCGCTGGCCCCTTCCTTCTGGGGTTTCCCCCTTGGCACCCCCCTTGCCCTGGATGTAATGAGCTTTTATCAGTTCACACAATTATATTTATTTTAAAAATACCTAATTATAATCAAAAATAGGAGAAGATTTTGACGGAAGTATCTTTTTTAAATTATAAGACTTAAAAATGTTTGCTTAATGCTGTTATTCAGGGCTGCTAATCATAAGTGCCCTAGCTGCACATTTTTGCAAAGTTCAAAGATATTATCACAGACCATAGTTTAAGCTTCCTGCTTTCAGTAACACTAGATGGAAGGTTTATCACTAGAACATGTTCATGTATTTCTTGGAATAGTTTTTCAAAAGCTAACTTTTTCAAAACTTGTTGATGACTAAATAAAAATCATGTGGGGAAGGGAGAGCTGCTGACTTGTTTAGTTCTGCAGTGATATTTCAGCTGCTGTCTTGGCAGCCAGAGAGACTTTTGCTTTTGTGGGTGAAGCAATTGGCTGGGACAGAGACTTTGACCAAACTGCAAGGGGCCCTGTTGCATGGGTGTAGCTACACTACCACAGTCACTGTCTTTGGACACATTCACGCCATACATTTAAAGCACATGGCTCCCCCAAAGAATTCCAAGAACTACAGTTTGTTATGAGTCCTGCGAATTGTAGCTGTGTGAGGGGTAGACTTTCAGGGTTCTTTGGGAGAAACGTGTATTTAGCTCTATGGGGTGGATGTCCTCCTGTTCCTTGCTCTCCACCCCCCCCCCCATACGACTTCACATCTGTATTCATATTGTTGTCACATCATTTTTGTCCTGCATAGTATTGAAGTAAAAGCATGTGGGTTTTGTAGCAGTAAGTAATCTACTCTTAAAGGAACTAAGCTACCAGCACTGAACCGAAGTCAGCAGTAGCTGGTGGAAGTCAGGTATTACTTTTAACTGAAGTGAGCTGGTTGGTTGAATCTTTAGTTGAAACTGAATTGCCACCAACTCTGGAGGTGGAAATGGCTTCAGCAACCACAGGAGCCTCTTTATGAACTTGCTGAACATGTGTTGGAAGTGTCCATTTCCCTAGGGAGCCTGGATGGTTGATTGAGCTGGGCAGCATTATGAAATTATCAGGCCCTAAGTATGATGGCTGCTACCAACCTAGCAGTTCGAAAGCACGTCAAAGTGCAAATAGATAAATAGGTACCGCTCCGGCAGGAAGGTAAACGGTGTTTCCGTGTGCTGCTCTGGTTCGCCAGAAGCGGCTTAGTCATGCTGGCCACATTACCAGCTATACACCAGCTCCCTTGGCCAATAAAGTGAGATGAGCTTCGCAACCCCAGAGTTGGTTACGACTGGACCTAATGGTCAGGGGTCCCTTTACCTTTAAGTATGAGGGCTCTGCAAAGATAAAGCTTTTTCTGAGAAAGCTGAGACGAACCAACGTATTATGAGGTGTTCACTTTTTTATAAAGCTTAATGGGGAAAAGGTGAGCTTCCTGGACTGTGCAGCTAGGGAAACAAGAATTAACCTTCCCTCTGCAGTTGCAATCTCCAGGAAGATCACTGCCCCACCTTTCAACAAGAGAAAACTCTTTCCAAGTCTAATTGCAGCAGCAGAGGGGAAATTTTGGGAGTGCTGTCTAGCTGGGAAGGGAGTGGTAACCCTTACCTTCCAAGCTGCAACTGCCTGCTATCACCCGCCTCCATTGTAATAAGGCTTTCGATTGTCGCCAGCAAAAGGCTTATCTGAAGCCTAATCGTGGTGCTGGCTCTCTGCAGCTGTGAAACTTCACACACCAAAAAATGTCCCTTTGCACTGCAAGTAAACTTGGGAAAAGGCATTCTGTGGTCCACAGCAGAAGTCTTCTTTCAAACCTAATTTTAGTGGGGGAAGGGCCATGGGGGGGGACCCAGAAGGTATCAAGAAAAACCTTTGCGGGTGCAGCATAGCAATCAGTAATTTATGCCATTATGTCATTTGGGGGTTCTCCCCCACCCCCAATCTTTCTGGAATCCTTTAGCTTCCTGACAACAATAGTAGTGTTGCCATTGTGAAGTTTGGGGAAAAATTGTTGTCAGCTTTAAAAAGCTTAATTGCTTGAAACAGATTTATGTTTAATTTTTTTAAATAATCCAAACTAAAATGGGGGGGGGGGACTCTGAATGAGATCAGTTGAAGAATCTGTGGCTATACTAGTACAACAGGCTATACTAGTACAACATTGTTCTGAGATTAATGAGTCAGAATGTGTTCTTTTAAAACCTGATTCACTTATTAAAAATGTCAGAGGACAAAAGAGGAAGTTCATGCAAATTGCAGTGCCTTAGTAATACTAAAAACGTCATACTTAGAAGATCTGCAAATTTTTCTGGGGCACTTTTAAATATTTCCTTTGGGATGTGAATGGAACTACCAAACTAAGCTGATACTCTGACAGGAAAAGCCTGTTTTGTTTTGTTTTTATGATGCAAGTTGTGTGTTTTTAGTTACTTTTATGTCCTGTTTTCATCAAGACCTTGAGTGATACCAGTTCTGAAAGTGTTAGAGTGATGTGGTCTGTCTTAAGGATGAAAGGGATAGTTATTGCAGCAAGGAACTGACATACTGCTGCTCTGAAACTGAATACCAGAGGTGTGTGTTTGGAACATCTCCCTTTTAAGGGGAAATATTTTCATGGCTGGTCAGTTAATAGATAAATGCTCTTATATCTGCATCAGCTAGTTTGTGAAAAAAAAACTGTCAGGAATAATGCTTTGCAAGAACTAATGTCATTTGGAAAGGCAGTGTAGCTGTGAAAATAATCAAATTTTCATAACACAGCTTTTATTATATTACTTAGCATATTACATTATCGGTGTTTGCAGTGTGCAGCTTTTGTCATAGTGCATGTGTTAAATGTACAAAGCAACTTTATGCCAAATTTGTTAAAATTGTAGATAAGTCATTGTGTGCCTTGTTTTATTAGTTGTAAAAGCTGTTATTGGAATATTTCTCAGATTCATGTAGCCCCATTAAATTAAACCTTAGTTTTTAATAGTTTTAACATTCAAAGGCAAGGGAAATATGAAAAATGGCAGTATCAAAATAAATTATACCACATGCTTAGGATTTCTTTTCACTTCTTTTAGTCCCTCCTCATTATCCCTCCCCCTCACGACTAACCACTTCGTTGGACAAAATCCTGTCCTCCCATCACACCATTCACCCTTAATTCCAATATTACAATAGTTCAGTGTGGAAATATTACAGCAAAAATACCCTCTCAAAAGTCACCTTTCTTCTTGAAAGCTTTGAGTAAGGTATGCTCCCACTTACCCATCAGTTGATTGGTGGGAACACACCTTCAAATGCTCCCCATTTCTTCAATCTATACAGTGGTTTGAAGGAGTTGAAGATGTGTAGCTCAATCAAAGAAAAATCTGGGAGCTTTAAGCTCCTGATTGTTTCTTTGAAGTCCCACCCTTACTTGCCCTACACTGGACAACATCTAATATTTTATCTCAAGTATATCTTAAATTTAAGTTAACACTTCTTTTAACATGTATAGTGTGACCTGCTCATTTTTAACTACAAGTGACAGGGCTATAAAGACAATCAGTTTTTACACTTTCCTAGATACAGTTACCTTAATTTCATTGGGTAAATTGATAAAAAAATGGTTTTAAAAACACCTTTAAAAACTCCTTTAAAAAGCTCGTTAAAACATAATTATAAAATTGTGTTGTCTGTGAGCCTCTGGGGCCAGCTGCCTCACCTGTCGCTATGTTTCGTCTCCTCTCTAGCCGATTCCTTTGTGTAAATTGTTAAACTAAAATGTCAAAAACCATATTGTATATTAGATGTATTGTATACCGTGATTTTTACATAGTTAATAAATCATGTCCAATTTCCTAATCTGCCCCCATTGTATAGTATCTTCCTAAGAGTATACTCCCACATTGAACTTGAAAGACAGTGAAGAGGATCCAGCAGATTTTCAAATTTGACATAGAAATTTGGTTTTCTTTGTGCAAAATTGGGGTTTGGAACATTTTATATCATGCCTTATGATCTAGAAGACTGACTAAACTTCCTAAAATTCATAAAACATTCAAAACGAAAGAAATAAAATTTAGGAAAACACCAAAGAGGAGGTTGGGAGTGAAGAAACTAGGCAGAAAACAAGCTAGCAGAAACCTCTGTTCTATGGACTCCTATGGACACGGAGGCTTTTAACCCTCACTTTTTTCAGGTGCAGCTTCAGCCCTACAGTGTTATTCACCAAAATGAATAGGACCATGATTAATTGTAAATAAAAGTTAAAATCCTACGCTTGAAAATTGTTCATGAGAATTTGCAGTGAAGCAAATAGGTATCATTTTCCTGAAATACAAAGCATTATATGAACTGGGCTTGGAGGCATGTAAAAGGTCACAGTAAGATAAAACTATGTGAAATATGCAGTTTTGGCACTTCATTGTGCATATTTTATAGACAATAGTTTCCCCCCTGCACGTATTTTATAAGCCCTTTTAGACGTTCCATGCTGAAGACAAAATAAATATATTAGTTGAGATAAGTAAAATTATTGTTTTAAAGCATTTTTATCAGTTGAGAAGTCTCTAAATAAAAACAAGACAGTCTCTGCCCACAAGTTAACATTCCAAAAGACAGACACGACCTTCACAGGGACGTTTGGTAAGGACATGAGGACACACATTTACAGAGGGCCATCTCGGTGGCTTCTCCCAAAGTGTGGCACTCCCTTCCACAGGCAGCTAGACTGGCCTATCCTCTGCTTTCCTTTCACCGGCAGGCAAATACATTTTTTTCCATCTAGATATCTGGCCATTAACTGGGTGTTGTGGTAGAGTCTTCCGAGCATGAGTGCTGTGCATTTACTCTCTGTTCCGACATTGTAACTTTGAAATAGCTTTCAGTGTTGTTTTTAAAAGGGTTGCACTATACTGTATACAGTGGTGCCTCGCAAGACGAAATTAATCCGTTCCACAAGTCTCTTCGCCTTGTGGTTTTTTCGTCTTGCGAAGCATGGCTATTAGCGGCTTAGCGGCTATTAGCGGCTATTAACGGCTTAGCGGCTTTAAGAAAAAGGAAACAAACTCACAAGAACTCGCAAGACGTTTCGTCTTGCGAAGCAAGCCCATAGGGAAAATCGTCTAGCGAAGCGACGCAAAAACTGAAAAACCCTTTCGTCATGAGCGTTTTTCGTTTTGCGAGGCATTCGTCTTGCGGGGCACCACTGTATTAGCGGTACGTGGGTGGTGCTGTGGGTTAAACCACAGAGCCTAGGACTTGCCAATCAGAAGGTTGGTGATTCGAATTCCGGTGACGTGGTGCGCTCCCGTTGCTCGGTCCCTGCTCCTGCCAACCTAGCAGTTCAAAAGCACATCAAAGTGCAAGTAGATAAATAGGTACCGCTCCGGCGAGAAGGTAAACGGCGTTTTCGTGCACTGCTCTGGTTCGCCAGAAGCGGCTTAGTCATGCTGGCCACATGACCCGGAAGCTGTGCACCGGCTCCCTCAGCCAATAAAGCGAGATGAGCGCTGCAACCCCAGAGTCGGTCACTGGACCTAATGGTCAGGGGTACCTTTACCTTTACCTTATACTGTATATCCCTCCACTTATGTGTGTTCTACTCTTGTGCAACCATGTATACATGCTGTGCTGGGGAATGAAATGAAAAATGAATGAATGAGTAAGCAGGCAAATAAATAAAATAAAATCTTACCAGGAAATGGCGGGAGAGAGCTGAAGACTCCTTGTGGCTCATGAGCCCAAAGAGGACGCCAGTGAGAGCGGAGGAAGCCCCAAAGAGACCTGAGGCACAGTGGTGCTTTGTTTAGACTGCTCCTAACCCCTGTCTTAACAGCTGATGTGTGGGGTAGGGCAACAGCATCAGCTGCTTCCTCGCTTGTCCTCCAGTCTCTAGCTGACCCCAGAGCTTCAGCTCTGCTTGAAGAGATAGTTATGTGGAGAGAGCGAGCAGGAGAGCATGGAAAACATGATTTCACTTATGTCCATGGGGGACCAAAACATAACTCCTGTATCAAGGGGGAAAGCCTTGATCTAGTCCATTGTCTAAATCGACACCCTTACCACCTGACTGACAGAATGGGAGAAAATAGAATGACTGACAAGAAGTTTGGGGCTGGGAGCAATAGGTTATTGCTGGTAAAAATAGCAGTACTTGGTTATCACAGTTTTGTTCATCTTGGATGAGCAGTCAATGAGTGATGAGCTTGAGAAAGACACTTGCAAGAGCTTGCAGATTTCTCAAAATTTATTTAATTCAGTACAAAATGCTGCTTAGTCACTTCCTGGTAGAGTTCCCCAGAAGTGTGTACTGGATTGATAAAGGCCTAAGAGATGCTTACTTGCAGCTCATAGCATCTGAGGGCACCCAGAAGGAAGTAACCAAGAGCTGCAAACTAATTTACTTTGTGGGTACCAGAAAGCCGACTTGGACCAGAGATACGGAACGCGCTCGTAACATAGTATTTATCTTATGAATGAAACTGTTTACAGTTCTTATGTGATTTCTTGTTACAGCCCAGGAGGCAAGTTTTTAGTTCATTTTGCATTGTCACCACACATTCTTTGATGTCTATTTCTATTCAGCTCAGATTCCTGATAATTTGACCAACAGCAACATCATAGAGTTCCTTGATGGACTTCACTGTTTGTTTACTTTAAGCACTGTTCATTTATTGTTAAGTTATGCTTCTTGTTTTAACCATTGTCAAACTTTTTGATAGATGAAGTTTATAATATGATCACATATGCCTATATTTAGAGGTAGATGAGGTACGGCTTTCCCCTTAAAACCCTCCAGTGATGGTTCTTCCTCAGTAGTGGATTTTGTTTGTTTGTTTGTTTGTTTTAGTTAGTTTTTACTTTTAAAGATTTCAGCCTTCAAATTACCCAGTTCAGCTATTGGCAAATGTGAATTCCTAGAACCCTTTTTAGAATATTGATGTTACATCAGTGTATTCCAATTCTGTAGTAAAGAGGCTGGTTTTAGCAATAAGCGACATATTTTAGTCCACAGATAATTTTCACATTGGAATATTTTTACGAACACTTAGATAGATGCCAATTTTGGTAACTTGTTTCTTTTTAATATTCATTGCTTCTAAAGCTCATTTTTGTCATCTAATTATGAAGATATACTCCCAATATCTGCTGCAGTGAAGACCGGTGGAAATACTCCATCTCCCTGCTTACTCCTTTGTTATAGTTTTTCTGGTTGGGTTCATGTTTCCAATATTCTCTTTATTCAAGACCCCCAGTTTTTAAAAGAAACCTGTTTTTTGGTGGGGGGTTTTTAAACATTTTCTTTGACTCTGCCAGTCACCCATGATTTCATCCTTTTGGACTTGCTTGTGTGTCCCTGTCCTTCCTTAGTTGTTTTATATGCAATATTTAAAACCCATTACAGTGATTTCAAATAATGACCACATTTTCTGAAGTAGAGCCATCTACAAAATTCACTCTGTAGAATCTGTTCTACGTTCCAGGAATTCCAGCTTGCAGGCTTACCTAGCTGCACTGGTAAGTTGAATCAAACCACCACTTAAGTTGCCCACAATTCTCTGGAGCAACATGAGGTTGAACATTCCAGGGCACTGTAGGGAATGTAATCAGTTGCTTTGTACAGGGGACCTATCAGCACTGTTGGGCTCCTGACAGCTGCTTGAGGATGCTGATGCTTGCCCTGTCCTGAAAGGAAATATGCCTGGCCTGGATTTCCTTCAGTTTTCCACTAGCATATAAGTCTGATTTGAAAGTCTGATGCATTGTTTTGAGAGGTTGAAATTGAGATTACAGTTGCGGATGTGTTAGTGATAGATCCTGTATTCTACTATATGTGACCAGTGGTGCAAAGTATGAGATCTTGATTTATATTTTTTAAGAACTTTCAAAAAAAATTGTTGATTCTCAATCTCCCCTTACTCTATTCCACTCAGATTCTATTAAGGGGGATAGATTTGGGGCCCTTTGGGTGCAGGGCCCGGAATGCTCTCACCAGTATAATGCTACCTACCCACTAAGCAGAGATGGTTGGGGGTGGACATTTTATTTTTATTTTCTGCACTCAGGTTGATACTCTGCAATTTGCAGCAATGTATGTTCTCTTGGGGTGGGATTCACCTAATACCTTCCATCATCCGAAGACCTGAGCAAGGAATTCTGCTTGCACAACAGGGCTTTCCCCCCTATCCTTCCCTGTGCCTTCTGAAATTGGCTTGGGGCCGGCAGGAGAACCCCCAGAATAGCATGCTGGGAGAGAAGAGAGGGGATCATTCCATCTGGCAAGCTGCAATGCTAATGCAGATGGAATGTTGGTAATAGTGTGACATTGAATTCCACCCTTGGTTTCTCTGACAGTGATTGCCAGGTTCTTTGAAGTACAAGGCTACTGTGCCTTTAATAGTCACATAACTGGGAATTAAATTTTCCCCACCTCTATAGCATATGAGGAGAAAAGTGCTGCCATATAGGATTAATTGGGAAATTATTTGTTTGTTCACATGGTTAGAATAAATTATGATTCTGCCATAAGAATTTCCACAATAGTACTTCAGATTTTGAAAATATATTTTCATTCTTTCCACCCTGACTAGTGGGGGTTTCTTACAGAGAAAGCTTTACAAAGGTGTGTAATTAGGAGGCAGTTGAGTCTTGATGCTTATCTTTACGTGACCATATTGCCAATCACTCCTCTAATTGGTAATGTGAGTTCATCTGAATACAGCTACTGTCAATGTTGTCAACTGAGTGGTTAAACTTGCATGCAAATGCATATGCAACTGGTTGATATGAAAAGGCCCTAGTTAAATTTCTTAAGAAATTATCTGCCTGTACAAAGCTCTTCACCTGACTACTAGTAATTATCTATAAGTAGTCTGAGTAGAAGTATCAATTTTGAAATTCTGAATTCTGGATAGTACTATAATGTGTGCTTCTACATATGAATGCCTCATAAATATTTCCCAAGAGCAATTTATTTTTCTAATTAGCTGGAAGAGTCTCACTTTTTTTTTTACACATTGCTTCAAGCAGTTTTGAATAAATCAATTCAAACACACAGCTGTTGTCCAAAACTTCACTTAAGTTGCTGTAATTCTGAATAGCTTATTAGGAATGCTTCCTAACTAGTCGATTTAATAATACCATTTACAACATGGTCATAAAATAAATTAAACCAGTCTCTAAACTTAATGGATAAAATAGAGAAAGGGAAATTGTCAGGGTCTCTGCTTGTTTTGATAATAGACACTGCAATATCCATGGCTTATTCAGAATATAACTTATACTAAGAAATTACTCTTGTCAATTTTCTGAAACATACCATTTAGGAGGATAAAAGAATATAAATGTTAAAAAGAGGAGCAGATTTTTTAAATAGCTTCAACAATGTTATTGGGCATGGTGTGAAGGCCCATGTTTTAGCAGCCTTGCTGATGCTAAGCAGATCTGGTCAATGCCTAGATAGGAGACCACTTGGTAACCTTAGGTATACCATCATGAGCAGCAGAAAATATGCCCAGCCAGAATTATTTACCTTCATGTCATAGGTTTGTGTGGATGTCTTTAATAAAATGTGTGTTTTAAAGGGCCCAGATATAGATGTGTAATCTCAAAATGCTCAGAGTGCTGAGACTATGACAGACACAATTGCAGAACTTGGACTTCTTTCTGTGCTGGTGAACAGGATCAACAAGCTGCTTCTGCTAGGTAGAATATGAGCTGCAGAAAGTTGCCTGAAGTCTCAAGCAAAGTCCTCCACTTTTGTAAATCAAGGGGGGTGTCCTTGCCCAAAGTAATAGAAGTGGTCAGATAACTGGTCTGAGAACCTTATGCTGGCGGGGGGGGGGGCAGGGGGGGAGATGAGCTGAATTATGTGCAGGGTTGCTAGGCCTTCAGCAGCTGCAGAAGATTCTCAGATTCTCAGCCTATACAGGTTGAAGCTAGTTGGAAAATTTATTGTACTGCTCCACTGTTGTCATCTCCTTCTTTCTTTTAAAGTAACAGAGGTAACCAGAATAACCATTCCTGCCTATTTTCTCCATGCATGAGCAGCCTGGATGTGAGGGTGGTAGCTGAGTAGCCTTTTGTTTGAAGCAGGGTTTGCCTTGACCTCTTGATGTGGTTCGAAAATTTGTCATCAACCCCAACCCAAATTCTTAAGAATGTAAATAAAATAGTCAACAAATATCAATATATAATCAACATTTATTTATCATAAATCATTACTAGGAATAATAAAATATAAAAGACAAGGAAGTAAAACAAGTGAAAATAAAAGTAGTCATTGACTAAATTATTGGAATATCTCATATTGTTGTTGTTTAGTCGTGTCCGACTCTTCGTGACCCCATGGACCAGAGCACGCCAGGCACTCCTGACTTCCACTGCCTCCCGCAGTTTGGTCAAACTCATGCTGGTAGCTTCAAGAACACTGTCCAACCATCTTGTCCTCTGTCGTCCCCTTCTCCTTGTGTCCTCCATCTTTCCCAACATCAGGGTCTTTTCCAGGGAGTCTTCTCTTCTCATGAGGTGGCCAAAGTATTGGAGCCTAAGCTTTAGGGTCTGTCCTTCCAGTGAGCAATCAGGGCTGATTTACTTAATATCTCATATTAAGCTTTACTGAAAATGAAGTTGGGGAACACAATGATACTTACATGAAGTTTTACAATTTTCTTTGACAGAACGTGACACACAATGCCTACTGATCCTGATGCCTGCCATTGAAAAATCATCTGTGCATGTTTGAGTTTTAAGGACATGTAAGTGAAAATATTTTAAAAGTAAATTTTAGAGATTGTTACTTATTTTCCTGAGGTTTCCATTATAAACATAGATTCTGGGCGCACTCTAGCCAAAGTCCCATCAATAGGAGATGCACCAATATGCTTGAAAGTTTCTCACTGAAATCAATAAGATTTAACGTAGATGGACTGTGTCCTATGTTAGTAAAATGTTAATCTTTTGATTACATTTCAGCAGCTGTTTTCCTAAACGAGGACAGAAATAAAAAAGTTTTTAACAGCTCTTGGGTGGGGCTTGATTTTTTTCTTTTTCTTAAAGTTGTGCACTGTTGTATAGTTCTAATAAGTCTTTGACAAATAAAATTATATTGTAAACCACCATATGATCTTCAGATGAAGGGCAGTATAGACATTAATTAATGTATGATGAGAGGAAAATTAAATTAATTAAATGTATGATGAGAGGGAAAGTGTTGCAAACCAAAAACTCGCTCCTAATTTTAACATATTTGGTGAGACCACAAGGAGCATCCTGTTATTGCAATTGTAATATGTGATATGTTCCTTAAAGACTATAGGCACGGCTAATTAAAGTTAATAAATAATAGTGGCAATAATATGAACAAGCCCTGAAAAAAGTTCTAGGGCCAATCATAAATGTAAATAAAGATTAGAATAAAATATGGACATTCCTAAAATACATTGTTTTCTACTATTTGACTGTTTTCCCTAATGTTCCCATGCTTTTTTTTTGGTTATGTATTTTTTTTGGTGGTCAAAAGTGTTCCACATACATTAGCTCGAGATGCATCCTTGAAGCTGTGCGATAGTGTGTTGCTTTAGACCACCTGGCAAGCTGATGGCTGAAGAGAGATTTGAATTAGAGACTTCCTAGCCCACAAGACATTACAACAGGAATACAGAGCCTTTAGATGTTTTGGACTCCAACTCCAGCCCCAATCAGCATGGCCATTTGGTTTGGCCATCCCTGCTTTAACAATTTTTTTCCCTTCACTGCATATATTTCTAATCTAATCATCTCACTAGTACAATTCATGCATCTGATGAAGCAGGCTTTAGCCAGTGAACCCTCACACTAACAATAATGTAGCTCATCTTTAAGTTGCCACAAGACTCATTTGTTTTATCAGACCAACTCTTCCTGAATTTCTATCCTCTGACAGTATTGTTTAGGAACAACACTTATCAGCTATTGAAACTTAGCTTTGAGAACTGGGGTTTTATCTTAGTAGCAAGGTTTGTCAGCTGCTTCTTGTGCTGGGAAAAACACTTCTCAGCTATTGAACCTTAGCTTTGAGAACCCAGGGTTTTATCTTAGTAGCAGGGTTTGGCCAGCTGCTTCTTAATCTCTTCAGGTGGCAAAAGCCCCTCTCAATTCCATGTCTTTCCTCTGAGAAGCGCATGATGTCATTCCATGCTTGTGTCCCTCAAACAAACCTAGAAATTAGAAGCTGAGAATCTTTTTTTATGTGGGTTATAGATGCAACATGTTGCCCTTCAATTGGAGTATTAATTAATATTAGTGTTAAAGGACAAGTCCCAAAACAGTATCTCCTATGCAGAGATTGTATTTGACCTTAAAGAATCCAGGAACATTTAAAGAGCTCTTGCAAGCATAGCAAACCACTTGAGCAAGACAATGACACAGTACAAATAGGCCTGTGTATCTGATTGTATCAGATGCAGCAATAAGAGCTAGAAATATTGCACCTGTATTGTGCCTCTTCTGGAAGTCACTCCTGATACAACTGCTGAGTGCAACTACTTAAGCGCTGTGATATGGTCTGACATTGGGTTGTTTTGCGTTCAGAATATCACCAGTCAAGACTGTTGTTTAAATAGCAAGCTTTTAAAGTAACTCATATTAACAAGGTATCAGGAAAAGAAGTGTGGCACTTTGTTTTACTAGTTAGTGGCCTTTCTCTGACATCAGATAATAGGTGTTTTAATTTCCCATATATGATCAAAAATAAGAAATTTAACTATGTATGTATTGCTTTTTAACTGCAGTGAATTGGTGGTATGTTGTCTGGTTCCATGTGCACAATCTGTGCAGTCATTGTAATTATTTTTCTAGCTTTGCAGTTTCAAAATCTGTGCTTCAGCTTAGCTGCTTTGGCTGAGAGTTGGCTCTAAATAGTAAGTTCCTTTACAGATTGCAAGAAAACCTGTCTTTATCTGGGTTGACCTCTTGATAATCATCAGCCCGATTAGTAATACCATTGGCACAAACTACATAAGAGGAGGCTTTCTGGCTCTGATCAAATGTCCATTTAGTTCAGCATTCTGTTTTGCTCAGTTGGGGACATGAAGGCAATAGCCCTTTCCCATTGCTGTTCCACAGCATACTTCCTCAGATCCTGGACATGTTGTCATGGATAAAGTACTCTACAATAAGGGTTCATATATAGTAATAGTCAAGTACCAAATGTGAACAAATATTCTGTTGTATGCAAGAACCATATATATTAAATGGAATAAACAATGTGACTCATAAGACCATAAGATTCATAAGACCATGAATAGTATATGCATAATGGTACACTGGTTATTACAAGTGAGTGTTTTCTCAACATGCCCCAGTGATCTTGAGTCCTTGGGGGAAAATAGTTTCAACAAACTTCTTAGGGGAAAGTGTTCCAATTCTTCATATGCATCAATGGCCCAAAAATTTAAAATATATAGTGTTTTCACATTTTGGGTCTTTCTCATTCTTGGGCATGATATAGTGCCTTTAATAGCAAACTCAACTAGTAAGTGGTGACACAATTGTCAAAACTGAGAGAGTGTGTGTGATTGGCATACACAGGAGTGCTTATGCTCGTAAGAGCTGTCTGGGTGGAGAACGTCTGCAGCTTCCCTGCCATGGCACTCTCTACCACCTTCCACCCAAAGGTAACTGGCTGACAGCTGTTCTGCTCCAAAGCTTCCCAGTAGGTGGGTTGCTTACTGGGAAGGGCATTTTGGCAGGCTGCTCGCTCTGGAGCCTGGGAGATGCTTCACTCCAGTATTGCCTATAATTTTTTTTTTTAAATGGTTTCAGTTTGGTTCACTTTGCAGTAAAAGGAAAAAGGCCTGCATAAGGAATATTGGTCACCTCAATGGAAGCGATGTCACAAGTCATAGCTTTGGGAAATGTAATCCAGTCAATGCAATCCAAGTATAATTACTGTCTCCTCCCTCAGGAAATGTGACCATTGTTCAAGACTAAAATCTAATCAGACTAGTGAAAGAGTGAAGAATGCTGCTTTATATCTGCAAAAGAAAAAGACCCACCCCATCTTGCCATGTGCTTCAGAGCTATATTAAGCAAGGCTGGTCAGGAATGGCACCTCCCTGATCCAATCAATTTTTGAATTTGCTTTGAAGCTTTTGTCCAAAAAGGTACAAAAGCTGAGGTCCTGATCCCACTACTTCTTCTGATTGCTCAGTTCCACTCTCCTTGAAATCGCTTGCTGAAAATCCCTTAAATGGAGGTCTAACTCCATTATCCTCCTCCGCTTTTCCCTCACTAACACTGGTTCCTGCACCTCTGGATGGTCACTTGCTGCTTCAAGTGCAGCTGCTTCAGAAGCCCTTTTCAGGAATTTACTTCAGTTCCTTCTTCTCTGGATCCCTGCTTGCTGAATCAGAGATCTTGGTTCCAACTGCTCAGAGGTCCTTTTCAGGCCTCCTGCCTACCTCCCTGTCTCACTTTTTCCTGCCTTACCTGGAAGATTCAACACACACACTAGTCTTCTTTCTTCAGGATTGCCAACAGTGTTGGAAAGGTAAAATTTGTTTGCTTTTCTGTCTTCTGGAGGTCCTTCCCCTATAAATTGTAGCCTCCACATCTGCTTCCCCTTCCTATGTTTCTAGATCTATTTTTAACATCCTACCTTGGAGTGTCTGCATGCCTGGGTCCTCACCAATTCAGCTGTGCATTGCTGAGACCTAGTCTTCAAGGTACGCCTAGAGAGGAAGAGCAGGCTAGTGTGGCTTTCTAAGCAGCTCTGAACACCTCTCCTCCCCTTCTCTTATACCTTCTGTGTTTGTTTGCTTTTTGTGTTTGTGTGTGCTAGTTTAGTCATGGTTAGAATTAACTAATTCTCACATACCAAAGAAAATGCACTTAGCGATCCCCACTGTCAGAGTAGATATGCATTGTTGCTGAGCCCCACTGAAATGGAAATGTGTAGATTTTCTTTCTTTTTCTGTCCAATAAGGATCCCCATAACCTGTGTAAATTACTGGGTAAATCTGCCAAGATGCACTATTGCCACTGACTAAATGCCTGGAACGTGTGTATGTGAAACACACGTCTTCCAAGGAGGCTTGCTAACAAGGTCAACACGATACAAATGTAGTGCTGGATCCAATATGGTGCTCCTGTAGGTGTTTGTTAATTATGCCAACTGCTTCCCCACCTCACCCTCCTACCTCTTAGTAAGCAACAGCTCTCCACCAGACTCCGCACCACCCAATGAACTTTTTTATGGAGCTCTGTGGAAAAAGCCCTTCTTTTTCTGGGAGAGCAAGGAGTCTTCAATGGGGGCTTCTTTACTCCCCCCACAGCATCTTTCTGGAAGGCATGGTGCCTTGGGAGATGGAGAGTAGAATGACACTGTCCCCCTGGCTGGGCTCACCAAATAGCAAATAAATCTCAGCTGGACATGCTCAACTTTAGCTTGCCTTGCTTTCTATTTCAGTGAGCAGCTAAGCTAGAACCTGCTGACTCTAGAACCCAGCCCTGTAACTTGCCTAGTAATAGAGGAGAGTTATTCCTTGCTCATGTGCAGAGTGTTGTTCTGTCTTATCTCTCTAATGAGTAGCTACAGATCAGGCTCCCAGAGGGGAGTGGGTGGTTGCACACGTGGATCTGTCACCTCCCAATAGTCCAGAGCCTGCTGTTTGAGGTGGTTGCCTCTCATGCATCATCAGTGGGCTGGGTCAGGCCTGGAGTGGCACCATATTGGCAATGGCTAAACTAGCCATTGTTTGTTGCCCTCCACAAACAGGCAACAGAAATTCATGTTATTTATTTATTTATTTTTGTATCTGTAAGCCCCATCCCCAGCTGTTCAGTGGTTAATCCCTGGATCAGTACCATCTAAAGTCTGCACAATAAGTTAAACCTATTCCTTTTTGAGACCGGTACCTAGGCCAGCATTTTCCAACCCTGGGTCCCCCAGTTGTTGTCAGACTATAACTCCCATCATTCCTGACTGATACTCCTGCTGCCTAGGGATGGTGGGAGTTGTAGCCCAACAACATCCTAGCACTGTTTTGGCTGGAACTTTGTTAACAGCTTTGACAGCTATCACACTGCTTAATAAATACGAGAGCATTGTGCTCTGCAATTATTCTAAAGAAGTTTTTTGTTTAGTGAAGTTCTTTGAAAATTGGTAACAAATGGAAATAACAATTTCATATTATTGGGAAATACTGGAACACTTAGAGAGGGCAACAGCAAACTTTTCTTAATCTGTATGCAGAGTACTTGATATACTATTACTCTGTAGAGACGCATTCAAGAGTGCTGTTGTTGGCATACATCAGTCTCTGGAGACATTGGAGGAGTGCACCTTTTGGGGGTAGAGTCAAACTATGGGAACTATGGGAAGGTTATCCAGCTTTGGGAGAGAGACATGCTTTGTTGCAACTGGGGAAAATGAAGGTGTCCAGTTGTGCTGCTGTATATGCACCATGGTGTCTCTTGTCTGTGCTCTTCCCAGTGGCCATTCCTCCTCTGGTCACTGCTATGGATGCACAACCTCATTATCTTTTGCAGCTGGCGCATTGAAAATCCTGTTGACTGTTGATCTCTGAGCTCTAAAACCGCATTGTGACTTGGCTTGTCAGTGAGTGACTGTACTTTCAGTAAAAACAATTTCAAGCAATTGCAGAAAAACATAGGAACTATAGTTACTATGCTCTCACATCAGATTGATCAGCATTGCTGCTATATTTTAATAGGTGGTATTTGCATTAATAATTGGCTCAATTGTGAAGGTCTCTTGTTGCATAAAAATCGCTATCACTAAGCATATTCACTGTAGGACCCTAAGCAGCAAGAGTGCAGCCCCTCTGGGCTTCCTTGCAAATTGGCTGCGGTATTGCATTGCTTTCTACATTGCAGAAGCAATAATATTATGGAGAAATGATGGAGGTCTGCGTAGGGTATATTAGAACACTGTTGCTAGGGAAATAGACTTACCAGCTAGTCTCATTTTAAGGCAGTGTCCCTTGTTTCAGAGCTACTCCATTTCCTTACAAGATGCTATTTACTTCAGAATACAACTACAGTGGTAATAAAAGAAGTGCTAAAATATAGCTGTTAATGATAATCTTTTAACTGAAGTTCTAATTGCTATTTTAAACAGTATTAAAGAATTGTATGTATCTAGCCCTGAACAGACCTTGTGGTGAAGGCTTTGCTATAAATTCAAATAATAAGTAAATAAGATAGCCCCTTCAAAAAAACCAAGCAAACCCTGTTTTGACAACTTTGTGGATACTGTTATGTATTGAAGTATAGCCGCAAGAAATAATGGATATCTGTAAGTTGAATGAACAATACAAGTTTTTAAAATACAGTATTCAGTATAATTTTTCCCTAGTGCAACAAGATACTTTTGAGCATAATTTATCAAAGCTGAAAGAGGTTTTTTTAATCAAACCTTATTTATACACAGACACCCAACTCTCCTTTTAATATTACTTCATCTCCAAATTAGTTACAAAACAGCTTGACTTTTGAAGGCATTGTACAGTTTGTTTTAAGTACAGCAACTTTTTTCCTGGGTTTCTGTCTTGTCTGCTGTACCCCTACCCTTCCTGAGCTTCTCTCCAACTCTTTATCTTGTTTTATTTACTTCCTGTCTCTTTCTGTGACAGCTTCTAGTGCCACAAAACTGTGTGTCTGTTTAGGAATGCAGTTGCTATGAGAGCAGAGGCAACCAAATACTGTAATCTGCATGCAGTATCTACACAATACTACTTCGGGGTTTGGAACTGCCCCCCCCCCAAAAAAAAATCATACAAACCACATAACTGTTGAAAACAGCTGTCCGAATGAGTCTGCACTGTGCCTTTTGCATGACAGAGCAGAGCTTGGTCTTGCTTTCTCTGTTAAAAAGCTTCCCTTTTGTGTGTGTGATGATTTTGTTGTCCTTTAAATGCCAGGCCCAAGTGTTTGATACTATCCTGCCATCTTGTGGCAAGCATGCAACTCACAGTTTGTTTTTCTCTGGGTTTTCCTATTGTCATGCAAATTTATTCTTTTAAAAAAACTTTATTTTTCTTGGGGCATGCATTGTACACGAAAAATGATGACTCTCCCAATACAATAGGTGGAAACTGTCTTCCACAATGACATGTGTGTCTGCAATTTCTAAATTTAAAAAAAAGAAGTTGAAGAAATAGTTGTTCTTGATGATAGCTGCCTTCTAGTTATGACATGAAAAACAGCCATTTAGTAGAAATTTAGTTTAGCTAACTCTTAATCTAACATTAACTGGTGTCCTGTAGTTTGTGATGTGCAACTGCTTCCATAGAATCATAAAATCATAGAACTGTAGAGTTGGAAGATAGCCTGAGGATCATCTAGTCCAACTTCCTGCAATGCAGCAATCGCAACCAAAGCATCCATGACAGATGATAATCCAATCTCTGCTTTAAAACCCCCAAGGAAGGAGAGTCCACCATTTTCCAAGGGAGTTGGTTCCACTGTCAAACAGCTCCTACTGCCACAAAGTTTTTCCTGATGTTTAGTCAGAATCTCTTTTCTTGTAACTTGAAGCCATTGGTTTAAGTCCTGCCCTCTGGAGCAGGAGGAAACAAGCCAGCTCCATCTTCTATTTGACAGCCTTTTCAATATTTGAAGATGGCTGTTGTCTCCTTTCAGTCTCCTCTTTTCCTGGCTAAACATACCCATCTCTCTCAAGAGTTCCTCACAAACCTTGTTTGGCAGACTCTTGATCATCTTGGCTGCCCTTGTCTGCACACGTTCCAGCATGTCCATATCATTTTAAAATTGTGGCACCCAGAACTGCACATAATACTCCAGGTGTGTTCTGACCAAGACAGAATAGAGCAGTACTATTACTTCCCTTGACTGGAACACTATACCTCTTTTAAGCAAGATATTTAAGTTCTGCCATGTATCTAGAAAAACAACAACCCTCCAAATAATTAATACAGACTTTACAACAATGTTTTGACTGGCAACCCTGATAATCTTTAGAAATATTGGGGCCCCAAAAGTGCCAAGATGACCCCTTTTCTTTGGAAAAACTAAGGTCTGCCAAAATTATTGCTTTTAGGAAAAAGAGTATTATAAATGAATGTAGCTAAACTTTCATGGATAAAGTTCTCCTGTGGCCAATATGCTAAAATTTCAGCACAATTCTATCTGATTTGTCTCATGATCTGTCACTTTAATATTCCACTCCCAGTTAATAATGCTTTATTAGAAAGGACTCCTTTTAAATATTTAAATCAACCTGTATCTTAAACCATAATAATCTCTGAGGCATCAGGTTGAATACAGACACAACAGAATTCATAGCAGACCTATTATTGGTGATGGAGTGCCCCCACTGCAAACTCATATACTCTTTTCTCTTGAGCCATCTGAATTATTTTATACATTTTTTATATTTTAAGTATACTAAGTCTGTGCATGCTTTCTACATGGTGTATCTTCCTTCTTAATTTGGATGTTACAGCATCTGGATGATATGGTTTAATATGGGAAGGAAGCCATGCCTGTTGCGGATTTGGAGGAGGTTAAAACAAATGGGAATGAAAAACGTATTTAATGTTGTAGACTGTAGTGGTCATTACACTGCTGCAGTTGCAATGCAATTTTTGTCTTAAAGGTTAGAAATGTAGTTTTTACGTAAACAAGCAAGCACGCAGATATCTAGTATTATTACAGAATTTCATCAGCTTTTTAAAAAAATAGTTGGCAGCCTACTTAAAGATTGAATTGTACAAGTGATTTTCAAACTTTTTTTCCTTCAGGGAACATATTTGGTATAAACATGTCTGCAATGCCAAGTATCTTAACACAGAGCCCAGTATGTTGCTGAGGATTTGGGGTGTGTGCACAGTTCACAAAGGCCTGGTCTGTTTGGGCTCACTGTTGCCTATCATGATCTAAGAGTAGACCGTATAACAGCAGTGGCCAAATGAAACGTCCCAACTCTTCCCTGTGTATTTCCACCAACTCCCCCTGCCCTTTGCTTTAGTAAGTAAGCTTGGAGGAAAGCCTTCAATTGACCCTGCCTTTGGTAACTAATTTTGGAGTGTCCATCCCAACTTGCTGATGCCCCACAACCCCTGCAATTTGACGGGGGCACTACAATGGCCTTTGAATATAGCTTCTGCTTTGAACCTACCAAGCACTACATCCAAAATGACAGAACATCCAGGAGGACGCTGGTATCTCTGGTGGCTCTTAGGCACCTTCTCATTACTCAGTGGCAAAGTGGTGGGGAGGGCATCCTAAAAGCAGCACCTGCCGGGCAAATGGCAGTGCTATTCTTGGACAGTCTGTTCAGCAAACCAGTTGGTATGTGACACAATCCTTCTGTGAACATGAGATCTAAAACAGAAATAATAGGAAGTTGGTGGTTATGCTATTTTATAGGATACTGTTCATGTTCACTGATGGACATATTTGAAATCCATTTTCATTGAAGATGCCTAATATGCCCTGGAATGAAGTTTGAAAACCATTGAACTAGATGATCTTCGGGTCACTTGCAACCCCAACATTACAAAAGTTTAAGTTCCTAACTTTATTGTTTTTGAACACCTTTGTTTTTTAGTTCATGAGAAAATTTCAACTTGGTTACTCCTTGACTGTTTCAGTTGCTGATGTGTGATCAGAATGAGTGGATTAGGGGAGAACTCCTTGGACAGCATGACCAGTGATTCAAGAAAACGCAAGCCATTGCCCTGTGATACCCCGGGACCAGGGTAGAGAGTATTAATTTTTTTATTTTATTATGGGTTGTTTACAAATAGTGAATGGGGTTTTTATCAGTATTTAAAACTGATGTGTTGGCATTTAGTGCCAGATTGTAGTTGGTGACATGCCTAACATTCTGATATTGGTGTATGTGAAACAGTCAAATAATATTATTGCAGGAAAAATTAGTTGTATAAACAATTTTAGAGGCAGGATTTGTTAATTAATTTTTAATTTGGAGGGGAATACATACTTTTTAAAAAAGGGCCCTAGAAAAGCATAAATATGTAATTTGGTGTATATTGCTTAAATCAAAAAGTAATAGTGGTACAATAACATGTTTTTCTTCTCCCTTCAGTATTCACCTTCTGTTCTTGTGTGCCTGTACCACTCAACATTTTCCAAATGCAAGATGTCCCTTGCAATGCTGGGCGTTTTTGAGTAGTTATCCTATTCTGATGTCTTCCTGATAGAAGTTTTTTCTCATAAATTTCATTGCATATATTTACCCCACTATATCTTACTGCCCTTCTTCTATTGATTTCCTATTGATGTGAAATTTCAACAACATTGGTGTATATCCCTACTCAGCCACTAATTTTCCTAGTGGATTACTTTGAAAAGTGAGTGAGGGGTAATGGACTAGTAACTCAGCCTCTCCCCACACACATAGTGGCTGTTGGAAGATACTTGCCCAAGATTGACAAATGGAAAGAGGGAGGGAAGTTGGCATTTCTAAGGTTGGTGGATTTTACTTAGTGAGCTCCAGTTGCTGACCATATAAATATGTATAGTGGGTAGCCAACATGGTGCCCTCCATATGTTGTTAGAGTACATCTCCCATCATCATTGATCATTAGCCATGCTGATAGTCTGGAGGGCACCATGTTGGCTATCTATGATGTATTACATTTGTAACTCACCTTTCTGTACACAGGTTGGCTGCATTTGCACATCGTAGTAAGCCATGGTTAATGGTTTAACATGAATTCAAAGAGTGCTCCCACTTCACTTCCAGCTAGTTAGCGAGAGCAAAAAAACCCACAATATTTTTCTTACCATTACATCCAGACTGGATGTTTGCTCCAAACAAACTGCAATAGGAAGCCAAGAACAAACCTTAGCTTCATATTGTGCATCATAGTTTGTTGTCCCTGCTCACTAGCAAGGTGGAGAGAAGCTGGAGCGAATTTGCACATTGATGGCAAACCATTAAATATGGCTTACTGTGACACAAAAGTCACAGTCATAGTGATTTAAACTTAGAATGAGAAGTGCATACCTGAACATTTAGCAATTTGAGAATAAATAAATGGTTTGAAAGAAGATCCTATAATAATTAGGCTTAACTACTTTAAAATGTTGTCTCTTTTTTCTAGTCTGATCTGCAGTGGAGAGAAACGTCGACGTGAACAGGAAAGTAAATATATTGAAGAACTGGCAGAGCTGATTTCTGCTAATCTGAGCGACATTGACAATTTCAATGTCAAGCCGGATAAATGTGCAATTTTAAAGGAAACTGTTAGACAGATACGGCAGATAAAGGAGCAAGGCAAGTCCTGACTTCTTATATTACAAGGGAGAAATTATATTCTATTTTCAGGTTATCACATATGGATGTTTAAATCTAGCTTTTAAATAAGGCTTTAAAATTTTGTTACATTTTCTTCTGTATTAACTGCTTGAATGTTGACTGTGAGTTTACCTTAACAAAGTCTTCTGCAAATAGAATATTATTGAACTATAATGGGGGGAAATGAAGTAATGATTGACAAATTTTCCTAAACTGAATTCTAGTTTTACATTCATGGTCTTGGGCAAGTCACTGTAGAATAAAAGGTCAAAATGGTACTGAGGATCCAAAAGTGTCTTCACAATGAATTCAGAAGGGAGGTTTCAGGCTAACAGATCCCTTTCTTCAATTATTGAACTGGTTAGAAAGCACAGGAACCAAAGTTCTATCCTGCAAGGTTAGGCACTTCCCATGTTCAAAGAAATGTCTATCCCTGCTCAGTCACATTGCATTTGTTAGATGAGCAAGTAAAGAATACAGAAGGGATGGTGGAGGGAGCATGTGAATCCAAGGCATGATACAATCCTGGATGCTAGATTAATAGCTCCATATACCCCTCCTTCCAGCAACTCCTGCAGCCAAGCTGGTGCTTTCCTTTGGGACCACATCAGCGAGTCTGGGGGGAGGGGTTGTTATCTGGGCAGCCCAGAACCTCCATACACACTGTCCATGCTTGCGCCCCTGGGTTGGTCACTTTGATGCTGCTAATGCAATGATTTGACTTCACCCCTGGACACGCATTTCATTGTCTCAAGACAGATGCCAATAACAACAAAAGGATTTGAGTGTTGCACTGGGTGTGTTTTTCCCATAGCAAGGAGAAATAGAAACATTCTGAGATGTAAATATTGTGAAAATAACAGCCATTAATTCTACAATCGCATTAGATTTTCATTGCAAATCTTAGAGAATGCTTTATATATATGACAGACATTTAAAAAATACTTACATGCAGTACAAGTTTCAAAATTTGCTCTATTTTTTTTTAGGAAAAACAGCTTCCACTGATGACGATGTACAGAAGGCTGACGTATCTTCAACAGGTCAAGGGGTTATTGATAAGGATTCATTGGGACCTCTTCTGTTACAGGCAAGTCTATAGGCTATTACAAGTACTGAACAGTATATATTACAGCAACATTTCCCCCCTCACTTGATAAATACTAATAGTCTTACGCAGGCTTCACAGGAAACAAAACAAACCTTTGCAATCAAATACTTCAGAGTTTCTTGCAAAGGTAATTGATACACATGTTTTAAACAACTTTAAACATTAAAGCAGCGATGGGAAACCTGTGGTACTCCAGAAGCTGCAGGGCTACAACTTACATAATCTTTGATCTTTGGTCATTTTGGCTGGGGCTAACGGGAGTTAGAGTCCAACAACACCACAGGTTCCCCATCCTTTGGCTACAGCATTCCATCCAGTCAAGGCAGATCATAGGGTCCATGGACAGAGCAGGAATATGGGATGCACACACAGGCTTCCCATTTCCCATTTATTATTTATTAAATTTATTTGTTAAATCTCTATACTGCCTTCCATCTGAAGATCACCGAATGGTTTACAGTATAATAACACAATAACAGACAGACGCAATAACCACCTCACCCTCCACACGGTTTAAAAGGCCATGGATTTATTTTTTATTATAATGGCCTGGTATGCTCGCTGCATGAGCAGAAGCCTAGAGGGATTGGTAGACAAGTAAGCAATGCATCCTTTCTTTCTTTTTTGGAAAGTGATGCACTGTCTTCAACCGAAACAGCAACATTCATAGAATCATAGAGTTGGAAGGGACCCCAAGAGTCATCTAGTCCAACACCCTGCAGTGCAAGAATCTCAACTAAAGCATCCATGACAGATGGCCATCCAACCTTTGCTTAATAACTTCCAATGAAGGAGAGTCTACAACATCCTGAAGGAGTCCATTGAACAACTCTTACTGTCAAAAGTTCTTCCTGATGTTTAGTTGGAATCTCCTTTCTTGTAACCAAAACTGGATTCTCAGTCTAACAAATTGGGTAATCTCCAGATTGGATTACTGTCATATCGTCTGCATGGGATTGCCTTTGAAGACGGTTCAGAAACTTCAGTTGGTGCATAAACAGTGCTAGAATTTTGGGTGCAGATTGCAGGGACAACGTAAGATTGATCCTTAAATATTTATGTTTGCTGTATGTTTCCAGGCACAATTTTAAGTTCTAATCCTTAGACTTTTTGTTGTTTCATTCATGTTCTTCTGAAGAAGAGTTTTCTTCCAGCTTACTCAGCAGAGATGTGTTTATACTTAGGCATGCATACTACATGTATGTGTGTCCATTGTTACATGCATCTATGCATTATTCCCCATTCCAGCTGCAACGCTGTACACACATACCTGGGAGTATGCCCCATTGAACTAAGTATGATTTGTTTCTGAAAAGACATGTAGGACCGCCCCCCCCCCCAAAAAAAGATTGCTGTCTGAGATTGGTGCGCCTTTATTTTCTGTATCTTTCACATATATAAAAGTCTGTATACTTGGATAATTTGCTATGATTTTGTTTTTAGGCATTAGATGGCTTCTTATTCGTAGTAAATCGAGATGGGAACATTGTATTTGTATCCGAAAATGTCACTCAGTATTTGCAATATAAACAAGAGGACCTGGTTAATACAAGTGTTTACAGTATCTTGCATGAAGAGGACCGGAAGGATTTTCTTAAAAATTTACCAAAATCTACAGGTAATAAGCTTGTTAAAACTTGGGTTTGTTACTGTGTAGATATCCATTTTAAATAGGAATATAGCTTTTAAGTCCTTCAGTGCTGAGGGGAGAGACTTCTTCAGGCAAGGCCTTCTTCCACCTGCCTTGCCCCACCCTTCAGTCTCTGCTTCTCAGTTTGTATTGTATTATTTTATGCACTTGCTGTTGTTTTATTGATTGTAGTTTAGAAATTATTTATTGTAATTGTTAAGAGTGGATTTCTGTTTAATTTTTATATGCTGATATTTAATATTATTCTATACTAGTCTAATAATCGTTGAATGTTACTTTATTTGATGTAGGTTGCTTATTTTAAAGTTATGTTTTATTATTGCATTTTTGTATTGCATTAGATTGTTATAAGGTGTACATTCTTTGTTTCTTCAGCTTGTAAACCGCCTTAGGTATTGTAAGATAGAAAGACGGTATACAAATTAAAAGTGATGATGATGATTGAGTATTGAGCAAAGTATTCCTTTTTATATTTGAATTAGTTTCCACTGTTTTAAAAAACATTTTAATTTATTTATTGCATTTATATGCTGCTTTTCTGTCAAATTATTTTAAGTTTTCAAGAAAATACTCGCGTTATGTCTCACTGTTACATTTGCCCTCTCATATATAACTGCCAATTTTCTTTAAAGGCATACAAAAATATCTTTCAAAACAGTTTAATTTAATATAAGCTACTATTCCATTTACTGTTTAAATTAACAGAAATCTACTATTAAATTCTCATACCTTAAATGTAGCTGCTATATAGCTCGCACCATTGCTTTCTTTCTAGTGTTTGCTTCTTTGTTATTGATATGTGAGAAAGTAGAATGTGTTCCCTCTTCAGTAGCACTTAAAAAAAACATTTCTGTCATAGGAGAGGCATCCATTGAGTTTAGTGAAACTTCTTCCAAGCATGCTTAGGAATGCAGTCTTACCTAATAACTTGTGTAAAGTCTTATTCTGATCAAACATAATATATTTCTTAAATTTGTGTGTACACTAGTGAATGGAGTTTCTTGGACCAATGAAGCACCTAGACAGAAGAGTCATACATTTAATTGTCGCATGATGGTTAACACTGTACATGATCTTCTGGAAGATGTAGGGAACAACCAAGATACACATCAAAGATTTGAAACCATGCAATGTTTTGCTTTATCACAACCAAGAGCCATGCTGGAAGAAGGTGAAGGTAATGGCATGCAGCTGATGTGGCTGTTGATTTTTTTATCTCTTAAGTACAACTTTATTTATAATGTGATGAGCTGTGTTCAGTCAGTGCCTTTTGTAAAATAACAGCAATACATAGATGTCAGTATTTGTATTTCTTAATAAAACAGAAAGCTTTTGTTTTCTTTAAATCTCAAGCTATCTATAAATGTAATATAAAATGTTTTGAATTGCAGATTTGCAGTCCTGCATGATATGTGTGGCACGCCGTATCTCGGCAGTAGAAAGGGTATTTTCACCAAATACAGAGAGCTTTGTTACTAGACATGACCTTTCAGGTAAGTAAGCTATATAAATAACTAATGAACTCTATTCAATGTAAATGATCACAAGCATGTTTTGTGCAGTTATTTTACAATTGCTTGCCTAGAGTTTTTTTAAAAAAAAATATATTTAGAATTATAGTCTTCAAGGCAACTAATATTTCAGTAGGTTTTACTTGTATTTTTCTTAATCACTCCCGCCCCTAGTTTGTTTATTTTAGCTATACTTGTTCTCTACAAAATAAAGGCCTGGTTTGGATGATACTCAGCCCCCACATTGTCCCTTCATGCGTAAGTAGATGGAGATTGCAGCTTCCCAGGACAGGGGCATGTGAGGCTGGGCATGTGCAGTTGTACACCCTGAATATCCATGCATGGATGTAGTATTTGAATACATTACAGAGACATGTAGTTGAAAACCAAGTTATAAATAGGATTGTGTTGTAAAATCCAATATACAAAGAGTCAATTCCCTTTCTCCCAAATCTTGGGATTCAGCACATGGTTTGGGATTTTACACAGGTAACACCCAGTTCAAATATAACGCCCACACGTGGGTATTCACAGGAAAGGTGTGCCTGGTGGTAATTGTAGCATGAACAATCTTATTCTCACCAGCCTAGGAAGAAGGTAAGGGAGAAAATAATCTGAACTGGGCTAAATCTGGAGCGTAGAGCTAAAACTGCCAATTGAATTTTCCATCTTAACCAGCAAAAGATATTGAGTTGGCAACATAAAGCTACTTTGGCTGAATTTAGTCTGCTATGATTTTTCCTAGTTGGTGATTATCATTATCAGCATTTTTCATTTGCTTTATACAAAACAAAGAGTCTCAAAGCAATATAACAAGATCAAATAAAATAAGTAAAACAATGTAAAACCAGACAATGCTAAAGCAATGAAAAGTACAAAATACATAAAATGTTTACCTAGTAATATAGCTATGTGTTGTTTGTGGGAACAGTTTTGGGTTTATCTATTCTTTTTATTTATTCATTGAATTTATATACAACCCTATACCCAGAGATCTCAGGGCGGTTTAGGTTGGATATATCTCATTGGTATTTAGTTCCAGGAGTTATGTTGACTATTAATGAGGATCCAGATTATCTGGGGAAGACTGTTTTCGAGTCTCCAGGTGCTCCTTTAAATAGTTCATCCTTCTTACCTTGCGTAAAGAACTGACCACTCACATGTACATGGTCTTTCAAGCTGAGACCTTGACATATTTGGTATGCAAGGCAAAAAGGTTGAATCGTGAGTAGGATTCAAAGAATGGATTTGTGTGCATATCTGAAATTACTGTGTTTGCAGCCTAGTCTTTCTTTTTTCTTACTCTTTCTTTCACATTAATGCCAAAGAACATTGCTAACCATGCTATGCTTATTTTATTGTTGTTAGCTTTTATGTTTTACATATTTTATATCAAGTAAGCATTTTTCTGATTGACAGGTAAACTTGTTAACATAGATACAAATTCTCTAAGGTCCATGAGACCTGGCTTTGAAGATACAATTCGTCGTTGTATTCAGAGATTTTTATGTCAAAATGAAGGACAGCCCTGGTCAAACAAACGCCACTATCATGAAGGTAACACCACACATTTCTAAATGCTAATTTATTTAATTTGTACAAAGTTGTTTCATGCTTGCTTCTACATGTAGGACCATATTAAAATCAACACAATGAATATATCTCTTAGGAAATGCTTTTACAGTAAAAAATTAAATTGTATACACCATTTGGTTATATTAGGCTCATTAATAATTATAACTAATTTGTTATACTATTTAGTGTTAGTAAAACACTAAATTTGGGCTTTTCAGATTCATTCACCTATTTATCTCACACTTATCTTAGTAAAACAAGTGAGAAAAAGTAGGTGAAGGCTTTGTATTGCAGAGCCTAGGGTTTCATTAAAGAGTATGGGAATTCCATTTTCATACAATATTTTAGGCTGCTGTTTTACTGAGAAAAAGTGTGAGAGAGAAATAGATGAATGTATCTGAACAGCCCAAAATATTACATGAAAATGTAATTCCCCTACTCTTTAATGAAACCCTAGGCTCTGCAATACAAAATATTGCCACTCGCAGCTAGTTTGGTTTTAATAACACATGAACATGGGGTTAGCATCAGGTTCATGGTTAGCTGTGGTTTCTTTTGCGGTGAGGAGAGTGAATTGGGTCACTTTCCCAGCATACAGCCTTACATTTACCCCAATCAGCCCTGGAAATTATGTTGGTTTGATTTTTGTGACAGGTAAAAGTACCTGGGAGAAAGTTTTCTCGTTTTCATTGCTTTGAGACAGGTGAATATCTAAAAACTCATACACTCTTGAATTACTAAAGTCTCTGGAACAGGACACATTTGAATATAAATTTTACTCAAACACAAGTTTGATAATAGAATTTCACGAAGCTTTGGGTTTTCCAAAGTGTATGTTTTATTTTTTAAGTGACCATTTTGTTAAAGTAGTTAATGAAGTAGTGTGAGTTTTATTTCTGTTTCTAGAATGGGTAATGTAAGCAGATTGCTTCAGTACTAATAGTTTCTATTCTTCCTAACAGCTTATATGCAAGGTCTTGCTGAAACGCCACTCTATCGGTTCTCCTTAGCTGATGGAACAATAGTGACAGCACAAACAAAAAGTAAATTGTTCCGGAACCCTGTTACCAATGACCGGCATGGGTTTATCTCCACTCACTTTCTTCAAAGGTGAAATCAATAATCTGTTTTAGCAGCTCCAAAATCATATGTGTCTAATGTGAACCAACATAATGAAAACATTTAGAGGGCAGTATAAGAGACAATAGATGCAGAATTTTAACCCATGAGCATTGTTAAATTTTATTTGGTCAGATATAACAGGAAGATAAAATTGCTGAATGTTAAGTTTCAGTTCATACAAATTTCATGCAAATGCCCACTACCCTTTTTTATCTCTTCGGACAAGGACAAGATGGCACATCATCTCATGGTACATTGTGTTTATATTGAAACTTATGAATACACCTTTTATTGAGTTAGACCCCAATTCCAATATTACCTACTTCACTGAGAAGTTGGGAAGGATCAAAGAAGCCGATTTCTCTCACAATAATGATTTTAAACATTACTAGGGTAAATCCTACTACTACTAATATAATAATTTTGTACCCTGCCCATGTGACCGGGTTGCCCCAGCCACTTTGGGCAGCTTTCACACGTTGAACTTTTGAAAAAGAGGTTTTGAGCTTATTCATTTTTATGTCTTTTTGAGATAAAACAGTAAGCCTCATTATGTAACAGCAACTGACCTCCGCCCACTGTTTCACAATTTCTATAAAGTTCTCATTAAGGGTGGATTATTTTCTATTATCAAGAAAATTAGTAGAATATACAACTTGGAAATACAGTTTGTGCTCTTCCTGTGCCTTGTTGATGTTGATAAAAAGATTAATACAATGGGCTAAGGAAGAATTTTAAATTTCACCATAAATTTCTATGAGCTCGATGAGTGTATATGGCAGTGCTCCTGTGTTCTGCTGTTGCAACCCAGTATTGTACATTGATTCCTAGAAGAACATATAAGATCTTTTAAAACATGGATATTACTAATCCACTTTGCCAAGCTTGATTGCCAATGCTGTGTGTTTCAGAGAACAAAATGGATATCGACCAAATCCCAGTGCAATGGGACAGAACATCAGAACATCTACAACTGCAAGTACAAATTCAGTCAGTGGAGTCATGAACATGTCATCTGGGCAAAATATACCTTTGCAGAACAGAAACTATGGTATGGGAGATCCTAACTTAATGGGGCAGATGTGTGGTGCTAGATATGGAGGTCCTGGAAACATGGGACCTGTGAACTCTGGACAAGGAATACAGTCTTCTCCTTATCAGAGTAACTATGGATTAAATATGAGCAGCCCACCACATGGGAGCCCAGGCATGGCTTCCAGTCAACAGAATTTAATGATATCCCCTAGGAATCGTGGGAGTCCAAAAGTGAATTCACATCAATTTTCTCCTGTAGCAGGTAATTATTTCTAGTATCTTTTTAAAGTGTGTTTTGTTTTTTTGTTTCAGCATCTGAAATCAGATACTATTTATTCAGTTGGCCAGAAATGGTGATAATTATCATTGTTTATAATCCACTCTTCAGCTATCATTCCCAGAGCAGCTTAGTGCATAAACATAAAAAACAATATAATGCAATCAGACTTACTGTGAATACTATGAAAAATATTGTTAAGCAGAAATTATGGGAGGCAGTTTTAAAACTTTCTCTGTATATATTTTCTGCTGTAATGTTTCAAAGTATTTTTAATTAAGTGATTCGTTAATATGTAATACCTCACTTAGTGTTCCTCCTCTTTTTATATAGGTGTCAACTCTCCAATGGGAACTGCCAGCAACACTAGCAACAACAATTTTTCAAGCAGCTCACTTAGTGCTCTTCAAGCGATTAGTGAGGGAGTTGGAACTTCCCTTCTGTCTACTCTTTCTTCGCCAGGTCCAAAACTAGACAATTCTCCAAATATGAATGTTCCTCAGCAAAGTAAAATGGGTAACCAGGATTCAAAGAGCCCTCCTGGCTTGTTTTGTGAGCAAAACCAAGTGGAGAGTTCCATGTGTCAGTCAAACAGCAGGGACTCCCTTAGTAACAAAGAAATCAAAGAAGAGGGCCTTGAAGGCTCTGATCAGAGGGGACTACCTGAAAGCAAAGGGCATAAAAAACTTCTCCAGTTGCTAACTTGTTCCTCAGAAGACAGGGGACACCCTACACTGTCAAACTCCCCTTTGGACTCCAGTTGCAAAGAACCTACTGCCAATGCCACAAGCCCTTCATCTGGAGTCTCGTCTTCTACATCTGGAGGGGTCTCTTCTTCATCAAACATGCAGGAGAAGCATAGGATTTTGCATAAATTGCTGCGGAATGGTAATTCTCCAGCAGAAGTGGCAAAAATCACAGCTGAAGCTACTGGTAAAGACACATACCATGACAGTAGTGCTGTTTCCTGTGGCGAAGGAACAGTCAAGCAAGAACAAATGAGTCCTAAAAAGAAGGAAAACCATGCCCTCCTTAGATACTTGCTTGACAAGGATGATGTAAAAGATCCTCTTTCGAAAGACATTAAACCTAAAATAGAAAATTTGGACAGCAAGATGGGACAGTGCTGTAGTTCTGCCATAACTACTTCAAGTCAAGAAAAAGAGATGAAAATAAAAACAGAACCCACTGAAGAGGTAGAGTATTCTAATGTTTAGCAAAATCCCTGTTAAAAGACTCTGTATACTTTTGTTTTCTAAATAAGCCCCTGGAATGGAGCCCTGCACTTTCTTTTTGTAAGTCTGAAAACCGCAGCTAACCTGAACTCCCAACTATGATGTATCAAAGTAATTTTTAAAACGTTGCTTTTAAAAATTATTTCATCTTGTTGCAGTTTAATTTTTCACTGATTATAGATGATGCAGGTATTCCACTCAATACGTGAGAGAACATGGAATGCCTCTTTTAAGAAGGAAACTGCCCCCATGTATTTTAAGCATTTACCACCTTAAATAATTAATATAGCTGACTGAAGCTGCAATCCTAATCCTGTGTACCTGGAAGTGAGCCTCATTGAATTAAATAGGATTTACTTCTGAGGAGATGCAATTACAACTGCAGCCCAAGCTATTCTCAGGAACAGCCTGTTGAAACTTATAGGCGTATGAGAATCATGACTGAAATAAATTATTTGATTTCAGTACATGTACTGCTACTAAGCATGACTTAGTCGGTGACTGCTTTTAATAATTAACCTTAAAAAAAAAGACCTGCCACTAAGTTAACTGAAGACATCTTTTTCAGGAGATTAAAATAAATAAATAAATTGGTTAATCAATTAAACATTGCAGGCCTAGCCTTAAGTGATACTTTGGAAAATTCATCTACAATATTTTCTGAATATTCCATACTGAGATGATTACAGAATATGCAAATGAAGTTTTTATCTTTTTCTTTCTCCCCAAATCAGTAAAGTTATCTCTGATCAAATATTTACATGACTTCTAGCTGGTTCTCTTAAGAATTTGTAGTAAGTTTCGAAGACATCATAGTTTTGAGCGCATACCAGCTTCTGATTTTTTTCAGTAGAAATCTAAACAACTAAATTTGTTTTTTAAAAAAATTTCTTTTCAGATGAGTGGAGATTTGGTGGATAATTTAGATGCCATTTTGGGTGATCTAACTAGCTCAGATTTTTGCAGTAATCCAATGTCTGCAAATGGAAATAACATGGGGAATAAGCAACCATTGTGCCAAGGAAATGCACCACTGGGTAAAGTTTATTTGACATAATATTCCACTTTATTTAACAGTCATTGTGTTGATTAAAGGTATTCAAGCCGTTCTTTCTGTTTGTTCTTAATTTCCCAGTTTAGCCTTTTAAAAAATGGTTTTTATTGTTGTCTACTAGTAGACTAGAATTTCCTTGTAGATACCCTCTGTAATGTCTGATAGTGAGCTTTATAAACATTGAGACCTAACACAAGAAAAAGTTGAGTTTAAAGTTGCAAGCATAGATTTGATAGAAACCAAGTGTCGATCACTGGGGAGCCTGCAGATCAACAGGCCTGATACTACCACTTTCTGCTGTTCCTGGAGGCTGTTCATGCTTATTAAATCAAATAACAGTGCATTCCAGAGTGCACAATAAGATGAATCAATAGGTCAGAAAGTTCAGCTTTGATGAGCTAAATAATTTGAGAAAGGTAAACTAAATCAGAAGTGGTATTGGGAGCATACAGCTAGGTACTACTTTATGATAAGAAAGGGAATCATGGTTTTCCTGTGTGTGTATTTGTGTGTGTGTGTGTGTGTGTGTGTGTGTGTGTGAGAGAGAGAGAGAGAGAGAGAGAGAGAGAGAGAGAGAGATCTAGTTGTATTTTCTGAACTTTCTATGAAAAAAATGTTTTTTTTAAAAAAAATCAGTATGCAATTCAAAAGTGTTGAGAACATCAGTATTTAAAATGTTGTTTATTCAGATTTTTGTGTTATTCCATTGTGTTATTGTGTTATTGAGTTAGAATAAATACCATAAACAGAAAAAATACTTGATAAAAGGGAAGATACTTCAACTGTTGTCTAACTTGTTTTCCATTTTGTTTAAAACTTTTGACCTTTTGCAAAGTGCATTACTTTTTTGTATTCATAAATATATATAATCAAATCTGTCTAGAAATTCCCAATTTTTTTTAAATATAATGTGTTACTACATTTTAAGCAGGGACACGGGTGGTGCTGTGGGTTAAACCACAGAGCCTAGGACTTGCCAATCAGAAGGTTGGCGGTTCGAATCCCCATGACCGGGTGAGCTCCTGTTGCTCGGTCCCTGCTCCTGCCAACCTAGCAGTTCAAAAGCACGTCAAAGTGCAAGTAGATAAATAGGTACCGCTCCGGCGGGAAGGTAAACGGTGTTTTCGTGCGCTGCTCTGGTTCGCCAGAAGCGGCTTAGTCATGCTGGCCACATGACCTGGAAGCTGTACGCTGGCTTCCTCGGCCACTAAAGCGAGATGCGCGCCCCAACCCCAGAGTCGGTCACCTAATGGTCAGGGGTCCCTTTACATTTACATTTTAAGGATAGCAGTTAACTTTAATATGTATTTAACTGTACTCATACCATATTAGAGCTAATTTATTAGGCTTCTGATTCCGCCCCTGCCCCTGCCTTTCTAGTTAGGGTTTTGATTATTTTCTAACATTTTATAGAATTCTGTATATAGCTATAAGAGATTTGAAATTAACAGAGACTGTACAGATCGAAAGAGATACACCATATTCTTTTAATAATTATAGTAGTTATAGTAGTTATAGGAAGTAGTTATAGGAAGTTAACATCTCAGGCTGAAACATTATAGATCAAACAATCCAGATGAATAATTTCTGTACAGTGGTGCCCCGCAAGACGAATGCCTCGCAAGACGGAAAACTTGCTAGACGAAAGAGTTTTCCTTTTTTGGAGGTGCTTCGCAAAACGAATTTCCTATGGGCTTGCTTCGCAAGACGAAAATGTCTTGCGAGTTCCTGCGGTTTCCCCCCCCCCCCTTTCTAGGCCGATAAGCCGCTAAAAGCCGCTAATAGCGCTAATCTGCTAATCCGTCAGTGGGCTTGCTTCGCAAGACAAAAAAACTGCTAGACGAAAGACTCGCAGAACGGATTCTTTTCGTCTTGCGAGGCACCACTGTATTAGTCTCCATCAGTGACTCGTATAGGACATACAATTTCTGTGGTTTTATTAAAATTACATTAAATAACCTTATAGTGGATGCTAAACATCTGTCATGGTAGATCAATACCAGGTTTAAGGATGGTACAGTTACAATTATATTTTAATTACTCAACAGGTATGAGAAGTCCCCAATCTATGCAGGCCACCCGTCCTCCTTTCAACAGAGCCATGTCTTTAGACAGCCCCATATCAGTGGGATCAAGTCCGTCTATGAGGAGTGTTAATACATTCTCCATGCTACAGAAGCAAAACATGATGGGTGGGAGTCCAAGAATGATGGAAAATCAGGAAAACTTTGGAACCAATATGGGTTTGTTGATTTCCTCATACTTTAAAAAAAATCATGAACAATATCCCAAAGGTTTGGGATATTAACTACGTGGTTTATTAACTACGATAAAAATTGTTACAATTGTATTATACTAGCTTATTCTAGCTAAGCTTTTTAGACCTTTTGGCTCAATTCACATATCTCACCAAAAACATTTGTAGGGTTGGGTTTAGTTGTGATATCTGAATTAACAAATCATGGTTTATGAGGAGCTAGCAAATTTGCTTGCACCAAGTGTGGTGAGCGTGGTGTCTGAATTGACAAATCATTGTTGTGGCTGTTCCTTTACCTCCATTGCCACCACACCTAGGGTCTGGAGTGCTGAGCAGATAGAAAATAGAAGCAGACAAGCATCCCTAAAGCATGGGTTTCCTGTACATTCAGAAGTTCACGTCTCTGTGTTGACGTGGTTAGAGTACCAGACTAAGGTCTCTGAGACCCAGGTTAAAATCTCTGCTCAGTCATGAAGCTGTCCAGGGGACCTTGGGGCAGTCAAGAGCTTCATGTTTTGGCTTTTAAACTTTGGTGAGTGGAAACTTCAGCAAACAGCAAACATTCTGTTTGAATTGAACCATTGTCACAAAAAATACTCAATGATAACAACAACCCATCTTTGTTGTTGTGCAATGTTTTATATCTCAGTTGAACATTTGAGATGTTACCATGAATGGTGGCTGAAAGGCCCTGATATATGCAGCCCTTTGGGTTCTGGCTAAAACTTATTTGGAGTGGGTGGATATAAAAATGCCAACTGTAGCAAATTGTATTGTATGCTATGTTTTTCTGTAGGGAAAGCAATATGTATTTAAATTCGTTAATTTTCTAGGGGGACCTAACAGAAATATGCCTATGAATCAGCATTCAGCAAGTGACTGGAGCCTACAAAACTCAAAAGTGAGCAGGATGGAACCTATTAGTTCTGGTTCAATGCCAAGACCAGGGCCAGACTGCAACCCAACCCTTGCCAGATCTTCAGTTGGTGGTCCTATGCCTGGTTTACCCATGAGGTCAAATAGTATGCCTGGCACCAGATCCATGCTCCAACAGCAGATGATCCATATGAGTGAGTTCTTACTATGCTTTTTTAATTGGACACCACAATAATTTGTGTTTTATGCACCGCACATAGGTAAGATAACACTGGGCAACAATTTTTTACTTTTTGAATGTTGTCTAGATTTCTACAACTGATTTAGGGTATTTTTGCACTGCTGAATCAGGAAATGGCATCCGTTTCTCTCCATCAGGTCAGGTTTTCTGTAAACTGAATGGTGGGCATTGATAAAGGTCACATAAATTGCATGTTGCTTCACCATTTTTCAAACTTCAGGGCTTGAAGATAGGCACTGGAATTTCATCACAATGAGCTACAGGACGACGTGCTGATTGAAGATCAGGACACTTCGTGGGGCGGCTGCCCCATTAACTTAGTTTTGATCCCCCAACTTTATGCTTTGTTGGACCAATTTATGGAAGATTTCGAGGTTTTATGACTTCAAACTGATCCCTTTTCGACATAATCACCCAGAACTATCGGGCCTGAATACTTCTTGTCATTAAAATAATCATTTCCAATCAAAACAATTATTTGACAAGGCATTTTACCCCCACCAACGTCTTCTAAAATGCTCCACACAAGCGTACATGTGAACAAAAACGTAAAAAAAGACATGTGGCCATAGCTCAAAAACTTGACCTGATTGAGCAAAACCAATGCGATTTTTGGATTCAGCGCATCAGATTCATCCTAAATCAGCTGAAAAAACGCAGACAACAAATTTGTTGTTGACCAGTGTAATAGAATCATAGAACCGTAGATTTGGAAGGGACTACAAGAGTCGTCTAGTTCAACCTCCTGCAATGCAGGAAGCTTTCATCCAACATGGGGCTCAAACCCAAAACCCTGAGATTAAGAGTCTCATGCTCTACTGACTGGCAATAAAGTTTGAAGCATTTAGGCTTTGGGCTATTCATTCGCACAGTGATCTGTACCATGTTCTGAGCAACTAGTGCTCCAGTGTGGGTTGCTGGATACTGGTAGACTTAAAGGAAGCAAAGCATTTAAATTCAGTGAGAGTGATAAACAATTTAGACCACTACCTCTCAGCTTAGGGTTGCCATATTTCAAGAATTCACCCGGAAAACACAAATAGCGATCCTAAAACAGACACACTTCCTGGTTCTGTTGACAAAACCCCTGCCATTTTGCCGATCTTTCAAAATTCCTCATGGACGCTGCTTTCGCCATTTGATTCCTGGACATGTTTGGGGAAATCTGGACGTATGGCAACCCTATCTCAGCTGCCTTGTTACTGCTATTTGAGTTTAATGGGGGGGGGCATCCTGGTGCTGTCATGTCTACAACAGTTACAGATAGGTAGCCGTGTTGGTCTGCCATAGTCAAAACAAAAAAATTCCTTCCAGTAGCACCTTAAAGACCAACTAAGTTAGTTCCTGGTATGAGCTTTCGTGTGCATGCACACTTCTTCAGATACACATCTGAAGAAGTATCTGAAGAAGTGTGCATGCACACGAAAGCTCATACCAAGAACTAACTTAGTTGGTCTTTAAGGTGCTACTGGAAGGAATTTTTTTGTTATGTCTACAACAGTTCAAAGATGTGGAAGGAACTATTAGTTGAACACACATAAACATGCTGTTAAAAAGCTTTCTCCCCTTTTACATCCCATTTGAGTAGAAACCTTACATTCTGAAAGTAATGCCATACATTTTTACTTAGGCTTCAAGTGAGAGTAATACCGATGATTTTGATATTAAAAATAGTTGTATGGTGGTTTTTTGAGATATTTTATCATTGTGTTTTATAATAGTGATACATTGTTTTTGTACACTGCCCTGTGTTGTTGGATTGCTGCTCTAAAAATTCACCTCTTTTCTAAAAGTAAATTTAGTTTTGTTTCATTTTGTAGGGCCAAATGAAATTAATATTGGTATGGGAGGGAATCCTTATGCACACCAAGGACCGTCTAACCATCCAAATGCATGGCCTGACAACATGCTGTCCATGGAGCAAGGACCTCGAGGTTCACAAAACAGGTACAATAAGGTTCAGAATGTTATATGTTGTTTAACTGACAGCCTATTCTTCATCTACAAATGGTACCAGAACATCCTGATCATTCAGGAAAAACACTCATCTAAATACAAAATTAGTTAAGTCCATTGATTTCAGTGGCTCTACTGTGAATACGACTTCCCCTATCTGAACTAGAATGCTGGACTAGACAGATTATTTGTTTGTTTGTGATTCATCAAAGAAAATGCTTACATCATATTTATAATTTGTTTACCATCTTAGTCTTTGGCATTCTATTGGGGATTTGTTGGATAGTAATGATCTATCAAAGGTGATAAATGTTTTGACATGGAGGGTCCTCCTTTCAGTTTCCAGCTTCCTGCTCACTTGGTAGATATGACACTGGGCATATCTCATTTTTGCACTTATGTACACTGGGAAAATACGATTCTTATCTGGAGACTTCAATTTATGTATGCTGTGAGAATTTATCTACTCTTTGACCAGTATTCTTGGTTTTCCTAGGCAACTAGTTAGGAATTCTTTGGATGATCTTCTGTATGCTGCTCCAAATGTTGATGGCCAAAGTGATGAAAGGGCTCTTCTAGATCAATTGCATACATTGCTGAGTAACACAGATGTCACAAGCCTTGAAGAAATTGATAGGGCCTTAGGAATTCCTGATCTTGTAAATCAAGTAAGTTGCCAGTGCTCTTGAAGTGCAGATTTTTCAGTTTGCTGTATGCCCTTAAAATGTATTTTTGGCGGGGGGGGGGGGGGAGATAAAAACCCTAGTACATTTCTTCCTCAGTACTTTGTACATTCTTTTATTGGGTGAGAAGAACTAATTTTATATTTTATAGGCTCCAGAACTTGCTACTCACCTCAAGCTGAACATAGCCCACCTTCTCTGTATTGTGGCCTGCAAGTATTCTTGCAGTCTCAAAAAGGCTGTAAAAACAGAAGATTTATCCAACTGCTGGTGACCTGCATTACATTTCCTGGATTATAAATTATGCAGACCTGATATGATTATAAACATGGTATTGCAGTGCCCCTTTAAGAAAATCATAGTGAGAAAACGTTTGCCTATAGCATAACAAGAGCAGCCTTCTGATCTAAAAATTGTTTATTTTCCTTTTAATTTGTGACAATACTACATTGTAATTAATATGTGCAGGTATCTTCTTTAGAAAAGTAGTTGTAGAATAGTTGCTGAATATTATAGTGATGAAGTCTTAATATACCTGACTCAGAACTTGCTCATAGGAGATGGATTTTGTCAATGTAATTTTGAATTGGGCAATTTTCATTGGATTATTGGATAATCCTGTGTGTATCCCTAAACTGTTAAATGCTGAAACAGGGTCTCATAACTGTTGTACCATTTGCTTATTAGTGTGTCTCCTGAACATTTACCATGTTTTTTACACTGCCGGCTACACACACACACACACACAGACACACACACAAAGCTCAGATTTTCAAATATAAAATTTGTATAAAATATTCTTAATATACTGTTGCAGAGTGTGAACTATTGGCATGTTCTATATTCTTTTTAAGGGGCAAGCTTTGGAACCCAAGCAAGAATCATTTCATGGCCAAGAATCTACTGTAATGATTGACCAGAAGCCTCCAGTATACGGTCAGCCATACCAGGGTCAGGGAGCTCCCCTGCCAGGGGGTTTTAGTAGCGTGCAAGGCCAACAGGCAGCCTTTAACTCTGTGATGAATCAGATGAATCAGCAGGGCAGTTTTCCAATGCAAAGTATGCATCCCCGAGCAAATGTCATGAGGCCCAGAACCAACACACCAAAGCAACTTCGGATGCAGCTCCAACAGAGACTTCAAGGGCAGCAGGTAAACAATTATAATTTTTCAGTTCCCTTCTGAAGAGGGAGACTTTTTGGCTTTGCTAAGAGCAGGAAAACGAAATATATCACTTACCCATTAACACATACATTCATTTATTTTATCCTGTCCTGATATTCTGTACACACAGAGACTTAGCTTACATGTCAAGATGTTGCCTAAATTATGACTTAACTGGTGCTATGCAACCATTAGGGCTCCTAAAATGGAGCTACAGCTTTGGCTACAGCTCATGGTTAGAGCGGAGGCCAAACCTTGGCTAATGATAATGCAGGAATAAAAAAGACAAGAGAGGAGGAAAGGTGCTGTGAGCTCCACAAGGATCCACATGTTTGCATGGTTCTGATAGGCCATAATTTGGCTTGCCATGACATGTGAACCAGGCCTGCAATTCCTCATCATTGTACTCTTTATTTTCAGTTTGGTAATAATCATTTCTGAGATTAAATACTGATGGAGGATTTGGTTGATGAAAACAGTGGCATTTTCTGAATTGCACTATTAAGTATCAGTATGAAAGTTAATGATTAGGTTTGTATATTTATGGCCCTTGTTGGCATCCTTCTGCCTTGGAGACAATGGAGGAGTGCGCCTTTGGGCATGAAGTCAAATGTGTTTTCAGCACACTTAATAAGCCACACTGAGTGAAGCTTCTTTTTAATTATTACTCTTGCCTAGGTTTGTAGTGTAGCATGGGTTTTATAGAAACCTGTTTGATGTATTTTGACATGGTTCTGTTACATACTGTTGCTTTCTGTTTCTGAAGTTTTTGAATCAGACTCGTCAAGCACTTGATATAAAAATGGAGAACCCCAACCCTGGTAGTGCATCAGTGATGAGACCCTGTTATGCCCCCACAAATGGGATCACAAGTAAGTATTACTAATCAGGTTATACAGTAGCCTCCCACTTCCTGCTGTTATTTTACCTCTACCAGTTCTGCTTTCTGTTACTTCTCTTTCCTCCTCCTTCATACATCTTTTAAAACACTAAAGCAGACACACACATTTTTATTTAATGGATCAAAGTCCAATAGAACATAACCATAAACCAGAAGACGATTCTACATGAATCATGTCATCATTAGACATACATCAGTTGGGGCATATGACTGGTGAAGTAACACTATATATGTCACCCTAAATAATGTCACTATTTTTGTTTAGGAGTTACAATAATCTGTTTTACCATTGTTGCAATTCCTGTTCACATGGGTGAGGCATTGGATCTCAAATGCAATCATCGAAAAGTACAGTGGTACCTCGGGTTACACACGCTTCAGGTTACAGACTCCACTTACCCAGAAATAGTACCTCGGGTTAAGAACTTTGCTTCAGGCTGAGAACAGAAATCGCACAGTGGCAGCGCGGCAGCAGCAGCGGGAGGCCCCATTAGCTAAAGTGGTACCTCAGGTTAAGAACAGACCTCCAGAACGAATTAAGTTGTTAACCCGAGGTACCATTGTATTCCAGAACCAATCTGAGGATTGAAACTGTTGAGGAATGCTAGTCTGGCAAGTATGGATTCAGTTACTTGTATCTAATTTAGCTTTAAGTAACCGTCCTGTCAGTACAAATATTTATTATGCCTGTGCAATGGGACTTTCCTCTTGTGCACCCCCTTAATATTTTCTGCTTGTTTCCCCAACCATTTGGAGCAGATTTGGGAAGGACACATTCAGGGTGGGGGGGTGGAGAGAAGGTCTCATTGTGCAATCATAAATTTTTGCACTGACAGAAAAGTTGCTTAGTGCCACATTGGATATAAGCCACAGTGCCTGCTGAATGTTCAAGCTACACAAAGTGAGACCTGCAACAAAATGTTTCAGTGTGGAGTGCTGCTGTTTGGGGTTTTAGCCACCCAGTTAGTATCTGTTCCAGGATGCTCCATTCCCTTCCATGCCACCTCCATCTTCCTGTTTTCCATTCCACCACCTTCAACACTCCAGTAGTCATCAAGCCAGCATTCGGTTTGCCACGTCATTTTTGGTTCCCTCCTTTTACCTTTTCTTTTTAACTTAGACGAACTTTGGGGATTCCCCAAGCTGCTGATAACTTGTGCATGGATATCTGCGTAAGGGTAGACCCAAAGAGAATAAGCTTGCTATTGGTATATAGACTGTAGACCAGATGTGGGAAAACTTTGATCCTGCAAATGTTGCTGCAAGCAAGGCCAATGGGGCAACATCTGGAGGGCCGAAGGTGGTTCCCCACAGTTACTGTACACTGTGCTACTTATTACTGCAGAATAAATGTGCATTTTCTTACTGTTCCATTCTGCTATTTCATTAATGGGAGAAAAATAGACTGTATTGTGCTTTTTTAATATAAAAAAGCTCATGGACATAAAACTCTTAAGATATGGTTTTTTTTCTTGTAACTTAATAATTCTTCCTCTGTATTCTTTAATGTGCTTTTTGTCAATTCACTTTGGGTGCTAGCAGCAAGGCTTCCTTAATGCTCAGATGGTGGCACAGCGAAACAGGGAGATAATAAGTCACCACATCCGACAACAAAGAATGGCCATGATGATACAGCAGCAACAGCAGCAGTCTCAAGCCTTCAGTCCTCCCCCAAATGTGACCACCTCAGGAAGCATGGATGGTGCTGTTACAGGCCCTCCGATGGCTCCAGTCCCATCCCAGCAATTTTCATACCCAGCCAATTATGGTACTTACTTCATTTGTATCTTACTTGCTTCTATTTCCTGTGACTGCTGTCGGGCTTAGTAAATAAGAAAAAACTCATTAAAGCTAGAAATATTTCTGTAGAAGAGTATAAGCAGAATATTTTGGAATGAGGCAGAAAGTGGGGTTTTGAGGGATTTGACATATTCTGCAGCCAAATGATCTAAAATAAAACAGCCACAGTGCAGAAATGTTGTAAAATTCATGAACTTTATACAGTAATTTCACAGCTCATTGTTTCTCTCAATTTTGATTTGAATTATGTTTTAGTCATTACTTAATTCTGCAAAGAAAAACAAACATTTTTGATCTGTACAGGAAGGGTCTGACAACAAAAAGCAAGCATTTGATCTTTTTTTATTCTGCTTTGCTATATCTGAAATTACAACAACAACAACAAACAATGAAACATTAGTAAGTTATAGTACCTTGTAACCATGTTTAGGGACCAAGTGAAACTGAGAAAAGCAAGCTTGCATGATGGGGGAACATAAGATGCTACTTTATATACCGAGTCGCACCATTGGTCCAAGTAGCTCATTAATGTTTACACTGGCTAACAGTGGCTCTCCATGAGGTCAGGTGGGATTCTCTCACAGCTCTACCTGGAGATGCTGGTGATTGAACCTAGGACCTTCTTCATGCAAAGCAGATGCTCTACTACAGAGCTGTGGCCCCTTCAAGGAGAGGGAGTCTTGAGTGAATGCAAGCTGGTAACACCAAGGGTGGAAATTTACCATTAACTTGGGAATCAAAGTGCAGTTCTCCTGAGCACCATTGCCTCTCCATGAGAATTATTCCTTTCTGGCCTTTCATTTTGTACCATGCTCCAAAGGTACCTTTCTTCAGGGCTTTTTTGATTGAATCAGGTAAGAGTCTTGCAACCACAAGAGTGAAATTCTGTAAATATTAGAGGACACATGTGCCTTCAGCAAATAATAGCTAAGTGTCATAACCACCAAACTGTTATCTTATTTTTTTTGTAAGGAATGACGCAGCAACCAGACCCTGCCTTTAGCAGGGTATCAAGCCCACCCAATTCCATGATGGCTCAAAGAATTGGACCCACACAAAATCCCATGATGCAGCATCCTCAGGCTGCACCAATGTATCCAACTCCTGAAATGAAGGGCTGGCCATCAGGAAATATGGCCAGGAGCAGGTGAGAGTCAAATATCTCAACTAGTGTTTTCAAAGGGGAGCCTGTGGCTGTGGAGAACTGAAGAACAGAGCTTTTAGCAGACTGAATTGTGTGATTTTAAAAAAACATGGCAATCTAGACAGTCTTCACTCTTGCACCCAGATTCTTTAAAAACAACAAACCCTAAAATAATTTGTTTCATAGAAGATTTCAAAATATTTGTTCAAATTTTTAAATTTTGCAGATTTCACAAAGATATGGGGCCTATTTTTGTTTAACAAAGTTAAACAAGCTGATCAAGACATGATGTGTTGTGGGGGGGGAAATTAAAGGAACATGAAAGTGTCCAGATCTATATATGTTGAACTATTTGTTCCAGATTGGTTATGTTCAGGGGTAAAAACTCAGTGAGGTAGGCTTAAGTTAACAAAACATTTTACAACAATGGATGAAGAGATCCTAGGATGGGAGTGATTTACCCTGATCCATCATTTTTGCATTTCCTTTCTTTTTTATTTAAAGCAGAGGATTTATTCATTTCTTGATCATAGGCTCATTAGTTTATAGCACTAGTCAATCTCTAGAGCCACAGGTTGGTGTGAGCTCCTTACAAATAATCACATCTGATCTTGAAGACACTGTAGTGAGACAACTGTCTCTGCAACTAATTATGAAAGGGATTACGAGGTTTTATAGTTGTAATGCCAATGATGTAACATGCCAGTGGCTGAATGAATCTGGGATCATTTATTTTTTTCTTGTGTCCTCTAGTTCTTTTCCACAGCAACAGTTCAGCCATTCAGGGAACCCTGCAACTTACAACATGATGCACATGAACAGCAATGGTGGTCACATGGGACAAATGAATATTAATACTATGCCTATGTCAGGAATGCCCATGGGTCCAGACCAGGTAAGATGGCTGTAACTGTTGGTTCTCCACATGCAGCTCTTTAGATCTCCATATGCATATCAGCCCCTAAAATTGCCAGTGCCAGTGCCTAGCAAACATTAACAGAAACTTCTCAACATTTTCCTGGCTCAGAAAATAAGGTTTGACTTGCGTGGTTGCCATTTTTGCTCACTCTGCACACTTTCTTATTTCTCCCAAACCCCTATTTCTCCAGTGGGTTCTCTCTCAGTGGTTTTACATAAAATGGTAAGGCTAGCTGTGGAACAGCTATTGCCTGTGAGCATCCCAGGTTCATTGCTGAAATAGATTTACTCAAGGAATCCACAAGGCTCTGCAATCCTAGCCTTAGAGTAACTTAAGCTCAACACCAGGCCATTTCCTCACAATCCCCCTTCACCTAAAACGAATCTATATTTTTAAAAGCATTTTCAGTACCAGTGCAGTATTTATTTATACTTCTTTCCTTAACCTTCAGAAATGACAGCAAAAAATTTGCTTGATTACAAAGTTTGTCTCTCTTACACTGTTGTTTGTTCACTGGTGTGTTGTGTTTTTTTCTGCAGAAATACTGCTGACATCTCCAGCTATGATCTCCTAACAGGCTGATGCCATAGATGATGGTGAACTAAGTATTACAAAAAAAAAAAGTGCACGTGAACTTCATGGCAACATGTAGCCTTATGGAAATACCACTTCTTTTTACCGTGAAGATGTCCTAAGTGACTTCATGAGTTATGGACCTTTGGGTGGTGAGGGATAGGAGGAGGAGTAGAAGCAAAGTATCACTGTATAATGTACAAAAAGAAAAGAGAAAGGGTGATTTTTTTTGGCACTCTGCCTTTAGCAATGTGCGTTTGGCAATGCCATTTTAGTAAATGTGTTGGATAGACACGGTCTGTACCAGTTCTATTTACTGTAGCTATCCAAAGCCCTTTAACTACAGGCAGACCAAAGTGCCTGGAAAATACTTGGTAATAGTCTTGAGTTCTCTAGTAAGAGCCTCTGATAGAATGTAGTTTCTGGCCTTGATTTAAAAACAAAACAATGCTCTGAACATTCATGCTGCTGTTCAATCTCACTCCCAGGTGTCGGAGCTCTGATGTGCAAGTGGCAATGCAAATGAGCTGTTGCAGCCTCTGAATCACGCTCTTTGGCGCCAAAGGGGTATGCAGAGATTAAATATGTATAATCATGATAAAAGATTTCCATATTGATGTGCAGTTTTGTGCACTTTATAAAATGCTGTATGTAGTGGGTTACTGCAATACCTATAATAATGAATCAATGGATATTAAAGTAGGCAAGTTCTTGCCGCCTTTCAAGCCCAGTCTGAATTACTGTTACATAATATCTCCAATATGGGCATTTGAGCAATAATCATACATCTTTTTTGCCATTAAATGTCATAAAACTTAAGGCAAGGCATTGCAGTTTGAAGAGAGATTCTCTTTGTGAATACATTTTGTAAATATGATCTTAAGATGTTGTACTATATATATATATATATGACTTTTGTAGGCCACTAACTCATTTTTGCAGAGTTCGTGAAGCTAAATATTTATCAAATATAATTTCTGTAAACTCGAGTTTAGTCCAAGTTGTCCAGATAGGATTTTTTTTTTAATTTAAATGGTTTTGGAGTTGGGTAACTATGGCCTTTATCTTATTTTCATTGGTCTCCGACAGTTTATTTAGAACTTCATTTATTGGTTTTTTAAAAGAACATTTGTTCATATTTTAGCAGTCTTTTAATATTTTCTCTACACCTTATGTGTGCACTTTGTTACTTTTTTCTTATAGATGGCAATTTGATGACAAAAAGGCTCTTTTTAGCTGTCAAATCAATTTGTGGAATTTTTAATATAACCTGTCTTTTAAATGAAAGAGCCTCTGCTCTAGGACATTTGGTTAACTTTTAAGAAAGCCTCAGTGGTGTTCTGAACATGTTTTTTGTGTTAAGTGTCTATCAGAAAGCACACCTGATGATACATCTGATTAATTGGCACAAATGATTTTGGTTATCACATTTTATTGCTCTGCTGGTAACAATTATATTTATTTTCTTTGCATTTTTTAATAGCTGGAGGTCAGAAACACCATAATCATCTCTGTGTCAAATAATGCAGATACATACTGATTCCTCCCAGTTTTAAACAAGTTGTAGTGATTCAGAACAGGATCTTTCTAAGAAAGGTAGACTAAAATGTCTGAAGTGGTGTGTGTTTTTTTTTCTATTCCCATTGCACATTCAATATAGTTCTCTTGAATATGTGAACTGGTGATTTTGATAGTAATGAAATTTGAGCTCCACTTTGCAGAAGCATGTAATTCTGTGAGATTTTGTTCTAAGGCAAGCAGTCTGTGATTACCCCCAAAACTGCTAGTATGCTGAGTACAGGTATAAATATTGCCAGTTCTGTGTAGTCCACCAGCTATTTATTTAACTTCACTAAAGCTTATTTGTACTTAAAACACATTTGGGCTCTGGTCTGGAATTGTGTTCTGATTTGCACATAGTGTGCCTCACATGTTACAAGTGCTTCCTCGTCCTTTAGGTTTGTTTTTTTACAGCATTTTCCCCATTTACATATTGTTTTAAAATAGCTTTTGAGTTGTTGTTGTTTGAAGTATAAGTCCTTCCAAACCTCCACATATGGATGTGTAGTTTGCTCAGACATATTAAAGTCAGCAGGGGAGTATTTTGTACACATGCACACCTTTGTGCACATCAGATCTTTTGGTTTTGTAGGTCTGCCATTAAAGTGTGACAAAATATTTTCCGCTTCTCAGAAGCCTCTTTCTGATACTACCAATAACAACCTCATAGTAAAGGACCCACAAGCCTATAAAATGGGAGTAGACTATCTTTTAACTTTTATAGGCGAATATGATAATCATGATAGCTCTGATTACTTTGACGAAGTGTGACCTCTCTTTTTATAAACTACTTACTGCCCTTCTTCTTTTTATTTTGATTGCTTCTGTTTGTGTTTTTGAAATGTGGTGGTACCTGCTGTTCATTGGTTAATCTGTTATTTAGAATGTTACTCCTTTTCCCAGTTGCTTTTTTTTTTTTTTTTTTGCTGAATCCAAAGATATTAGTTCAAACTTGATAAAAGTATTCACACCTTTTTATATATATATAAAAAAATGCATTTTGAATTTGCATTGTCGGGAACGTTCTCAGCAGTGCTAATTCAAATGATGCCTGGAATCAGAAGTGCATGATTAAAAACTCATTCTGTTGCAATGCAATCTCTAGTACCAAGAGTGATTATATGGGGTGGGGGCTTGTATGATAAGTACAGTAAACATGGCTGAATGGGGCAATAAACTTAGTTTGGTATTGGTGCCTTCTGACCTAATTGTCTTTGTAGTGAATCCATTCTTCCCACCTTTGTATGGATTATCCAACCAGTTTGTGTGTTGAGATAAATACATAATTTCAGTCTTCATGATTTTTCCTGTAATTCAGCCTTCCCCAGCCTGGTGCAATCCAGATGTTTTAGACTAACAGCTCCCATCAGCTCCAAGCTGGGGAAGGCTGCCTTAATAGGTGAGGAGCATTTTTCAACAGAAACAATCTATTTGAATGTTGCACAGGTCAGCACATCGAATTTAGTAGCAGACTGTCATGTGACAGCAATGCAGCAATTATGAAACCATTCAACTGAGAGCAATATTTCTTAATATCTCAGGAGAAAGGCATGCAGTATTGAGAATTGACTCCAAAGTTAGTTTACATTAAATATTGCTTGTAATAATTGATCTTTACATAACAAAAAAAAAAGCCTCCTGTGGGCTGGCATTAAAAAATAAAGGGTAGGTCATATGGTCTTGTTTTTCTGTGTTTTTGTTTTGTTTGGATGTTGTTAATAATGTAAATAAAGGTTTCTATTTGAAACAGGAGTTTTTGTGGCTTAATAAGCTTCTTGGTAATCAAAGAGATAAAAGTTCCCATTATGCCTTAACACAGGCTACATTCCAGTTACCAAAACTCATGTACAAGTTGTCTGTGCTGGTAAGATGTTTAAGATGTCCTCTTTTCCAAGACACAACCAAATGGGAGAAGTAAAACTCTAGGCTTACTTCACTTCCAAAGGGGTGGAAAAAATTGTATTCTTAACTAACACAAATTTTTACCCCCTCCACACAGCAGTTGCTATTGCCACCCTCAGACTTCTTTTAAAATTAGAGCACCGTGAAAAAGGTAAAAACCAACTGAATGCAGCCACTGCATGCAAGAGATAGGGAATTTCACCTGCTTTGTTTCCAGACCCTTGATCATCTTTTCTTCCTTCCTCTGCACATGTTCCAGCTTGTCAACATCCTCCTTAAATTGTGGCACCCGGAACTGGACACAGTATTCTGAGTGTGGTCTGATCAAGGCAGAATAGAGAGGGACTATTACTTCCCTTGATCCGGACACTAGACTTCTGCTGATGCAGCCTAGAAGAGCATTAGCTTTTTTTGCTGCTGCATCCCACTGTTGACTCATGTTAAGCTTGTGGTCTACTAACCCCTGTTTCCTTTTCACATGTACTACTGGCAAACCAGGTGTCCCCCATCTTTTATTTGGCCAGCTGGTGTTTCCTGCCTAAGTGTAGTTACACTACCTAAAGACTCATTACATTGCAAATACTATATCACACCTACATTAGATATCTCAAACGCCAATTTTTCTCTGTGATTGAAATGCTGCAGTACATTGGAAGAAAAACAAGTAAGTTGAAAATTGAGGTCAACTTCTGAATTTGGACAGGTGATGTATGCTGTAGGAAAACTTGTAAGTTTGAGTTTGGATAGTCTGTTCCTAAAGCTGCTTCCAAATAGTATGTTCTTTTCTTTTTTCTAAGGAGGCACAAAACCCAGCAGTGTGTTGGGTAAAGTGTGCCTACTTGTCCGCTGAACTGTGCCCATAATTTTTTTGGGTTTTTTTTTTTTTTGAAACCTGCATTTTTATTGGTCACAAAATAATAGCCATTGCTTAAAACAAACAAATATAAAAGTAAACAAGTGCTTTCTTTTATAGTAGTAATTTTGGTTTTTGAACATACAATATAACCACAAAGACTTAATACAAATCCAACTTTGTTAAAATTCAAGACATACACAAACTGCTTTTAATTTTGCAGTGCTTTTAAAAATGGCTAAATTCTGAATTTTTATTATGCAATGGAGTGACTTTTCAGAAATGGAATTGGGGCATGCCAACACTTTAATAACAATTCTTCTGAACTTGGATTTCTTTTGAAACAGGACACTGAATATTTACAGTACCATGCTGGAAAGCTGGTTTCACTGAGTGAAGATTTCAATTTCCTCATGAGCCAAGGTAGATGTGTGAACTGTGAACTAAACTGGCTTCTGTGGTAGACAAACACCTGAAGACTGTTAGTGCTGAGTCTGTGCATCTGTTCAGTAATATCCAGGATATCCTGCGTGCCTCAGTAGCAATTGTCTACCACTGTGTCTAATTTTGACTTGCCTAATCTGTAGGTGGGGGAAGAGATCCTTTTCCATTTGTCTGTCCTTTCAAATGCCATTTAAAGCTGTAGATGAAGTTGCAGAGGGGCTATTTGGCTTCCACTGAAATAGTCTGTGGTTTTGCCCCTTAGGATTCCAAGTCTCTCAATGGGTCACCCTTGTTTTTTCTGCTGCCATTTCTTGAAACAGTATCTGCAGTGATTGGTGGAAGTAAAATAGCTTGTGAAGCAAGTGAGGTATAACCCAAAGCAAAAGCAGGTAAACCAGTGGGCTTCAAGAAGGGATACGTATGTTGGATGAAAGTACTCCCCAGAAGGTCACTGTGTCTATTTAGATTGCATAACAGTGCAAACATCCTATCTACCTTAGCATCAAAGTTTATCCAGTCCTCCAGGCTAATGTTATAATTCAGTCTGAAATCATACACACTTTCATTAAGTCTGTACAAAGATTCAAGTTCTGGCCAGTTTATATCCTCATTGAGGTCCAGCAGTTGCAGGAAATTAGCCTTCCCAGCCTTCCCAAAGTTGTCCTCTGAAAAAGAACACACATTTAATTAATTCACTCTCTGAAGAGCAAAGCAATCTGTTCTCACAGCAGAGCCATGCAAAGGGCATACTTTTCCACTGTGCATCACCCACAACACAGAAGCAAAGGATACATTCATTCATTCACTCACTCACTAACTAACTAACTAACTACCTTTCTTAACAGCAGTTGGACTTTTAGATGAATCTTCAGTGTTGAGAACTATGTTTACACTATTTTCATTGCACTGTATGTGGGTCATTTAAATGACCTCACATTTCTTGCAAGCATTGTACAAAATTCTGAAATCACCGCTGTGATCTCTGCTCAATGATTTTGACCTCCTAATTGTGTAATGGACTGCTTTTCTTTCCTACCAAAGATTTTTCTCAAAGTAACAGTGTTGGAGTCACCATATTTCAACATGCGCTACAGCTTTTGTTTAGCACAACAAAGAAAGGTTGATTCTACAAGTGCAGCTGACAGAGGAACAAATACTGTCTTATAATCATGAGGGCCTACCTCTGTAGTAGTATACCTACACTTCTATCCAATAGCAACCTTAAAAGTAGACTGTGCCAGCCAAATGTTTTAGACTACAGTTCCAATAACTCCTGGAGGGAAGGGGAGTCCACCAGTTCTGGAGAGGACAGGCTTCTCTAGCCCTTTAGAAACCTGGAGTTGGATTCCCCTACTGTGAACCAGAAGGGCATGCAAGATGAGCTCCTAGTGCTTCTATTGTCTGTGCTGTCCTAGGCCTCTGAGAACTGCATTGAACAGAGCGCCCCTGGTCTCACTTCTGCAGTCGCAGTCTGAGGCTACTGGAGCAAACACCTTGCACTGCAGATAGGACCATCAACTGGGGTGCAGCTGTTGCCATTTTTCAGGGCTCAGTCTCAGTTTGTTGCTGAAGTGACTACTAGTGTTCTGCCTTCTTATAGCACCACCTGAGCCTTGCCTCCAGCCTGAACCCTACCTTGCTACAGAGCAGGACAACACGAACTCATTTAAACCTTAATTGGCTGCAGTTAAAGAGGTTAGAGTCATCACTTTCCCAGACGCTTCATTAGGAAGAGTAGGATTTAAGAGCAAGAATAGATGAAAATGCAAATATGGACAACATGCAAAAGAGAGAGCAATGTCAAGGCTTTGTGCGGATGGACTCCCAACTCACAGTGACTTGGAAGATGGTTTCTTCATGTCTGGCCACTTTCGACGTTGAAATTGCCTTATGTGTGAGCCACAAAAAGAGAAAAAAGTTAAGCATGTCAAGAAAACCAGCAGCACTACAGCACAGAAGAGGGGGGGGGAGGGTTTTAGTATGTTTCATATGCTACACAAGTATTGTTACAGGAGGGAAGAGTTAAGGTAGGTACACCGGGGCTGCATGCTTAGGCCTGTGCCCAGCCCCTTGCCAGTGATCTTCTGTAGCAGAGTCTTTTGTCTCCCTCACCCAACTTGACAACACATATACCCAAGTTGCCTCTTCCCTCTTATACTGTAGAATTATGCTATAAAGTGAAACCTACCTACCAATGAAATAGCTAGAGGGACCCAAACTTCTGGAGCCACCCAGAGAGAGTATCCTAGTTCTAACCCCACAGCCTAAGTCTTCTTGCCCATATCTTCCCATAACCTATTGCTCACTGGTGAGAAAATAATTATATTTTTAGTAGTACCTGTATTGCTCATAGCTTCCATCTTTAATGCCTAAAGGGGGAGAAAATATTATTGGTTATCACAGGAGTGGGGGAAAGCACACTGTAAGGCACAATTTAAAAAGGGGAAAGGCATCTTATTAAAAGAAAACACATTGCTGTCTGTGACAGTTTCCAAGCAGAGAGATTTAAACATCTGCACTCTGACTGAATATTTTGGTTCCAACCGCTTGGAGGAGAGGTTAAAAGTCAAGCTCCTTGTTTTAAATCTACATTGTTTCCCTGATATTGCAGCATCTGGTAAGACAAGTTGTTTGGAACAGAAACAAATTAATGGAACAATTAACCTTACATGTGTGGTCACTGGGTTAAGCCCCCAACACTTTCCCCTATTGCTGCTGCTCTCCATTGCAAATTCACTTAGAAAGTTAACAAACAAAGCATATGTACCCCTTAAACTGGTCTCTGGTTTTCAAAATCTTACTATATGACTGCTTGATTCCCAGTGATTGTATCAATGCAGGACAATAAATTTAGCAGAAGGTGGATCCTTTGGGAAGTTCCCACCCCAGAATACTTCAATTGAGGCTAGTAAGGAGACCTTACCATGTGATCCGTCCACCTCATTATTTTGTCATTCACACATTTATCAGAAAATACTTCTGTTAAGGTAATGTTCAACTTCTGATTACAGTATACCCTCATCTAGTTTTCCTGCTTAATATAGTTAATGGTTCATCTACAAGTCTTTTGCAAAAGTGCCATCTCAGTTACTTTAAACACTCTAAAAAAGGCGAAGATAAGAGACCCCTCACCGAGTTCCATGTTCCGAGTTCTTGGGTTACATTGCTTATACCCTTTGCAGCTTCTTAGTTCCATAAGCTGCACGTGGAGTTGATTGAGAACATCTCTGTCTAGTGTGTTCACTGCATTAATTAGCTGCAGATTAAAAAGTTTTGTTTTTGTTAAAGTCATACTATTTATTCAGTGGACATTGTGGTAACATCTTTTGGATGCTCACCAAGAGGTACATTATTAGCAATCAAATATATATCACAACATGTGGAGGCTCCAATCACTATCTCCAAGGCTAAATTGGCATTCCCAAGTAAATCACTATGTTATGTGTTGAATTAGTAAATTTGATGTATTGGTTACAGAACTCTACAGCCACAGATTAACTGTAAAAAGGGGGATTATAACAGAGGGAGAACGATGGTAAAAACTCCTGCAGCTGCTTCCCCCTTCTGCCCAGTTGGTTTTTGGGGAAAGGAAGGGAAGGCAAAGATGGTAGTGGATACATGCACTGGAATGCAGACTACTTTGTCCACACTTCCTCACAAGGAAACAACCTTATTTGAGTCTTCACAGTATCTCTACAGACAGACCTTCACAAGCAGAAACCTATTGGCCATCAATGAAGATCTTTACATACACAGTAAATGCAGCCATACGTTTGAATTATGCATCACCATTGCAGGCATGCATTTTGGCCAACAACAAATGGAAACGTTTCATGGGCCTTTCATGGAAAAGAATCTGCTTCACCAGATATATCAGTTGCACTTGATAATGTAGACAGTTGCTTAACAGAGGAAGGATCATAGATCCATTAGCAGAGCACATCTCTCTCTTTTTCACATGCTAAAGGGGCTGGGAAAGACTGGTTCAAAACCCTAGAGTGCCATTACCAGTCTGTGTAGATCAGGTATGGGGAGCCTATGGCCCTCCAGATATTGCTGGACTACAACTCCCTTTATCTTCTACAGTGGTGCCCCGCAAGACGAACGCCTCGCAAGACGGAAAACCCGCTAGACGAAAGGGTTTTCGGTTTTGGAGGCGCTTCGCAAAACGAATTTCCCTATGGGCTTGCTTCACAAGACGAAAATGTCTTGCGAGTTCCTGCGGGTTTTTCCCCTCCCCCCCCTTTTTCTAAGCAGCTAAGCTGCTTATCAGCTGATCCGCTAAGCTGATAAGCCGCTAAAAGCCGCTAAACCACTAATAGCGCTAATGCGCTAAGCTGTCAATGGGCTTGCTTCGCAAGACGAAAAAACCGCTATACGAAGAGCCTCATGGAACGGATTAATTTCGTCTTGAGAGGCACCACTGTACTATGTTGCCTGGAGTCAGTGAGAGTTGGTGTCCAACAGCCATCTGGAAAGCCGCAGGTTCACTTTCCCTGATGTTGACAATACAGAGCTGTATGGTTCAATAGCAGGCTTCCTCAACCTCGGCCCTCCAAGGCCCTCCAAATGTTTTTGAGACTACAATTCCCATCATCCCTGACCACTGGTCCTGCTAGCTAGCGATCATGGGAGTTGTAGGCCAAAAGTATCTGGAGGGCCAAGGCTGAGGAAACCTGCTCAATAGCCTGACTCTGTCTGGGGATGTGACCTATATTCGCAATAAAACTCATCCATTTGTTCTATTTGTTTATGTTTAAGAGCATCTTGGGTAGAGGAGGGATGTATATCCAAGTAGAAAATGGATATATTTTCCAGTGCATGGCCTCAAGCATTTACCTAGCCTACTGCATAACAAACATGGCTGTTACTTTTAAGGCAATTGTCAAAAAAACTAAGTTAAATATGAGTTCTCATATTTCTCAGCTTCTATTCTGAGCTCTGCACAAGGCTTAATTTGCAGAAATGTGTTTTTTTTCCTGCAAATCCTGCCACTTTGGTTACTTGCTTTAAAAAAATAATAATGCAGGATACCTGGTACGGATCTGTGTTAAGATCAAAATATTCAAGGAAGCCAGTAGCAAATTCACAGAACAGGAAGTTGTGAGTCTCATTGATTGTCCTCATACACCAGTATGTGTTGTTGTTTGCACTGGTACAGGCACAGAATGGACCCACTGCAAATACAAAAGTAACAATAGTTAAAGCTGAAAGTTTATAATAAAGTACTGTATGTTGTGAGATAACCCATAAATCAAGGTAGTTCCTACAAATGCATGACCACACTGGGCTCTCCTGCCCATTTCAAGCAAGGCAGCAGCCCTATCTGTACATTCCCTTTACATGCAATGGTGCTTCCAATATTGCAGATATGGGGGATCTTTTCCAGGCCACATTTCCTTGTAAGTAACCTTTTGATGGTTACAAGCCTGTGCAGAAGCAACTCTTCTTTTTGAACAGTGGGTTACATTCCACCCACACGATTTACTGATAACATGCCAGCTAGGTCAGAGAACTCAAGGTGGGCATGAACCAGAGTTGGCAGGGGCATGGCCCGGAAAGAATTCTGAGTGCTGTATCAATAGACCTGAATGGTCTCATTCAGATCCCTAACCTGTGGTTTCCCACTCTTGTTCTGCTGAAAGGAATGCAAGACACTGTGCATAGCACTCCGGATCCCACGCTTAGCAGTCTCATATTATCTCTGAAACATCAGCACTGCAGATGGCATTGTAATGTCAGGGTGCAATATGTTTCAATATGCAATGACTGCCGCAAGGAGACTTCTGGCCCAAAGATGGAAACAGGAAGAAATTCCAACAGTGGAAGAATGGAGAAGGAAATTGACTGAATATGCAGAATTGGACAAATTGACTGGGAAGATTCGATATCAGAAAGACCAAAAGTTTATCGAGGACTGGGGGAAATTTACAGAATATCTGAAAAATATATGTGATGTACAGACAACGCTTGTTGGTTTTGAAGAGACTCTGTGAGATCGTAAGAAATATTGCAAAAAAGAGAGTAAGAGGAAAAGGAGTTAGGAAAGGCAATATCATGTTTAGAAATGCGTTAATAAATAGAAATTTTACGAAAGATTGACAGAGAAACTGAGGGAAGTCAAAAATTGAAGAATGAGTGCAAAATAACTTGTTGATTGTATAAAATTTGTTTGGAAAATGAATAAAAATTATTTTTTTAAAAAAATGTAATGTCAGGGAGCTTCCCTGTGGATGCCTCTCCCTCACAACTGAGTCTCTGCAGTCAGTTCCCCACCACCACCTCTGAGACAAAAGGGGGCAGGCCTCCCAGCTCCAAAAAGGGTGGGGTTCAGAAAGTTATTAGCACAAATGCCTCTCATCATGGAAATCAGCCACAGGTTTGTTTCCTTCTCTCCAATCTGCACTAAAGACACAGGGTGCTGATGGGTCTCTCAGGGATATAGGAGACAGCACTTCTCAGAGGCAATTCAGTTTTATTTGGCCGATGCAATTGCATGCTTGCTTGTTTTGGAAGAAGAGTGCATAAGCTAATGCCCTCTTGTGCCTTGGCAGGCAACTCAACAGTCATGGTGAAGTGCATGCAGCCTTATGAGTTAGTATCAGGGGATATCTTACATGTCCACAAGGGGGCGGTCTGCCAGTGCTGGTTGTCATGGGTGAAGCAAGTCAGGCCGGGCATACTGCACGTGTCATTGTTTTTAATCCTCTTGAGCAGCTTCCTCAGCTTCTTCTTCCGCCTCTGCTCTCGGAGGAGCCACAGCTTGTCCTTCTCTTGCAGGGCTTTCCTACAGCACAGAGACAAGGGTGCAGGGTGAACTAATAGCTCGTTGCATAACTTATACCAGCAGATTCATGGAAAATGAGGCTTATCAGTCGCTACTGATCAGAATGGCTATGCTCTTCATTCATTTCCTGTGTCTGGTACAGTCAAGAGGAAGGCAGATGAGGGCACCTTCAAAGAGAGCGCACTTTTCTCTATACTCTGAAATGGCACAGTCCAGAAATCCAGGTAGTGGATTGTTTTTGCTGGAACAGGACAACCAATAGCTGCAATCCCAAATGTTTCCACATTGCATGTGAAGCACACCCACTTCCCACAATCCTTGCCCTCCAACCCTTACCAATTGTTAACTATGACCAAGATGTGCATGTGAGTCCTACAAGCAGAGGTGGAATCCCTATCATTTCCTTATGCTTCTGGTTAGATTTTTTGTTCGGAACTACTGCAGCAGAACTGAATTTCAGAGCATTTCACATTTGCTACTTGTCTAGTGATGCCTGCTTGCACTTACTTGAAAGGGTGGACACCAGAACCTTTGTGCCTCAGTTTGCCTTTGTGCTTAGTATGGAAGCTGCAAGACAAAAAACCCAGATGTACAATTATCTAAGAGACGATTGTTAAGTTGTGGGTGAACATATCAGACGACACAGCGATTCTTCAAACAGCTCTTGTTTATTCACAGGCCAGAACAGAACTGAACTGAAGGGTTCAGCCAGCCTGCTTATATAGAGCTCCACTAGCTTGCAACAGTAACCATTTTCTGTAACTATCCAATCACTGAACGTCACTTTCAATCCCTTAATTGTATATGTGGACCTGAACTATCTACAGTATCCCCCTGCTGGCCCAGGGTGAGAACTTCAGTACATAACAACGATCTCTCATCCGTTTATGTTTTTTATACTTTCACTTCCCCGTAAGCTATAGGCAGCTTATGAAACGTGACAAAAACGATATTAAAATATAAAACAAAGGCATTAAGGTTCACTAAAAGGAAAGCAGAATAGAAGTAGCGGCAAGAGACAGAGGAGGAGGAGAGAGAACTTACCCTCCACAATACAGAATAATGGAGTTGAAAGGGACCCCATGGATCATCTAGTAGCCCAACCCCCTGCAATGAAGGAATATGGACCCATACAAGGTTCAAACCTGTGACCTTGGCGTCATCAGCACCACGCTCTAACCGACTAAGCTAACCAGCAAGGCACACTATTCCCACCAAAAGCCAATATGGAAAGGGAGGGCTTTGTACTTTCTACATACGTTTGTTGTTGGTTAAGAACAAGATGGGTATAATGGGAAGTACTAAAAACTTTCTGGCCCCTTTCAACATGTTTTTTGCTCTCTAGAGTTTCTCACATTTTGTTTCCACGCAGTAACAAAAATGAAATATAACATAAGCACTAGAGCAGCAGAGGTCCCCCCCCCCCCACAACCCATGTAGCTACTTCAGGTCTAGTCTTCGGAAACAGCAGACGAGGAAGGAAACCTGCTTCTTCGGACTGCAGGGCAAGCATTCCTAGCAATTCCCCTGAACAAAAAGCGAGAAAGTAACAGAGAAGGGCTCCATCCTAGCTGTGCCAATGGCACACCCGTTTTCTAAATGTAGGAATTTATTTATTTATGGGTTTTGTTGCTGTTAGTTATGGAACAGGAATATTCTACCCAGCTGTAGGCTGAAGTGGTGCAGTCCAGGCACAAGTCCACTGTACCATCAGCTGGTTGTGACAACATCTTTAAAATATTCCAAAGCAGGGCAATAATGAAACATGTAATAATTCCCTTAGAGGCAGGTCATTTGATAAGTCTGGTGCTCAAGATACGGGAGAGGAAAACATTGCTGTGGGAATCCCAAAGAACGTGGTAGGCAAGAGGAAGCATCTCTTTGCACTGCTAAGAATTTCCAACAGCCTCATAGTTTTTATGGCCAACTTGCCCAAGCTAATAATAATAACCCCACCCCCACCCCCACACCAGAAACTACTTCTTAAGGTATGCGAATCCAGGATAGGTGGAGGAGTACCTTATCTTGTTACAGTCACATTCCTCTGGTCGCTTCTTCTTCAAATGACCTCTCACCTCCCTTAGGTTTTTAATTTTATTTTGTAGAGTTTCAATCTAGCAACAGCAGAAAGTAAGGACACAAGGGAAAGCTGTAAGATGCATTGGTAAGGTTTCTTCTATCCTCTCACGCAGTTGGTGTCAATAACACATACACACACCCTTTTAACATCTTCATAAACACAACCCCAATAAGGCCCCATCAGAGCTACACATTTAAAGCAGTATTGTACCACTTTAAACAAATATGGCTTTCCACAATGAATCCTGGAAACTTTGGTTTGCTATGGGTGTTTGAGACCTGTTAGAAGACCCCTATTCTCACACAGCTATAGTTTTTGGAGGGTTTTAACACTCAACCCCTCTTCCCAGAAAACTCTGGGGATCGTAGCTCTGTGAGCAGAGCAGGGGAGTCCTAACAGCTCTCCACATCCTTAATAAACTACAGTTCCCAGGATCCTTTGGGGGATGGCATGACAAGCCAGGGGTGTCCAAACGTTTTCCAAAGAGGGCCAGATTTGATGCAGTGAAAATGCATGAGGGCCAACCAAAGTTGTTGACCTTTTTATAACTGGCACACGGGCCGGATTAGGCCCCTAAAACGGTCTTTGGACCTGCCTGGTTTAAAGCGGTACAATACTGCTTTAATTGTATAGTGCAGATGGGTTCTCAGTCTCTTGTTGCACTTTCACCCCTCTTTGAAAAACCAAGAGATTGAAGCTGCTGTACCAAATTTTCCTCTGTAGCCAGAAGCCAAGCTTGACAGCTGCATTCTTCAGTCTGTTAAGTGACGGACATTTGGAACTGCCGAAGAAATAAGAGCAATTTCTAGCTAGCTATTAGCTTGAATTGGCAAGTGCTTTCCCTCAGGAAGATCATCGTACTTGCATCATTGCACTGCGGAGGGGAGAGTTGCATTTCTATTATTTGCAAGAAACCTTCCTAATCCTCAAAAGATGCAATATGTCAGGCACTAACTAGACAAACTAACACCAGCTCTTACAGTAATTTGTTGAAAATGTTGGAATAGATTGGGAGTCTCTTTAAAGACAAGGGCTGATGGTCATGTTTTTTCTTTGCCTTGTTTTAAAAAGATAAAAACACAGGCACGAGGCTATGCCCATGTCTGACGTTGTAATGAGAGAAGTATCCTCTCTCTCATTACAGAGTGATGGGGCTACACAAGTTCTTGTTAGTTATTTATTACATTTATTTCTCACCTTTCCTCCAAGGAGCTCAAGGTGGCATACATAGTTCTGCCTTCCCCTCCATTTTATTCTCCCAACAACCCTGTAAGGCAGATGTTAGGCTGAGAGACTGTGATTGGCCCAAGGTCATCAAGTGTGCTTCATGGTTTAGTGAGGACCACAACCCTGGTCTCCCAGGCCCTAATCTGACACTCTAACCACTACACCACACAAGATCTAGACATGGCAGAGCACACATTTTGGGGCGTAAGGTCCCTGTTTGAACTGTGGGATCTCCAATTAAATCACATCAAACTGCAGGGATAGGAAATATTGTAGAAAGCTACTGCTAGGCAGAATACATAGCACTGGTTTAGAATAAATCTTTAGTCTGAATGCAAAGGCTGCAGGAGGGGAGAGATCAGAAAGAAGAGGATGTCTTCATACATTTTTCTGCACCCTCTTGGGGTGGCATTTATGCTGATTACATTATAGGGATGTTACTCTCTAAACATTTTTTAATAGAAACACAAGGTGGGTTTCCTCATTTTTGCATGATAATATGGCATGTGTGTCTGCTATTTCTAAGCACGATACAACCTTCCTTTTCATTTTCCATGGTAGATTACTTCTATTTTCAAAATAGTTGTCATTGATTTTCTAACACTGGGCATATCGGTCAATACTGTTCAGAAATCACTACGACAATGATTGAGATCAAAAGCCCTTCCATGGACCAAGGGAAACCCTTAGGTGCATCCCTTTTACAAAAATTCACTCAACGAAGTAGTAAACCACCATGCACAAAACAGTGAGAAAAGCTATCATGTAGAACTATTTCAAAGGAGTTTCTGTATAGCAGCAACAATTGCTCTTGGCAAGAAGGAGCTACTGACTGTCTACCAGTCTCTGCCTTCAAAGGCGAAACCGTCTGCAGACTCTGACCTGGAGATAATGGGAAAGTGTGTGTGTGGGGGGGGAATATACTGTCAATACTATCCATCTTCATTTGCTGCATTTGCTTAAAAAGAAAACAGACCAATTAACACAGTGAAGAGGCTTAGCAGCTGGTCCCATTCTACCAAACATTTCAAGAGACCAGCAGCATCCATTGCCTCCAAACATTTTACAGCTGACCAAGCGGCACTCACTCAAAAGCTGACAGCTGTCCAGTTACTGCTTCCTCTTGATACCTTTGATCACGCTGCCACCCTTTGTTAAAAAGAATGCAGACAGCACACAATTTAGAAGAGGTAGATTCTCTGGGGCTGGAACCTACAACCTGGTCAGGCGAGTCTGCCTGAGATATTATGCAAAGTCTGGCTAAGGGTCTGCAGCCTCCCAGTTTTGGTAAGGCATCAAGAGTTGCTAGTGTCTAGGAATGCAAATTCAAGTGGCGTTTGCCGTGTGTGCCAGTATATATGCAGCTGTCAAAACCACTCACCTCATGATCTATATGAAGCTTATGGTCCTTCCAAGCTTGCAGTGATTTGTACAGATCTGTGTCACACTGAACGGTGTCATTCTCTAAGATGTAACATCTGGGAAGGGGGGGAAAAAGGTCACTGGACTGCCAGCAGAGCAAGGACTGGAAAAGGCAACATAGCATAGCTGTCAACTTTCAGATTTGAAAATAAGGGATCAGCAGCCTCGAAAATAAGGGGTCAGCAGCCTCACCTGTCCCGGGGACAGTCTACAGGATATCTAACAATCCGGGATAGCAGCGGGAAGCGGCGATGGAATAAGGGAATTTCCCGCAAAAAAAGGGAAGGTTGACAGCTATGCAACATACTTACTCTAGAAGAAAGCATCAAGTTCATGAGCAGGGGTGCAAAATGGCTCCCCAAAGGTGACATACAGCATTTGACCACTGTCAAATGTGTTAAGAAGCATCGCAATCTATTTTATAATCCCTTCCCCTACTTTGGAAACAGGAGCTGCCATCAAGCCATTCTTTTAGCCCTTGGAATTCACAATGTTGTCCTTAATGTGCATACATTGTAGTATTTCAGTGCTCGTGATAGAACTTCCACTACACAGTAGCTTATATTTCCCAATCATCTTGAAAACTCATTTGAAATTGGACAGATGTGGTCCTCAACATGCCCATAAACTCTCTTGGTATCGAGCAGCGGGTAAAATTTAACACCCTGCTCTTTCATTTGTTCCATCAGCACCAACACTGCAGCTTGCCAGATGGAAGCATCCCCCCTCTCCTCCTCCTGCATTCTGTTCTGGGGACTCTCCCATAGCTATTTTTGGGGTGGGGGTGGGGGAAGCCCCATTGTGCAAGCAGAAGACCTTGTTCAGGGCCTGGTTAGGTGAATTCTGCCCACTGTCTTGTATTTTGCATTTCACTTAAAAAAAATTAAATATTAAATGTATAAACAACTTGATCAAAATGTTCTCCAAGCAGCATACTAATAAAAAGAAAACAGGTGAAATCCCCAAAATAATTAAAAACAAATCTCAGCACTCTTAGCAAACTACACTTCACAGGATGCTTTAGGAGAAGCCATGACAGTTTAAACAGGTTTAAGAGTGCTTTAAATGCACAGTGCAGATGGGGCCACTCTACAAAGTGGCACATATACTGCTGTAATGGTAATTTCAACTATGCTTCAGTAGGACTCACCTATGTGTCACTTTTATTAAGTTAGGGGCTGCATTCTCCGAAATGCTGCCTGTTCCACTATATTCCTCCACATCCTTATCATCGTCTTCTCCTTCAGCATCTTTATCATATTTGTTCTTAGCCGTGATATTTCTGGGTAAGACGGGCTGGTAGCCATCCTCCAAATCCAAGTTGTACACCTCTCCATCAAGCTCAACAGCCACCGAACGAATTGAGCGACTCCGAATATAGCTTGCCTTGTATTCTGTAGAAAGGAGGACAAAACAGAGCTTGCCTTTCTCTGTCTTAATACAGCATATGTGGGTTTGACATGCAGGAAAGTGCTTGGAAAACTGACTCAGAGGTTAAGTCAGAAATGGCCAAGTTCTCTGATCCTGGGGAACACACTTATTCTTCAGATTGCAGTCTGGTTCCAGAGGTAAGAGACCAGCTCCTACAGATGTGGTCAGGTTTTATCATAAAATCAGCATTGCTGTGGAAGTCTTTGAGGTTATGGGGCACATGCCATTCAGTAAGCTCGGGACATCACATGAAAATCAACGTGGAAATATGGTAACATCTCTCTTATCCTACAACTCCAGCAAATAACGTTGTCTTCCTTACAAGTAAAACTCTTCTATCTCCTTCCACAATAACATTTGACAGGGTTGATAGAAGCTAGACAATTGCTTTAGTGGGCGAGAGCAGGGTTTCTCAAACTTGGGTCTCCAGCTGTTTTTGGACTACAACTCCCATCATCCCTAGCTAGCAGAACCAGTGATCGGGGATGGTGGGAATTTTAGTCCAAAAACGGCTGGAGACCCAAATTTAGGAAACCCTGGGCTAGATGCCCACAAGATGCCTGTTGGACCTCCCAGGCTGAGTTTATCTTTCTGCTGGTGTGGGATTAGACAAACCTCTAGGTTGCATTTTTATACACAACCAGTATCAGTCCATTAGTTAAAGTATTGGAATCAGTTAAGTCCCACCTTTGCTATGGTATCATCTTGAGGAACTGAGTAAACCTCTTGCCTGCTAAATTTCCCACCTGCAATTTGAGAATAATAAACCCTAAGTACCGTAGGTTCCCATGAGAAAGCAAAAATAAAGATGGGCAAGAGCTTTGTAAAATTGTGTTATATACATGAGTATCAGCAGCAGGAAAAACAGCAGCAGCATAAGCAGTAGTATATTGGGTGTGTGTGGATTTTTAAAAGCAGAATGTTTCTATCCATCTTCTTCTTTGGCAATCCATCATGGCCAAGTAAGATTGTCTTGCATGAACACGGTCTTAACGGTGTGCCCGTAAGTGACTGTGGAGGCCAATTCTGGATCCACACATCCTTCCACAGTGGGGACATAGGTTTCCATGTTGATCGTGGTGAGGATTTGCCAAACATGCCTTCATTTCTCTGCATGCAATAATGCTGTAAAGAATTTCTGTCTAATAATTTACTTACAGCCACGAGGTGGCAGTAGACACCCAGAATACCGAAAGGAAGATATGAGAATTATGTCCGTTGCCAACTTCCCAAGAATGCCAAATAACAACTCTTTAAGAACCCTTTTAGGAGTTGCTGGTGGCCTTTCCTTAAAATTTCCTCAGATACAGAATCCTTAACTTTCCCCATGGAGACAAATCAGAGACACACCTGAGTTAAAGAACATGGTTTTCTCATTTATCCTCTCTACCTGGTCTCTCTTGATTTCAACTCCATTCTAAAAATCAAGCAGGTTTTAAACTTCATATCTTTAAGCTCCAGGTCCAGGGCCATGATTCAATATTCCTCTGCTGCTTGTATTTCCTCTCCCATTCAGACAAGCAAACTTCCTAAGTGAAGCTCTGCATAGTCTGGGCTGCAAAAGTTCTTTCCTCTGGGCACAGAAAGCCCAATCAACTCAGCAGGCTTGAATACTGCTGGGATACCCTTGCAAGCTCACTGTCGGCTGTGTCTGCTTTCACCTCTCTTAACAAAAGAGTTGTATGGTTCAATAGCAGAGCCATCTGCTTTGCATGCAGAAGATACCAGGTTCAATCCCTGGCACTTCCAGGCAGGGCTAGGAGAAACCAGTCTGAAATTCTGGAGACCTGCTGCCAATCAGTATAAAGATGAACCAGTGGGCTGTGTCAGTATGATGAAGTTTACTGTGGTCACACTCCTGATCAATAGCTGTTGCTGGCATTGTTTTAGGGCAGGGGTCAGCAACCTTTTTCGGCAGGGGGCCGGTCCACCGTCCCTCAGACCATGTGCTGGGCTGGGCTATATTTTTTTGGGGGGGGGGGAATGAACAAATTCCTATGGCCCACAAATAACCCAGAGATGCATTTTAAGTAAAAGGACACATTCTACTCATGTAAAAACACGCTGATTCCTGGACCGTCCATGGACCATATTGAGAAGGCGATTGGGCTGCATCCAGCCCCCGGGCCTTAGGTTGCCTACCCCTGTTTTAGGGGGAAAGGCATAGCAAAATGACATCAGAGTGGCTGGAGTAACCCAGTATATTGGACATTACGAAGGTGGAGGGAAAAGTTTGACATACCTTTTCATTGTTGGCCCCTCTCATTTTTAGTAACATTTAATTTGACTCTTGCCAGATGGCTTTACACAAACTACTCTTTCCCAGTCTCCGTCACCCTCCCTTTATCAGCAGCACTGAGATACTACTACTACTACTACTACTACTACTACTACAGTGGTACCTCAGGTTACATACGCTTCAGGTTACATACGCTTCAGGTTACAGACTCCGCTAACCCAGAAATAGTGCTTCAGGTTAAGAACTTTGCTTCAGGATGAGAACAGAAATTGGGCTCCGGCGGTGCGGCAGCAGCAGGAGGCCCCATTAGCTAAAGTGGTGCTTCAGGTTAAGTACGGACCTCCAGAACGAATAAAGTACTTAACCTGAGGTACTACTGTACTACTACTAATAATAATACTGACCTACCTTTAAGGATTATGCCAAGGCCTACTGAAGGGAGTATATGAGAAATGCTACATAAATACAAATTTATATCTGAAGTACTTATTATCGCAATTATTTCAACCCCTGTCCTAATTACTTCTCACACTGAATCATCATTTCGCACTGTTTTCAGCACACTGAGCTGATGAGTTCACTTGAGCTTTTTCACCACCTGGGACTCAGGCTTTCCACCTGAGGTTCAGCCAGGTGAATCATAGCTCAAGGGGGAGAAATAGGTTCTAATTTATGGAACATTTGACTAAAATGTGGGAACTCCCTTCCTTTTCAATACATAGAGGAAGTCCCAAGTAGCTACACCCAAATAGTTATAAGAAACAAAGGGAGGCTTTCTTAGCAAGAACCAACTTCCTTTTGTTGTTGACCTTCTTCTCTGTATGCATGAGCTGCCAATTTTTCTTTTCTTCCAAATATGTCAATGCTGAACAAAATGTTATTTTAAAAAAACATCCGACAACCAATGGGAGATACATGTGTAAATATTTGTACAAGTTGAATGGAGGAGAGGGTATTTTAATATATATATATTTAAATGATGGCTTCATTTTCAGCTTTAAACTACTATGAATGCCTATATATAAGCTAGAAGAAGAAGAAGAAGAGTTTGATTTTGATATCCCGCTTTATCACTACCCTAAGGGATGTGGGTGGAGCTGTGGTCTAAACCACAGAGCCTAGGGCTTGCCGATCAGAAGGTCAGTGGTTTGAATCCCCGCAACGGGGTGAGCTCCCACTGCTTGGTCCCTGCTCCTGCCCACCTAGCAGTTCGAAAGCACGTTGAGTGCAAGTAGATAAATAGGTACTGCTCCGGTGGGAAGGTAAACGGTGTTTCCGTGCGCTGCTCTGGTTTGCCAGAAGCGGCTTAGTCATGCTGGCCACATGACCTGGAAGCCCTACGCCAGCTGCCTCAGTCAATAAAGCGAGATGAGCACCGCAACCCCAGAGTCAGCCACGACTGGACCTAATGGTCAGGGGTACCTTTACCTTTACGGAGTCTCAAAGCAGCTAACATTCTCCTTTCCCTTCCTCCCCCACAACAAACACTCTGTGAGGCGAGTGGGGCTGAGAGACTTCAAAGAAGTGTGACTAGCCCAAGGTCACCCAGCAGCTGTCTGTGGAGGAGCGGAGTCGCGAACCCGGTTCCCCAGATTACGAGACTACTGCTCTTAACCACTACACCACACTGGTTAGTTGGTAAATCCAACTGGCTTTTGGGTCCCTTTTTAGATCCAGGAGCCAATGTATTTCTTTCTTTCTCTGACACACACACACACACACACACACACACTCTGTCATCTGGTCATCTGTGGGGAACCTCTGGTTTTCCAGATGTTGCTGAACTCCATCAGCTCTAGAAAGCATGGCAAGTGGCATGGGATGATGGGCATTGATGTTCCAGGAACACCTGGAGGGCCAAAGGTTCCCCACACCTGTATTAGGCTGACTCCCTCACAAGCCAATAGTGTAGTAGCAAAACAGGGAGATGAACTGTTGTTTCTGTGTTGTGTGATGAGATTCCAGCAACAGCACCTGGAATAATTACAATAATTGCAGTGGAAAAGGAGGCAATGCTTTATAAGGAAAAGATAAACTTTGCATCTGGCACAAGCATGATCAGCATTCAGGTTGCTATTAACTGTTCTTTAAGTGCTTATCATTCACACCTGATTACTAGAATGCACCTGCCAAGCCAATTGCTTGTATCTCAGAACATGGGTAAATGATGGTTCTCTCAGGAAAAAGCAGAGGGACTGAAATGAATCCCACAGTTTCCTTATCCTAGGATTTCCCCCACAACATTCTTTTTGCATAAAGCAGAAAGGTTTGAATTTCTGATGAACAATGGAAGAGCTGTTCCATTTCTTACCACTGAATGACTAGGTTGGATCAAGCAGTGGACACTTCATAACTATTATAATTTTTTAAAACTAAATTAAAAAACAGCTCTTCCACACGCCGCAAAAATTAACATATTAGCACAAGTCAGCTATACCTCATGCCTTCAACATAACTTATTCTCAGTAAATATTGAAAGATCATAGTTCCCACCAAAGAGGAAAAATGACTTCCATATGTTATTATTCCAAATCACATTAATTTGACTAAGCACTAGTCAATAATTAATTAACCACCCAATCAAATAGTCAGCAGTGCTGACTGTTCTCCAGAAGCTGGTTTAGGCTTTCTTCCAGTGCTCCTGAAAACCCCAACGTTCCTGGAACTAGAAAAAGTTTGTGGCCCGCAAAACCTCTGCCCCCCCCAAAAAAACATAACAACATCAACAACAATTTGCTGTTGGCAGTAGTTTGCTTTTGTAAAAAAATAAATAAATAAAATATGGCCACTATTATTCTTGTTATTAAATTTCTATCCTGCCCTCCTTAAGCAGCCACAATCAGGTAGCAGAAACAATCCACTTAAAAATAAGATAAAAACATGTCCCATGGTGGTCTGCTGTCCTGCTGCTGTGTTTCTGAAGGTATGACTATGTGGTGTGCATATCTGACAAATGTGTGTGGGCTAAAGGAGCAGTAACGGGCCGTTAACATGTTGCCCTCCAAGAGCTGGCCAATCTCGAATGAGGCTTTCGGGGCTGAAAGTATTAACCCTCCTTGTTGTAAGACAAACCAATGAACTACTGTGCATTTACTGCATGAACGAAATATTGTTTGGAAAGGCACTTGGGTTTCTGACACCTGTAAACTGAAATAACCACACAGTTAACTGGGGTGTTGTGAGGATTTGGAAAGATTCCAATAAATTATTTCCCTATGCTTGATCTGCGTAAAGTACCATAAGTGATGATATTCTGCCCCACTTAAGTATAACTTTTCGGTATAGTCTGCCCCCCACTTTTAAGCGTAACTTTGTCAAATTAAGTGCCTCCTGATTCTCCAGAAGTCGCTAGTGAGTCCATGCAACTGTGCTCACTGTTCCTTCAAGAACAAGTTAATTGAACTACAGCTCAAGCATTATTTAAAGATTATCTGTAGTGCCACAAATTCCAAGCAGCAAGAGTAGCTGGCGATTTCACCTGAGAACCAATGATTTTATTCACCTAAAAATTAGCTTAGCAGTTACTAATCAGCTTGCAAGGCAAATATAAAGGAAGAAAATCAATTTAAACTCCCTGTTTGAAGCTTGTGCCAGGTCATTACCGAGAAAGCCTAATCTGCTGAATAATTAAGGCTCTGCATTTGTGGAGCGAGGCGAAGGAAACTTTACAGACGAATAATAATTCTGAGCTGCTGTTTTGGCTCTTTTAATCTATAATTAGACTATGCACTTCAAATATAGATATTAACCTGACTCAAGTTTAAAAGGAGAGCCTGTGGAATAGGCTATGTCAAAAAAGCACCTGGGCTTTGACAAGGAAAGTCAATCTGTTTGGGAGGCAACTCTGGTTCAATGTCAACAGCGGCACCTGTCGTTCAACCCGAGAAGAGAATATTACAAGTAAGCAGCTTTGAGAACAAGCAAATCCACCCAACGTAATTATTGATGCTGTAACACCCAAGTTCTGCTTGTTTGTTCTCCCATCAGCACACAGAGGGGAAAGTGGGGCCAAGCTTCCTGGCATCGTGTCTTTTGCCAGCCCTTCCTTCTGCACATTAGTTGAAGAGATCTGAAAGAGGGAACTGCTCTAAGGCTCTTGATCATGCACTGTAGAATAGTGGGTAGACATGGCAGACGACACAGCGATTTCTCCAAAGCAGCTCTTTATTTTGTAAGCTGGAACAGAAAACTGAACAGCAAACAGCTCAGCCGGCCTGCTTTTATAGGCAGCCGGCTGTCAACATTGTAGCAACAACAACCCAGAGTTTCCCGCCTAAAATAACTGACGTGGACCTGAGTGAAAACTATCTACAGACCTGAGTGAAAACTATCTACAGTATCCCCCTGCTGGCCCAGGGTGAACTTCACTACATAAAATGCACGATTCTAAATAGTGCAGTGAGCCCATTCACAGACAACAGGCTCCGTGCTACAGACCTTCCTGAATGAGAGTTGGGCCATGTCAGGCACAGCTAGGATGATCTCCATGTTGGTGGAAGCAGGACCAGAGGAATAAACCATTTCTACACATGTAGCTTTGGGTTACCTCTTTGATATGCAGCTGCACTTGGAAGGCTATTATTCTGCTGCTCAAAAGCAACTGGACCTCACAGGACTAGAATGACCTGTGCAGCCTGCAAAGTAGATCCCCAAGTCAGCTTTTGTGCAGCCTGCCAGCTGCTGTGCTGATACTTCTGAAGCAGGCACAACAAGCATTTGGGTGTGACCTCAGTTGTGCTCGTCATAGCCCAGAAGTAATGTTGGGCTTCTAATTAACTCCAGGGTTTTCTTTAATTTTATTTAAAGCTTGGCAAATGCTTGGAAATTATCCCACGCTCATTCATACTTATCTGATCATACTTTTCTTTCCTATTGGATTTTAACTTTAGTTTGTTCTGAATGTCATACTGTGTTTTGGTTACTGTAAGGTGTCTTGAATTTGATGGGAAGTTTGAGTAACGCCTTTCAAATAAACACACAGTATATACATAACAGACATGTAAATTTGAAATATGGTTTTAAAAGTTGAGCAAGGTCCACACAGGTATTTGAAGTGCATGAACAATTCTGGGCCAGGATACCTAAAGGACTTTCTCCTTCCATGCAAGCCTGCCTACCAAATACCGTATTTTTCGCTCTATAGGACATACCCGACCTCTTTTAGAGGGAGAGAACAAGAAAAAAAATTCTCCCCCTCCCTGGAACAGAGCCCCTTCCATTTCTCCTCCCACTTGGTTGAAGGGGCGCTGCGCAGCTCTCCCTCTCTGCTGAAGCCAGGACAGTGTTGCTCTCCCGGCTTCAGCCTCCGGAGTGCAGCGGGACCTCCCACTGTGTTCCGGAGGATTCAGGCGGCTATCCCTGAAGCCTTCGGAGCTCAGCGCGAGTTCCCACTGCGCTCTGGAGGCTTCAGGTTCCTTTCACTGAAGCCAGGAGTGTCTTGCTCTCCCGGCTTCAGCAAAAGGAACCCGAAGCCTCTGGAGCGCAGCGGGACCTCCAGCTGTGTTCCGGAGGCTTCAGGCGGCTATCCCTGAAGCCTGGAGAGCGAGGGGGGTCGGTGCGCACCGACCCCTCTCGCTCTCCAGGCTTCAGCGAAAGCAACGCGAAGCCTCTGGAGCATGGAGGGAGTGCTCTCTCTGTGCTTCGGAGGCTTTGCGTTGCTATCGCTGAAGCCAAGGAGCCTGCATTCGCTCCATAGGACGCACACACATTTCCCCTTAATTTTTGGAGGGGGAAAAGTACATCCTATAGAGCAAAAAATACGGTAGGTTCTCCTTGGCAGCACAGGTGCAGCTGGTAAAGACATTGGAGCCTTCTCAGTCGCTGCACTTCGTTGTGCAACTCCCTGTTCAATGAGGCTCATCTTGCCACCCCTTCCAGTTTTGATGGCCTTTGGAAATTTTGCAAAGACCTTCCCTTTCTGGGCAGGGTCTTGGCCAGTCAAGTTTAAGTTCCATTGCACTTGTATTCTTCCATTTTAACTTGTAATATTTCTTATTGCTGAGATGTCATTTCTGATTTTTCAATATGTCATAAGCTACCTTAAGCACTTTATTTAAAAATATGGTATTTGAATGCATACACCCACCCACACCCACCCACGCCCAGTCGTACCTTGGAAGTTGAACGTAATCCATTCCGGAAGTCCATTCGACTTCCAAAACATTCAGAAACCAAAGCGTGGCTTGTGATTGGCTGCAGGAAGCCACAGAACTTGCAGAATCCCCATCGGACGTTTGGCTTCCAAAAATAGTTTGCAAACCAGAACAGTCACTTCTGGGTTTGTGGCGTTTGGGAGCCAAAACTTTTGAGAACTAAGCTGTTTGAAAACCAAGGTACGACTGTGTGTGTGTGTGTGTGTGTGTGTGTAGTTTAATTATTCAGGTCAGGTTTTTCTCCATTGGGACACGGGTGGCGCTGTGGGTAAAACCTCAGCGCCTAGGACTTGCCGATCACATGATCGGCGGTTTGAATCCCCGCGGCGGGGTGCGCTCCCGTTGTTCGGTCCCCAGCGCCTGCCAACCTAGCAGTTTGAAAGCACCCCCGGGTGCAAGTAGATAAATAGGGACCGCTTACCAGCGGGAAGGTAAACGGCGTTCCGTGTGCTGCGCTGGCTTGCCAGATGCAGCTTGTCACGCTGGCCACGTGACCCGGAGGTGTCTGCGGATAGCGCTGGCTCCTGGCCTATAGAGTGATATGAGTGCACAACCCTAGAGTCTGGCAAGACTGGCCCGTACGGGCAGGGGTACCTTTACCTTTTACCTTTTCTCCGTCATGCAAAGAGACAAGAAGCTTGACCGTTTACTTACTCTTCTTGGAGAAGAGCTTCTTTCGCCGCCCAATGGGGCTCAGCTTGTATTCATTCTCCTCGCAGTTGCAGTCCTCACTGTTCCTGCTGTAGTATTTGGGCATGAGGTTGGAGACACCTTTGCTGCTTCCTGGAGCTGTAAGGCTGGCCATCCCTTTGCATTTGTGCAGCTTGAGCCTCCCGCTGGCATCTTCCATGCACTGCCATTTCTGAAACGGGAGGGAAATGTTCCCAAAATGGCATGATAGAGGCAAATGTTCTTCTACGTACTTTGGACATTCAAAGTTGGTTGGTGGTATTCTCAGAAAATCAAATCACAATTATCTGTCCCACAGCAGATGTTGTTAATTTGACAGAAACATGATAGTGGTGCAGAAGAGCTGGGGGGGGGGTGTCACATTTGGCAACCAATGCGCCCCATTTGCTTTCAGATAGTACATGGATAGATGAGTCTAAAAAGCCAGGGACACAAATTTTCACGGCCCTCCAGTGGCTATGGTGGCTCATTTACCAGAGGCTTAGTTGGGTTAGAATCAAGTATACCAGGCATAGGCAACCTTCAGCCCTCCAGATGCTTTGGCCTACAACTTCCATGATCCCTAGCTAACAGGACCAGTGGTCAGGGATGATGGGAATTGTAGTCCAAAACATCTGGAGGGCCGAAGGTTGTCTATGCCTGAAGTATACATTTCCAGACTTAACGCTAAATACATTACTTCTGGTAAATGAGCTACAGTGGTATGTCGGGTTACAGACACTTCAGGTTACAGACGCTTCAGGTTACAGACTCCACTAACCCAGAAATAGTACCTCAGGTTAAGAAATTTGCTTCAGGATGAGAACAGAAATTGCGTGGCGGCAGCAGGAGGCCCCATTAGCTAAAGTGGTACCTCAGGTTAAGAACAGTTTCAGGTTAAAAACAGACCTCCAGAACGAATTAAGTTCTTAACCCGAGGTACCACTGTATCTGAAAGCAGAGGGGCGCATTGGTTGCCAGATGTGAAATATATTGGCATTACTTTTAGCTCTCCTACCTCACTGTTACGAAACTTTGAGATAGCAATACATAAATAAAAGGAGATTTTATCAATTTTCCAAAGACTGAAAATAATGTTGCATGTCCAAATTTAACCACCTCATCAAAATGCAACATTGAAGATTGTCTTGTGCAATCTTATGCATGTTTACTCAAAAGCAACATCCACTGTATTTAAGGGCCTGACTTCCTAGTAAGTGTGTTCAGGTTTGATGCCTTAGCGTAAAACTCTGTATCTACTTTTCTGAGAGTAAAGTCTATAGAACTTGGTAGGAAATACTTTTCGGTAGACATTATTATTTTGTTAAAGTCCACCTTCCTCAATCAAGACAGTTGTTGATAGCTCATATTCCTATGCCTTCTTGATATGAAGGATAAGTGAAAATCTCCCCATTTCAGCTGCTATGGAAACTTGGGATATGCTTAAAAGATACTTAAATCCATCAATATCTGCAATGGGTTTTTTAGTTAAAATGAAATGTTAAACATAGCAAAGTAATCTGAAATTTTAGGTATGAAGTGGTTAAGACTTCTAAGGTGCTTTAAAACATTGACGCTGTATGAGATTTAACGAATTTAAGAGGGACTTCAATGGTCAGAATTTGCAACATCCAATATTTTCAACTGAGAAGTTACATGAACAGTGAAATCACAAACTTTAATGAGCATCTCTGCCTGAAATTGATTATTATCAGTACAAGTTCAAAAGGATTGTTAACAACTATTCCAGCTAATTGTGACGGAGGCAATACAGAGTGGAAATAAATTTAAAGTATGATGTGAAATAAAGCCAGGTTCAACAAGTATGGAAACGGAATGAATTGTGGTGGTAGTGTTGTTTTTAAGTAAAGCAACAAATTCTATTTGTAATATTAAAAGCTCTTAAGATAATGCTGCTACTGAACATTAAACAAGGCGAACAAGATAAACAAGGCCAATATTGTTTTCATTTGTAAGACAAGGAGATGGAATTTGTTTCTAAAGTACCTAGCCTCCATATAATCTAGGTTTTTATAGACAAGACCAGCCCCTTAGTTTGTGGCCAAGAAGCTACAGCGAACCACTATGAACTCACACTCTAAACCCCTATATAATTGGTGCCTGATGGTCTATCTCTTTAAAATAAGCTAGTGTCTTCATTCTGCATCAACAGCAGTCTGTGAACTGTCTTCAAAGGCAAAGAAGTAACAGAAGTAAAGTCTTACACTCCCAAAGACAACATGGCCCTAGCACTGAAGGCACAGATACGCAAACAGAATTCACATAAGTATCAGTGGATGCAGAATGCTGATTGGTGCTTGTGTATGTGTTGGGGAGGGGGAGAAAATTGGGTGGGTGGGGTGAACTGAATATCATGGTGGATGAAGGAGGGCAAAACCAACTGACTGAAACACAGGCGCTCTCTTAACTGCAACTTTTTGTTGCAGATCCGTCTTGCTTCCTGAAGAAAAGATTGTTTGTAGGTGATACACATCAAATGTTCAACTATTGAGTGGAATCAGGGGGAAATCTTGATGGCAAGGGCAATAATGACCATGTCTGTGCTTTCTTCTTTCATCCAAGTCTGTTGCTATTTAACCTCTGAAGAGGATTTGTTGGGGGGGGTGGGAGGCAAAAAGATCTTGTGATTGGATTCAATAAACTAAATATGCAATAAAACAGACATATTTCAGTTTTAAATATTAAAGGCTGTCTCTGTTGGTGTTCCAAGTTATGCTGTAGTCTAAAAATATTACCCTCTGGATCCCAATTATTCTGTTACAAATTTCTGGATTTATGACTGTACCATTGGGAAGGATTTTCCAAACTTCTTGTTCTTGTTTTCCGAAGACAGGGACATAGCTCTTACTTGAAGCAACTGTTTACAGCTGGTCATGGCTTTGAGCTAAAGTGAGACTGCATACGATTTCTTTAATTAAAGCAAAACATTTTATTTTATTTTTTGGCAACAGCTTTTCCCTGCTACCTTTTAGTTGCGAAGAATAAATATATTTTTTCTGTTGCCAGCTCTTGCTGAAACCGGTTACCTCCAGTCACTACTGGCTGCAAAATGGTTGTGTTACTGGCACAAACACCTGCTTGGGTAGTTCTTGTTATACCACTGAGGGCATAGCCTTCCTAATGCTCTACACTTACACTAATGTAAGCATTTTAAAACTGAGTTATTTAAAACTAACTTGTTCTGCTTTTCTTTTCTCTCTTTTTCAAAAAAGTTCTTCTGGAGTGCTTTTCTGCAGCACTCTCTGAGTGTTCGTGCAACTAATGCAATTTTTAGGCAGCATTAACTGAACCACAGTTTCCAGTTCACAAGAAGAGAAGTTTCACTTTGTTCTGCACTAGTTCAGCCACATATGGAACACTGTGCCCTTGGGTCTGGGCAAACCATACTTGAAGGAGACAAGTGAAGCCATTGTCATTTGGAATGGATTCAAAGGAGAACAGGAAAAGGGTATGGAGAATAGGCCCTTTTGGAAGAGCCAGCCCTACCATTAGGCAGAGTGAGGCAAACACCTCAGGCAGCAGACGCAGTTGTATGGTAGCATTACCTCCCTGGCCATTCCCCTCCACTGAAAGGCAGAGCTGTGCCTCCTACATGGCCTGTCCTGCACTCCCTACACTAGCCATCGGCCTCAGCTGCAGTGAGGATGTTGTCTCATCACTAGTGTTGAGGCAAAATTAAGCAGCCTGTCCGGTCAGCTTCTGTACACAAAACGGGGGACATCATCTTTGCCGTTGCCTCATACAGCAAAATGTATTGGGCTGCCACTCCCTATTACAGGGGTCAGCAAACTTTTTCAGCAGGGGGCCGGTCCACTGTCCCTCAGACCTTGGGGGGGAGGGGCTGGACTATATTTTGAAAGAAAAAAGAATGAATTCCTATGCCCCATAAATAACCCAGAGATGCATTTTAAATAAAAGCACACATTCTACACATGTAAAAACACCAAGCAGGCCCCACAAATAACCCAGAGATGCATTTTAAATAAAAGGACACATTCTACTCATGTAAAAACATGTTGATTCCTGGACCGCCCACGGGCTGGATTTAGAAGGCGATTGAGCCGGATCCAGCCCCCAGGCCTTAGTTTGCCTACCCATGCCCTATTATAATCAATATGCCACCAATTCAAATTGCTGGTTTTGACCTATAAAGCCTTTAAAACAGCTTCTGAACCCCCATATGAACCAACCCAGGCTGTGTAATCATCATCTGAGGCCCTTCTTTGTGCACCTCCTCTACGAGCGGCCTGGAGGATGGCAACATTAGAATGGGCCTTTTCTGCTGTGGCTCCCCATTTGTAGAATGCTTTCCCCAGGACGACTCACCTGGCACCTTCATTATATATCTATAGGCACCAAGTGAAAACATTCCTCTTCTCCTAGGCCTTTGACTAATTAAATAACCTATGGCCTTTTAAACTGGGGGGAGGGGTGTTGTTGTTGTTTGTGTGTGTGTTTTTATACTGTGATCCTCAGATGAAGAGTGATATAGAAATTCATAAACAAGATACAATGGCTTCTAAGTATGAAATCCTTTATAAAATAAGACCCTAAGAAGTTCCCTGCTTGATCAGGTCACAGGTCCATCTAATTCAGCATCCTGTTCCCACAGTAGCCAACCAGATGCCTAAGTGAAGCCCACAAACATGTCCTGAGTTGCAACAGCATGCTCATCTTCTGTGGTTTCCAGCAACTAATATAGTGGTGCCTCACAAGACGAAATTAATCCGTTCCGCCAGTCTCTTCGTCTTGCGGTTTTTTTTGTCTTGCGAAGCACGGCTATTAGCGGTTTAGCCAATTAGCGCTATTGGCAGTTTAGCGGCTTAGTGGCTATTAGCGGCTTAGCAGCTATTAGCGGCTTAGAAAAAGGGGGGGGGAAGGGAAAAAACTCACAAGAACTCGCAAGACGTTTTCGTCTTGCAAAGCAAGCCCATAGGGAAATTCGTCTTGCGAAGCACCTCAAAAGACTGAAAACTCTTTCGTCTTGCGAGGCATTCGTCTTGCGGGGCACCACTGTATTCAGAGGCACACTGCCTCTTCACATAATTAAAATAAACAATGAAACAATGCTGAAATGTTGAAGGAAAAGACTGAGGTGCAGGCAGATGACAGGAAAACACTTCAGACACCTGAATGGTTGTCCTATTGAGAAGAACAATGGTTTTTCCTTTGCCACACTGGAAAAGATTATGTTCTAGTGGGGTAGATTTTGGCTGAATATTGGAAGAAGCTTCTTGACAGTAAGAGAAGATCAACAATGGAACAAGTTACCTAGAGAGTTTGTGGGCTCCTTCTTCCTGGAAATCTATAAACAAAAGCTGGAGGGCAATAGGCTCTAACTCGTCATTTCCTGCACTAGTTTGATTAAATGATCTGCAAGCCCCTCATCCCCATCACAGCTTGATGAGTCAAATGAAGTAAACACAAGAAAAACTACCCTCCACACCCCCTACAACAATGTTTTGTCTCTGCCTTAGTTTGAATCTGTAGGCACTCAACTTTAGTGAGAAAGTAGTTAGCACTCATAAGCTGCAAATATCTTTGAAAAATCGATCAGGATCAGAATCAAGGAAGAAAGTCTAAATCGTTTCTGCAATCATAGAGATTTTTCAAACGGTCCCTAGTGTGATGGTATCAATTTCTGAATAGGAACAGTGCAGTACTGATCTTGTGCCACATGCCTCTCCCCAAAGTGCCAATTAATATATGCAAAATAGCTATGGCCCTTCTTGAAGTATTTTACGCACTGTGCCAGTTTTGTCACCTGTGTGAGAGCCCCAGTAAATCCCTACTATATTACCCTATAAAGTATGCAAGTCAAAGGTCTCAGTCATTTTTGCTGTGTCATGCATGAAGAATTCCTATATAGTAGAGGAAAATCACAAAACTAGTATATTACTTTGGTCATCTGGTGACATCAAACAGGCCCTATATTCACACTCTGACACCTTCAGCAGCCATGAGGGCATAACTTAAGAAGGAAGCAGTCAATCAGGTCTTGGCAAGGGTAAAGGGATAGGCCTGGAGGCTGCAGATAATACACTGAAATATGTCAGTCAGTTTCTTCCACTGATTAAACCAATTCCTTTGCTCAGCTCTGCTAAATTCTTAATGCAAGTAAGGTTTATTTAAATGGAATTAAAAGGGAATCTGGCCCTTTGTAGTAATGCCTCACTGTTATTAGCTGTAAGCAACTATGTTCCCCTGTAAGTGCATGTAAGCTTCTAGCTCCTCCACTTCATTCCAATAACACATTCATTAAAGCGACTCAACAGATGCAGCATGATAATATTAGTAGCTGAAGAGAGTCCAGCAAACTGCAGGAAATTGCACCCCCCCCCAATAAAACTATTTCTAAGAAAGTGTTATTAATGTCATCCCTCACATCACTGACTTATACAGATGAGTATATGGAAGTCATGTGGTCTAAAATCCCAAATAGCACTCAGTCTTTATTCTAGTAACGGCAGCCAGAATTTGCCCCAAAATGGGAGGAAGCAACAGCTGGCTACTAGGCAAACATATTTAGCCAGAGTTTGCATGGTATTTTAACTATTCTTTTAAAAACCAATACTGTTTCAAACTTCAACGGCATATGCTATTAATTTGTTTTCTTCCTGGAAAGAATATGGCACTCGGCACAATATTATGACAAAAGGTCAAGATAACTTCAAGAGGACCCAAATTCGATTTTGACAGTATGAACAGTTAGGCTTGACTTAAGCGATCCTGGTTTACATGTCTGAAGAATATTATGTGTATTTTGCTAAAACATTTCTACAAATATCTGAAAACTGTCTTGCATAGGAAGATACTAGTTTTGTGATTTAATATTGCAATTCATACCTTCCATTTAAGTGTGGATGTCCATGTTTAGTTAAAGTTTGCATAAACTACCAATTTCAGATTATCGTAGGACGAAATCCTCCTTTTCCCATAAGCTCGCATGCCATTACGTCACCTAATTTCCTTAGCGGGTCCTGCTCCTTTAATATTTGCATAGCCCCCATTGCCAGACGCACACCAGATTTTGTACTTCTGCTGAGAAGCCTTGACCTCCTTCCAAATCCCCTGCCTCCACACCAAGTGGCTTTGCATCGCTGCCCTTCACAGCTTTCCTGCAACTGCAGCAATTACAGATGTTAACTCAAACTCATTACTCGGGGCTCCAATCAGGGATAAATAGCTGTGACCTTCCTGGAAGGATTTTTTCTATTACTGGATGCAGTTTGCTTGTTTCGGTAACTAGACACACAGTCTTAATCTTAGAACACTGTTACATCAATAAAAAGGCACAGAAACAAAGAATACAATCCTATACACATTTATTCAGAAGTAAGTCCCACTGAACTCAGTAGGGCTTCTTCGTGAGCATATACACACGGGATTGTGCTGTTAATCAGCATAAAGGTAAAGGTAAAGGTAAAGGGACCCCTGACCATTAGGTCCAGTCATGGCCGACTCTGGGGTTGTGGCGCTCATCTCGCTTTATTGGCTGAGGGAGTTGGCATACAGCTTCCGGGTCATGTGGCCAGCCGTTTACCTTCCCGCCAGAGTGGTACCTTATCTACTTGCACTTTGACGTTCTTTCGAATTGCTAGTTTGGCAGGAGCAGGGACCGAGCAATGGGAGTTCACCCCATCTCAAGGATTCGAACCACTGACCTTCTGATTGGCAAGCCCTAGGCTCTGTGGTTTAACCCACAGTGCCACCTGTGTTCCGTTAATCAGTATAGCCAGCCTTAATTTAAACACGTGGAACACCACATGGACTGGGTCCAAAGGAGCACTTCACTCTGGTTCCCTCCTCAAAATAAGAAGTGCAGCTTGCCCATTTACTGGCACCATGGTTATTTTCTGTTTCTCCCACTCCCCCACCTTGGGTTCAGCTTGTGCCTACCTGTTCTGGGGGTAGTCGCTTGGTATGGATGATCTCGGCCACCATATTCAGGATTCTGGGAGAATGTTTCCATCAGCCTAATTGGCCTCATCTGAAGGTTTTGCCTTCCTCATAGCAATTATCACAACTTTGGTGGATTAGGCATTGGGTAAAGCCTTTAGTCATGGTAGGAGCAGAGGTTGCATGTTTTTGCCTGCCCCTCTGGGGAAATGGGGTATCCCATTAAAGGGATTGAGGAATAAGTGCTTCTGTCCAGATGCCCAGGCAGGGGCTAAAGCCATAGCACTCAATGCAGGCAAGAAGGCACCTAACTTAATGTACGTTATAGGGCTTCTCCAACTCTGGATTGACCCCTAGAAAACATCTAACAAGCGGGCTGGTTGATATCGGATATGCCCAATACCTAAGCCTCATCCCCTTACATCTGTAATCAATAAAGCTGGGGTCAAATTCAGTGCAAAAGAATGTTGTCATGTGTGGTCCTTTGATCTCAGGTGGAGGGGCAGTTTCATGCCACTTTGGCACGCAACAGGCCACTGGTCCAGATGGGCTTTGGTATGATCCAGTACCCCTTCTTATGTTCTTAACATAGCAAAGGCATGGAGTTGTATGCTACTCAGCATAAAAATGTCACCTATTTAACCTCTTGCACCTCAGATTTACAATTCTCCTTCTCTGTGCTTGAATGCACTTATGAGTACGAACGTGTCCTTTATCACGTATGTAAGCCTTGCAGCTGAAGACAGCACTTAATATGTTTCACAAAATGGACTCTAGTACCGATAAGCTTCTGCCACAATGAACTTGTTGGCTTTAAGTTGCCACAAGTCTTTTTTTCTTCTTCTTTTCAAAAGTGTTTTGAAAAACTAACCCAAAAGACAAACCTCCAAAGTGCAGTGAATAATTTATTTGAGGAACAGGGGCAGTGGGGAATCACTTAAGAAATAACCAGAGTGTTTCGTGTAAGCCACTCATCCTCAAGGGCAATTTTGATCCTATTCTCTCCTCTGGGGGTGGGGTGGGGGAGAGACGCTGCTCTCTTTATACGACTTGGAATATGCTTAGCACCTTGTAAAAAAACACTTTGTGGTGGAGGATGTGAGTTGCTGCCTGAATCTATCCACAGCTGCCAAGCAAGTTTCAGGGAAGCATAAGGTGAGCTTAAGGGATTCTTCAACGGTATATCAAGGGGCAGCTTCAAATATTAGCTTCAATCAGTCACAGGAACAATCAGGAACAGTTAAGAAGTATACTCTGGAAATGTGATCCCCAGTCTCATACCAGACTTTAAAATTAGATTGTTAATGAGTTGTTTAAAATGAAGAGTCTTACAGGTGGAGTTCACAAGTTTTCAAGGATGGAACTCTGTTGGTTATCTGCCACTTATCACCAGCAGGTACTTATCTCATTGGAAAGTGTTTTCTAGTGCTTGACAGACAATGGAAGATGTAGAAGTTTCTGTCGTACAAAGAAGCATTTGTAGACCAGCAGTGAGGTAGAGGTGTTCAAAAAAAGTTATGGAAGCTTTCACAAAGTTTGCAGAATGCCAAAGACAGAGAGGTGTCAAAGACTGGAGTATGGACCTAAAACAACTGTTCATCTGACACAGTGAAACTGTTCTTGAGATCTTATACAGGAGTTACACATCTTCAAGTCATCTCATCCTTCCTATGCAGTGCCTGCCTGATTTATTAAAATGACAATAAGTATAAAGCTGAGTTCAAAGTGCTGGTTTTGACCCAGAAAGTCCCATGACCCCAATATGAGCTTACTCAGACCCTTTGGTCTTCACCAGAGGCCCTGCCCCCAGGTGCCCCCTCTGAGGCAAAAAGTTGGAGGGTGGAAATGAGGGAGAGGGTGTTCTCAGACTGTGAGGTCTGTCTGGTGCCATCATTAACATCCTTTTGGCACCACGTAGAAACCTATCTTATCTCCCAGGCATTTGATAGATTATGATTACTTTGCTGTTTATTGGTTATATGCTTTTGCTGCTCTTTTATAAGTTTTATGGGCTTATTGCATGGTAATGTGTTTTAAAAAATCTATTCTATGCTTTATGCTCTTAAAATTGTGTAGGTTGCTTAGAGACCCCTTAAGCATCAAGTGGCCAGTAAACTGACCATCATCCAAATTCAATACAAGAATGAATTCACCCTGAAAGCCTTCCAGTCAAGTGGATGAAACCACAGGAACAAAATCTTTATAAACTTTGCAAAATTATTGGAACAGAGTTTTCACTCAACTGTTATGATGATGCTACACTACAGCTTCTGGGAATGCTGTACAGATGAGAGATGTTACCGTAACTGGCTCTTAAAAGAGCTTACTAAGCAGACAGAAGTGTCTGTTTCAGGATGCAGGGCTGAGAAAGATCTTGTTCCTAAGGCTTTAGAGCGCTGTTGCCAGTCAGGATAAAGCTAGCAAGACAATTGCATGTACATTACACCTCAAGGTTTGCTAGTCTAGGGTTGTTGTTATTTTAAATCAAAAGCAGTCACAGGAGACTGCAATTCTGAGCAAAACACCTGCATGGTGAAGTGAGAGAGAACTGCTCTTTTTTTCCTCTGCTGATTTTTCTGCTCAGCACCAACCTGTGGTTTCTTCCCTCCTCCAACCTACCCCTTAACATGGGAAAGCTGTGGGGTCGTGGTGGTTATGATTAGAATAACTGCTGGAGGAGAAAAGGATTTAAGAGCCTTTCCACATAAGCATTGGCCTGCCCCTCTAGATTATAGCCTCCTGCAGCTGCATTTGGATTTAAGTAGTGGTGGGAATCCCTGGAGGAAATGCATAGGCAACAGCTTCCCAGATGTACAGTATCCATGGGTATAGAATGCAGGTGGATCTGGCATGGCAAGTTCTACCTCCAGATGATATGCATTCATCCAGATGTCTATAAAGAGTCCTTGCATGGATGGCTCTATGCGCGTGTTTGGGAACTGTCTATAGGTGTTGCACGTACAACTGGGAACCACACAATCAAGAAACAGCTTTATGCATAGGTGCCCTTTACAGATGTCTGATGCCCATGAATTGGGAGCGCTGCTACACCTGATCTATATGGGCTTACTGAACTGGCAGATATGGTTAGTCAAGACCAAATATCTTATTCCGTATAAAGGAAGCTCCCTATATTCTGATGCATAGCTACACAAATCATATAGATATGCATATCTTTGTGAAACTAAGCAATGTAAAAATAATAATAATGATTTTTTGGGTGCGCTACAGTATATAAAAAACCCACCATAAAAGGTTAGCTATACAGAGAGGTAAGAGCAGTTTTATCTTTCAGACACATTCTCCACACCCCACAAAGAGACTTGTTTTTTTGCCTAGATAGAGCTACAGGTGTAGAAGAGGGGCTTGATATATGATGGGGAAGGGTGACTATTTGAAAATCAGCCCTGACTCTAATCAACTTGATTGCTGCAGGTTCTGTTGATGTCTATGTTGCTCAATTCCATCCCATTCACACTGAAAACTCTAAAACAATCCTTCCATTCCTTGATAACTAATATATAGATGACAGCGATTTTTATCATTTCCCTATTTGCCAGCAGTAAGGCTATTTTTACTCACTATCCACAGACACCACATAAACATTTTATTATCCTTAAAAGAAAAAGAAAAGGAACAGGCAAGGTGACACGTGCAATGCTTGGATGGAAGGCTGTTTACCGTAAGTAATCCTGAATAGCCTGAATAGTAAACTTGAAGAGTTTGTACCAAAACCATACAGCAGTAACTTCATTTACTGACCCTTTTCTGTACATCTGGACTTTTAAAAAAGGAAATGAATATTAATATGAAAAAGGAAGAGAACATGAAGGTCCGCTAAGCTGAATTTGAGAAGGAACTGAAATAGAGACGTAATTCAGCTCTGAAATATTTCTCCTTGTTTGACTAAGATTCCAGGGGAAATCTTGGCCTCTTGCCCTGCAGATACATTTTCTTCTACTGCTGGAAGAGCAACAGAAAGGAAAGCTAGCTCTAAAATATTCAGTCCATCTGTTGTAAGATGGATAACAGAGTAAAGGAACCTCCTAAATCATTGCTATGCTTTAGACTTGTGGTGCAGATACTCACCTGCCCAAGCTGTTCACAAGCACTTTGATACTCAGCTCGCTGGCAGAGGTCTTTCACCCGTTGGTACTTGGGCAGGAAATTTTCTTCTTGAGCATCCATTTTCTCATTCTCTCTCTTGTGTAACAGTTTCCTGAAAAGGGAAGAACATGCACAGCTCTGTAAAGGCTGCATCCTCTTCCAAGAAGTTCACATAATCTTTGCTCGTGAAGAGTGAGACCATCTCTACCATTTCCCATTGAATAACGAGTGAGGAGCGATTGAGCACTAGCCGCATGGCAATTCAGTGAGGAGGGCCAAGGACATGGCAGCAAGGCCAGGGCCCAGAGACCCCAGGCAGCGCAGGATGGGGAGCCAGGAGTCGGGCCCACCATGGAAGCTGGCGCCTGTTTGGGGGTGCCAAGTTCACCCCCCTCAAAATTGTGTTCCTGGGACCATGGCCCTCCGTTCCCCCCACAGTATGCCCGTGCACAGGACAGTATAGGATACAATCCAAAGAAGCTTACTGGGTGACCAGTCACACTCTCTGAAGCTTTACCAATCACACGGTATTTGCAAGATTAAAATGGATAGTTGGGACATCATGTTCTCTGCTTTAAGCTCCTTGGAAAAAAAGCAGGATATATAGGCAAGAAATAATTAAAAAATGCATTTTCATTAAGTAGGAAAGTAGACTGCCTATTTCATGTGTCTCTCATAGATTTTACAGCAGTTCCAATGAAAATGAAAAATGCCAACAACAAAACATTGAAACTACTAATACGACTTTGCCTTTTTGATGAATTAAGTAATTTCACAAATGCCAAATGGAAAAGACTAATTAATGATCTTGCCAAGGAAAGTTGTACAGGTACAACTCTTCTTTTGCTGCAATGATTCCTTTAAGACAGGCTTCCTCAACCTCGGCCCTCCAGATGTTTTTGGCCTACAACTCCCATGATCCCTAGCTAGCAGGACCAGTGGTCAGGGATGATGGGAACTGTAGTCTCAAAACATCTGGGGGGCTGGAGTTGAAGAAGCCTGCTTTAGGAGGTCAGAACTCTCCAGAACAAAACACAATCACCACCTATCACTTACCCTCTTTCCACCAAGAAGGAGTCCCTCCAGACCTTCATCTTCTTTTTCAAATGGAACCTGAGGGGGGAAAAAAACTTAATTTGAAAATCGAACTAGATCTGGGGACAGGATTTGGCTTCTCCCTTGAAGATGTGTGATTAGAAAGCAAATGGCAAACATGCATTTTCAGCCTCAGCTATGAGATGATATGGCAACTTTTTTGTTCACTATGGCAAGGCCTGTGTAAGTCCCACAGAATGGGATAGAAAAGTACCACTGACTCACAGACCTGCTGCAGACATATTGTTTAATCACAACTGCTTAAAGTACTTGGCGATCTGCAGGAAATGTTGGGCTCTGTTTAATGCATTTCCCATCCTTACCTATTGACCGGTCTTTCAGAATCCAGCAGCTTTAGAATGGATTTCCCATCCATGTCAGGTGGAATGTCCAGGCCAGCAATGTCTAGAATTGTAGGAGCAAGATCGATGTTCAATACAATGTGAGGATTCCTGAAAAGAAACATATTCAGAAAACCTTTATCAAACATCTGCAACGGTAACTCCAACGTAAGACCACAGAAGACACAGAATACTTGAAAGGCACCCAGGGGCTAAACTCAAATAGTTGGAAATCAAGCACAATTACACGTTGAAGCCGAATATGAGAAGCCATTTACAAGCTGAAGAAAGGTCAGGGGAGACTACCTCGGAAAGTGGTGGACTCTCCTTCACTAGAGATTTTTCTAGCAGAGCTTGGATGGCCATCGGTCAAGGATTCCTTAGCTGTGATCCCTGCACTGCAGGGGGCTGGATTGGATGACCCTTGGGGTCCCTTCCCACTCTACAATTCTCCACCATTTTGAGAATCAATCCTTGTCTTGTAGTTCAGGTTTTACCAAAGAGGGAATCTAGCTCTGGCAGTTTTAGGAAACAGTGGGTTGTTCTAAGTTAATGGACATTAATAACTTGGCTTTATTAATTTCTACAGGTCTCCTCTGAGTCGGACTATCACTGGATAACCCAGTGTAAAAGATAATATTGGCACTCACTGAAGTGGGATTGTGCAAGCAACAGCAGATACTGTACTATACTAGACTATTGGTCCTTCTACGCTAGTGCAATATTGTCTGTTCCCACTGCTTGTGGCTCTCCAGGGTCTCAGGCAGAGAGAGACACCATTCCCATTATCTGCCACCTGATCCTTTCAACCGGAGATGCCAAAGATTGAACCCAAGAGTTATGCATGCAAACAAAACATGTATCTCACCACTGAGCTATGGTACCATCACTTGGAACAGGAAATCTTTGGCTGTCCAGATGTGGCTGGGAGGCCAGCTCCCCTCAGCTACAACCAGCATGACCAATGGTGAGGGATTGTGGGAGTTGCAGTCCAACAACATCTGGAGGGTCAAAGGTTCAAATGACCCATCCCACTACCCACTGGGGATAGATTTAGAAGACAGTTGAAGGGTAGATGGCAGCAGGGGGATGGTAACAGACACCAGGCAAGCAAAGGTAAAAAAAAACAAAAACAGAACTAATAGTAAAGGAAGCTCATTTTGCAATAATGCTTAATACTCAGTATCCAGGAAATCAGATTTGCATAAATTTTAAAAGGAAATCTCCCTAGGGTGCAAATGAATAGAAGAGTCACCCCCTGGAAAATTTCCCTTCTAGCACCAAACATCTGCAAGGTGGGATTGGTGGTTGTGCTTATTCAGTTCTTAACAAATCACTAAGTTTGAGCATTCCTCAACACTTAGATAAGACCATAGCTTCCTCACCAGTTTCTCCAAACCTGTGAGATCCACACTTTATCTCCTTGTCATTAAGGGTGGGGATTTAAATGGATATTCCAGAGGCATGCTTACTTATTCACGGCATTCTGCACATGCACTTATAAACTCTCCTTAACATTACCTTCTAAGCAATGGTAAAAGGTAAAGGTACCCCTGACTGCTAGGTCCAGTTGCGGACAACTCTGGGGTTGCATGCTCATCTTGCTCTATAGGCCGAGGGAGCCGGCGTTTGTCCGCAGACAGCTTCCGGGTCATGTGGCCAGCATGACTAAGCCGCTTCTGGAGAACCAGAGCAGTGCATGGAAATGCTGTTTAGCTTCCTGCCGGAGCAGTACCTATTTATCTACTTGTACTTGACTTGCTTTCAAATGGCTAGGTGGGCAGGAGCTGGGACTGAACAACGGGAGCTCACCCCGCCACAGGGATTCAAACTGCTGACCAATGAGTGAATCTAATACTCACAAAGAGGGTGGCTTTCCTCAGGATCCATGCCTTTACCACTTTGGGAAATTATTTAGGAATACTATTTACTTCTATATTTTTTATTATTAGATTTATGTACCGCCTTTCTTCCAAGGAGCTCAAGGCAGTATAAATAGTCCTCTTCCAGCCCTTGTTTGTTTTGGGGGTTGTTTGTTTGTTTGCATTTTTAGCCAGCAGACTTATTTGTCAAAAACCACTGGTTGGCCATCACAAACATAATACATTTTGGCATTTATTTTTTTCATCTGAGAGTGCTACACTTTACATACATTATCCTATATTCCTCAAATCCATCCTGTAGGGTAGCTCATTGTTATCATATCCATACTACAAATTGGGGGAGGCAGAGGACTTGGGGTTGAAAGAACATGGGTGCCTTGTTTCAGGCCACCTAGCTGAGTTCATGGCAGAATCAATGTTCAAAACCAGGGCCTGATTCATAGCCCAGTCCTTAAATCAGTAACTGATACTAGCTCCAATTAAGGTACTTACAAAAACAATACAAGCAGAAGAACAAATAAAGAAGCTAAGCATTAAAAACAAACAAACAAAATTATATGGATCTTTGAGGACAAGAACACACTTGCCATAATTTACAAGGAGAAATTACAGTTCAAAGACGGAGCCATATGGATTGTTGTCTGCTTCTGTGCAGATTTCCAGCTCAGAAACACAGCACAGCAAGGCGGCAGCATTCTAATTTGCAGCAATGAATGAGACCGCTTGTGAATTACTGGATTTGAAAGCAAACAAACAATGACAAGAACTGAAGATAATACATTTGTTCATCTGCTTGACAAGTGCAGCTTAATTTTAATTACTAGTTAATGCAGTGTAGCGCATCAGGGTAAAAGTAATGAACCTATGGTAATGAGACCTCACTACGGCAACTGCTATTAAATCAGGGTTGATAAGCGGGGACAGCCAATGATTAGTTTATATGAAAAATAGAAGGTGCAGCTCACATTAGCAAAGCTGATACTGAAGTGGGCGTTTCCCTCCATATGGAAACAGAAATGCCATGCTTGTACCAATTTTACAGTTCATACATCACTTTTTGGAGTGTGCGTGAACCAGTTTCTCTATGGGGATAAGCTCTGACTTACTGAGTCTTTAGAAATCGGTTTTGACACTCAGAAGGCCCTGAATGAGGAGGCTTCCGCACAACATAATTGGCTGGCGATTTAAAATGATGGGGTGTTTCAGGATCTAAAAAGAAGCTATGAAGAACAGCATGCTTTCAGGGCTAGGGGCAGTGTGTGTTTTTTCTGTGGGGATGCAGGGGTACGCATACCCCTAAACATTTTGTGAATCTAAGTTTGGCCGCATTGAGGGGCAGTATTTCAATATGGGTAGGAAAGTGAGAGTACCCCTAAACATTTTTTTTTAGAAAAAAAGCACTGGCTACGGGCATGCCAAGATAGCAACTCCCTGCGTTTTTGCCTGGTGCTTGTGCACTAAACAGAAATGGAAGAGTTACAAGAAACTGAGCGACTACAAAAAGTCGGTGCAACTCTAGCCAGGAGGGGCTGTAGCTCAGTGGAAGAGCGCTTGCTTTGTGTACAAAAGGACCCAGTTATCCGTCCCCAATGTCTCTAGGTAGGGCTGGGAAAGACTTTTGCCCAAAACCCTAGACAGCCACTGCCACTTGGTGTCAACCATACAGAGACAGGTGAACCAATGATCTGACTTGATATAAGGCAGTTTCCTATGTTCCTATGCATAGCTCATTGTAGACAGGGAAGGGTGTGAAACCACAGGGAAGGATGAGTTGTGGGAGACAAGAGCTGCTTGGATATATATGCACATCCTTCAAACCTACTGTGTGCTTTGCAAAAGATGACAAAATTGTCCTGGGAAGCCTACAGGCAGTGGCTGATTTATGGCAGTGCAACTGGTTCTGCCACACTGGGTGCCAAGCCCAGGGGGCACTGCAGGGTGTCGCAACTATGGCATTGTGAACTGAGCAAACTGAAAGGCGAGAGGTGCAGGGTGCTGAATTTTGGTCTTGCAGAGGGTGTTGTTGAAATTTGAAGGAGCAAAGTCTGTCCCTGATATAGGTAGGAAAATCTCAGCTCTCATTGCAATAATCATATAATCGTTGAAATATGTCATTGCAGACCACTTCTGATAATCTCCTTATAGCACAGAGTTTATAACATCACCTGATTCTTCAGGCTGCCCATGTTTGTTTTGTAGGGTTTTCTTTTAGCTGTCCTGCTGCACTGGAAATACCAGTGGTGTTTTTTTCAGAACGAAAGCATTCTTCCCTTTTTCTGCTTCGATGGTTGAAATTCATTTAAATTCAAAACCCAGTGAATATTCTTTTTTATTATTTTAAAATGTGATTGTTGCTGCTTTGCTATGTTCGCAATATTGTTGTTGGCTTGCATTACTTTTTCTATATTAAAAGGAGGAAAGTATTATGGGTGGAAAAGTACAAGACTAATTATGCTAATATATACATAGTGGTATACATTAAAGCACGCATATTGTGGCACTGTGTCCAAAATAATTGCTTTGGTGCAAATATTTGCTATTAAAATAATTACTTAGAAGGTATATTTACATAATTTCTTAGCTGATCAAAGTTACAATTTTAATTAACAGTCACACTCTGTACTCTTGTCTGTCACTGACAAGGAGATGAGTCATCTTTTCTTTTCTTTTCTTTTTTTGCAAGGGAAGAGGAACATATAGAAAATATTGCATTCATTTTCTTAGCAGTGATTCCATTGTATTATTTAATTAACCTCTAATGACAGCTATGCACTTAGGCTGTGAACATTACACAATGTTATTATTTGGAAGCCTCACAGACTGCACCATCAAACTTAAACAAAAGGAAATGACTTCGCATTTCTTCAGAAGATCATACAGAATTTCACACGAGTATAAATTCCCCCTTTCTCAGTGCAAGAGGTAACATGTATGTGAGCCGTCTAGTGCTAGGAAGACAGTGGGAATGGATCTGGGATAGGGGGTGTTTTGGCTGCACCTCTAGCCTTGATACAGATAATTCCACTGAAATGCAAATACTTTGGGTGATACGCATCCATGAGCAGAACAGACTTCCACTCCTACAACAGGACTTCCCCTTCCTTTCCTCTCTCCTGTCCCCTCTACCCAAAAGCTGCTCTGAATTTGGAGCAGGGGGTCTGCAGAGGAAGGGAAGGCCTCACTGCATGATTGAAGACTGCTTGGGCAATGTTAGATATTACACCTTAACAGCACATAATTGTAAGCAGGAATAAAAATTGACACTGAAAATTTGCTCTTCATCCTGCACTAAAATAAAGAGTTTGATGGAGAGAGGAACACAACTGGTTATGAGAAATCAAGTCCTTTTCCCCAAAGAGATGAGCAAAACCTTAGAGAATCATACTTTGCTCCATAAATGTTTTGGAGAAAGATTCAGTTACAGATAGGTAGCCGTGTTGGTCTGCCATAGTCAAAACAAAAAAAATTCCTTCCAGTAGCACCTTAAAGACCAACTAAGTCAGTTCTTGGTATGAGCTTTCGTGTGCATGCACACTTCTTCAGATATCAGATACCAGATACGGTATCTGAAGAAGTGTGCATGCACACGAAAGCTCATACCAAGAACTGACTTAGTTGGTCTTTAAGGTGCTACTGGAAGGAATTTTTTTTGTTTTGGAGAAAGATGATCCTGTCTCCTCGCTCTTTTCTTTTTCTCCTTATCATTAAAGAAAAAGACATTTAAGAGTTTGCATTTAAAATTATCTGTAAATAAATATGCAGAGGGTGGCGAGGAGAAAAAAGATTGATGAGATTTACTGCTGAAACTAAGCCAACTCCAGAGCATCTTACAAAAGGCCATTACAGAACCAACCAGAGCAGGATTCTTTTAATTACTCCAATGCCACAAAGCCCCATGAACTTACAAGGATCCAGCCTCCACATTTGGACCGCGGATATAGAAGGGGACTCTGATGTCAAATTCATACGGCATGGATTTTCCTTTCACCAGCCCAAATTGCCCTATATGATAGCCGTGGTCTGCCGTATATATTACATATGTGTTATCCAGTTCACCTGTTTCAACCAATGCATTGTAAATCTGAAATGAAACAGAAGCATAACATTTTGGATTGAACAAAACAGTATGGTATTACACAATAATCTTGTATATAGACACAAGGGCAGTGAAAAGCTTGGTGAATGTATATATTGGCTCTTTGTGCAAGCTGCTCCCTTTCAGCTGAAGGGGGCGGAATAAAAATAAATAAAAACAAACATGAAACTATTGCAAGGGAATACTGAGATAGTGACTGCATTTGTTTTTTGAAAAGGCAACATGAATGATCTGAAATCAAATTTAGGAACTGCAATGAGTCAGAAATCATGACGTATAGTTTGGCCATATTTGCAAGTTACATTGTCATAAACCATTGTTTACTCCTCCTGGCTTGCATTGGGAGAAAACAAATCACAATACCTGGGCTTAGCTTTACATCAAAACTAGGCACCATGATTTGTTTTGCTCTCAGCAAACCACGAGCAGTTAAGGCAATAACCACAGTAGAAGTACTGCAGGGGAAGTAAAGGGTTAAAGCCACTCCATCTAGGGTCCCGAATTTTATGGAGTTTTGTGCACCCTGTGTTAACACATCTTCCTCCAAAGTTGCTTTCCTTTGAGCACTGTCTGTCTATGGGAAACAGAGAGGGGAAACCGAGATGTATTATGATGACCCAGATACCTCCTTGTTTGTTTTAGAAAAGCAGGTCAAGCCACAACTATTTTTGGAATGCACTTGTGACAAAGCATAAGGTTAGGCTTGACTAGCTGAATGCATTTTAAAATTCATTGAGCCTCTTTATAATTACAATTTCAATCCCAGCTTGCTGACTTGAAGTTAAAAATAAAGCAAGCCATCAATTTGAGCAAGCTGCAACACTGATGGCAAGCCTCTCCAAGCGTATGTAGTAGCACTTGAGAGAGATTATATCTTCTCAGACCAAACCACCAATCAGCAGTAATAGTAATCACCATAATCACAAACAGGCTGATGCAGGGCCTACCTATAATCTTAACCTTGTTTTCTCAGGGTGCCTGCATTATACTTAAATCACAAACAAAATGCAGGAATGCTGGGAGATAAGCAGCAATAAATTGTTTTGCCTCCATGTTAGACTGGCAGCTTTGCAGGCTTGAAAACAAGCCCATCAATTTTCACAGAAGGTGCCAGTCAGGATGAATATTGCCAGAGCACAGAAGCACAACTAGCCGGCCCACCCTTGAGGCAAAGTGAGACGATCACCTCAGGCGGCAGGATCCACAGGGGCAGCAGATCCCAATGTTGGTTTTTATTCCCTCCTTTGTTCCTGATGTAAATCTTCCCTCACTCCTTATTCCCTGGTGTGGAGAAGGGCGCCATTTTGGGGTCTGCCTGAGGGGCCAGAATGTCTTGACCTGGCCCTGATGGAATGGTTCGTTTTACTTTGTTCTAATATCACAGGCTTAAGGTCAAACAAGATGCCAATAAGAGGTGTGTTCTATAACTGGACCTATGAAGCAACCTGATGGTGGATCATAGCAGGCTTTGTTATGACAATCCAGACCATTGGTCAACTGAGCTCAGTACTGTCTACAGTACTATCTCCTGTAAATAGTGCTGTCTACAGGAACCCTCAAGTGTTTCCAAACAGGGGTCTTTCCTAGCCCCCTGTGGCAATGACAGAGAATCAATCTGGGACCTTTCTCACACAAAGCTTCAGATCCTCCTCCAAATCTGCAGCAGACATCCAACCCATGCTCTTTTTAACTGCACATACCAGTGACTGAACCTGAGACCACATGTGGTCTATCACGGAGCTATTTACAAAAGTTTGCCCCATAAAAAGTGTGCCAAGTTTGCCATATATTCTTGCAGACTATGGATATTGCTGGGCTCAGTTGTCATCGTTGGACCATCACCCACAAAAAGGGGGATTTGAGTCCATTTATTTTACATTCATTTCCTACTCAAGAAACTTATGGCTGACATGGGCATCTGGCCTAAGCATTGTCTGCACATTTCTGGCACATCACACTGACCAGGAAAAACGGTGGTATGTTAAGTACATATTACTTAACAGAGAACTATTGAAGACAGAAAGCAAGGCTTTTGGTACAATTTCCCCTTTCTGCACTGTTTGCAACTATAGCAGGCAACTTAGGATGTTTCGCTATTTGGAATATTTTATAGCACTATCATTATTATAAAATGGATTTCTTACCTGCCCTGAACCACAAGACCACCTCTTTCTCTGCAGAGCCTCTTGGGTGTCACAATCAGAAGGGGGGGGGCTCTTGGTAGTTCTGCTACCCTCAGTGGCTTGGTGGGGGGCATGACCCAGGAGACGGCATTCTCGGAGGAAGCTCCCAAATTATGGAATTCCTTCCACACAAAGGTGCAGCCGGCACCTTCACTGCACAGCTGAAGATGCACCATTGAAATTTGAGATACATTGGGACCCACTCTACTTGTGATTCTAATTTGTTCTAAACCGGTGCCAAAAAAGCAGCATATAAACACATTAAAAAAACACCTAAATAAATAATGTTAAAATAACTTGGTACAATTTACAGTCAGAAGAATAGGGTGAGTCCTAAGGTGTAAAAAGAGGCTAAGGAGATGCATCTTCAGCACATGATGAAAGCTATACAATGAAAATGTCAGACACACCTCTGTGGGGAGGGAATTCCACAGCCAAGGCAATGTCAGAGTATCCCCTCTCCTGAGTTTCCACTCCTAAACTTTCAAGGGAGACAAAACTACCTACCAAATGGGCTCCCTCTTAACACCCAAGAAGAGAAGTTGGGAAGGAGACTTGGTGCCACCATTCTGCCCAGAGCAATTCAAACCTTATAAACCAAATGGGGAAGTTGAGGCCCTGTGATGAAGTGCATCTGTGCTTATATTGGCAACACTTAAACTTGTGTTTTGGATAGGATAGCATAGGAAAGGAAAGGAAAGTAGGGCGCGTATGCAGGACTTGGGGAACAGGACAATAAATTAGGCTTCCTCAACCTTGGCCCTCCAGATGTATGAGGGGAATTGTAGCCTCAAAACAACTGGAGGGCCGAGGCTGAGGAAGCCTGCAATAAATCTTACCGCCTCCATAGAGTCATCCACAGACATGAGAGTCTGAAGGCGCTTCTGCTGTAGCATATTGGTGAATTCCATGTGAATAGGTTTCATGGGGCCAGTATACCTCATTATCCAGTGCTTGTCTGGGTTTGGAGCATAATTATAACTGGGTGTGCTAGAGAGAGAGAGAGAGAGAGAGAGAGAGAGAGAGAGAGAGAGAGAAACAATTAACTGTCAGTAAAATAAACATGACATGCCACCATCCTAAAATGTGTATTCCGGGTTTCTGCACAAGTTCCACACAAACGTAGGGCAGGATTAATCTAACCTGTCCTACTAGCAGAAGACCCATACAAGGACTTCCATTTGTGCAATAGGACTCCTCCTGCCACCTCCCCTTGCACCCCCCAAAAATGGCCCTGGGGGTTGGGAGAACCCCCAGAATGGCGCATGAGGGAGAGGAGACGGGTATTGCGCCATCTGGTAAACCGGAATGCTTGCACAGATGGGACTGGGAGAACATGATGTTGAATTCTATCCATTGCATTGAGCATTCTGTCCTGACAATTTCAGCATCCTGAGAACAACAGCTTCCACTTTCAAAAGAAGGTTTGGGGGCTTCTGTTTACTTAGCCTTTTAGAAGCCAGGAGGCAAATCTTAAAAGATGCTCCCTCTCCATCCACAGCTTTTTACACTGTATGCCATACTGTTCCTAAGGATGACCCAACCTTTGGGGAGCCCAAGTGATTGCAGAGTGAAGGCAATAAGACCTCATTTTGTGAATGGAATTCTGAATGGAAGAAGTTAGGGTCCAAGCTAAGGAGCCCAGCTGCTATCTTGCTACACCCAAGTTAATGCAAATACAGTTAATTCCCTGAAAATGGATCTGGCTTCTACTATCTTTAAGCATGTTTGAGGCACACAGGGGTGGCAATTTTCCCTGTTGGGAATAACCCTCCATGGTAGGATTACATTCTCCATGGTAGACGGCGAAACATTATAAATCTCTTTTATGATTTATCTAAAGGCTGGGAACAGGAAAATTGCTCTGCTCAAACTGAAGCCTATTGAAATAGCAAGTATCATTCAGAGTAAATGAGAATATATTTCAACTGTAGCAGCTTAGCATTAGGCAGCTAACATTCTAACTGGGGAGCATGAGAATGACATAGCTATTCCAATTTCATTCTGCACGGATGATTGTGGCTCACGCAGGTTCCTTAACAATAACTATCCAGATTGCTGGAGAGTCTCTACTATGTTATTTAGCATCTGTGGTGAATTTAAGCTTGACTACCTGAGCATTTAGCAGGAAACTATGGGCATTAAAATGCTTATTATAACTTCAGTCCAATAGCCAGCTTTTAAAATGATGTTCTACTCTATGCTAGTCTTTAAAAAAAAAAAAAAAGCTGGATGGTGCTATTACAATTTCCTTTGCTTGAACATGTAGCCTTGAGGTAGGGATCTTCCCACCCCGGGAGCTGTAAAAGGGAATTCCCATCCCACTTGACAACAGCAAAAAGCAAGGCATCTGAAACAGCAAACTAGCTCCAGAGTCTGGTTCTGCAGAATCTTGGAGATTGGTCTGGTCAGATAGGCAAGGGCTTTGGGCTTCAAACTGGGCGTCCCTTGACCAGAAAATGGGTCCTACATCCTAGTGAGCTACACAACTCCTACTATAACTCAGACCTAAAAGCCTTCTTTAGGTGCAAAGGGGGAATAGGCATGTGCATCACTGGCACCAGTCACTGGCAACCAGACTTCAGCCTCTGGATTGGCAGGGTCTAGTGTAAATACCTGGCCTTCTGCCCTTGCCTAGTCAACAGAGCAAGGGCTCCAGTTTCCCCGTGTTTTTTTTAATTTTTTATTAATCAGCAGAGTTTTACAGTGGTGCTGTATTTATGGCCTTGGGAAGTTATACTGAGCAGTATCATCCATAATTACGCATGCATATTTAGTGTGTACTTGTGGGTCTGTGCAGAATGAAGCTGGCAGGTGAGGCTGTTGTGAACATGCTGCAAGAGGGGAGCACAACTCCTATTGTAACACTGCACTCTTACCGTAACATTACTCATATTCAGGGTTGCCCCATGTGCTGAGTGTGTGTGTGTGTGTATGAAAGACATGCTAAAGTGAATTGCATTGTGTTTTAACAAGTGGGAAGCTTTGATATCAAGGCTGCAGTCCAAAAAGTGCTTTGTGATGGGGAAGAGAGTATTTTTCTTTCAGGGAGGAAAGGTTGCTTATTATTCTCTCCACATTGTTAATGTTCTCTCTGATTTCAGAATGTTATTGTGGCAGGATAATGACATTGCCGCTTTGAAAATGCTGATGGTTATGGAAACTGTTGCTATGTAATGCCCTGAACGAATCTAAAATGCTTGGCAAATTCCTTTTCCAGTATGCTTTGTGATTTCCTGGCTCATCTGAAACCTCCTGCTGCTTAATCCACTCGACGTCCACGATCTTCTTTGATTACTACAAACGTAACCCTCTTATACTTAACAGATTTGTCCGTCTTATGGCCAAATACACAAAGCACAACAATTCTGGAAACTGAACAAAAATAACCACTTCAAATTCATTCAGAAGTTGGAGGTGGGGGCTGCACTACAAATCCTGATTGTATTTGACCTTGGAAAAAAAGAGAGAGAGAGAGAGAGAGAGAGGGAGAGAGAATAAAATGCTTACAGAAACAACAGTAGAAGTTGTCTCTGGAAAAAACCCACACTATCCAACAATCATGGATAAATGCCTATTAAACAGCTGAAGCAAAGAATAATACATGTTGGCAATATGAACCTGCAGGTATAAAATAAAATGCGAGCCTATTTTTTATATATCCAAAAGTGATTGTTTTACATATGCTGGAGCAGACTCAGGATTACTTACTGAAAACTATTTCCTCTCTCCTACCAAAGTCAAATTTTTCAGTGACTGCTATTGGGTCTATATTGGCATTTGTATTCTGCATTTACAGAGCATTTATTGCCTGCCTTGTGATTTAAAATCCTCGACACACACAGAGAGAGACAACCCAGGGAGGGGATTCCACAGTTTGGGTGCCACTGCAAAGAAGGCTCTGTCCCACATCCCCGCTCCCTTGATTTCTTCACACAGCAGAGGCACACAGAGCAGTGCATTAAAAGAAGCTCTTAACACACAAGCTAAGTTTGTGTTGCATATCATCAACATACAACTAAGTTTAAAGGAGCAGAAAGACCTTTTGGAGGACAAGATTAGATAACAAGAGGGACATGTGGCTGCCACTGCAAGGGACAACTCCATGTCTGTTCTTCCTCTTCTCCCTGGTACAACATGTAGAGAAATGAAATGTTCAGAGGAGGTCATAACTTGACCACACCCTCTTACACACCTTCAGTAAGGGGCATCCAATGAAGTCAAGTGAAGGAAAGTGGTGATATGATTTCACACCACTCATTTTGGTTTTTCTGTGTTAGCAGGGTACAGCGGAGAAGAGATGTGGATTGCATCAAGAAACCTAGACTATAAGGGTGTAATATTGTGCAACACATGTCCCTAGTTTTCAAGGTTCTGGAGAAAAGCTTAAATATGTGTAGGTAAAGCACCTGATGGACAAATCTTATGTGTGTCTGCTCAGAAATAAGTCCCACTGAGTTCACATGAACCTAGGTAATTGTGCATAGGATCTGAGTATGTTTCTCATTCCTATCCTGCCACCTGATCTCAAACTCAGACCTCATCATATTTATTTACCCAAGTTCCATTCTCTCTTTCCCCCTTACTCTCTTTACAAAGCCTTTCCCAAAAAGGAATAAATTTGCATAAATTTGCAAATGGAAAATGATGGGATTGTTCATTTTATTGTGTAGATTTCTACAAGTTATAAATCGAAAAGCGCCAAGCTGTCCCATTTCTGCTACCTGCGATAAACTTATGCCAAAGCACAAATGATCCAGAAATGATTTCCCAGGAATGCTATGCCTTTGCTTGGAAATGCAGATAATTGGTTTGGTGCTTTGTTGCCTTTTCCTTACATGTGCTGAGAAGCATTGGGAAAGAGATGAGAATACTGAGGGGCTGAGTCTTCAGGACCGTGAGGAGCTGCATGGCTGAGAACCATCAAAACTGGCCTGTGAGGATACATCTTCTTTGAGATTCGGAAGAAGCTAATACTGTCATTGGTGATCAAGTCAGTCAGATAATCCTGAAAAGAGTGAGGAAGAGAAGGAAAATCAGCAAAATGACATTAAAAGTAAACGACGAGCCTAGAGGGGACACTGCAATCATTTTAGAAGTGGGAGGAGAAATCCTGATTTATTCACTTTTGTAATAATTGCAAATGTAAAGGGCTGGTATGTTTTTAAATATGTTTTTTATTTTGTTTTTTACAATTCCCTATGATGTTACCAAGCTCACATCCACACCTCCATTTAAAGCATTTCAATTCCACTATAAGAGTCAGGTAAAGGTAAAGGTAAAGGGACCCCTGACCATTAGGTCCAGTTGCGGACGACTCTGGGGTTGCAGAACTCATCTCGCTTTATTGGCTGAGGCAGCCGGCGTACAGCTTCCGTGTCATGTGGCCAGCATGACTAAGCTGCTTCTGGCGAAACCAGAGCAGCTCACGGAAATGCCGTTTACCTTCCCGTCGGAGTGGTACCTATTTATCTACTTGCACTTTGACGTGCTTTTGAACTGCTAGGTTGGCAGGAGCAGGGACTGAACAACAGGGGCTCACCCTGTTGTGGGGATTCGAACCGCCGACCTTCTGATCGGCAAGCCCTAGGCTCTGTGGTTTAACCCACAGTGCCACCCGCATCCCATAAGAATCAAGACTTCCCCCTATAAAAGAATCAGACAGCTCTGTCCTTCCAGAACTTTGCTGCTCCCCAACTTCCAGCACCAGTGCTGGATTTACGTATAAGCTAAACAAGCTATAGCTTAGGGCCCCACTCTCTTGGTCCCCCCCCCAAAAATTATGAGTCTTTGTAAATTGTGTTTCTAAAGGAACTTTTGTTATTGCCAAATGCCAATGTGTTTGCATTATTAAGTTTGTTATGAATAAAAAATCATTTTAAGTTAGAGCTTAAAAATTATTTCACTATTAATATACTTCTTCTTAATTGTATTTCAGTTCAACAATTACTTTGATAAAATACATATTTTGTTATGTGCAAATGGCTTTAGATACCCAATAGGTCCATAAATTATGACATAGCATGTATTCAACACGAAAAACAGCAACAATTTGTTGTTGACAAATGACAGCTGGACATATAAAGGGCCCCATTACCTTCAGTAGCTTAGGGCCTCATCAAACTAAATCTGGCCCTCCCATTAGGCAGAGTGAGGTGGCCACCTCAGCTGGGTGCTGGGCACTGTTATTTGTTGAGCACAAATACACTGTTATTTGTTGAGCCCTGAATTGAATCAAACTAATCTGAGACGTGTGTGTGTGTGTGTGTGTGTGTGTGTGTTATATGGAACAAGTCTTCTTAAATGTAATGGTAATAAAATGCTGGAGAGACTTGCTTGACAGAGACGGTCAGTGAACACGAATGTTGCGTTATATTTTGATTACACGTCACTTGGCACTCAGACATCTGAGATTATTACAAAAAGGGCAACCAATGGGTTGCTAATTCTAGTGCCAGCGGGGAAGATATTTTTGGAAACAGAAATATACTTGCTGCTACCAAAATGAAGGTTCATTAAACTAATCTCTCAGAAGTCATGTTATTGCACTGGTAGTAGGAAATACACTTAATGAAAAGACGTATTTGGAGAAGATAGCAAGGGGTTCCACTTTTGGACACTTAGTCACATCAAGCATGGTGCTGATACAGATACTTCTTGTTATTATGCACAGCAATTTAACCACGCAGCTGCTGAAAGTCCAATTAGATGCACAAAACATCTTGGTCTGAGTATGTGCCTCATTCCTATCCTACCCCCTAATCTCAAACTCAGACATCATATTTATTTTACCTGCTGTAAAAACAATTTTTGGAAGGATTTCCATTTCACAGATGGACAACACAAGGCTCAGAGATAGTCATGAGTAATTCATTTAAAACATATACTGTGCCTTTGTGAGAAGGAACGTGGGAAGAACAAATGCTAGATCCCGAATTCTGTCTCTCTGTCACACTCTGCTGCGATGTGACTGAAAAATCTTTGAAATGAATTATGCATTAAAAGGCAGTTGCCTTGCCCTTAATCAGATATTTTAGATTCAGAAGCATACCTTTTAACAACCCTTATTTAAATTCAAGTTTATTAACTGCTTTAGTTCTGACTAGTTGGATAAAAAGCGGGTGTCAAATATCTTTATTCCACTATATCCTCTTCTGTTAATAATGGAAGGTAACCCTATAAGAATATTTTTAAAAATCAGGTGTTTTTAAAGTTACTCATTTGCTTCCCCCAACCCACCTACCCAACAGATTTCTAATTAGAACAACAGAACTTGAACTTCTGATCTCTGTTTCATAACACTGCAGACAAACACTAACTGAGTTTGTGGACTACTGACAGATTTAGGACTCCCTCAAAATCTGCATACCACCACCATGGAAACAGCAATTTTGCAATAAAGAGAATTAATCACATGCATGCAGCAGATCAAGAGTATGTCTCTCTGTGTTAATTAAAGCAGGGAACACCAGTCAATAGAACATGAGTCAAACTACGATCAAATCCATTTCCCAGCTGGTAGGACATACTGAAGTGCTTACCGGCTTAAGAACTGCTTGCTGTCACTAAATAAATTTTAAATTATACATCCCTCCAGAAGTAAAACGATAATGTGCAGTCTAAGGGAGCTGGTTTATGGATTGCAGTTTATATTACCAGCAGTAGCTTTCAAATATGAAACAAATACTTTAATTAGACTGAAATCATAAAGCATCCATATTGTTCCCACAGTTGTGGCCAGGGGAGGGAAATGAAAATAAATCAGTAAGGCCTACCCTAGAGTAGTCAAATCCATGCTTTTCCTTCACTCCATTTCTACAGAGCGTGTAGTTGTAAAAACGAGAATTCTTGAGCAATCCAACCCATTCCTTCCAGCCAGGAGGCACATAGGAACCATTATATTCATTCAGGTATTTCCCAAAGAAAGCTGGAAGCAAAAGAGAGAGAAGAGACATTGTGAGGAGAAAGCAATACATATAAATGTATAGAAGATAATCACACTACAGTATAGATCTCTTTAGTTTTCAGCTCTTGCAGACAAAGTGATAATATTTTCCCTATCCAATCATATTTTATTTTAATATTTTATTTTAAAGCAGATGCTTTAACACTTACTTAGCGCTAACAGTGCATTAAGCATGAAACAGAATAGGGAAGGGACTCAGAGCTTGCTCAGAAAATTTACAGCAAGAGCTGCAAATGGCCATTGGCTTGCTCACCTATAGCAAGTGATTAAGAATCCCTTCCTAACAACTGGAAAGGAATACTTTACCAAAAGGAAAGTTACATTTTTCGCCTTTCAGATGATGATGGGCACGTAAATTGCATTCATTCTGTACAATCCTGTTTGCCACACAGCAAATGACTCGTGACACCTTTTCAATGACCAGATCCTCTTAGGAGGCATATTCTGTCTAGTCTGCCTGTCCTTCCTGGGACTTGGTGTTTACAGAGTAATTCAACACTCACTGACTCCAGACTTGAGTCAGTGGGGGAGCTGGATTAGGTGGAGGGGTCTCTGAGCCCAGATACGGCAGCCTCCTGTTGGTGTGGCACTCTCCCTTCCAACTACAGGATGTAGACCCTGAAGAAAGGTGCTCCAGAAGTGGGGAGGGAGAGGGTCTGAGTCAGCCCAGGCCCAGACATTTCAGCAACTGCATCTGGCCTGATCATCCTGCCTCCCAACCTACTGATAGTGCCAGAGAAGGTGGGTTAGGGCTGCTCCCTTAAATGTGAATGGACTCCTGGCAGTTATCTCATTCATGACTTGCCCAACTCTGTTTGGCCAGATGCAGATCTGGTCTGGTTACTACAATTGTACAAAAGAGGTGGGGTCAGAAAACCACTCTTGGTCCTCTTTGTGTATTCTTAGAGAGAAATGGGCTGCTCCAGAAAATTATGGGCAAGAGGTCATGAAATCAACACCAACAAATCAGAAATTGTTTTAAGAGACTTTTGAAACCTTTTTTTTATGAGCTGCTTAATAAATCTATCTTAGCCAAGAGTGAGCAAGGAATGCACTAGCCTTAGCTCCACTATGTTTTATGTTACTATTTTATTGCTATAGTCTCTATAAAGATGCATACAGTTGTAGCTAAAAACAAGGGCCTGCTAGACAGATAGCTTGCCAAGCCTAGCTTCCCTTCATCTTCATGCCACATGTTCTTGCCTCCAGATATCCAAGCACCATTTTTTTCCAAGGAGAAGGGTGTGTGTGCTTTGTGATGTCACAAGTGCATCGCATCACCAAACAGTACTCTGCACCATTCTTGTTGGTGCTTCAAAGCAGCAAAACTGGTTTCCTTCCGCCTCAGTCCTCGAGAGATAGTAGATATACACAACAATGTGCTGTTTATGCACGTTGTTTTTAATGTATGATTAAATCTCCCTAATAAAATACTTTGGTTTTGTAACTGTTTGTGTTCAGTGTCCCAGAGTGACTGCAGCAACTATCAGCTCTGACAGCTGCTACTGCAGAGAGCTTCCTTCTAGCCCTCTCAGTGCTGCTCATAGGTGCCAACTCCCTGGGGCCCTGGGTGCCCGAGCACCCATCAAATTTCGATGCCAGGGCCATGCATGCTTCATGGCACCCATGGCCCCAGGCACCCACGGTTGTGGGGCCAAGTTGGTGCTGCTGCAGATCTCCTCATCCACTCCATGATAATGCTCAACTTCTTTTTCCAGCAGCAAAGAGGAAGAAGGAAGCCAGCCAGCCAGCCAGCCAGCCAGCAAAGAGCTAATATACATTAAAATACCATGCAAGAATTCCAGTCACCTTGCACAGGCAGGCATAGGAATTTTGCACAGATGCCTAACAGCTAGTTTGTATCCAAGTTCATGCAAAGCCAGAAGAGTGCTAACAAATTCCAGTTCAGCCCTCTGACCTTTAAAGTCACACTGCCTTTGCCTTTAATTAGGTCATCTGCATCAACCAAACTAAAACAACAGCAACATGCAAAGTAAATGCCAAGGTGTTATGATGTCAAGCAGCGTTCACCTACCTGGTGCCCTACAGATGTTTAAGATGACAACACCCATCAGTCTCAGCCGGGGCTGATGGAAATTGCAGCCTAAAACATCTGGAGGGCATCAGGTGGGTGAATACTGGAGTAAAACAATAAATGGACAGCCATGCTCTCCCAAGAAAGGACTGTGGAATCAAACACTTTCTCGGGTTACTCTGCTTCCTGAGGCACTTCCAATATTTAGAGAGTTAAGTGCAATCCACAGTAATGTGTGGGTAATTGAATAGTGGAGTAGATTTCTTCTCCTTGCCTCAGTATCTAGGGATGATGGATTGGGATATTGATCCTTGTCCACAGTGAAAGGTTGGAACACAGCCTTTCCGTGAAGGTTTCCGTGCCTCGCCATTATATCACAACTAAACACAGCTGCATCTGGCACTATTCCTGCTCCTCTCCTTGCCATTCATTTATTTATTTAACAAATGTATAAACCACTTCACAGCCTGAAGCCATCAAAGCAGCACTCAACAAGATAAAAAAACAACGAGATAAAATACAAAACTAAAGTAACCATTCTAAAACTAATTAAAACCTTTCCTACCAAAACCCAAAACCCAATAAAACCATTTTTTACAGATGGAGAATTAATATTCCATAAATGACTGAGCCACAACTCTAAGCTTCTGGCTGGAGCAGCTGTTGGGCACATGAGAACAGAACATCTCCAAATGGCAAAACAAAGCAATTCTTTTCAGCAGCATTTTAGCCCAAGTTAGCATGATGTCCCATATACTGCCACTGCTTGTACACGGTGGGTTTTTGTTTTTTAAGTTTCAAAATACTAAGCAGATTTAGCACCTGATGCCATGATGCCATCCAAAATATCCTTACACTTTTCACCTTTTGATACTACACTTGATCTTAGCCAAAAGGCCGAGAAGGTTTCTCTTCAGATCGTATAAATCTTTCGCCTTTCACTTTTCACCTTTTGATAGGCTAGTCATGTAAAATTACATTTGTCTCTGTACGGAGGTCCACTAACATACTTTTCAGCTGACTACTGGCAGATGCCTTTTCAAATCTGGCAAAAAACACTCCCTATCTCTAGAGCCTGCAGAAGGGAAGAGGCTCTCAGCACAATGCAATATAAATGTCTCACTGGTTTCCAAATGGCTCCAGGGCTCAGCAGGACAGGGACAAGCCTGCTAACCCCAGTTTAGTGCACAGGATGGAGGTTGTAGGCTCACATTGCCCACAAGACTCAGCAAGATGGCACAGACCTGAACACTTCCCCCAGCAGCAGAGAAGGAATGTTGGCAAGTACAAATTGTCATTAACTACCAAGGCCAGTTCAAGCTTTGTGGATCCCCAGTGCTGTGAATTATTTCTGCAGAGTGCTATGCCTTGGGCTGCATGTTTCATTCATTTAATATGCTTGATACTGCCATTCTAAATTTGTTAGCTCTGTCCAATGTAACAGTGGGATAAAAATCCACAATTTATAATTTATCTGAGTCCTGGAAATGTAATCCATTTACGCAGACTCTTACCTACAGTGAGCAGAGAAACCTTTACATTATGTTCTGTGTCTGCTGATAAGATTTTTCACAAACTTACAGTGCCACATTCAGACCTCAGGGCTATTTTTCAAAATAAAATAATAATAATAATAATAATAATAAATGTAAGTATGTATAATTTTGCCCACAATATTTATTTATTTTACAAGATTGCTTAACTCTGGAAAGGTCCCAGCTTATGTTATGTAAAAAGTACCTTTATAAACAGAATTGGTTTTGTTCCATTTAGCAATAAACTTGGAAGACGCACTAGGAAAAACATGGGTTTATAAATAAATAAATAGACAAAGGAGACAGTATAGTCTTAATGAACTCAATTAACAGAAGCCTCCCACCCATTAAGAGTCTGACTGGTTCTTCTGACCACAAACATTCCACCCTCCCAGAAGTCGCTTTCAGACACAAGGAACTGTAAGATACCGTGACATTTTAAAGTAGCTTCTTTCTGGAGAAACTTTGGCAAGAAGCACAGACGTCTGTGTTTTTATAAATGTTGGTTGATGTTTCTCTGTGAGTTAAGGTATGAAAACCTAACACTGCTCCAAGTTTCCCTTTCCTTTCCATAAATGTATGCTAAAGGGTATTTACTGATTACGGGATTCACAAAGAACAGGATTTAGTTGAAATTTCATTCCCGTTTCAAACCCTGGAGCTTAGAGTAGCATCTGAAGTAAGGGCAACAGGGATGAAACAAAATTTGTGGACTAAAACAGAGCAAAATGTAACTAGGGAGTGCCTGGGGGTGTATTACTCAAGGAAAGTTGTTCCTGCAAAGAAATTATGAGGTTTGGAGAAGCCAAACAGGATATGTAGAGCCAGTTCCATGTTAGTTCCCAGAACGCTCTTGTCTCCAGATTGGAAACAGCAATAGGCATGGTTCATTGAGAATGGTGAGTATGCTTAACCAGGGTTTTGTTTAAGTTCTTGCATTTATTTTTAAATAAAAAAACATTTATTCAATACAGCTTTGTCCACAGCCATAGTATCACAGGATAATCACTCCAGTCCTCAATTCCACATCACTGTCATGTCGGGTCACCAAATATACTCAATAGGAATCCAACTACCAATCTGGTTGGCTAAACATTTTCAATCAATATATCCCCTCCACAGACCCCTCTGTGATGATGATGATGGCATTAAAATACCCTGCTCTTCTTCAATAAAACAGATTAAGCTGCTATATAGCTACACTTTCTATAAGGAAGCCTTGCAACTTGCCAGCTTTGCCTCCAAACCTGACACAACCAAGATCATGCTAACACAGCACCACGCTTATTAATACATCATCAGCAAACAATAAATTTTCAAATAGAACTAATGAATCACAATCAGCCAAGGGCACAACCAATAAGTGAAGGGCACAACCAAATAGGCCCTTCTCCTTGTTGTCCCACTAGGTCTCGCTGAGTTCACTGAGTTACTCCTGGCTCAGTTCATACATAAACCTTGGCTTAGTGTGGGTGCATTAGTGTGGAGGGTTCCTGGAAAGGAGATCACAGCAGCAGCTGCACTCCTTCCTTGGTCGCCCAGCTGCTAAGCTGCTAAGCTGCTAAGCTACCGGTTCTGAGAGATCTGCATTGGCTCCCAGTACGTTTCCGAGCACGATTCAAAGTGTTGGTGCTGACCTTTAAAGCCCTAAACGGCCTCGGTCCTGTATACCTGAAGGAGCGTCTCCACCCCCATCGTTCAGCCCGAACACTGAGATCCAGCGCCGAGGGCCTTCTGGCGGTTCCCTCATTGCGAGAAGTGAGGCTACAGGGAACCAGACAGAGGGCCTTCTCGGTAGTGGCGCCCGCCCTGTGGAACGCCCTCCCATCAGATGTCAAAGAGATAAAGAATTACCTGACGTTCAGAAGACATCTTAAGGCAGCCCTGTTCAGGGAAGTTTTTAATATGTAATGCTGTACTGTTTTTAACACTGATTGGGAGCCGCCCAGAGTGGCTGGGGAAACTCAGCCAGATGGGCGGGGTATAAATAAATTATTATTATTATTATTATTATTATTATTATTATTATTATTATTATGGTTTGGCTTGTCTGAACCTGGGGCTCCTGGTTTGTCTGATCCAGACAAACTGTGAGCAGTAAATTCAAGAGTAATCCTTGGTTACAGCTCCTGATTTGTCTTGAGCAAGACAAACCAGGAGCTCAGGTGCAAATGACATGCTACACCAAACCAAGGCTTAGTCCTGGGTAGCATAACAAGAAGATGGGGGAAGGAGCACAGCAGCCATGATCTCCATTCCAGGAGCTCACAGGCTCATGCTAAGTCATGGTTTAGCTTAGCATTACACACAAAGTGGGTCATTGTGAGTACAGAACAATGATGTGTCCAACGTAGTTCCCATGATTCTTAATTTTGTGTTACAAAATTCAAATTTGGCACTGTAACAGTAATTTGAAGGGGAAGATGAATGCTGGAGGAGATGGGTTTCCTATTTTTCCAATGGCTTTTCCCCACTCAAAATAGCTCTCAAACTGTGGGGTGGAGAAAAGGAACCATGAGGAACTGCAGCTTTTCCCTGACTAGAGGTAAAATCAGAAGTATGGCAGTGATTATTTTGTGGGGGAAATGACAGCTCTCATGCTATGACAGCTTCCTTCTTCAAACTGTATCTTCAACAGCTGCATTTCGCAACAGCCACAAGAAGAAACTCCGACAAAAACACACACCACAGAATGACATGGAACGTGTAGCTCCACCTTCCAAATTTTCAACAGCAGTTCTGCATGTTAATGGCAGAACAAGATCAAAGCTGGGAATGTGGCATATACACCAGGGCCAGAGTATATTCTTAGGCTTCTATAAATTGCTCGTATTCTCAAGGGAATTATATCATCTTTCCGAAAAAGTCATGGGTTCAATAATGCAACAAATCCTTTTCTGTTTCTTTATTTTAGCAATGCAGTCTCCATAAGATCTAAATCTAACATGGATTGCAGAAAGCCTTTGACAAACGGGCAAATACCCTGCTTAGGTTTTTACTGTTCTGACGGCTTCAAGATAAGAATCCCATTTCTTTGCAAATACCAAACTAAATATTACTTCTTGGCTGAAATGATAAATCAATATGAGAAAGCATTATTCTTTAAAGGCAGGTGCTGGCATCCCTTCAGAACAATACATTAGCAATGGAGGAAAAATGAAAGGAGAAGCCTCTTAAGGCAATTTAAAAATACACTGAGCAAAGGTATATTCAGGTAAAAATAAAGGGAGAAGCGGGGAAGAGAAAGAAAATAGACTTATAATGGTTTGCAGTGTGGCAAGGGAGCATTAAATGTTTGTATTGATTCTTTAGCTTCATTTTTATAGATATGGATACATCCAGGCTGTCTCCCTTTTTTTCAGGATACATCATCAAATATACTGAGGCACGTGAGGGACCAACCATGTTAATTCCTCACAAGAATCTGATCGTTAATGGGGTACCTGAAAGTGTGGAGGGCTAGCAGCTGGCTTCTTACAGTGAAGAATGGTTGACATCTTTACAATTATTAAAGACAGAAACCAAACTAGATCTAAAAAGGCTTTTAGATTAAGTTTTCATGCACTTCTATGATGTTAACGAAAGTGTTTCAATACCCATCAATGGTAAAAATCAAGTTTAGCAATAAATCAATCAGCTGTATAGCTTTTAGTGGATCTCTCCCCAAGGATTCTGAGTCAGTGGAGGATACTTAAATCTATTGTTGCTACTTTTCGGTAGGAAGATATAGGCTATTAGTCAAGAATTCCCATTCTGATCAATTGTTTTCTACAAAAGGTCAAACCATTTATCTTAACACTCACTGGGTAAGGGTCAGGCTTTAATGAAGCAATTTACTGCTGTTGGGTAAGGAATGATAACATATTCCGCATATCCCCCTTTTCTTGAATGGGTTTCCCATCGGATATTGTTATTGATTTCTTTTCCATGGATTTTGGAGACCTGCTTTCTGAACAATTTATTTGATGGGACTCCCCGCCCCCCATGCAGAGAGGGTATCTCTAGCATGTTTTGTTAGTTACTATAAAATGCTGGAAAAACAGAAATTAACATGGGGTGTGGGGGAAGAGAATGTAAAGGAAGAAACACATGCATGGAAAATATGTCAATATTAGTTATGAGGCAATGAACAAGAATGACAAGATTTTTGGTCTGGATGCATAGCAAGTCTGGATTAATGGCTAGCATTCTACTATGGCTTCCCATCAGTACAAGGATTTCTGCAACAGACATTCTCATTCCCCTCCCCCATGTGCACCTCACATCCTCCCAAAATCTCCAGAGGGTTGTAAGATCCCCTAGATCAGATTTAGGGGGCATGAAGGACAGGTGGAGAAATCTTGTTCCATCAGCATAAGAATTTGTATTTGCAGAATATTTCCCTTAGCACTATGTTGAATTCCACCCTGTAGGTTCCACTTTTTGCAAGTGTACACATGAAATGAGCTGTACAGGTTATATTCTTGCCATTAGGACCCCCTCAGCACAATTCTGATGTTGCATGCTTCAGAAGCTACCTTCCAGGTATCATTTATAATCATTCTAGGATTATTTGCTGCAGAATAAAACACCCCTTTCTTGGTTCAATGTTGAATTCAGGCCTTCTTTTTTACCTCGGCTGTAATGCATACAGCATAAACAGAGACGTCCCAGTGGGATTAGATCTGGTTTCAGTGGTTAGGAGTCAGCACAGAGAACTGTGACTCAGAAACCAGAGTCCCTATTCCTGGCTCTGACTTATTCTGCAACCTTCGATAATATACTTCCGTTATTTGCCCTTTTGTCTCTTTGACTCTGAGCAATTTTCTTCCCTTCACAATCAACCACTTATTTGCAAAAGGTTACAATTCAGTTATTATTCTAGCAATATTATCTGCTGTTAGGTACATTACTAGTGGCTGGTGAACTTAAAAAAAACCCAGTATAGAAAGTATTTCACAGGAACAACACATTGTGTTTAATTTATTGCATTTTGTGCTTAATTGATTTTATAGTAAACTTATGCATGCTTGCATCTGTGACATATAGCAGTAAGGAAAATAAAACCTACAGCTAGTATGTGGAGCAAAAACTATTTGCATCCCTCTTCCCAAAATGCCCCCCATTGTGCTGAAGCCAGGATGGGGTGGGGGGTTCAGTCATGCCCTGACAAAAATGAATACAGATAACAACTTTTTCTAAAAAGGTTAAAATATGCGCTCCATCTCGCTGTTCTAGCTTCGGGCTTTGCTGCACAAAGCCTCCGGAGGGCAGCGGGATGAAGGCACCCCGCTGCCCTCCGGAGGCTTCGCGGGCTGTCCCAGAAGCCAGAACAGCGAGATGGAGCGCTGCGCAGCACTCCGTCTCACTGTAATAGCTTCGGGATTAGCGGCGCAAAGCCTCCGCAGGGCAGCAGGGGGCCTTCATCCCGCTGTCCTCCGGAGGCTTCGCGGGCTGTCCCAGAAGCCTCTGCAATGCACGGGGATGAAGACTCCCCGTCCCCTGAGGAGGCTTCGCGCAAAGCTAGACCAGCTTGAGGGGACGCTGTGCAGCTGTTTTTGTCTCCCCATGCATTTGGAGAACACCGATGATTTATGTTGTTGAATTCTAAGTGTGTTAACATGCCTATGCAATTTTTATTACTGAATCTTTTTGTTGGCTGTTAAGGCTTTTTGCTGTGGGAATGGATATATAATGCACCTAAACCACTTTGTGGTTCTTTACAATCAAAAGGTGTACAAATTTTATGAATAAAATAAAGTAATAAAATAAAATAAGCCAGTTGGAAATTCTGAAGAAGCTGAGTTAACCTGTCCCATGAACATCTTGCCAGCCCCCTAATGACCTACTAACCCCTGACCTCTTTCCCTTCATGCCAAGATCCTGCTTCCTTATCAGCTATGCCCTTGCTCCCACTTGAACGGCATGTTACTCTTGACTCCAGGAACAAGGAACAGACCTATCTTCCCAAGTCACATTCTTTCTTTTAAATGCTATCTCCTAGAAGGAGATACAGCCAACAAGAAAGAAAGAAAAACCCAAGCAGATCATTCCTTTTGTAAATGTTTACATAAGGAGACTTTAGCAGAAACAGTTTTTTGACACCAATAAATCCTCACTGCAATGAGTCCTTTGTTTCCTCCTTCAATCTTCTTTTGCCACACCCTGTTCAAGAGTGGCCACGCTTTAATGCACCGATGACTCAGCCTGCAAGTGGTAGATCTTCCATAGACTAAACCTTCAACTTTTAACTTGAAATGTTTACTTAAGTTGCTTTTCTGCCCAACTTCCAGAAGCACACAAGAAAATACAGGGACATCTCTATATGGGTAGGGTCCTTTGGCACACAAGAACAACTCCTCACTGTCTGTATATATCAAATATGGAGATATGACCTTACAGCCTTAATATTTGGCTGCCTCTTATCACACAGGCATTTTTCTAAAAGACAGCAGTCAATATTCATGCAGAAAGGGTCCTGGCAAAGTATTCTCTAGTCTTCAACAAGACCTGTTTTTCCCAATCATGTCCAGCACGTTGCCAGTTGCATTTTTTTATATTTTTTATTTTTATGAATGCAACAAGTGGGTACATATTTGTATACTAATTTGGTGTAGTGGTTGGACCAGGGCCAGTGGCCAACATTTTACTCAGCCTCACAGGGTGACCTTGGGACAGTCACTGTCTCTCAGCCGAACCTATCTCACAGGGTTGTGAGAATAACATGGGGAGGTGAGGAACCACATGCACCATTTTGAGCTCCGTGGAGGGAAGGTGGGATATAAATGTAATCACACACACAGCTGTGCTCTCTCAAACACCCATCCACCCACAGGTCTAGAAAATGAAATGCTGTCCACATGCTATGCTTGCTTACTCCCATTCTCCAAAGTATGGGCGAATCCCAATTTCTGCTGATTCACCTGACCGCACAAAGTAGCATTTCTCCACTGCTGGTAGCAGTAGCAATATTAAACCTGGCTACATCTGCATCTGCCTGGATTTTATTCCTCTTTCGAAACCTCTGCTGCTATTGTTATGGGGAAAAGAAATGCCACAGTGCAAATAAAGGAACAGGTTTAAAGATGATCACTGTGGACAAAATTCATCTGCAGTCATCCACTCGGGTGGAGCCAGGGATAGCAAAGGGAAAGCAGAATTGGAAAACCTGCAAGACAACTTATGATGGAAGAAGCGCTTCCTTGTTAGTATCTGGCTGCGATGCTGACCACAGAAAAGTAAAAATAAATACAATGTTAAAAGCTAGGAGAAGTGGCTAAAGACAATAGTCCATGCAGGAGTTCATTCAAAGATTTTTTTAAGCATTATGAATCTAAGCTGAGGGTTGAGCTGAATTTTTGAAAAACAATTCAGCACAGGAGGACTATGACAAGGCAGTGTGGGGCAGGGAACAGAATATCGGATTCCAGGATCTCTGACCAGGGCTGTACCAAGGAGAGATACACAACAGTTTGTTTACTAGAAACTCAAGGCCCACCAACTGGAACCAAATGCAAAATGGTGGCTGTGGGTTGAAAGAGCCAGATGCAAAAGGTGTTGTGTGCCCAGGATCTGGCATGGTTTAGTCAGGATCTGGCATGGTTTAGCATTCCTGAGTGGAGGTTGATGAAGGAGATGAAGCAGAGGGGGTGGTTGAAGGCTAGCACTCAGGGATGGAGGACAGAGCTCTCCCCCTTTTGATCCCTGAGTGTGAGAGAAGGGGAAGCTAGTCTGGCAGCTCTTTCCACTGCCTTTCCTGCAGAGCTTCCATGGAGGCAGAAGGACCTCAACCAGCTGGTGGTAGTGGTGGAGCAGGAAGCAACGGCAATGGAGTCGCAGTCAGGGGGCAAGAAACATAATAATAATAATAATAATAATAATAATAATAATAATAATAATAATAATAATAATTTATTATTTGTACCCCGCCCATTTGGCTGGGTTTCCCCAGCCACTCTGGGCGGCTTCCAACAGAGATGAAAAATACACTAAAATGTCACATATTAAAAACTTCCCTGAACAGGGCTGCCTTCAGATGTCTTCTGAATGTCAGGTAGTTGTTTATCGCTTTGACATCTGATGGGAGGGCATTCCACAGGGCGGGCGCCACTACCGAGAAGGCCCTCTGCCTGGTTCCCTGTAACTTGGCCTCTCGCAGTGAGGGAACCGCCAGAAGGCCCTCGGAGCTGGACCTCAGTGTCCGGGCAGAACGATGGGGGAGGAGACGCTCCTTCAGATATACTGGACCGAGGCCATTTAGGGCTTTAAAGGTCAGCACCAACACTTTGAATTGTGCTCGGAACGTACTCGGAAACAGTCACGATATCTTTCCCCACAACTCTCCCCATTTCCAAGTGACTACAAAACCTGCTGCAGTGGAAAGCCAAGTGAGATGAGCAGTGTTAGAAACTGAGATATAAAAGCTAAGAGCTAAATGGCACCTTAAACCTAGGTCAGGCTTCCTCAACCTCGGTTCTCCAGATGTTTTTGGCCTACAACTCCCATGATCCCTAGCTAGCAGGACCTGTGGTCAGGGATGACTGGAATTGTAGTCTCAAAACACCTGGAGGGCCGATGTTGAGGAAGCCTGACCTAGGCTATGAGTGCAACAACAGAATGACTAGGTGCACTTTTTTAATAAGAAGAATTCAAAGCTGACTGCAGCTAGAATCTTATGTTCATTTTTCACATGGCCTAGTCCTCATCTGAAGACTGCTAAAAACAAAGCCATGCTTCCCCTGCCTGCCGCCCCCCCCAATATTCTTAAGAGGGTCTCTTTTCCAGTCTTCAGAGAGTGGCTGGAAGTGAGGAGGCAGAAAAAGGTCCTCCTTTCCTTCCACTCTGCAGTTTTAATCTGAAATGTTAGGCGCAGCAATGCACCCAACCTAGAGTTCAGAAACTGCTCGCGCTAATGATATTCCTTGTCGCAAAACGTGCCTAGAACAATGGGAGTTTCAAACGCTGGAGATGAGTAAAAGAAGTGTTGAAGGCCCGCTCTGAAAGAATGCAAAACATGCATTCAGAGAGTGCTTTCTGATCCTCTGGCTAAGTGCAACACAGCAGTCCAATGACATCATCCATTGATTTTTGGTGGCTGTGCAGATGTTCTTTAAGCTGGTGGTGACAGAATGATTGCCCATTGCTGAGAATGATTCTGCCTGCGTGAGAATTCCCTGATGAAATTCTAAATGCACTCTGTGCTCTACAGGGACCACAGAGAAAAAGAAATCAGAAAAGCTTACAGCGAACTTTATTTACTCTACAGTGATCGAAGGAGAAAGAAGAAATGAAACAGATAGCTCATAATCTTTTAAACAACAATAACAAAATATCCTCTATTTGGAGCATTTCGACATGGTACAATCATGTTATTGTTCTGCTTTAACTGATAAGATATAAGGTTTCTTTGCATTATTGTACTATTGGATGCTCAGTTTGTGTATTATGTTATGGATTATGATAGATATTGTGTTTTTAATCAGGTGTTTGGTACGTCTCAATTTTGTTTTTTATTAGTTTAGAATTAGCCTGAGGTTTGTGATAGGTTTTGTTTATATGTTCCAAAATCTAGGTGTGGAACCACCAGTTTGCAGACCTAACTCGGCCCACCATGCCAAGTTTGATATAGTGTGCATCATCATAATCAACAACCCACTCTTTACCCAGGAGGAGTTACAACAAGTGAAACACAACATTAATATTAAAATATTACACAATATTAAAAACAGCTTAAAACAACTTTAAATAAATAAATAATAATAATAATACATGGCACCAGGTATGGGGTGGATAGCAATGACAAACCTAGACAGCATCTTAAAAAGCAGAGACATCACCTTGCCAACAAAGGTCCGTATAGTTAAAGCTATGGTTTTCCCAGTAGTGATGTATGGAAGTAAGAGCTGGACCATAAAGAAGGCTGATCGCCGAAGAATTGATGTTTTTGAATTATGGTGTTGGAGGAAACTCTTGAGAGTTCCATGGACTGCAAATCTCTCCATTCTGAAGGAAATCAGCCCTGAGTGCTCACTGGAAGGACAGATCGTGAAGCTGAGGTTCCAGTACTTTGACCACCTCATGAGAAGAGAAGACTCCCTGGAAAAGACCCTGATGTTGGGAAAGATTGAGGGCACAAGGAGAAGGGGACAACAGAGGACGAGTTGGTTGGACAGTGTTCTCGAAGCTACCAGCATGAATTTGACCAAACTGTGGGAGGCAGTGGAAGACAGGAGTGCCTGGCATGTCCATGGGGTCATGAAGAGTCAGACACGACTAAACGACTAAACAACAACATGGGGTGGATAAGGGTAGGGCTTTAAAGGTACAACCAGGAGCTGAGGGTGGTCTCCCAATTGTTTCTTTGCCGGAGCAAGGTGTGTAGCAAGGTGTGTTTCAAACACCCCATCATCTGATGGATGGTAGGAACACACCTTGCTCATGGAGCAGAAAGCAGTTTTCATTCAATGGAAACCGCTTCCCCCACCCAGTCAGTGCTGTTCCCCTCTCTCTCAACCTCCAAAAGCAGCACAGGAAGGTTTCCAAAAAGCCACTTTGCGCATTTCATTTGCACCTCTGACATAAACAAAGGGATAAAAGCATATTCAAATTAAAACAATGGTTTGCAAGGTGCACTCACTAGGTGCAGCTCAATATCCAGTGAGTTTTCACTGCATATTCAACATAACTTGTACCTGAACTTCTTCACCTAGAATCAATGCTAGGAATTCAGAGCTGCGAGTGAGCATGACACAGTTTTTCACAATTTGGCTCCAGAACGCTCAGACAGCTGGGATTGGCATGATCAAACAACAACAAATCCAGTACACACAGAAAGGACAAAAGCAGGTGTTAACTTTTGTCTGTGGCACATTTTGTAGGCCCCAAAACATTAATGCCCTTATTAATAAAACAAAAGGAAACAGCTACAGAGTAATAGGGTGTCTCACTTCCCTCAATTTATTCCATCGCAGACTAATTCAGGGTCTTTATCTGAGCAGAACAAAGCAAGGAAATTATCTAATTTGTTCAAAGACATGTTCCTAGTCTGGCTGCTGAGTAGAAGCAACACGAGAAGCTAGAAAGTAATGTTACTATGTTTACTAGTCAACTTTTAAATTGCAGCAACACCTCAAGGCTTCGTCTAGACAGGCAACTCTATTGTTCCACAGAGCATAAGTATTAATTATTGCTCTTCACCTCCCAAAATAGCATTCAGACACAAGAATGGTATGAAAACACACCCGCTTGACTTGCCATAAGATGGCAATGATTACACTACATTAATCACAAGGTCTCCTGCCAGCCTGCAAGACAGAAATGTGGATCCAGAGTTAATAATAATAATAATAATAATAATAATAATAATAATAATAATAATATCTTTATTGTCATTGCCCCCTCTCAGGGACAACGAAATTACTTGGCTGCTCCATCCACTTTGCTCCAAAGTAGTGGTGGGCATTAGCTCAAGCCTTGAATGTTGTAATTCTCAATGCTGCAGAAGTGCAACAATGGCTCCGAGACCACTAGACTGGAGGCTCAGCTACATTAGTTAAAAAACCAGTGTTCTGAATTTTCTATAAACATGCAACACCAGATGGCACTGGAGAGCAAAAAAAAATTCTATGCGATTTTCCATAGTGTTTTCCTTTTCTTTTGCTATACTGATTTAATTTATGACTTATTTATAGTGTTTTCTTGTGTGTAGACCAACCCTGGATTCAGAGTACTGCTGGTGACAAGCTACGTCAATGGAATAGTTCAAAATGCAGGTGGCAATTGCAGCTTCCTCTGCCATAAAGGAAATAAAGGAAATAAAACAAGAGAGCTCTAGAGGGAGATGATGGATGTTGGCAGCTATTTTGGTAGACCAAATTCAAGACAATTTTGGAGAGAAAGCATCAGTATGGAGGAAAGGGGCTTAGATGATAGGGATTTTGGATTTGCAAGGGTAGTGTTTAGGCCCAGGGGAGGGGAAACAGGTGATTAGAGATGTGCTGTTTGGGCAGGCAAGATGAGGAAGAAAGGCAGCATGGAACTGGATTATTACTAACTATTCATTTTATTTATTTATTTATATTTATAAAGCTAACCCATGTGTTCCTCCACTATCAAAATGAGTGAATAAAGAATGGATGAGAGACAGGTGCTGGGCAAACAATATGAGTCTCTAGCCCATCTGAGTTAGCACCTCTGTTTTAAAGTAATCACAACTGGCCCAAGATAGTTTGTATCCCAAGACAGAAGTCCAAATGCTGTCCCTTTCCACACACAGAAACTAAAATGCCCATCTACAAGCATTCTACCCAAATAGCATTGAAAAGAACAGGAGTTGCGTAACAACATTCGTTTGATCCTGTGCAGTTCTCACTTCTTTCAAACAAAGCTTGAGCAGAAGCACTTCCTGGTAGTAACGACGGATGAATCTGTCCATTTTGGTTTCTTTCAGGTCCTCTCACCCCCCCCCCAATCTTATTTTCAGCTAATTACATTTCCACATCGGTTTGCAAATTTCGATAGCATTTACGTAAGTACTCATTTCTCCAAATAGACACATTTTTTACAAGCAATTTCCCCTTTCATATGTTACTTTCACTAATTTTTGCACATGCTTCCCTAATATATGCATTTTGTACACACCTGGGGAATGCACAAGAAAATTCAGAGAAGTGCAAATTTCAAATGAAAGTTATGTTTTGGCTCACATATAGTTTCAGGAAGTGTCTGTTAGGTAGGTTGGCATTAAAATGCTAACTAGACCAAATTCCTCTGCCATCCCTCTGGCTGGTGGACTGTTGCCATGGGTCACACCTGTCACTCAGCTCCCTTGATCATGTGCCCAGTACCTATTTCACCTTATTTCATAGTAAGACACATAAAATATCTTCTGTCATATTCTTCATCCCAACGCTAGTGATATCCAATGAGTTTAATGGAGATCTATCTCTGCATAAATGAATTCTGGGATTGTCGGGCAGATGACAAGAGACTAGGAGAAGTTATGCATTGTATTCCTTCAAGTGCCAAAGTTGGTAGCCTCAGGCGTGAGCCACAGGACTGAAGAACCTACCAGGGAAGTAGCTCACCCATTTTGGTCTTACCTGTTCTATAGCCTGTGTTATTAAGGTACACTGCAAACGTGCGAATCTCATGCTGGGCCTGCCAAGACGGAGAGGAGCAGTTTTCATTGTTGGTGTAGGTGTTGTGATTGTGGACGTACTTCCCTGTGAGAATTGAGGAGCGGGACGGGCAGCACATAGGTGTTGTCACGAAGGCATTGATGAAGTGAGCACCTCCCTGTTCCATGATCCTCCTTGTCTTATTCATCACTTGCATTGAACCTGAGGAAAGAAAAAGCACCACCGTGTCATCAAAAAGAGATTGAGAGCTGAAAGCTCATTGCTCTGCTTTTGTCAGAAAGTTTCATTGCACGTAAGACAAAAGAAGGCACTTTATGATAAAACGAGCATCGTTGTTTTAACCAGCGAGGGCGGAGAAGGCTGTGCCAAATATCTCCTGCTGGTTACATCTTCACAGTAGTGTAAGTAGCTTTGGAATTAAATCCCTCAACTTTTTTAAAAAGATCTTTTTAACCTTTCAGTTTTAGGACTTAATTGCCTCATACTGTGTGTATATATATATATATATATATATATATATATATATATATATATATATAAAATCCTAGGTCTGCTCAGGGAATCTGCTACTACTCAGTATGGCTCTCATGCTACCTCTGCGGCAGATTGTTAGCTACATTTTTTGTGTGTGTTTGTTTGTTTTTAAGCCGAACAATTTTCAGTGGTTTTTTAAAACAACAACAACGATGAAAACAAATTCTGTATCACAGTGAACCAGCAAAGAAAACAATTTGGGGCAAAGGAACTTCAAAACTATCACTTTGTTCTGATAATCATTGCTCTGTGAGTGGATTAAGGAAAGACTCAAGAGATGTACTGTTGTAATCCTCTTCTAATGCAATCAGGGAAAGGGCCAAAACTCAGCTGTAATGCTTTGCATGCTGAAGGCAACACTTTCAATCTACTTTTACTTGGGGAAGGTTCAAGTAGCTGGTGATGGGGAAAATCTGTGCCCAAGACTCTTGAGAGCAAGCCAGTCAGAATACACAAACTGGGTTAGAGGGACCAACAGCCTGACCTGATATATGGCAGCTTCCTAGGTTTTTAAATCTCTGATACAGCAATAAGCTGCACACAACTTTATTGACTTTTAGCACATAAGAGAAAATGCGTAAGGTGGATCCACAAGCAAAGGTAACCACAATGAATAGTGAGCATACAAGTCTTGTATAAGCAACCTGAAAGGAGAGGGAAGGTGAGTCTTATGCTTCCAGGCACCCCATCCCCAGGGAGGAAGGAATACAGGAATCACTGCAATATAGTGGCACCTTGGGTTACATACGCTTCAGGTTACATACGCTTCAGGTTACAGACTCCACTAACCCAGAAATAGTACCTCGGGTTAAGAACTTCGCTTCAAAATGAAAACAGAAATCGTGCTCTGGTGGCGCAGCAGCAGCAGGAGGCCCCAATAACTAAAGTGGTGCTTCAGGTTAAGAACAGTTTCAGGTTAAGAACGGACCTCCGGAACAAATTAACTACTTAACCCGAGGTACCACTGTAGAGTGTTTATCCGTACCCTAAGTGAGATACTGCCTCCTCTTGGAGTATAGGTCCTTGAGTCCTCTCCCTACTTAACCCAGCCATTCCATTCACTTTATTTAATTATTCATCATCTCAGCCATTTTCATTGTTATTGAACTAGTTTCAGTTATTAGCATCCGTTTTGCTTCCAATGGGAGCCATGGCGACTCTTCTGTTGCTTGTCACTTCTGTGTTTTCCATCCAACTGGTATGAAATTGCCAGGGATTCTATGTATTGTCAGTTTATCCAACTGATTAAGACCTGCTAAACGGGGGGCGGAGGGGAAGAGTCCTCGTTTTGTAGGCTGCTTTAAAAATACTCACAGTCTGATCCACAGATCACTCCAAATACTAGTATCTCTCTCTCTCTCTAATGATGAATTAAAAATAAGTTAAGTACAAGGAAATGGGGAAGGTAGGAAGACAGTGTGGACTGGATTAAAAATGCTTTTCCGGACCCAATTCAAGTTTCTCAAGTTAGTGTTTAAAACGAGTTACCCCCCAAATATCTGAAAGATGGCTGACTTCCTACCTAACTCTCCCAAGTGTTAAGAGGGCCCCTACTCCTGATCTTGGGATGCGGGTGGCGCTGTGGGTTAAACCACAGAGCCTAGGACTTGCCGATTAGAAGTTCAGCAGTTTGAATCCCCGCGATGGGGTGAGCTCCTGTTGCTCGATCCCTGCTCCTGCCAACCTAGCAGTTCGAAAACACGTCAAAGTGCAAGTAGATAAATAGGTACCACTCTGGCGGGAAGGTAAACGGCGTTTCTGTGCACTGCTCTGGTTTCGCCAGAAGCGGCTTAGTCCTGCTGGCGCCATGACCCGGAAGCTGTACACTGGCTCCCTTGGCCAATAAAGCGAGATGAGCGCCACAACCCCAGAGTCGGCCAGAGTCCCTTTACTTTTACTCCTGATCTTAATAGTTCCACCTCACTCACAAGCAGGACTTTTTTTTCTAGAAAAAGAGGTGCCAGAACTTGCTGTGCTGACCACAGCCTTTGGGGCACAGAGAGGTGCAGGAACTCAGTTCCGTTAAATTCCAGCTGAAAAAAAGCTCTGCTCACAAGTTCACAAGAGAGAGAATTCTTTGTGGCAGCCCCCATGTTGCAGAATTCCTTCTCCACAGAGGTTCATCTGGCTTCTTCACCATGAAGCCTTCTGTGAATGATGAAGATGCATCTCTTTACCCTTGCCTTTGACACCTGAGGTGTCTTTTTTTTAGGGCCCACCCTATTTCCGTGATTGCAACCTGTTTCAACCATTTTAAATTTTAAATTGTTGCAGCCTGCCCTGGTGAAGGGCGAGTAGCACAATTTATTATACTTGTGAACAGAGCAAATGGGCTCCATATGTTTCAATACTTCATTATGAAAGGAATGTGTACTCTTAGTAGGAAGTGATCAAACATTAACAGGGACATCCTATAAGAATTCCGACCGGTTGCCATTGTCACTCTTTCCACTTGGGAATGCCGCCCCCTCGGGAGTTTATCCCACAAGCAGTTGTAGTTCAGATTTCAATTTGTCCTTCAAAGGCTTTTCACAGATCTATGCACTCCATAATGGTTTCTATCGTTAGAATAGCATGCAAAATTTCTTAAAGAATGGGCAGACTGGGGGAGGAAGAGACTTCAGCTTTTACAGGATATGGGAAGATTCTAAAGGGGTGGACATGTTTGCATTTGAGTGGGGCTCTCCTAAGCCATTTTGGAACAGACAAAATGGCTCTGTATCATATTTGCAGCAATTATAAGATTTGTTATGCAAGACTGAAGCAGAACAGGCCTCTCTTAATGCAGAGTTCTCTCTAGTAGCCACAAGGTCAAGTTGCCATCAACCTTCTCCTGCCATTGAAGAGATGCCTTCATGTTTTGGGGGATGCCAGTCCCACACCTGTGTGCCCTTAAGCCCCTGAACCGGTACAAAGGTGTCCAGTGAGAGCAGCCGCAGGCTACAGCATGCTGAGTTTTAACTTGACTATAGCCTGCACCAATATATTTTCAAGACAAGAGGCTCACGTTAGAGAATATTTAGCTAGCTCGCGGCACTGAGATTTCCTTTTATCTCTCCATCAGCCATTCAAAGTTAGCAAAGGTCAGGTGTGCTCAATTACCTAAGTGGCTCTAGGCCAGTCTGTGGTAAAATGGCATCACAACCTAGTCCCTAAGAGAGAGATGACAGCCAAAAGATGCTTTAAAGTCTACACTCTGTAGGCGAACCCCCCCAAAAGTAGATGAAACTAAAAGGATAATACAAAGTGGATCAAGAGAGCTAGCTTTTCCCACTACGTAGGGATATTTGGCTAACCACCCGATGGCAGATATTATACATGTGATGAACAAATAAATAAGTGGGTAGGAAGATGCACATGGCATGGAAAAATGTGATAGAGGAAAGTTTTTCTCCATCTCTCATAATGCTAGAATTCATGGGCATCCAATGGGAATGAATGTTGGAAGATTCAGGACAGATAAAAAAAGTATTTCTTCATTTAGCACATAGTTACCGTATTTTTCGCTCCATGAGACACACTTTTTTCCTCTTAAAATCTAAGGGGAAATGTCTGTGCGTCTTATGGAGTGAATGTGTGGTCCCTGGGGCTGGGGGGAGGACCCAGGCTTCCCCTGCCAGCCCCGACAAGCTCTGGGGGCCGACCTGCTCTTTGGGGCTGGTGGGGGAAAGCCGGGCTTGCCTTCACTGAAGCCTGCACAGCAGCCCCTCTTGCTCTCCAGGCTTCCAAGGTAGCCGCCTGAAGCCTCCAGAGTGCAGCAGGAATTCCCGCTACGCTCCAGAGGCTTTGGGTTGCCTTCACTGAAGGCGAATGCAATGTGGGAGAGGGAGAACTGCGCAGCACCCCTTCAGCGAAGCGGGAGGAGAAATGGAAGGGGCTCCATTTCTCCTCCCGCTTTGCTGAAGGGGCGCTGTGCAGAGAGGGGGAGAATTTTTTTCTTCTTGTTCTCCCCCTCTAAAACAAGGTGCGTCCTATGGTCGGGTGCATCCTATAGAGCGAAAAATACGGTAACTACGGACATCACTTGCACAGGAGGCAGTGATGGCCACCAAACTGGAAGGCTTTAAAAGATGACCGAATTATCAATGGCAACGAGCCATGATGGCTGCGCTCTGCCTGCATGGACGAAAGCAGTAATGCTTCTCAACACCAGCTGCCTTGAAACCACCGGGCATGGGGAAGAGTGCTCTTGTGCTCGGATCCTGCCTGAGAATTTATCCACAGGTACCTAATTGGCCACTTTGATAACAGGATGCTGGATGAGATGGACCATGGGCCTAATCCAGTAGGGTCTTCTTATGTTCACCCCTGCACTAGATCAGGCTGTTTTGATGAAGACGGAATGAAAAAGGGGTGTTTTCTTTTGCCCACTCTCTATAACTCCATCTCCATCCTCCCTGATAACTATAAATGCTCAGATTTGGGCATCCAGCCCTCTAATGCTATATCTCACAACATGGGAAGTCATTATAGAAGATGACACTGCACCCCCCCCCAAAAAAAGAGGCCACAAGAGCATGACAAAGCTCTCTGGAGCCCCAAGCAGGTGCACTCCTTTTAGGGTGTGGGGATGCACTGCAACATTTTGTTGCACATCCTACTTCTTTCCTCTAATGTTAACGCTCTTCGCCACCTTTTTTTTTTTTTTAATGCATGGCCATTTGTGGACCAAATGTAACTCTGAACACAGTTTGGAAGACACAGATACCAGCTTTTTCCTCTCCATCTAGTGAAGCAAACCCTCTCTCCCTCCCCTCAAAACCCAGGTCGAATCACTGTTTTGTCATTCTGCTATTAAAACGCAATTTTAAACAACCCCTTTAAATGGCAGAGGCATCTGTGCAGAAATAACACTACATGTTAACTCCCCCCTTGGGGACACTAACCTCCTTTAATAAAACCACTGTAATGACAAGGCCCTATATATCAACAGTCTTTAATACAGAAACATATGATCTAATCTACTTCCACAGCTTGAGAGCTGATGTGAAGTGACAGATCAGTGGAAGGTAAAAATCCAGGGTACCCCTTCCGTGCAATCTTAAATAGGCCAGCTTTAAATATTTTACAACAGCGCCAAGCCATCCAACAAAAATTCACTTCGTACTGCCTCCCAACACAAACTTTGGAGAGGCGGAAGAAATCGGATTCCTTCCTTTTGTAGGACATTGGTTGGGTGTTAATCGGTTGTTGTAATCTAAGCAAAACAGCTGCCTCTGGAGTAGGAAAAGCTTCCAGGTTGTCACCAATTCAGTTCTGATGTTACTTAGTAATGCTGCCGCTTTGAAAATGTGAGCATCCTCTTCAGAATGTGGTCTCCATTGCAAATAACTAAGCCCTGTTTATGTTTGCAAACTCATGTTGAAAGGGCATGGCGTAAGATCAGACATTTTTAGTTGACCCAGAGATAAAGTCTTTCTAAGAATTCCGATCTCTTGGAATTTTTTTGTTTGACATATACAGAGGAGACCAGTGTATCTTGGCTCCTTATGGGTGAATCAACACTGGATATTTGCTTCCTTTCAGTTCTTCTGAAAAGAGAAAGCACAATACGTTCCTGCCCACAAAGAGGTTAATTTTGTAGTTTTCTGCACCAACAATACATCCGTGTTTATGTATGTTTGGTGCTTACTTGAAAAACATGCTACGCTGTATCCTGCAACTGGAATTCTACATGATGCACATTACACAGATTTGTATAGCTTATTCTGCAATTGCAAGTCCCAGAAAAAGGCAAGAGTTAAGGCACTGAAGCATCCAGCCAGTATCCACAGCAAAATTCTGCTGAGCACCACTCCTGCGGGCAAGAAACTTGGTTTGGTTTTGCTGTAAAAAGAAAGTTGAGAATCCCAAGATGATAAACCCTACAATAAGCCAACACCTATTTCTATGGTATGGCGCGGCCACAGAAAATGTTCAGCACATTCGGTTGAGATTCCTTCATAGCATGGGGTTGGATTAGACGAACCTTGCAGTCCCTTCCAACTCTACAATTCTATGGTTATATGATGCAGCTGCTATGTTTCCACACAATGATGCCACATGCTGTCAGTATCAAAGACATGCTTTGCAACAGCACCAACCAATCAGTATGATAATTCAACACAGGAGCTCTTTATTCTCCTGGACTAACATACAAGGAGCTTGTCAGTTTTCTCATCAAGTATGGTCCAATAGACAGTACTGCCTGGATTTGGGCCTGGGAGACTAAAGTTCAATTTGAGTTCATCAAGAGACTCCTAGGACAGCCTTGGGCAAATCAAGTTCTCCAAAAATGTAACATGAGAACATTAATGGCCTGCTTCATCAGGCTGGACTTATGAGGACACTAAAGCATTTCACAAGGGATCTGCAGAAATGACTTGGGGAAACACACACATCAAATAAAGGAAAACTGCTCCGTAACATTGCAAAATTTTTGCCATGCAGTGTTCCTGCACAATCACTTACTAAAATAATGTTTTAATATTTCATAGAATCATAGGTAAATAATAGAATGGTAGAGTTGGAAGGGATTCTGAGGGTCTTCTCGTCCAACCCCCTGCAATGCAGGAATCTCAACTGAATGTGTTGAATCTTTTTGCCCAACGTGGGGCTCGAACCCTTGACCCTGAGATGAAGAGTCTCATGCTCTACCAACTGAGCTTAAGTGGTGTGGGGGGGGGGGAGAAGCAAAATGTGAAGTTGTCCAGCACTGTAAGAAAAAAATAATGGTTGTGTGTTACAACTCTCAACAGAGATGGGCTCCTTTACAAAAAGTTGCAATGCTAATTTAGCAACCCTTTGCAGAAGCAATATTGAAATTTTCACCAGCTTGTATCACATTGTCAGAAATCACACCATTAATGCCAAGTCTGACAACTTCAATTACCGAAGAGCTAGAATTAAATCCAAATGCTCCGAGTGAGTAAAATTTGGGGAGTGGTAACTGCGGGTGGCAAAGTCAGCTCAGCATCTGAAACTTTAATTAAAAATCTTGTCATAAATACTTTCTAATTGAAACTTTTCTGTAAATATATTGTCATCCAGGTTTTTTAAAAAATGCCATTTCTTGCTCCACATTAAGACTAAACATTAATCTTCCATGCTACATATTGAGCTGCTGAATAAGATTATAGACAACTTGCTCCAGTGTTAACTTGTCCTTTTTTAACATCAACTGGTAACTCCTAAGCCAGAAGGCAGATGAACCTATGGAGGTTATGGTGGCTCTGGCTTTGGAACTTTTCAGCTGTCCATGGTGGGTGGCTGTGCAGGTCTGGCTCATCTTTCATTGAAAATATCCCACCAGCAGAACGAGTTGCTGATCAGGGATCTACAGGATAAAGAACACTCTAACACCCAGTAGCCAAAGCTATTAAGTGAAGTAATCATGCAAGCTAACACCAGTCCAGCTTTCATTGGTACAGTAAATATGTGACTGGGCTGTACAGCTTCAGAATACAGGATCAACCATAGAAAATATTCCCTCTAGTTCAAAAATTAGCATGTCACCATAGTATTCTCCCTGATATGCTACTGCTTTGTGTGGAATGAATGTTTTGTAGGAAAGAGCATGCAATTAAACTCATGTGAACTTAATTCTCAAGTGAATTAAGTAGTACAACCACTTGTACCACTCATTCTCAAGCGGTACAACCCAGAATTACCACTGAGAACTAGGTCTTCATTAATTTACTTCATACTAAAGCAGCAACAACCCTGTATCTGATCCATACAAAGGCCTAGTTTGCATGTCACGGTAAGCCAACTATGGCTTACCAGGACCGCACGAACCTGCTTAGCCTCCCTGTTCATAGAACAGAACTGTAGAGTTTGAAGGGGTCATCTAGTTTAACCATCTGTAATGCAAGAATCTCAACAAAACCTCTGCTTAAAAACCTCTAAGGAAGGAGTGTCCACCACCTTCCAAGAGAGTTCGTTCTACTATTAAACAGCTCTTATCATCAGAAAGTTCTTCCTGGTGCTTAGTTGGATTCTATCGTCTTGTAAGTTGAATCCATTGGTTTGAATCCTACCCTCCAGAGCAGGACTAAGCAAGCTTGATCCCTTTTAGCCTCCTCTTTTCCAGGCTAAACATGGAAAACTCCCTCATAAGGCTTGGTTTCCAGACCCTTGATCATCTTGGCCGCACCTCTCTGGGCACATTCCAGCTTGTCAATATCCTCCTTAAATTGAGACACCTGGAACTGGACACATCTAGACTACTCCAGGTGTGGTCTGACAGAGCAGTACTATTACTTCCCCTGATCTGGACACTATACTTCTGTGGATGCAGCACAGAACAGCATTAGCTCTTTTTTCTGCGGCATCACACTATTGACTCATGTTAAGCTTGTGGTCTACTAAGAGCCCTGGATCTTTTCCACATGTACTTCTGGCAAGCCAGGTGTCCCCCATCTTATATTTGTGCAGCTGGTTGTTTCTGCCTAAGTGCAGAACCTTATATTTTCCCCTGTGGATATTCATGTTGTTAGTTTGGGCCCAATTCATCCCGAAGCCCACTTCTGTCTTCTGCAGCATTAGCTACCCACCCACCAGCAGCTTTGATGAGCATCCCCTCAATTCCTTCATCCATGTCATTTATAAAGACATTAAACAACAACAGGCCCAGGACAGAACCCCGCGACACCCCACTTGTCACTTTTTCCCCAGGATGATGAGGTATCATGAATGAGCACTCTTTGGGTTCAGTCCGCCAACAAGCTACACCCCCTTCCCCCAGCCACAACAGTTCCTTTTTGCTAAGCTTGCCGTAGCAGCTAAATGTGTCATCCAAATGTGTGGTGGTGCTTGAACTCTTTCCTCTTTAACCATGATCTGTAGCCAGGAGGAGAGCACTTAACCATGAAATCTGGGTTTTTGACACATGCTAAGCCAAGTCTTAATTGCCACGTGAAGCTAAAAGGAACAGGAAAGTACAAAGCACTTACCATATCCACCAGTGCCCTTGTGGTAAACCACAGTTTGGCTGAGCATTATATCCAAACGCAGCCAATTTGTGATGCTAGAAATTCAACCATGCAGGTGGCCTATCATCACATAAGTCCATAAATTGTCATGCATACCAGACCTCTTTTTTACACTATCAAAGGATCAATGTATTATATAGCAACTGCCTGATTATTACTAGTGTACACACACACTGAGAAGCAGCCTCTGAGATTGCAGTCGAGAAGAGAAGAGCATCAGCTAGGGGCAGTTTAACTCTCTTGCCTGCCTGCCTGCCTGCCTGCCTGCCTGCCTGCCTGCTTGCCTGCCTGCCCAAGCAGCTTGAGAAAGACAATTTTGAAAGGACAAAATGAGGATGGGGAAGGGTTAAGGTCTGGTTAAGCAGGCAGCCTCCAGTGGCGGCTTTCTATTAAACAAAAATCAAGAGATCATTCAAGCATCTCCAATTTACTGTCTACTTTGACCCATAGGAAGTAATAATAGCATGGGAGCTGGCCACTGCTGGAGAAATTGGTCTCTTTAGTAGCCTTAATTTAACAAGGGTATAGCAAATTGGAGGCCAACCAAGCTTTAAAGCATGCAATATGAGGAAAGATTAAAAGGAATTTGATATCAATCTCCAACTATTTAAAAGGCTTCCCCCCAAAAAGGAGACAGGTGCCTATTGTTCTTTACTGATATGGACATGTAGACAAAAAGGCAGCAGGTTGCGTTCAGGGAAAGCAGACTTGGATTAAACCTGCATGGCTAATAATGCTTATTTGGAAGAAAGTCCCACCTAAATGAATGGGTCTTATTTTCAAGTAACTATTTCTCATTCCTGCACATTTTATTTTATTTTATTTTATTTGTTGGTTTTAAGAATTGTTTCAATATGATAATAGCATTTTATTATCGTTGTAAGCAACCCTGTTCTTGGCTTTGGAGGAATGTTGGTATTTAAATGGTTCAAATAAATAAAAATATCATTAGGAAAGAACTGCGTGTCCTCATCTCCAGAACAACTGGGGAATGAAACCAATAACTGAAGACAGTTTGAAAGCACACAAAAATTAAAAATGTTGTGAATTAGATATTGCTTGATAGCCTTTGTAATTCTGACATTTCTGCACATTTTTTCAGCTTCTCCTTTGTATTTTGTCATGCAAAGCTCATAGACATCAATATCAGTACAATAATAAGCATGCTTACTCATAATTAAGTCCCACCTAATTCAGTGGGTCTTGTTTCCTAGTAAATGTGTTTAGGATTGCAGTACAAGGACATAAGAAGAGTTCTGCTAGATCAGGCTAATGTCCCATTTAGTCCAGTATCCTCCTCTCACAGTGACCAACCAAATGCCTATGGGAAGCCTACAAGCAGGACGGTGATTGTAGCAGCACTCTGCCCACCTACATGCCCACAGATAAACTGCCTCTGACAGTGGAGGTAGAACAAAACCATCATGGCTAGTAGCCACTGAAGTTTGTAATAAAGTATACAAGTTCCCTTATATTCACACATAACAATGCAAATTTCTCTCAAGTGTCTGGATTTCTGCATTTCAGGAGCCATTGGTTCTGCAATTTTTTTCTTTCTTTTCATGTTTAGATGCCTCCAGAATCTAGAACCTGACATTTTAAGAGCATTTTAAGAGTCCTCAATATTTTCCAAAGTCTTGTTAAGGAGCTTGAGAACAAGCACATATTCACTTGTTAAATTTGTGCCCCACCTGCACACCACATGGCCCTCCGAATGTGCTCCATTAATGTCTCATAATTCCTATCGCTGCAGCAAAGCATGAACAAGCTCTTCCAAAGACCAAGTTCACTTCCACTTGATAAGAGATACAAACTGCAACGAGCACATTGCATCTATCACAACACTTTAACTCAGTGCGTCCATTCTGACTGATCTAGTTGGACACATTTGCCTAAAGCTTTAGGCAAGATTTAAGGAAAAATCTTATTTCAAGCTAATATGTGGTCTCATGGATCGTCTAATGAGGCCTGAGGAAGACCACCCCCTGGCTCCACGAAATGCATTCTCTCTGGTCAGATCTTAATGTGTGTGGACACATGGGCCATTGTGCTTGAAATTGGCGAGAGACAACAGATCATCTGGAGAAAGGAAGTACACCGCCCAGAGGACTTTGACAATTGCATCAGAGACAAGCAGGCTGGCATAAAACAGATCGTGATAAATTTTTAAGGACCACCCTCTGGATTTTAGTCACAGGAGACTGAGATAATGTGCACAGCTTTTTGGAATATGCATTATTGAAACGGGTCTGTCTAGCTCTAAAACGCACCACATTCTCACCAAAACGGTGAGATAAAAACCTTCCCTAACCTTGCTGAATTTAAACCATGATGCAATTCTTCCACCCACCCCCAACTGCAGTAGAGATGCTCTAGTCACCTTATGAATTTAAAAATACATCTAAATGTCATTTGTGATTAAAAAAAATTTGAAAGAAATGAGGAGCATCATAAAAATGATGTTTTCTTTGTTAATGCCTATAGCTGCAGGAGCTGAGTGTTGCTTCTTTGGATTTCTCTTCCACAAAAATATGTTGCGCAACATGGAAATTCTATTTTAATGCCCTTAAAGAAAAGCAGAAGAACATGCTCACCAGCAGGATATGTATTTCTTATCCATTAGAGGCTGCAACAGCATAAAATGAACAGCAATGAAGTCTCCCAACACTTGCAGGCTGTGCTGCAGTCCTATACTGCACTAATACAGTGGACGCTTGAGTTGCGAATGTGATCCATGCGGGATGCACGTTCGCAAGCCACAGCAGCACATCTGCGCACGCGCGGGTTGCAATTCGGCGTTTCTGCGCATGCGTGACCACCAAAATCCGGAAGTAACCCCTTCTGGTACTTCTGGGTTTCGGCGGTACGCAACCTGAAGCGTCTGTAACCCAAGATATGACTGTATACCTAGACCAGTGTTTCCCAACCTTGTGCCTCCAGCTGTTTTTGAACTACAACTCCCATCATCCCTGACTAGCAAGACCAGTGGCAAGGGATGATGGGAATTGTAGTCCAAAAACAGCTGGAGGCACAAGGTTGGGAAACACTGACCTAGACATCCAATTGAACTCAATGGGCATGTGGAAAACTGCACTGTCAGCTACAAAATATATGTTCAAGCTAGCAGCCACTTTTTAAACCATGTGTACCAATTCCAACATTTCATAGTTCAAAATAAGGGCATGCTTGTAACCTCTCAAGCTATGGGTCACTGCCCAAGGCATCCCCTTGCCATCACTGCGTGCTGCAGCATTCAGACATTCAGCTGAATGCATGGGACGCCAGAGCAATCAACTGCCCGCATATTGCTGTTTGCTCCCTCCATGTAGTCATCATTTGTGAAATAGTCTATGATGAACTTAACTGGAACAAAGTAGCTCTCTATCTAATATGGAATGACCTGACATTAAACCCCGCCCCCCCCAATCTCAGTTACTTACACCACTTCCCAAATATTAGTTTAGGAAAGAAAATCCCAATCACTTTAACCACTGCTCCAAATTGTTATTGCAAGACCAAAAGCCTTGTTTGATCTTTGTTATCAACAGTTACACCTTCCACTTGCGAAATGGGCCATCAGCATCAGAAATGAAGGTGAAGTCTTGAATTCAGTATTTCTTGAGGAATTACAAATCAGGTACGCAAAAGACAAGACGTGGTTTTTTTTGTTTTTGTTTCAAATCAATCTTGTATTGCTGAAATGGTTGATATTTGCAGATGTTCATGTACTTTTAAATTATATTTCTATAGTATATGGATTATGAGCCAGACAACAAAAGTGGGTTTTGCAAGTCCTTATGGTTGCTAAGAGACTTCTACTCCCATCCATTATGCAATGGTCTGAGGACTTCACCACCCTGGCTACGTTTGAAATATATATTTCGTATAGTTATCAGGTTTTGTGTGGTTACCTATCTGGACATCTGGAAAGCTTAACTTGCATGTTTAACTTCAGGTATATGTACTGGTGACACTCTCTCTCTCTCTCTCTCTCTGTGTATGTGTAGTATTAATAGTATTCCATACAGATTACTTATTTTATTGTCTTCAGTTCTTTTCAATTCTCCTTCCTTTGTAAAATTAGCAAACAAAAATTAAATTATTTTTAAAAAGATAAAATGAATGCAACAAAATTGAGGAGGAAGAGCCTTGCGGTCACCTTTTAATTAATATAAATGGTTTTTTTTTATATTTTCACTTCATTCTACTACTTCCAATTTATCCCTTTATTTGTGTGCGGGGCTGGGGTCTGTATGTTTGTTGTGCGATATGAATCCATGTTATTAATTGTAAGAGAGACATAATTAACTCAATTTTGACCATCAAAAGGACAACTGCAGCTCATCCCTCCTTCTCCATTGTTCCATACAGTGCATCAGCTGACTCAGCAAAGACACACTGCACACAGCCCTACTCTGATTGTAGACAATGGAATTGCATCAGTAGTAGACTCCATCCTTATCTTTATGAGACTTATAGTCCATGATAGCAAACACTGGATTGTGAGAGCATGGTGTAGTAAAGAGTGTTGGATACAGGTAACTCGCATCTTATGCTTATTTAACATATGCTTACAGGACTTTGGAGAGGAGATGGGAGGGCTCTAGGACCCTGCCAGAGCCTTTGCACTGTGTTCCCAAAGTCAGGTAAGCAGTGGACCCAGCTCCAGATGTTCCTGGCTTTGTGCATTTTTGCATATGTGTGTGGGACATAACCCTGCATATCTCTGAATTACCCATATCCGAAAATGAACAAGGCATGCACAAAGTGGATATATATGTCACGTGCAATGTCAGGTGTACCTGAGTTTCAGCTTAAGCAGCTCTAGAACAGCTGGTTACTAATGAACAATAGAGCAAATGACTTTTATTTAAATGTCGATATTGGCAGTTTTCTTACCAAAAAAATTAAAAAGGATTAGGAACAGTTTGATGATCCTTTGTACTCGGACCCTTTTTGCAATAGTTTGTTCATAGGCTGGAAGTTTGGCTGTTATAGCTCAGGTATGGATCTACTGTAGATGAAATTCTGCACCGATGTAGGCAAAAGTGAAACCCATTGTACATGTATCAATTACTGTTAATCAAAGCTCTTACTGTTAATCAAACCTCTCTGGCTCTTACCAAGTTCTACATCCTGATCATCAGTGAGGACAAGGATGATGTTTGGACGGATATTCCTGCGGTCCCTTTGAAACCTTCCCTTCAGACGCTGATTTAGCAGGAAAGCTGAACTGTCACCCAGCAAGGATAAGAGAGTCATTGCTAATAATCCCACGGCGATGCTACGCTGTGCCATATTGCACCAATTTTGAAGAACATGCAAATAAAGGTGAGGGGATGTTGTCTATTTCTTCTTCAAAGGAAGATCTAAGAGCAGGACAAAAAGAGAGAGAGAAAGCAGATGAGTAGGGATGTGGTGAAAGTCTCAACAGAATATATAAATCATTGTTTCTAATGCAAAAAAACCAACAACACATTAAGAGTTAGTTCCTTCTTTTAAGGATGAAAACTTTAAAAGGCCTATAAATAACCCCACACCATCTGCACCCTAACCACACCACTTGTATCTGCTAGAACGCAGGGCCAATTAACATTGATCAAGTGGTAGGAAAAGAGCTTTCTGTAAAAAGGCAGTGGACACCCATGAAAAAGTAATTGTCTACAGTAATTTCCCAGCACATGCCCTCTAAATGTCCTCTATTTTGAAGGCATGCATCTCCCCTTCATGCTTTAGCTGATCATTGTAATGGAACAACTGTGCAGTACACAGCAAACACAACACAGAGTTCACCAGTTAAACAAAAAAATGCCTTCAGTATTATTTTTTCTACACACCCATGTACACACACACAAACATTTTTTAAAATATAAAAACAGACCCACACATTTAGTCATATCTAAGAAGCAGAAAAATAACCTGAAATGTTGAATGTGGTTTATAAGCAGTGTTAGTCCAGAGCAAGAATTAAGACCCTCATGGTTTACACAACAGCCAAGTCTCTTATTTCCCACATCAGTATATTATAAAATTGTCTATACTCAAGTTAATCCCGTGACTTTACAGGGAACACCAGCCTCATGCTCAACTCCACCCTGGTGGAATGAAAGCGTGCCTACTTATACCACAACTAGATTTGTTTCCATGTGTCCCCAAAAATACAAATTATGTAGGAAAGCATTGCAAACACAATTCTGAACAATTCTGTGGGTGGGTCATGCTATGTCACCCAAGATCTGGGTTGTTTTCACAGAGCAATGGGTCCATTTCGAAAGGAGGAGACAAAACGCAGAGGTCTCATGCCAAAAACAAACCAAACACACACACACACACACACACACACACACACACACACTAACTGCCAAAGACACGCTCTCCTTCATTTCCCCCAGGCCTCTCTGCAGCCACATTTCCACCTTTTCCTCTATGCACCCCATGGCAGCTGCTTCTTTCCCCTCATTCTTGTCACCCTTTACTACACTTGTCTGCAGCTCAGTCTCACCTTTATGCCCTTTGTTCTTTCCTGGTCCAACAAGTATCCTTTTATCTTTCTTTCCCCACTACCCTCTCTTTTTTGGGGGGACAGGGCGGCAAGAGGTGAACGGCAGAGCACATGCTTTACATGTAGAAGGTCCCATGTCCCTGCTGCTGCCAGTCAATGCAGAACAGACAGTACTGAGCTTGATGGACCTATTATCTGATTCGGTGTAAGGTTGTGCCCTATATTCTGTTTCTCTCCCCTTCAGTCTTTTGGCGTTGCATTTTAACCCAGAGCTTCAAAGGAAGCTTTCTTATTTCTGAACTCTTTTGTTGTTGTTGTTCCTAATATGGAAACCGATCCAAGGAAATCAATTAGCTGCTTAAACTCATGCTAAGGTTTGTTTAATCAAGTGGCACTCCTAAAAATTACAGAAGCAGCCGGAAGGCTGATGATGGGTGGGGAATTGACCTGCTCAGCTTGGTTGGGTTTTTATACCCCTGCCCTATAAGGTCAATCAAGGAGAATCTACGGGCTTATAATAATATGCAAATAGAAAGCATTTCAGGATGCAGGAGTAAAAACCACAGCAGCCTTAATGGAAGAGGAAATGCTCCATTCTACCTCTTCCAAATGCATTATAGTAGGAACTGGAAACCAATGTTTTTGCCTCCAAGCCACAATACTAATTTTGGGCTACAATTAAAAACTCTGATGCATATTGTCCCCCATCAATATACGAATGTGTATATACATGGTGGTTGCTTTTTACTATCAAGCACCAGCTTGGCTGAGACATATGTATGAGAGAAGTTGCTGCAAAGAATGGAAAGGCAGGGTTTCACTTCCTGCACAAAATCCTGATGGATCCGTCCTTTCCCATTTCCTTTAGTAACCCAGTTCCTGGATGAGACATGAGAAACAGAGATGAGTTTAGGGCCAGATAAAAAGCAGGGCAGTCCAAATTAAAGGAAGGTGTCATAAAACAATTGCAAGGGTCCAGACTGGGTGTGTGCATGTGCCGATTTGACCCTATCCTATCACTATCTCACAGCCTTTTAAGTAAGCCCACAAAGGTTGCTAGGGTATCAAAAAATACTAGCTGGCAGGGATGTGGGGGCAGAAGATGGGATAGGGAACTGGGTCCTTATTGCAGCAGTCCACTGCATTTCTGTGCTGGTGCAGAGGAGAGGGGTTATCTGCTTGGTTGCCATGGTGAGCAGAGAGGAGGGATGGAACCTTCATCCCTCTTTCCTCCATCTGCTCCTATGCATGCATGGGATTAAAAACATAAGAAGAGACTGTTGGATCAGGTCAATGGTCCACCTAGTCCAGCATCCTGTTGTCACAGTGGCCAACCAGATGCCTCTTCTGGGAAGCCCACAAGCCAGATCTGAGAACAGCAACAGTCTTCCCACGTGATTCCCAGCAACTGGCATTCAGAGGCAAACTGCCTCCAATGGATGTAGATCATAGCCTTTTCCTGCATGGGTTTGTCTAACCCTCTTTGAAAGCCATTCCTTTTTGCCTATGGCTACCAGGCTAGTGTTCAGATACAAAGTCCTGTTTTGGCTGTGGTGGTGAAGCATTACCAACCAGAAAGGGCAAGCTAACTGCTCTCTCACGGCTTATAGCCAACATAATCTAATAATAGACGGGATCCTTCTATAATAGACTGAGGAATTAAACGTTTTAAGAACTCCTGTATATTATAGTTTTGCACACATTTTCCTGGAGCAGAGGGTGCACTGAATCACAGCAGAAAGGATCAAGTTGCTTTAGGGCGAGCACACAGATGATGGTGCAGCCCTAGCAATCGTGCATAAAAACTGGAATCACTTACTGAATCACTAGCGTAGATAGCTTTAAATGGGGACCACTCAGCTTCATGGACGATAAATCTACCAATAGCCTTGATAGCTAAATTCTGGCAACAGGTTATAGAGACAAGCAATAATATTTGCACCTTGCTTGCAAGCTTCGGGAGAAATTGTAGCTCAGTGGAAGAGCATAAACTTTGTGTGTAGAAGGCCCCAGGCTCAATCCCAAGTAACTCCAGATGCTTGAAAGCCAAAAGCTGAACTAGATGGATCTCAGGTGTGCCACTGCCCTCTAGGGCTAAATTGGTGGCAGTGTGCAAGGGGGCTTTTTCTGTGGCAGCGCCCCATAGGTAGAACTCTATTCCTCAAGAAGTTAGGTTGACTTTGTTTCTATTTGCTGTTCTGCCAGCCTTTGAAGACATTTCTTCTTCAACAACCTTTTGATCCTGCTGTTGCTTAATCTTATCTATTGTTAGCTCTGGCTTTCTGTGCTCTTGATGCCTTTTGGGCGTTTTGATGCTGCTTTTAGTCTTGCTTTGTTTTGCTGATGGTTCTAAAGATGTGTTGCTCCTGTTTTTATTTTTGTGGTTGTATATAACCAGCAACTCCTTTCTGGAGCAGAAATAGGGAATACAAGCTGTTCTATAAATAAAAGACAGCTTGGATATGATCCAAAGCAAATTCATTCTTATGAAGGTTCGCTTATTACTTTTAGCAGTTCTCATACTTTAAGACTTAGGCGAATGCGATATTTATAATTCGTAGTCATCTGACCTAGAGGATTCTTCATTATAATGGAAGGTAAAATTATAAAGAAGCTGCACTGGGCATATCAAGTTCCAATTATTTCATCAGTTCAAGGAATCAATGAGTCAATTTTTGATAAAATTCCTTGCACACTGCCTTTATAAAGGCTGACAACAAGATCTAATGCGATGGGAATCAATTAAAAGTGACGCAAGGAGAATCTGTTTTTTTCTGAAGACCAGAAGTGGCTGAGCAGAAGGGGAAAAAACCCTAGCACAGCAATCTTTGCTTTGTGAAATTAAGTTAGCATTATGTTCATAAAGCAATAACAACAAACTCTCACCTTTTCTTGGTAGGTCATTTCTAAGTAAATATATCTGCACATCTTTGCCTTGATTAAAAGGGTTCTGAAGCTGTGACAAAGCTATTGGTCTGAGAAATTATTACCAAGTTTTCTTACACCTGCAGCAGCAATAGCAAAACTGAATTGCAACAGTGAACTAGGAGCTGCATAACTCATAACTACAGTGAACAAGGAGAGGCTTACTTCTGAGTAAACAGGCATACGATTCTGCTGCCATGTCTTTCTGGCATGAGCACATAGGAAGGACCTGTGATGTGACAGGGCAGTAAGAGAAACATCACTTACCTTGAGCAGGTTCCCTTGGGGGGGTTGATAATTCAATGACACCAGTGTCTGTACAACCTTAGATTTAATTTAAGGGGTGATAGTAGAACAGTAGTTCAATGTTAATGAAAATTAAAATTGCTAGAGCGTGGCTAAATTCAGAAGGGGGTGGGGGAGAGCTTCTGGTCTCATACAGCCATACCAGCTGTCTTCACAAGAACATTACAAGAACAGCTAGTACAACTGCATCTCATCCCAGGTAGTGCACTTGACTGCTGCTTCTGATTTATTTATTTTTACTGTTTAACGTCACTACTAGCTTTCCTGTAACTGAAAGACATTACAAGGAAGGAATGTTGCTGATTTCAGGCTGCTGTCTTAAATAATAAGGCCCCATCTGCACCAACATAGTGTTATGAGTTGTGGGTGCTAGGGTTTGTGGGTGCCAGACTGCCCTAAATTCCTGGGGCTGATATGTCTTAGACTTTAATGCATGCTTGGAATGTTAAAATGGGCTACCAGACAGGGGTAAAGGTAATGGGCCATCAGCTAAGTCAGAGAGAGGGGACGCAGTGCCAGATGGAAAATCGGAAGGGTCCCTCAGTTAGTTTGAAAGACAAAGGAGAGTTCTGAGATAGAATTTTAGAGCTGAGTTTAAGATGAGGTTTAGGCAGTGAGGTTGCAGGCTGTAAAAGGCTGAATCAGAAGGTCAGAGAGCCATGGCTGATTTCTGTTTTGATCCAAGGCTGCAGCTATGAGAGAAATAATACCCTTTTTGGGTGTTAATGCTGTGAGGCCCTCCGTTGTAGGCTCGGATTGTCTATGTGTGTAAATAAACCTTATATCATCAAGGCACCACAGTCTCCACTGTGCCTCATTTCCAAAAGCGAACCCAGATGCCTGGAAATGCCTGGAATCTCAAAGAATGCTCAGAGATTCGGATGGCAGGTACATTTGGTGTTAAAAGTAGGATTTGTGTTTCCTGGATGAAACCCCTGTGGACAAGGTGTGCCTGGATTTATGATGGAGGGAGGAAAGGCATTCATGGAGCCCAGCCCAGCCCAGCAGAGGGAAGATGAGCAGTGCGAAAGGGCTGGCTCCAGAGAGGGGCTGCTTAAAATGCCACTCAGCCAGCCCAGCCCAGCCCCCTGCCTCCTCTAGGCAGGGCAAGGAGAAGCCAGGAGGGAGGGAGGAAGGAGGGGCCGCCATGGTGTGCTCATGGAGGGGGGAATGGAATGGCGCAGGAAAAGAAATGAACGAACAGAATCCCCACGCCAATCCATGGACAGTCTGCAGGCCAGATCCTGAAGGCAATTGGGCCTGATCTGGCCCCCGGGCCTTAGTTTGCCGACCCCTGACCTAAAAGGAAAGAGAGAGATCCAGAGTGTGGATGGGCAACTGAGCAGCTTGGACTGTGAAGAGATGCAATCTGTAGCTGAAGGCGGGGGTGGGGGGAGGGGTGCTCTGGATGGAGCAGAGGAGCTGCTGCTAATTGACTTCTCTACTCCCTGCAAGTCTGCTGTGGAAAAGGAAGAATTGGAGGTGCCTGCGAGCGTACAAGAGCTGCTGTTGATTGATTTGTCTGCTCCCTGGGAGCCTGCTGTGGAAAAGGGGGAGCATAAGGAAGTGGAGAAGCCAGCACCTGTGGGAAAGATGGTGTTTTCCTGTGTGGAGAACACACAGGAGCAGCTCGAGGCTTGTGTGCATCCACAAGAGAAACCTGAAGGGAAACTGGATCCTGCTAAATTGAGCAGAATAACCCCCCCACACACAAAATGATTTTGCCCCTTGGGTGCCCCAAGATGATCTTGTGGCATGGCGACCAGTCCCTATAATGGATGTAGTCCTTAAAAGCAGGTTCCAGCAGCTAGGGTCAGCCAGGGTCCGGTGAGTTTGGGATGCAAGAGACATTGGGAGAGCTACAAGCTATGAAGCACTCCAGAGACGTTGAATGTACCGGTAACTGGGGAGGGGAATTCCTGGCCTCCAGCCTAGACTGCAAAATATTCCAGTGGCTGCCAAGACATCATACCCAGGTATTAAGCATACCTGGGCAACAGCAAGGATTGAACCAGCAGCTATAACCCTACTGAATGCTTCAAGCTCAGACAGACAGGGTTTGTGGTCATCTGCACTTCAAGAGAAGGCCAACAGCTGGGAGATATGAGGTTTGGGCACACACCTATGTTTCCCAATCTTCACAGTGACTTGATTGTAAGTTACTAGCCAGCTGATTTGCACTGTGTACTGGAAAGGGAGCAAAAGTTACCACCTCTGCAACACGCCAGATAAGGACTCCATGGTAAGTCTATGGCTATGTGTCCCCCCTCCCTCACATTCCCCAAAAACCAGAATAAGAGGTTGGTATTCTCTCCTGTTTAATGAATGTAGCCTTATTATTCTGTTTCACTTTTCTCCCAGTAGGTACTCAACACCTCAGACTTTATGTATGTGGATACAGCCTTTGACGCAGTCTTTAAGGGCAATTCCAGGTAGCAGTTTTCCATTTCCATTTGACAATTCAGAATGTATATTAGCACTCCAAGGAAACACAACACGTTGGCCTCAAAATGTTTTCATCTGGCACCTGGCGAGGTGCTGGAAAACACAATTAGATGAGGCCAGTTTTCACAAAACATACCAGCAGTTTCCTGTGCTGCTCAAACGAGAGATTAGGGCTAAGCTAAGCAGGAAAAGCTTTTGTGGGTAGCAGGAAGTATTCATTAATTTATTTAAGTCACTTATACTCTGCCTTTAGCACCCCCCCCAGGCTGTCAGAAGAGCTTACCAGAAGTATCACATGACCTGTTTTGTCCTGTTGCTGTCAAGAAGATCCCTTATTGCTCTGTTGGCCTTCTCCTAATTCTTCTTCTTTCTTTTTTTAAATCCTAGCCTTGATTCCTTCATGTCCCATGTTCAGAACTTGCTCCAGGCTTGAGTCTCAGGAGCCTGTCACATATGGCCCAGCAGGAGAGTGACAATTTTTTCAAATATGCACTGTGACCAGTGTACTGAAAACAGCAGAGAATTTCCTCTTTGAAAATGCTTTCTGGACTTTCCCAATGAGTCATGGCTGCTTCAGAAGTATTGCCTGCATGCATATCACTTCTGTTATGGAATTTGATTGGACACCATCCAATAAGACTTTACAGACAGCACATATCTATGCTATGGCAAGCAGAAAGTTACCATGTCAGGTTCACGGAGTTCGCTGGCACTATTTCTTATTGAGAAGTGATACCCACCTAGGGAATTTAGGGTATAAATCAACCTTTTTCTTTATAGAATTTGCAACTGAGTGCATCTGTATGATTAATATACCCTTGGTGAGTACACAGAGGAATTACTTTCTCTTTTAGCTCTCAAGTAGCTGGCTGCTTCTTTGAATGACATTTCTTACCAACCACTGAGTTAAAGTTTCAGCCTCTTCATAATTGTTGTTTTTGACCACACTTCTTTCCCCCTCAAACATTTCCTGGGAAGCAGGTTTGTCCTGATTATTCTTCCAAACAAAATATTGAGTCCCCATTATGTTATGCAACCCCAGTTGCCAGATCATTTTTCTTCCTTCAACCCATCATCACTATCGTACTTTGCTGTACACTTTTGCTGCATTTAAAATTAAATTGTGAGCTTGTTGAGACAGCTCTCATGGTTTTGATAAAATGCGTCTGTAGAATTTCTTGTTCGAGACCAAGAGAAGCAAACATAGGTATTACTCAAATGGTTTTAACTTACAGTTTCTTATGTGTATTTACAGCTGTTAAATTACAGTTATTTGTGAAAGCATAAAGCAGCATGCTTGCTTTCAAACATCTTTTACCAAAATAATTACTTTTCTGCTTACCTTCCCTACACAGATGTTTAAACTATTTTCACACATTACATCACTGTCATTATCAAAATAAGTACTCTCTAAGTATCCTTTACAACCAACTAAAAGCCTGCAATCAAAATGTGTTTTGCAAAATGTGTTTTGGTTGTAATAACTAGGCAAGAAAACTTAGGGTGGTTTTTTTTTATGAAATAACCTATTTGCTCCTGAAATGTGTGTTTGAATTTGACAGAGGCAGCCAACTGTCAACTCCATGTTGGTTGTAAAATCTAATTAACAGCTTCAAACCTCTCTCATAAACATGACACTGGAAGATGTTTCCACATTCAGAGTGGTCAAGATGTCATTCTAGAGCTGCAGTACTATTCAGCACAGAATTATATAGTACAGATTCCCCACCCCCCATGTATTATTGAATTGACAAAAACAGCAGCATGTCAAATCAGAAGACCATGGGCTAATTCACACTACTAAACTGGTATGCTGAGAATGTGAGCCGTCCTAAGATCTACAGATGAAGGGTGGTATATATTTTTTAATAATAATAGTAATAATAATAATAATATAATGTGAACTGAACAGATCTATACAGCCCTTGGCAAGTGGCAACATGGTTGCATAATTGCTCCATTATATGTTCAACTTGCCTACTCAATTCACATTTATTGCGTCAAAGTCTGACCTGTTTCTGGTACACCAATTGACAATGACTATCACCTCGTAGGAGTTGCCCTGTGATGTGTGCAGAGGTGGAAATGCACAAAAATCAACTACAGACAATGAAACTTTGGCAAGAGTTGAAAAGCCCAATTCATAATAGACTATGACTAGTTCTTATGCATGCCATGTAGTCTAAACAGCAGCATCAGTGCACTTGTATGGCATGGTTAATTGTGGTTTATGCCGCAAGCTGGACATCATTATGCAGGAACTGTGTGACAATGCCAAGTGAAGCATTTACCCACTTGAACCACATTCTCAATTTGATTCCATAAACTAGGGAAAGGGAACATGTGAACCTCCAAGTGTTGCTGGACTCCAGCTCCCATTATCCCTCACCATTAGCCATGCTGGTGAAAGCTGGTGAGAGTTGGAGTCCCACAACATTGGGGGGGGGGTGTCACAGGCTCCCCATGTCTGCTGTGAACATTGGTTCTTTCTCTGAATTTTCATTGTATTTCTCTATTGGCCATTACATAGAAAGAAGCCAAGGAAATACCCAAACAGAATGAATAGCAACTTCTCTTCACATTTAATATAGTGTAATAAGTGAACAGGATGCTCAGCATCCTATGGCCTGAAGGTTTCCACAGACAGGGCTTATATTGTCCAAGGGAAAACAATAATCTGCTCCATTTTATGAGAATAAAGCAAGACCCACAGCCTTTTGCAAATTAAGGATACAAGCTTGATTATCCCCATTTAACATACAAGTCCCATTGGGAGACAGAATGTACTGAGCCCAGTCTGAAAGTTGCTGTAATGTAGTAAAGATGGGTGGTTTGGGAACCTATGGCCTCTTTCTGGAAAGAGTTTTATGCAGAGTGAAACAGCACCATAGGCTTGAACTAGATGCAATTGTTTGTCCAGCTCACAGAAGAAAAGGAAAACAGCTAGAACACATCTGTGTTCAGATGACAAACCCTAGGCCAAAAGGCTCAAGAAACTGGATACATGAAGAGTGTGTATGTAGGGTGATATATTTAAACTGCAGGGAGGTAGACCCAAATTGAACACCAGAAAGAAATCATTGGTTTAGATTGTTGTATTATTATATTTTGTCAGCCACTGCATGCTCACTTTGCAGCAGAAGGACAGGGTAGAAGATCAACAAACAAATCAACCAATGTAGAAACAGCGCTTATATGTTTTTAGGAGGAGTTTGGAAAACTATGTCAATAACTCTTTAGGAACAGACAACTGGACTGGATCCATTTAAATTCCCTACTTTTACATAATCCTTTCTTCTTGCTGAGGAATCTGAGTGATACTGAGTGTGGGGTGTCCACTATCCCCGTTGCCCTGTACTAATACAGAGAATGGACCTAGAACATCTCCAATACCCCACTATCACACTGCATTGCAACGAGAGGCCAGTAACTGCTGAAACCTTTTGTCTTCCACAAACTTTGCCTTCCACAGTGGATCTTCTTATCAAAAAGCCCAATAAGCTTCCAAGGAACACAAGTGTTCTTAGGAACAGTCCAAAGACCACTGGACTGGGGGTTTACTGAGTCCCTGTCAATTATATTATTCTGTACTATGCATAGCAAAGAACTTTCATTTCTAAAGGTCGCCCTGAAACTACAGTAAGCCTGCAATTTATGTGGGAGTTACCTTCCAGGGACAATGCCTAAAGCCAAAAACATGTATAGTCAAAACACATTGGGTGCCAAAGCCCCTCCCCCCCAGACATCTGCCCCCTTTTTAATTATTTATTATTATTATTATTATTATTATTATTATTATTATTATTATTATTATTATTATTATGCCAAGCATGTATAACTGAATGTGCACATGTTAAATCTGTGTAAGTTGTAAGCTTATTGTACTCTCTTTTGGGGTGTGGGGGTGACTGATGCCATTTGAGTGTCAAAGTGCTCGCTCCTTCGGCAATAAAATAAAAACAAGTGCCTGCAAAAAAACACTTGCCTTTTCATTTAGATTGCTATTTTCTTGCACACTCCTGTTTCTCACACTCAACTTCAGTTGCCTGCAGTGCAACCATTACAAACCCAATCAGGGACCATGTAGTAAATGGGATGACATCACAACATGACATAGCCAGTCAGACTTGCCTGAGCCACCCATGTAAGCAATCCAGGAAACAGCAGCAAGGAGTGGGGAGGGGAATGGCAGTAATAAATATGGGAAATACCACCACCAAAGGATTGAAGAAAATGCAAATAGATGCACAATCAAAGCAATATTTGAAATATCTTCTACCCCAACCTTCAGTTTAAAGCCTAAAAATCAAGATTGGGTATATCTGGCACTGCTATAATTATGTCTCATGCAATCTTATTTATAATGCAAGTGTTTGTTCCACAAAACCAAACTGCTTTCAGAATGTCTCCACCCCCAGTGCCCCAAACAGCTGTTGCAGCCTCTTCCATCATTTCAGCTTCTCAACTATGTACTAGCAACTTTGCTGGAAGAAGTCTGGCCCTGTTTCCATGTTGCCCAAGAGACAAAACAACTGCAGTTACTGGAATATGAGCAATCTGTTTCTGATTGCCAAAAGGAGGGTTAGTAGCAGAAATAAAGCCTAGGCAGAAGGATGAAGAGTTAAATACTGTATATGAACATGCAAGTGCTGGGATAGCTCAGTTGGTAGCGCATGAGACGCTTAATCTCAGGGGTGGTGGATTTGATCCCCACATTAGGTGAAAGATTCCTGCATCGCAGGGGGTTGGACTGGATGACCCTCATGGTCCCTTTCAGGTCTACAATTCTGCGATTCTAAGAAAAGGGCAATCAAAATTAGCAGGAACTGAAACAACTCAGTGAGGAAAGGTTACAACATCTGGAGCTATTTAGTTCCAAATAAAAATAAGATATGGGGCAATGTAACAGAGGTGTATAAAATTATGAAGAACATGAAACTAGAACCCAGGGTCATCCAGGGAAGCTGGCAAATTAATGCAGGATAAATCTACGTATCAATGGCTACAAGCTATGGTGGTTAAATAGTACCTCCATGATCAGGCAAGGGCTATTGCCACCATGCCCTTCTTATGGGCTTCCCATAGGCATCTGAGTTGCCCCTGTGGGGGGGGGGGATGATGCTGAACTAGAAGACTTTTGGTCTGATCCAGAAGCACTCTTACATTAATGGGAGGAAAAATACCTGGGCAGGTAGATGATAAGGAATAAGGCATGACAAATAATGTGATAGAAGATCAAGCTGGGAGGACCAGGTCAAATATATTGGTTAGGTGGATCAGAACTGCATAAAAGCAGCAGCATGTTAGCAGAAAATAATCACATATCCAACTGGATCTGAGTTACTATTGTTTCTCCCCAAATTCAAGTTTTGGAAAGCACGTTCTTTCTCACTCTCACACTTCTTCTTCACTGTTTGCACTCAAGGTGAATTTTGTGATGCTTTATAGCATCATACGCACAAAGGACCACGTGAAACAAATATTGAGATGGTTTTGACTCAGTAATAAAGCTGATCTAGAAAAAGTCTAAAAGCAAAGATCAATCTTGAATTCCCTTTTAAGACCCATTTCACACACATACTTTTTTTTTTTTTTAATAAATTTTTATTAGGGGTTTTTACAAAATAAAGTACAAAAATAAACAACCTTTCTTTTATCTCAACAGAGTTTCATGACTTCTTTGGACTTCCTCACATCTCCCGCTGCCATTTTCATCATCATAAATTTTTCCCAGCAATTTATCATCTAATTTGCAAATTTTATAACCACTTGTTTAAATATAATCCTCTGTAAATTAATTTCCCTTAATCTCACTTTACATCCCATTTCGATCCGATTTTGTGGTGGCCAATTATTTATGATCAAACATCCTACATTTCACACACATACTACATAAAAACAAAGAATTTCCCTGTTTTTAAATACTAAGCATCTTTCCTGGGAGGCAAGTCTCATTTAACTCTTTGGTAAAAAAAAAAAAATTAGGATTGGGGTGCATGGAAACATCTCCTCAAACTATAGCCTAAATATAGGAAGAATACAAGAGAGCAGGACATCTCCAAATATAGGCCAATAGGCAGCAGCTTGCCCCCGCTGGGTTTGGCATAGCTGTTGATTATGCCAGATGTGTTAACTGATCGAAAAAATGCAGAATTTGTCATGTTTTTAAAATCATGAAAATAAATCCATACATCAAATTCATTCCTTAGCAACCATCCCAATGAAGCAGGTATGCTGATCATTGCATTGCCAGTTCTGCAATTTCTGCTGGAGTTTGTGCATTTGCCTCCCTCCCCAGCCCCTCAGTACCTCTACTCTAATACAGATGTTTTCAGAGTCAGGCTCTTTGGTTTCACACATGGCCCCAGAAAAAGAAAAGGTAGCTTTGCGAATCTCAATGGAAGCTGGGTTGGCCAACATTCCCCAATATTACACTACATATTACATCAACTGAAAAGTTCACTTCACCATTTCATTCAATAGTTCATTGTGTGCATACAAACAGACGTTAAGATTAGTATTTCTGAACCTCTTATTTAGACTGTAACACTAGTATAGCGGATTTCCCCCACCTCCCATTTGGTGAGTCAAATTCTAAAGTATGACAACAGACCGAAATCTCAAGTCACTACTAATGATGACAGCTGAAGTTCTTTCAAGCAGTCCAATTTTACGTAGCTGAGCTATTGGGGGGCGAGTATACCTTTTGTGCAAATGTCTAACTTTTCATCAGAAATACCTTCCCCACTGAATACTCCAAGCAGTGAACATTGCAACCAGAAATGACTTCAATCAGAATCTATACTATCCAACCTTGTAAAGAAACACATTCTTTCCGAATAGACTCTCTCTATACCCTTTTTTTTTGTTAACAAGAATGTATTTTAATAATGCTGACAGAAATCTTAAGTGTTACCTGGAAGCACCTTCACAGAAATAAACAATCATAACTGTTTCTTAGACCCAAGTTGCATGACTTTGGCTGTTACACACCAAATGCATCAACCCATAGCTGGCATTGCAGCAGAGCACGAAAAGCTAGCCATTCTCATGTTAACACTTCGTCATTTTTCCAGTATGCGTTCCAAAGATCTCAGAACCCCCAGGTAAAACCTTCCTTTTACAGAGTCTTAAGTTTAACCCCTTTTTAAAAAAGCACAGCTTCGCTACAAATAACTGACTGCTCAGAAAGTTTATACACAACCAGCACTGATAAGGTTTCCATCCTCAGAAGTCTCTACAGTGCCTAGCAGTTGTGAATATGGGATCATGCTCCTTATGGGGCAGTGATGTCCAAAATTAAGACAGTCCCTGAAAATGAGGCGGCACCCTGACAACCAAGCACTTTAAATTGTTTCGTGCTATTTATAAAAATTTGGGGAGGGGTCCGCACCATAGCCAAAGTGATGCACAAACTGACATTTCAGAAGTCTGACAAATGATGCATTTGCAAAGGCAAAGAAGTCTGCAGTCGTTCACTTGGGGTGTTGCTTCCTTTACCTCTCTAGCCTTAAGGCTCACTGCCTTTTAAAAAGTACTCCGGCGGGGCTAAGAAGGCATATCCCCGTTTTTTCGCAGTGACTTGCCCGTGGCTTCCGAGGAACGCCGCGCATGTCTGAATGAGCCATCCGGGCGAGTCACCGGCGGCAAGCAGAACTCTTCGTCTGCTCCGAAGCCGACTCAGGCGCACTGCACTTCAGCGGAGAAAGTTAGCACAGTCGGAGCCAGGCGTCTCCAAGCGACAAGTCCACAAGTGATAAGCAGGCGCGCGGAGAGCAACCCCAAAGCGCCGCCAGAAGCAGGCAAATCCGGAAGGCTAACGAAACAAGAAGCAGCAATGCCTCCGCTCCCGCCGCTCCTTGAGCAGATGCTTCCCCTCGCCACCCCCTCTGCTAACGCGAAGAGCCGAAACACCAGCGGTTGTTTTGCAAGCGGCTCTCTGCCGCCTTGAGCGCGCAAGTCCCCCGCCCTCCGCAGCGCTCCGAAAATAAGTTGGGAGATCCCTCCCGAACCTCTCCGGCTTCCCTCCCCGGCGCCTCCCGCCGCCCACCCCAGCTCAGCTGCGTCTGGGACTCAGGCCCGCTGTACCGGGCAGAGATCGGGGAACCCCCCTTCCTCTGCAGCCTGCACCGCCTCCAAGAAAAGAGGGGCAGCCGGACGCACAACGCCAGGCAGCCGGGGAGTGCGCCACGGGCGGCGCCCCGCTGTCCTCCTGCAAGGGCTGCGCTCGGCTCTCCCGTTGGGTGGCTCCGTGGCCCCGCGCTGCGCGCCCGCCTGCTCCCCCAACCAACCCCGCTTGGCCGCCCAGCCTGCCCGCCAGCTCACCTGGCCGGGGCCGGAGGTGCATCGGCAGCATGTCCCTGCTTCTCCCCGTGTCAGGAGCAGCTCTCCTTTCCAGAAGCAGCAGCAAGTGCGGCTGCAGGCGCCGCGGAGCTCGGCCGGACGCCCCGGCATCGCCTCGTCTCCTGCCCAGGCGGAGGCTCCCCGCGCGCCGCGTCCCTGCCGGAGACGGAGTGGGCGCCTTCCGTGGCGCTTCTGGGGTCGCTCGGCTCTCCTGCCCTCGCCGGGAGGCGGAGCACGAAGCGGCGGCTCGCTCTGCTTTGCCGGAGCAGAGGAGCTCTCTGGCTGCCCTCGACTATTGCGCCGGCTGCGCCAGGCGGCAGCAGCAGAGGCAGCAGCAGCAACAGCAGCTGGGCTTAGCTGTGCAACGCGGGGCCAAGTCCTTGGCGCGCGCAAGAGCCCGACGCTCTTCTTCCTTCTTGCTTCTCCTCTCGCTCCTGCTGCCGGTGCGAATCCGAGCCGGGCAGGAGGCGACTAAGCCCCGGCGAAAGGCTGCGGCTGGATCCCATTTCAAATCAGAGCGCGGAGGGAGGGGCGAGCGGGGAGGGAAGGGAGAGACGTGTGGGGCGGCCTTTGTGGTTTTGTATGTGTGTGGTTTTTTTTTTTTGTAAGTTAATTTCTTTCCTGGAGGATCCTCCTCCCCAGCCTTGACGCAATCCCCGAGCGGTTTGGAGACGGGGGGGGGGTTGGAAACCTGTTCCACCGGCCCCCACCATTTGTTCAAAGTCCAAGTAAAGCCGCGGCGGCGGCAAGTCTTCGCCACGCAGCGCTTCACCTTACCCCAAATCAATGCTTGGGTATATACATCCCATCGCAACCCATTCATATGCACATTGACACACTGACCCGCAGACTGCTTTGCAAAGCTGTGTGTGTGTTTGTGAGCGCGCGCGCATACACACGCGCGCGCACTCCAAAGAACGATGTCAGAGACACAGAGATTCAACAAAAGAAGCTTCTTTCTGCCACCGGAAGCGAAGTTGGGTCTTTCTGGCTAACTAGCCAACCCGCTATACACCTGCGCACCTACCTAACCCTCTCACTTAAAGGGTGGGGAAGATAGCTGGAAGAGAGAAAGCGCCCTGAACAGAGCTTGGCTGCTGGCAGCCCATAATCTTACCTTCACGACAGGAAGGGAGGGAGAGGGAGTTTCCCTCCTGTTGTTGGACGAAAATAGCTATTAAGATATGCAAAGCACTAGTGCGGCTTGCTTCTTGCCAGTTTCCGCGGATTCGCTTTGGAACTGCACCCGAAGTAGCAAATGAAGGCGAAGCTCAAGGAGGCAAGCTGCAAATTGTTTAATTGACAGCAAGCTGGCTCCTCTCTTGTTAAAGGGCCAGGGTGGTGGCAGCAGGTTGTTAAAGAAGGGAATCTGAACTTTCTCCAAGAATGGGATGGATTGGAAAAATAAGGCTCTCTTTACGGTGTTGCCAGATGTGGTACCTAATTATACCGCATGAGCATAAGGCTCCTCTGGGTAGAGAGATGCAATAATACAAGACTGGGCCTGATCCTGACTGAAGCCTCTGGGCTCTGGCAACAGGAATAAACATAAAACAGTAGAGCAGGTTTGGTCCTGAAGATAAAAAAATAATAATGGGCCATGGCACTGGAAGATCCAAAATGGTTCATGGCATTGTTTCTGGGATCCAGTTTTAACTACTACTGCTGAACTCCTACCTGGCAAACTTTTTGGAGTAAAGAAAGCTATGTAGTTTCTACTCCCCAAAATAAGCTTCTTCCATTTTAATATAGTGCATGGCACTTGGCTCCCCGCATCTCCCAGTTCACGCTGAATAATTTGTGGATAATCTGGGTGATTCAAAGATCAAGCTCATAAACAACACAAAGGGCATTTTTCACTTATGAGTGGCTGAAGAAGTGGAAATGCTTGCAGAGGAATGGGTGTGCTTGTACAATAAGGATGCTCCTGAAGTAGGGCAAAATGGAAGTGAGCCATTTAAAAATTGGATCTACACTCTAGCCAATATGGGGTTTTACAATCCAATTACAGGCACAGGAATTGCAAAAATGGAGTCAGTGTCATGTGAAAATAGCCCACAAGGGGCTAGTGAAATATTATTTTTCCATTTTTAGAGCCAAGCACCATGTCACCCCAAAACTCAACTAAAACCACAGGAAAATCTTCCCCAAAGGAAACAGAATTAATGTGTCTGCCTAACTCGGTCTTAACCACTGTGTGTACTTTCCTCAAAACCAAGTGACTGAATTGTGAGATGGATAAAGGATAGTTGAGATGGATGGCAAATGGTCCTGCCTTTGGACAGAGGGGCTCAGTAAACTATTTATTTTCCTCTTCCAATCATACTCTGAAAAGTGTGCTTCTTATCAGAAGAAAGGGAAGGTGTATTTAAATGCTGGATTTCTGCTTAATTAAAATAAATAAATAAGCATCAAACAGTAAACAAAACACTCTAAAATCTTATATAGCAATGGCATAATCACCAATGCCATCAAAAAATAAGTCACAACAGAGCTTCCATTTTAACAAAAGGTACAGATTTTCTCATCAAGTACACGTAATACCAATCAATGTTAATGGAAGTTACACAGATGCATTAAAGAATAATGTACCCCCTGGTTGGTAACAAGCTTGCAAAATAAATAGGGCTTCCCATTGAAGGGAAAGGATCTTCTAATTCATATGTCAAAAGGAGCTGGCTTGCTGGCAAGAAAACAAAAAGCCATGGAAAGCTGTGCATTTGGCAGGTTTTCAGAATTACTTCACTCGGGCAGTATTTTGTCAGGCTGCTTCAGCAGTTTATACATCTCTCTCTCTCTCTCTCTCTCTCTCTCTCTCTCTCTCTCTCTACACACACTCTTAAGTAAATACTTAGAAGTCAGCACCATTGAGTTCATTGAGATTTACTCCCAGGTAAGTCTGAAAGGGACTGCAGCCTTGGGGATCTAAACTGCATCGGAAACAAACATTGAGAAAATAAAGTTCTATGAAATTTACAGGCAGACACAATCACTCTATATATGCAAGTTTATGCCGAACACATACTAATTCATATGCAAAATGTGTACCTCCAGTGACTTTGGAAACATGCTAACACCAAGTTGAATAACCAACAGACTTTAGGAAAGTTGCTTTCCGTCACTTTCCTTGCCTTTTCCATTCCCTAACTGTAAAACAGAAGCGATGGCTGTTGCTTTCCTTATTATGCGCTCGAAAAGGATATATACTTGGTAAGTGAAATAGCTTCTTTCAACCTACTAGTTAGTGTGATTATGTTTTCAGATTGCACCTGACAATTTCTCTCAACTTGCTTTGTATATTGCTTACTAAACTGGACCTGACCTGTTACCTCCTCCCACCCCCAAGTCCGACAGCACACTCCTCATTTCATTCCAGTGCAAGACAACTGGTATTCCAGATTCAAATTTTAATGATAGGATAGAATAAGCTATTATCTAACAGCTTTTGCTCCCAAACTGTAAAACCGGGGGGGGGGGAGATACCCACAATTCCATTTTAATTATGTAAATAGTTCTATAATATTTCTGACATCAGTGGGGAGTTACTGCTTTTCTAGACAGCCGAAATCTGCACATACCAGTAACTATGTTATACTAAGAACTGTAACTTGAAAAACTTGTGTTTGAGCTCGCTTTTCTCTCCTCCCTCTTAGTCCCTTTCCCTCACCCGCTGTGACTTTTTCGATTGCGAACCTGAGTCTTAGTGCGGATTTTTAGTATGGAAGCCACTTTTTGGGTAAAGAACAAAGTATAAACGCCATAAATATTCAGCTGTGAGGAAAATACAGTGGTACCTCAGTTTAAGAACTTAATTCGTTCTGGAGGTCTGTTCTTAACCTGAAACTGTTCTTAACCTGAGGTACCACTTTAGCTAATGGGGCCTCCTACTGCCACTGCACCGCGGCGGTGGTGCAATTTCTGTTCTCATCCTGAAGCAAAGTTCTTAACCCGAAGTGTCTGTAACTCGAGGTACCACTGTAGAAGGAAAACAATTAAACCAGATTGGCATAATGGACATGCAAATTGATTTGGATGAGTTTTGTTTACAGTGAAGTAGTACAATGCTTCACTACCATGTTCATATAGGCAGACTGAGGTTGTGCACACATTAGTGGCTTGAAACCCACCAAGGTTGTTTCTCCCCGCCTTCCACCAGCTGTGTTTCAAGCCACATTCTTACATTGCTGTACAGACCAGAGAGGGGGCAGGGATGTCTCCAATAGGTCTCCACCTATTACCTTATTTGTTTCCCTGCACTGAGCTCCAATTCCTGTTCGGTCATCTGTGCATGTACGAACGGCTGCCTGAAATGTACACACCCCAGCTTAACCTTGGCTCCTCTTTTCAAATCAGTTTTTAGGGAAACAGCATCAAAACAGGAGTACTTCTCAAGAAGCTGCAGGGATACCTGTGGATTGTGGCTCATGTCGTGTGTACTCAGCTTCAAGCATCAGCAGGGGGAGCATACTGGAGCCAGAGGTAATGTGTATACAAGCCTGAGCTGTAAAGCAAATGACACACTGGTGTGTCAACTTGCCAAATCCCAGTGTTCTAAGGTCAGTCTCTTTCCTACCAAACAATAAACTTTGTGAAGCAGCCCTGAGAAAAAGCAGAATATTTTTTCCTTTCATCCCATCTTCTCACAAACACTGTATACAGTGGTACCTCGGGTTAAGTACTTAATTCGTTCCGGAGGTCCGTTCTTAACCTGAAACTGTTCTTAACCTGAAGCACCACTTTAGCGAATGGGGCCTCCTGCTGCTGCCACGCCGCTGGAGCACGATTTCTGTTCTCAACCTGAAGCAAAGTTCTTAACCCGAGGTACTATTTCTGGGTTAGCGGAGTCTGTAACCTGAAGCATATGTAACCTGAAGCGTACATAACCAGAGGTACCACTGTATTTACATTGTGTATATTTGTTCCAGAGGCAGTCTTAGGGCAGCTTCCCAGCTATGGCAGAGTCCTAAAGTTCTCTTTTCCAAAGCCTAGTTAGCACTTGCCCAGGTTTGGGAAGTAGCTGGGAGAACTCTAGGACCCTTCCAGAGCCCTCACGCCTCCTTCCCCGAAGGCCCCCCCCACAACATGGGGGCATGTATGTCAAATTTGGGTCTAGTCTGAGTGGCACAGTACCAAAGTCCACCCCTGCTTGCTATATATTCAGTGCAAACATTGTTCTGGTGGCTAATAGCCCCATATACAGTGCAGATGGTGAGGTACCAGCACAGATTGAAGTCTCATCTATGGGCAATAGAGCTTAGATATTTGAACTTGGGTTATCTTCCTAGACATCTCTCTAGGCATACACCACTTGCAGGGAGAAAAACAAATATGTTAAGTAATGATCGTTTTGTGTGTCTGATTAATAAACTAGGAGTTGGAGGGGGGAAAGGTGTTAAAGAGTATGTGGTAGTGGTACATGGTCGCAAAGAAGCAAAGGCAGTTCAACCAGTGGCACAGTGTAAAAATACTTATTTTGCTTTTCCTAATTACTGCTTCTTCAGTACCGCCTTCTTCAGCTGCAAAAGAGAACCAACTATTAGAGCTTTTCTTCACTTTTGAATTCCCTGCGTACAAAACTGGTTGCATGTTTGCAAGTATTATTTGAAGTCCAGCCAATTTTGTCCTTTGTGCTTTTGCATCGCAACGCAAAAGAAAGAAAAGGCAGTTATAAGCTGTGGAATAAAATGAGAACTGAAAGTGTGAACATGTATAATAAATCAAAGGTCTGGCAAATGAGAAGAGGGGGGAAATGAGCTGAAATCCAAGTTATAAAGCTGCCTTGCACAGCTTCTGCCACTGTAACTAATTGTGGCATTCCAAGCAGAAATCTTTCCCAACCCTGATGCTAACATCCTTTTAGTTTGAGACGCTGGAGAGTGAACCTGGAATCTTCTGCAAGTAGTACAACAACCACTATAGGATAGAACCCAAGTTTTGTTGTGCCTTGATCTTACAATGTGATTTAGATGGATGACTGTTGGATCATTGTATCAAACTGAATTTCATGGTTAGCATTAAAGGTAAAGGGACCCTGACCATTAGGTCCAGTCGTGACCGACTCTGGGGTTGCGGCACTCATCTCGCTTTACTGGGGTTTACAGCTTCCAGGTCATGTGGTGATTTAAGAAGCACATTTCAGTAACTAATATGAGAGAAAGGGGCAAAATAGAATATTGTGGAACATCTGAGATATTAGGTTGTAAGGTTGTCTGGTGATGTCCATGTGTAGAGTCGTCTCTTGTGTTGTTGGAAAAGAGTGTTTGTGATGACCAGCTTCTTCTCTTGGCAGAACTCTATTAGCCTTTGCCCTGCTTCGTTTTGAACTCCAAGGCCAAACTTGCCAGTTGTTCCTTTTATCTCTTGACTCCCTACTTTAGCATTCCAATCCCCTATAATGAGAAGAACATCCTTCTTTGGTGTCATTTCTATAAGGTGTTGTAAGTCTTCATAGAATTGGTCAGTTTCAGTTTCTTCAGCATCAGTGGTTGGTGCATAAACTTGGATTACTGTGATGTTAAAAGGTCTGCCTTGGATTTGTATCGAGATCATTCTATAATTTTTGAGATTGCATCCCAGTACAGCTTTCGCCACTCTTTTGTTGACTATGAGGGCCACTCCATTTCTTTTACGGGATTCTTGCCCACAGTAGTAGATATGATGGTCACCCGAACTGAATTTGCCCATTCCCGTCCATTTTAGTTCACTGATGCCCAGGATGTCAATATTTATTCTTCCCATCTCATTTTTGACCACATCCAACTTACCAAGGTTCACGGTTCTTACATTCCAGGTTCCTATGCAATATTTTTCTTTACAGCATTGGACTTTCCTTTCGCTTCCAGACATATCCGCAACTGAGCGTCCTTTCGGCTTTGGCCCAGCTGCTTCATCAGCTCTGGATCTACTTATACTTGTCCTCCACTCTTCCTCAGTAGCATGTTGGACGCCTTCCGACCTGAGGGGCTCATCTTCCAGCGTCATAACTTTTATATGACTGTTGCCTTTGTCCATGGAGTTTTCTTGGCAGGGATACTGGAGTGGCTTGCTGGTTCCTGCTCCAGGTGGATCACGTTTGGTCAAAACTCTCCACTATGACCTGTCCATCTTGGGTGGCCCTGCAGGACATAGCTCATAGCTTCTCTGAGTTATTCAAGCCCCTTCGCCACAGCAAGGCAGTGATCCATGAAGGGGTACTTGGCTATAGAACCTACTGAACTCAATAGTTGTGAGCATAGTTGCATAGGATTGTGCTGCAAATAGCACATTATTAACAGGAGCTTGGTTTTGCAAGTTAAAATGCCTCAATATAAATGCTGATGATAACTCACAAAGATACATTTCCATTGTTTAGCAGCACACTGTTGGCTAGTAATAATTAGATTGGGAAGATGCAGAGCAAAAGTAGTATTAAATTACTGAGATAATATTGATTAATATGACAACACTTCTGGCTGCTTAGCAAAATAGTAATCTGTCTTTCTCTAGTGTCCGGTCACAACCCCTCCCCCCCCCAATATGATTAACATACAAGATCTTATTACTACAATGAAATGAAAAGACATAGGCTAGATTAATAAATGTATAATTGAGGTATTAAAATGATTAATATGGCTGACAGGAGCAAGTGCAAATGCATACAGAAGATGCAGATTAAATGACCGTTTGAATTAATAAAGGAGACTGTATACAACAAAGAAGTAATATCTGAGGTAGTACCAATCTCACATTCTTTTATTCGTCTTCTGCAAGTAGCCTCTTTACGATCCGCATGCAGTTTAGAAGGAGGAACTGCAAAGATTTGAGAATGATCAGGAAAGACTACAGCCAGTTCCTATGTATGTTTATTCAGAAGTTTCAGGGATTTAATTCCAAGTGATATGCATAGGACTGCAACATTCTACATTTATTTTATAACTCTACATGCAGAGCTTCACAATAAGTTCACTAATTGCTACCCCCTCTCATTCTCTCTTGATAATACTTTGTGCATCTGATCAAGGGGACCATTAAAGCTTTTGCTTTACGCCATTCGAGAGTCTTCAAGGTGCCACAAGACTCCTTGTTGTTTTTGCTGCACCAGATTAGCACAGCTATCCCTCTGGAGCATGGGTAGGCAAACTAGGGCCCGCGGGCCAGATCAGGCCCAATCGCCTTCTGAATCCGGCCCACGGATAGTCCAGGAATCAGCGTGTTTTTACATGAGTAGAATGTGTCCTTTTATTTAAAATGTATCTCTGGGTTATTTGTGGGGCATAGGAATTTGTTCATTTCCCCCCTTCAAAATATAGTCCAGCCCCCCACAAGGGTTGAGGGACAGTGGACTGGGTCCCTGCTGAAAAAGTTTGCTGACCCCCTGCTCTGGACAAAGTTAATAGTAAATAGTCTTTCTGTCTCTATTCTTTCTAACACAGAGTCACCTTTGTGATGGAGCAGGCTCTTTTCTGCTGATGCTGGCTCAAGCAAGCACTTGAAGGGTTAAAGTATGTGTGTCTCTTTGCTTGTCATAACTTCTCAACGAGAACAGAACAAGATTGTCCATCTATTAGAGTGTGTGCCAATGCCACTTTGGGATCTTAAAGGCTGCAGAGCAATGCTTACCAAAAGGAGAGTGTGTGTGCAGAGTGGATGCAGAGAGAAAAAACATGATAATATTTGAATTTGCTCCCTACCATAGGTCTCTCAAGCACTTACCCCCTCCCCTGGTATCTCAGCCTCCGCACAGTTAGGCACAGAGAAATTTACAGTATAGATTTGTATAATGGCATTAAGAAACTGGCAGTTTTATTTTCAATTCCTTTCCTAATGATCCCTAACATGAAATGTGACTTATTCACAGCTGCCACACACTGGATTGACATCTTCATCGAGCTATTTACTATGACCCCAAGGTTCCTCCAGTTCAGACCCCATGAGCATATATGTGAAATTAACATTTTATTTTATTTTATTATTTTGGCCGGTGCGCCTTTCAAAATAATGTAAAATAGTGGCCCTTATCTGAAATTTGGGGAGCCTGATGTCTTTGGAAGCTAGTACAGTCCTTGCAAGTTTCATGCCATTTGGATAGAAAACCTGGAAGTTACAGACAGCAGATGAATGGTTGGGCCTCCTGATGCACTCTGCGGGGGGGGGGGGAATCTAGTAAATTAATTAATGCAATTTCAAGAAAAGGAAAAGGAAACAAATTAAATAAAAATGAACCAAAAAGCTATGTGGGGGGAAATCACTTGCATCTCTTAGTTACAGCCTCTTTCAAATACACACACACAGCTCCACAGCAGCAGATTAAAGGCATGTTTGCAGTGTCTGTATTTCCAAAGACTTGGCTCAGGAACAGCATCTGGAGATTGCACCAGTAGCAGCATTGAATAGTATGTAGGGTGGCCATCATTTGAGCTTTTACAGCTTGTGTAGTTGTGCTTTTAACAATGGTTGGATTGACACCAGTTAGCAGGTAATGTTTATCTCCATGCTGTGAAAAGCTTCTGTTGCTGATTTTTGCTGATAAAGTTGTTGTTGAAAGCACAAGTCTTTTTGTCTGTTCTGTTGACAACCGCTCTCAGTAGCCTCTCTTATTTCCATTGGGAGCGGGCAGAACTCATTAAAGAAGTCTTTGCTTCCTCCTCAGTATATTCTTGATATGTTTGCCTTAAGTCTGTGGTGAGGGCATTGCTCTCTGCCTGTTAGTCACTTGAGATGGCAGTATGCTTTTGTTGAAATAAGGGTAGTGAAAATGCAGCTAAGAAGCAAAAAAATCAAATATATATGCCTGACACCCTTCTTTGGAAATTAAACCAATGCCCAGACTTTACTTGCAGAAACTTATAGATGAATTAAAACAAAATATTTACAGTCACATGTTTCTCCAAGCATGGGCTTACAGTCCCTACTTCTAACTTCCAAGCAACTGTATTTTCCTCTTTCCAGAGCTCAGCACTCAGCCTTCTGTATCTCTGTTAGGTCCTGCCTTGCAGCTCCTATGAGAGATTTCCATTTTTATCTTCTCCTGCAGCTTCGCTCCCTTTCTTTCAAGCAGAGAAGTAGCATCCCAACACTCTATTCAACTTAGCAGTGTTCACAGTGGATTCTGACACACAGTCATCTTGCTTCACACAAAACGGAATGTCTCCTTCATTAGATAGCTCCCATGTGACCAACATTAGCCAATCACATGAGAACTACTGGAGAACTCTCTAGAATTCAGTTACCAATCAATCAAATTTAAACACGTAGTAATGCAAACAAGCATTTACCATTTCTGTGAATTAAATTACTATACAGTGGTGCCTCGCAAGACGAAATTAATTCGTTCCGCAAGTCTTTTCGTCTTGCGAGTTTTTCGTCTTGCGAAGCACGGTTTCCCATAGGAATGCATTAAAAATCAATTAATGTGTTCCTATGGAAACCGCCTTCAGACCAGGTCCGGGGACAGTCTGTCCCCCGACCTCTTCTGAAGGCCGGTGGGGGGAGAAAGTCTTTGCTCCCCCCCGCCTGCCTTCCCGGGACAGCGGAGACTTCTCCGCTGTCCCGGGGCGGTCTTAAAATGCTGGCGGGCGGCAGCGAACCCTTCGCTGCCGTCCCCCAGCATTTTAAAAGCCCCCGGGACAGCGGAGACTTCCCGGGGCGATTTTAAAATGCTGGCGGGCAGCAGCGCTGCGTTTCTCCGCTCTCCCGGAAGGCAGGCAGGGGGGAGCAAAGACTTTTGCCCCCCGCCCGCCTTCAGAAGAGGTCCAGGACCTCTTCTGAAGGCCGGTGGGGGGCGAAAGTCTTTACTCCCCCCCCCCCGCCGCCTGCCTTCAAAAGCCGTCCGGGAAAGCGGAGAAACACGCTGCGTTTCTCCGCTCTCCCGGGAAGGCAGGCAGGGGGGAGTAAAGACTTTCACCCCCCGCCCGCCTTCAAAAGCCGTCCAGGATAGCGGGAAGCGCTTCCCTGCTATCCCGGACTGCTTTTAAAATGCTAGCGGTGGGGAGCAAAGCCTTTCGGCCCCCGCCGGCCTTCCTGGACCTCTTTTGAAGGCCGGAGGGGGGGGGAAAGGCTTTGCTCCCCACCGCTAGCATTTAAAAGAGGTCCCCGGAGATTTCCCTATGGGCTTTCTTCTTGCGAAGCAAGCCCATAGGGAAATTCGTTTTGCGAAGCGCCTCGTCTAGCGGGTTTTTCGTCTTGAGAGGCCTTCGTCTTGTGGGGCACCACTGTATTTAGCATGCTTTCTTGAGAGTAACCTCCTCATTCTAGGCACCACAGCTTGCCATTTAAGAAGCTACATGAGGAACTAGGTTCTTGTCAATTTCACTCATAAGCAAGAATATTTGGTTCCTCTAGTCCCCCCCCCCCCCGAGAAGTGAAGAAGGATCCAGGGAGCAGCCTGGAGCCCTCCTGGCCAGTAGATCTGCTAATGAGGAAAAAAGCAACAACAACCTCACTTTGTTGTCTGATTTCAAAGTCTGGGGCTCCTACAAGTAGTTCCTATGCTACTGCAAACTGCAGCAAAGGAATGTGCTGGGACAAAGAGAGGCTAAAGGGATGAGGAGTGAGGAGAGGAATGCTGCAGCCGTCAGTTTAAGAACTTAAAATAACAAACAACGGCAAACTAAATGTGCAGATCTTTGCTTTGGCACTTGGTGGCACAACACTATATTTTGTATTAAGGACTAAGGCGTGGGGCAAACTGTGGAAGTTAGCATGAGTCTGATAGAGAAATCCTTGAATATTCCTAAAATGTGCATTTGTTAGAAACTGAAACTAAATTAAGAATCTCAGCTTTGTGAATAGCATGGTGCACAATGCATTGCTTAAAAAACAACAACAACCCAGATAGGTACACTGCTGAATGTAAAATTTCAGCTCTTCTGTTTTCACAACGACTGACAGGAGTGAGACCTTGTCAGAGTATAAACATCTGTGCTCAGAGATCTGCACTGGTTGCCAATCTGCTCCCAGGCCAAGTTCAAGATGTCGCTATAGCCCTTAACAGCTTGGGACCAGTTTACCTACAAGATCGTCATACCCCACATGTGCCCGCTTGACCCCTTCAATCAGCAGAATTGGCACAACTACAGGTGCCACATAATACCAATTCCACGTTTGTAAGAACTTGAATCATTTAGTCTGGCAGTATAGAAAAAAGTGGGGAGAGAAAAGCTTTTCTCCATCTATCATAACACTAGAATTCATGGGCATCTCAAGATGCTGAACATCAGAATATTCAGGACATACAATAGAAAGAACTTCTTCCCACAGTGCTAAGTCAAGCTATGGACTTATGCTTCCACAAGAGGCAGTGATGTCCATCAACATGGGGTGGTGGTGGCTTTGAAAGAGGAATTAATAAGGCTATCCATGGCTATGAACTCTGATGTCTATGGTTTGCATCCACTCTTGGTGGCAATAAGGTTCTGAATACCGGCTGCTGAAAACCGCAGGAGGGTAATATTGGTGTTGTGCTCAAGTCCTGCTGGTTGGCTACTGTGAGAACAGGCTGCAGGGCTAGCCTAATCCTTTGGGCTCTTCATATATTCTTACGTTAAAACATATTAAGCAGATGTCCTGTAAAATGCACTCATTGCTTCCTTACAACCTATATATCTCAGATGTTCCACAATATTCTACTTTGCCCCTTTCTCTCATATTAGTTACTGAAATGTGCTTCTTAAATCACTAAGTTAAAAAAAGTGGATATCACAATATTTCTGTTCATTTTCATGGTGCCCCAAGGATCTTTGTGGATTTGTTTACAACAAACTAACACAGCTACCTCTTTGGAGCTTTGAGTTTGGATATAAAACTGTAGCCCTTCGTGTTCTTCTAATCCAGATTAACAGTCTGCTCCACCCCCCCTTTCCCATGCAAAGGAGTCTTTGGGGATGGAACTGCATGCAAAACCATGAGCATGTATAGACAAATGCAAATGAAAATAATCTTTTGCATGTATCATTACCCTAACTGTACTCACAATCATGATAATTACACAATTAATTCTAGCTTGATCGCTTGCCTCAGCAGTTCTGTAAATCCAACCCACACAATGTATTCTGTATACTTGTTCCTAGCAACCAACAGCCCCTGTCAGGCTTTTGGTGGCAACAGTGTGGATAATTAAGGATGGCCTCCCGCCTTCGTTTTCTTGTCCTGTGTCACTAGCTACACAGGGCTGCGCCACAGGGCATGAACCTGCTTCCTGAAGCATTGCCCTCTCTCAAACGTTATGCATTCCCCACTCAACTCCTTACACTGGTGAGAGGGATGTTTGCATTTTGCTGCTGCCATCAGCTGACCTATGTGTGTATGCACATATGCAGTGCATTTGCACACACAATGATAGATGAACATGTGTGCACACCAGTGCTTTCAGAAATAATTTGATGCAGGAACATTGGTATGGTGAAACTTAATCACTGCTGTATTTTAAGTAACAACAGCAAGATTATATTATGTTATCTTTATCTCAAGCCCAAGTGGAGATTTGAAGCCTGGTCCCACAGGTCTTTGCCAAGGTCACTGAACAACACATGTTGGTAGCACAGCCAGTATGCGTACTGGGTTGCAAAGTATGAGGGCAGTTTCCTTTCCCAAGGATCTACAATCTAGAATTTGACACGGGGAGTGGGAAGGAAATGAAATACAAGATACACAGGAGAAGAATAAGCATTAATTTCAGCTAAGCATAGATGGGCTTGTTGAATTTATTTATACAGCTGATCCCAAACTTACATCTGATGAAGTGGGCTTTTGCCAATGAAAGCTTATTCTGCAAAGAACTTGTCAGGCCCATACGCCATAGGTTTATATGTTGTTGTTGTTTCTTCTGAATGTGGTTTCTTTTTGAATACTTTGCCTATTTGGAAATTCTGTACTCACCAGCTGCATTAAATCAGACAGTTTTCCATCACTGCACAATTTACTGTCTTACTACTTATTGCTTTCTCTGGATGGGGGGAAAAAATCTGCACAACAGCCACACTGCTGTCACAGCCACTCTACACAGCATTTCTTATAGGAGGCTTGTTTGAATGCTTGTCTTCTTGAGACTGCCATCTATCTGATCAGTCAGGACACAGAGAAAGTTACCCAGTTTTCAGGTCACCTTATCCTTGAAGCAATTAATTCCTCTTTGATGGGTTTAAATTATTACATGGATTCACCACTGCAACTGTTTTGAAAGATCACATTGTACCTAACTTAGGAGCACGACAGACAGTCTTTTGCATCTGCTATGACTGAAATGAATGAAATTACTAAGTACTTACATTAGCAATACTGAAATGTATTTCTGTGCTAGTAACGTTGAGGGACTGTCCCTTTAATAGCCTGTGATTATGCTATTAGGAACATTTCTAGATTTTCAAACAGCTGACCAGAAGATTAGAAGGATCATAGTATGTGAAGGACTACCTGCATTGTCAAAATACTGTTCCAAAATACATCTTCAGAAACTCTTACATGAGAGCAATGAAGAGATATATATTCAGGATAATAATGGAGCAGGCTCAGCAGCAAGCACAGGGTTCAGAAGTCATGATTCCAAGGCACACAAGCAAAGCAAGGGATGTCGAACTGAAGAGAATCAACAAGGATGTCCCAACAGTTGTCATGCCCATCCCACCAAGCTTCTAAAGATGAGGTGGTGTGAACTCACTTATGAGGTGGTAAGAGCTCACTTATGAGGATATCTTATCTTATGAGACTGCTGTGCATGCAAACACATGCTCTGTCTGGGCTGGTGTGCCTGATCAACACTCATGGGAGCAGTGCCTGGTTCTCAGAGACAACTCTGTGTCCTGTCCCTCTGACTCTGCAGGAGGGAAAGTAGGGACAGCCAGTAGATCTGATGCCTCCTTGCCAACACCTAGAGTCACAACGGGAGAACCTCCACCTCTAGCTGCTAGTCTCCAAGCCCCCCACTACTACTTCTTCCTCTTCTTCCTTTCTGGGGCTGCCAAACTATGTATGCCAGATTCTGACAGAACCATGGGGCCCATGACATGGACTATAAGCACACACACATAACCTGTTTCTTCTTTTTTCAGATTCCTTCTTCATGATCTTATTGTTGGAAACCAGCAGTGCAGGGAGTGATAATCTAGGCCAGGGTGTGTGAATCAGACAATACAAGCAACCCCCCCCCCCCAATGCTGCTCCAAGAGGCTTCATCAAGGGCAAGTGTAGTCCTCAGGTCAGAATAGGTCAGTCATTCCTGACATAGACACTGGGCATGAACATTGGCTATTGTCTCTGTGTGGTTTGTTTAACATAAATGCTGCAGGAACAGAAACACACACATATTCCTATAACTCTGTTTTTATTACTTTATTTCAAAACTTTTACATCACTCTTCCTCTAACTAATCCATAAGCAGTGAATGACAAGACAAACATAATCATCATAAGACATTCAATAAAACCAACTATAAAAATAGAAGCAATAAACCTATACCACTGGAAAAAAGACATTCAACTGAAGCACTTAAGAGTTTCCCAAAACAATAACTCACCTGGATTCCCAAATGCCTAGCAGAAACTAATATTATTGTGCTTTTTGAGTGTTCCTAGTACCTTGCATATGTAATCTTACTACTCCTTACATTGTCCCCTATAACGTTGGTCGGTATTATTATCCCCATAGTGCAGAAGAAGGATTTGAACTCAGGGATTTCCCAGGTCATAGCTAATACTTCTAGTGGCTACTTGCCTTCAAACTAGACCTGAGCCAAACTGGGAGCTTCAGTAACACTTTAGCACCCCTCTGTTGTTGGTTTTTTTTTTTTTTTTTTTTTTTGCTATATCGTCATTCTTTTCTGCACTGCATTTTGGTAATGAAACCACCACACGGCAGTACTGCAGACCAGAGAGACAGCAGCATGGATGCACATTTAGATGTGCATCAGGATGATATTGCCTACCTGCACTTTATTACACTTGTTGGAGATGAATGCTCAAATGTACCTTCTGATGAATGACAGCAGCATGGTTTTGTCTGCCTGCGCTGAGGTCACCATGAAGCCAAATGGTTGTGTGGCACCATTGCATCCACTATGTGATTCCCTAGTTGGATGGGATTACACAGTGAAGAGAAACACACCCTTTTTTAAAAAATATGGTGCCAACGTAGCAGCAAAATGGATGCAAATAGAGACCAGCAAGAGGAAGGCAAATGGGATGTTTTGCACTCATCGAAAGCTTACTGCCTCATGAAAAAAATTTGAGGATGAAATGTAGTGCAGGCAGCAGAGGTACATAAGGGACACACAGTGCATTTCAGGAGAGAAAGCTTTGTCCTACATATTAATTTTTCTCAGGAGGAATAAGATTTTTCTGCCCCTCTAAAGGAAGTCATATTGATTTTCATGGAGTAATGAAGCAGTTATGCTTAGGATAGCAGTCTTAATTTAATTTCCAGTTCAGTGGTCATTTGAATGTAAAAAGTGCCTCTCCATCAATTTACAACACAGGTGCAGCAATGAAAGGGGCAAGTGGTGGGGGGCAAGCTACTTGTCAGGGGGCGGGCATGCCTCCCCACCTCCCTCTAGTTCCACCTATGGGTGCACCTTGCTTTCAAATATCAATACAATTTTACTCATGTCTACTCAGGGGAAAGTTCCATTAAGTTCAGTGGGGCCTAATCCCAGTAGGCAGGTACAGAATTGCAGCGTATGACTGCAATATGTACACTTATATATTAGACACCATTGAACACAGTGTAAACATGTACCAGATTGTGCTGCATGTCCCTAAATCTGTAATGTAAAATATTTCTGTGCAGGGAATTGCAGCACCATTACAGGGTAGCTGCTCTCTGCATTCATTGATGTAATGTCACATGAGTGTGGACCTCAGAACATCCCCATCTCCTTCTCCTCCACATATCAGGGAAGCCCTTTGGGTGATCTCCAACTCCCTTGTCCTGTGAGCACAAAGAATTCCACTTGCGCAATGGGACCTTCCCTTCCCTTCCTTCCCCTTCCCTTCCCCTGTGTGGGTCTCATATTTCCCCCCGTAACATATATAGTGGTACCTCGGGTTAAGTACTTAATTTGTTCCGGAGGTCCGTTCTTAACCTGAAGCACCACTTTAGCTAATGGGGCCTCCTGCTGCTGTGCCGCACTGCCGAAGCAAGATTTCTGTTCTCATCCTGAAGCAAAGTTCTTAACCTGAAGCACTATTTCTGGGTTAGTGGAATCTGTAACCTGAAGCGTATGTAACCTGAAGCGTATGTAACCTGAAGTACCACTGTATTGGGTCTGCATAGGAGGAGCAGGGGATTTCTGGTGTTGTACAAGAATAAATCCTTATGCCGATGGGACAGTTGCTTAGTGCTACATTGGATGCAAGTTTTGGTTCCCAGCAGAGGGAGATTTAGGGCAGCACAACTGGATCCCCCCAGCACTGGGCGTTGAACTGAGGCGGGCACCCTAGGGTGCTGCGAGTATGACGTAGCGCACATGCAGAATGGAAGGCGAGAGGCAGTGGGGGTGCCAAATTTTGGTCTTGCACAGGGGGCCGCTGAAATTTGAAAGACCAAAGTCTGTCCCTAGTCCCAGTGTTATACAAAACGGAGAATACAATTTGAACAAATCCAAAACTCTGAACTACATTTCAACAGCTACCTTTCCTTTGTGGTCCTGGATTTTTTTATTTTTATTTATTTACTTTAAACTTGCTTCATGTTTGACAGAAGCTGGAGATAATTACTTCACTATCCTGACTTCAGTGGCATTTGGGGCCTTCAAAATAATTAATTATCTTCGTTTCAACCAGTTATAAACATCATATAATTACCCATTTGGGTGATTTATATCTCACTTGCTTTTATTAATGCGAACTGCTCTGCAGATTCCAACTGGTCCTCTTTGTTATTCAACATTGTCTCTGAGTTATTAGGAGCTTTAATTTCTCTCCTCACTTGAAGAGGTGTCAAGCTCTCACCATTTTCTCTACATGCATAAGCTTCCCCTACTTGATTTGTCCTTTTAGGAAAAAAGTAATCATCATTAGAGACAGAAACTATATTAAGCAAAAAGCAGATTGAGACCAATTGGACCTTTTAAAATGATGATTTTGCTGATTTCTGGGTTTTTAATGGCACGCCCATGCTGTTGTTCCTGCTTTTAAGACGAGATTTGAAAATTTCCAGCTCTGTTTCAATGCATAAAGGCCACACAGAATGTGATTATAAAAATCAATGACAATTTCACCACTGAGTTCGATAATAGCAGGGGCAGAGGATGGAGCAGAGAAAAAAAAAACAGTGAGAGAGAGAGAGAGAAAAGGTGAATCTGAGAATAGAATCTCCTTGGGAATGCAGGTTGCTGATGGTTTCTTTAAAAAGAGAGGGAGCAAGTAATCTAGAATCTGCTCCCTGATGCAGCAGACTTTCCAGGACACCATTTCCCCTTCAAAATTCTCTGAAGGAACTGGGCGAGCATCAGGAGCCGGTAATCAGCAGATAGTAGGATACATCATTCCCTTTAAAAATCATTGTTGCCCAGATTGCAAGCCTACAAGTAGTTCCAGGCATCCTCAGGGAAGTGTCAGGGGAACAGGGTCCACCAGTGCTGATGCCTGTTTCTGGTCCTGTCTCCCTGGGCCTAGTGCTATTGAGCAGCTGCAGTTTGGCAGAAACGAGGAAGCTGCCCCAGCCAGAAAACTCACAGCAGAGGGCACATGGTTAAAAATACACCACCGCCAACTGAGAGTCCCAATCTGGGCTGAACTTGCATTTAAGGACAAACACGATAAACATCACATGAAATTAGGCACTAAGCCTAATTATATGCAACCAAAAAAATAAAAATAAAAAATCTTGTTCCTAGTCCTCTTATTCTGTGGTCTCCCCCATTGCAAATGCTACATTGCAAACTCCTTTTTTCTTTTTCTTTTTGCAGGAACCGTCCTCAAATAGTTTGTAAAGTGCCACAGACATTTATGGTCCTATATAAATAGTAAACCATATTCACCTTTACTGCATTGTTGGGAGAATTAACGACCCTAGGAGTCTATTAATGATTTCATTAATACCAGCAGCTTCATGTGAAACTGATTCCTTCCAAAATAAGGGACTATATATTCTGCACACACTGATGAGGTAGCCTAGGCATTCTGCCAAGTTTTATTTGGGAGTTGCTCTCTTGTTGCTGAAAAGCCTTGATGACTTAGTAATCATGGTTGGAGTAAGTCATCTTCAAACCTGACCTAATTTTTCATCCTATCTGTAGACCAAGATAATGGCAGAGACAATCACAGACGCATGTTTGGAATGCGAAGCGAAAATTCCTGCCCATTTGGTTTTCAGAGAAAACAGCAAAGCTTAAGCGTGAAAACTTCACCCACTGTGCAATTCATCGTACCAGAAAGCCACATACTCTGAAATGATGTATTATTGTATCATTATATGTACATTGATGAAATATTGTTTTATATTTATGTTTTAGTAAGTATTGGGCAGCAAAGAATGGCTTGGTTTCTTCTTGGCAAAGGAACATAATGAGGACACAGAAAAGACTGGAGCATTTACTGCAGAGCATACAAGACTCTTCTCTGACATGTAGCATCTCACCTGTAGCCACACGTACTTGAAGAAAACACTGTGTGTTTTGGGGCTGCAACTTGCACTGTACCTCCTTTGACCCTCATCCAAAAGGGGGTACAAATACAAAAGATTTCCCAATAGTGTAGTGCCTGAATTGGCTCACTTATTTGAAACATTCTGGGCTACCAAGGCACATCACTGTGGTAAACTTTGTTCATGTTCTCTGCACATTGTAGCACATAGTGTGGAGGCACAAACCATGGTATGGTCTGAAGTCACATGAGCCCACCTGCTTGCTGAAGCTAAGCAGTCTAGGTCTGGTCAGTGCCTAGATGGGTGACCACCTGGAAATCAAATGAATGCTGCCTTGGGTTCCATCATGAGAGGCAGGATATAAATGTAAGAAAACAAATGCTTAAAATCATATAGATTAATCTGTGGCAGTGGATGCCTGGTTCTCACATAGCACTAAGTCATTTATTATTAAACCATGGAGCCATGGTTTTCGTGAGCTTACAAACCTTTGCTTATTTCAACTATAGTGTTACCTGTGAATCCAGCCCACTTCCTTAACTATAGCTTCTTTAGCCACTCATGACCCTCACCAAGCTATAAAGGTGGATGGCAAGAACATCTTGAAAACAACCAAAGTTTGGAGAGACAGGAGATGGTTTGCTTGATTGTCTGTGATACAACTGATGGTTATCTTGTGTAAGGTTCAAACAATCCATGGCTTAAACCCAGGGGTCAGCAAGGTTTACCTTGCCTGGGCTGGTTCACTCCCGCAGAGATTGCTCCGTGGGCTGGATCGCATCTGCGCAGATGCGATTTCAGGTGTCGCAGAAGTGAGTCCCCGCTCCACGCTGCACCAGTTTAGCACAGCACGGGGGGAGTCACCAAGCAGACAGCTTGGTTCAGGGGCAGCTCATGGGCCATTTAAATGACCCCCGTGGGCCACAGGTTGCCAACCCCTGGCTTAAACAAACCATAGTTTAGCGTTATGTGAACCCCAGGCCAATGATAACCCTAAAGCAGAGATTCCAGGTTCCTTCCTGATGTATAAGAATAATTTCCAGATAGATAAAGTTTTGTGATATAATTGTTTGTGCTTGCATGACAGTTACACCCTCTGATTACATAATAAAGCAACCCTGAAGTTGTCTAAGATGCAGTTCCAAGTTAAACACTGGAATATTGCTCTTGTACAATATTGCTAAATGTGCAAATTAGGCCAAGACAGAATCTTTCTAAGAGCTGACACAGCTGTGACGAGTACTTACTTGCCTGCCAATGCAATTATGAACTACATGCATAAAGCTTGTACCACATTTAATGTAGTGCTGTCAACCAACCAACAGATCACCAAGATAATGTTAGCATGGCATTACTACTGTTTTGCACCAAACCACTAGCTTAAAATGATGGAATGGGCAGGCTTTGAAATTGCAACACATTTTCTAACAGCTGGTATTGTATAGCAAACTGTATAGTAATTTCTGATCTGCAGAATATGGAACCAGGGTACGTTCCTAGGGATTCTGGGATTCGTGTGTCACAAGCAGACATATCCTTAGTGGGCATGAAAACACTAAATTAGCATGATGTCACAGCAGCTTCTGAACATAATAGAGTGAAGTAAGAAGAGTATTTTTTATTTTTTATTGCTATCCTCTGGCCACATTAAAATAAGAAAAAAATAAACAGGAGAGATCAATTGGGCAAGTTTAAGGGACTTTCAAAAGTAGCCTTTCCCACATCATAATTTGTAACCTAAAACTCTATTCAGAATTTTACCTGTCATTTCCACCCCATGTTTTTTAGTATTCCCTTCTGCCAAACACCAAAAGAAAAATAATAGCAAAATAAATATTTTCCTGTTAATACTATGTGCACAAATGGCATTAAAACCCTACGAAGTTAGAAAATGTGGTAAAATGAAAAGTAGAAATGTGCACTTCACTAAATTACAATGATCCCTGAGCTCTTCCTAAATGGCAACGTAATCAAGAATGGATTCTAGCTGTATTATTAAACCACCTCCCTTCAGAAAAAAAATGCTCAAAGCAATTCCTCCTTCCACAATACAAAACTTCAAGAAAGTTTTCTCATGACTAGCATAGTTCATAAGTAAATTGTTCTAGATGAAGGTGATGACAAACTTGTAGCAATAGTATTAATAAAACAATACAGAACATCTATCTTTAAAATAAGCCAACATCCATGGTGTAAGAGACAGAAGACACACCAACCATCTTAAATCCAGCTTGATTTCAGATCAAACCTCCAATCACCAAAGCACCTTCTCATTGTGCACCTTTATATTTATTTAGTTGTACCCTAGTTCTTAGTTCTTAACTGCTGTGTTGTTCTAATTCTATTTTGGATGCATTCATTCATTCATTCATTCATTCATTTACCCGAGGATCACAGGGTGCTTTCGTACACACAAATCATACCCCACTATTCAACCACAAAAGCAAAATAAAAATGGCAGCGAAGAGGAAGGTGACACTGTTCCACCCTCTGCTGCTGGTGAAGAGAAAGGTTGCATGCCATCTGGGCGAAGTTCTCCAGTGCAAGAGCTCTTGTTCTCTCTCCCACCTCTCCTGCTAAACTTAGATGGAGGGGGAGGGGAGCAGAAGGTCATTCTTCTAGGCAGGGTCATATGCTTTGAATTAATTCACCAAGTTGGTTTTTAAATCCTGTGGTTGTGGATTGGCTAATTAAGCCCTGTTGTGCCTCCCAGTATGAGTTTATGATCTACAGAACTCCCAAGAGGAAGTTCATTAGAACTGCTCTAAGGATTCCAATTGAGCTGGAAGAAGGTGTATTAAGAGCTTGAGCTTCCTGGGGTTTCTCAGGCTATTAAAATAGTGTGTGGCAGTAGGGAACCACCTAAAATGTTTGGGCAAAGCTGTTACGGCAGGGATCTAAACAGCACTTGCATTTTGACCACAAAGGTTGCGTATTTGTGCATATGTTTATCTGCTGGACACCTACCCACATTTTCCATTCCCAAGTCTCATAAATGTCTACGTCACCAGAGAAGTCCATTTATCTGACATTTTACAGCCACCCACCCACACGCACACTGTCTTTCCTCCCCTCAGGTTGTGAAATCAAACAGAATGCATTTACACTGGTCTGTGGTAGTGCTTGTGAAATGCTGGGTTATGTTTAATGGTGTAATAAACGTTAAGATAAGAATAACCAGGCTCAGTAGCTTTTACAACTTGAAATGTATTGCTTTTAAAAAATGGTCTCATGGGTCACTCTCCTACATCTGTGTTTGTATGAAGGTGGCTACTTCTGTAATTTAATCTCTGAAGTATTTCACACTCACACTCACACATTATCATAAAGCCTAAGGATTATGGCTTGAGCAGCTATTCCTAGAGGCATAATTCTGGCTACATAAGAGATTGATGGTGGGCAGCTACAACGAAGTATAATGTCTCCTTCTCTGCGATAGCAGGGATATTAGCAATCATCTTGCAGGCCCTTTGCTTTAAAAATAAATAATTGATGGCCTGAATAGCTACAGAAAACTTTGGAGATGGAGATATGGCTCACAAGTGAAAACTTGGGAGAGTTGGGAGATTCTCTGTGCAAACCCAACTGAAAATGAACTACAGCAGCACAAGAGCACAGTTGGGGGGCAGCTCCCATTAATTTCAATGAGATTTGTGCAGCATAACTTCCTGGCAGAGAATGGCTATTGCAGATCCTTCAAACCCAGTTAGGACTACAATCCTTCAAACAGTTTCCTGGTAGTAAGCAGTAAGCAACTCACCATTTAGGATGGGGCCACTACACAAACTTTCTGGCATGAAGGGGAGGGACAGGGGGAAGGTGGCCGGGGAGGTTGGTGTGGAGCAAATGCAGCAGCAGGACCACCTGATTGGTTCCGCTGGTATGTTTGCACCACACTGATCTCCACATGTCACCTTTCCTCTTGGTAAGCAACAGCAACCCACCTGCTGGGAAGCTAACATAATAGCTCTGCCTCACCCAGAGAGCCACTTCTGGGAGTAAGTCCCATCAAAGTCATGGTATACAAGTGCACTGAAATTTTCCTTGCTCATTTCTTATGCCACTACAAACCCCACAGAAATTCTTATTGTTATTTTTAACAGCACTTTTCTGCTTACAAGTGCACTGGAACACTACACTGTTATTAAGAATAACATATTAAAATAAAGTTTTCCAGCATGAGTGTGAATAGCCATTATTTCTCTTGCTCCCCTGCACATCCACAAGACTATGATTTTCACAGACTGACAACACCGCGGTGCATATACACCACAAAGTGCTGACTTTTAAACAGTGTAGTAAATCTGTTGTGATGAATCTTCAAAAGCTTCCCCAACACCTTTGATATCTGCAGCTTCATTAATATTTCTCTTTATCTCCCTTAGCTTAATTGTACACATGGGAATGTTCTTACCAGGAGATTAAAGGTCAAGTGTGTTATTAAGTTAACTTCTGTTCAGGGAAAGCTGGATGAAGCAAGAACAGAATGGCTTGCTCCAAGGACTGAAACACGTCTGAAACATTTCCAAGCATTTGCTTATCAATGAAATTACATCGGTTTCCTAGGATTTTTTATAGAGTAGCATGCAGCACCTGACTCTCACACGGTAAGAGATATTGATAGCTTCAAGTAAGCTCACAATAAAAGAGAAACAGTGGGACTGAAGGAAAGCTAAGTACTTAAAAGAGAAGTCTGTGACACAAATTTGCATAAAATTAGGACATGCTAATTACGTGCATGTATGCTTATTTAGCTCTCTGAGCAAATTAAGCTGGAGGGTGACTGGGATCTCAGTGGCACTGCACTTTGCTGCATTCCCAGCTATTCGGTAAGCAAACAATATTTTTTTAAGAGTGGAAGGAGTTCCAGGGCCCATTGAAAAAGATCTGTGGCTTAGGCCACCTGGACTAAGCCATCCTGCCCTTCCCCATACCACAACACACACCATTTCAGATGTAGTCCTGCTCCACTACTGCTGCCACTTGCTGGTGACTATAGCAGAGAAAACAACCCATCAATGATAACCACAGAAAAGTGCAGGTCCAAGTGCTGACTTGCGCCTCTGCTTTCACTGGGTGGAAAAGAAGATGAGAGAAGCCTGCAGGGGTTCTTTCAGGACTGCTAAGAGGAGATAAGGTCAGAAGAACATTGGTTAAAGTGTCCAGCCATCTGGGAAAGACCTTTGGACATTATGCAATCTAATCCTCATGCTACCTTAGTGGCTCAGCCATCAAACCCTACGTGAGGGCATCAAAATTACTGCAACACTTGCTCCTGGACCTGGACTGACCAGCCCTACCATTAGGCAGAGGGAGGCAGTTGATTTTGGATTTCACAAAAGGGCAGAACATACATAGGTATTAGTATATTTTTACTGCTCAGGAGGAGGAGTGGGGATTTTCTATCTCAGGTGCCTAAGTAACCTGAGTACAATGCACCTTGACTTGGTAGGAGGGGCAAGGGTGCCATTTGCTGCTGTGTCTCAAGCAGCAACATGTATTGGGCCACCCCAACTCATTGTATGTTAAGAAAACCTTGTGTGACATCTGGACTGGGCATTCTTGGATGGGGACTGACCAAACAAGCTCCGGCACCTGGAGCTTATTAAGGGTGTTGGGAATTGTAGCTCTGCGAGGGGTAAACTACAGATCCCAGAATCCATTGGGGGGAATGATGTGCTTTAAGTATATGGTGTGTACACATCCTTAGCTGGACATCCGGTTTAGTATACATTGAAATTTTTGCCTATTCAGTATTTTCCCCCACAGCCTTGGACTTAACTGTGATTTGTATACTTCCTATGGTATGATTGCAGACAAACACTTAGCTATGACTCCTGTTATGATTCCCACCTATTGATACCTCAAAGTCACATGGTCCTGGCTAGAATGAAGAGCTGTAGTTCTAGCCACCGTATGTGTACTGAGAATGGTAACAATTCTCCAGCTGGAGGCTCCCTGCTGGACAAACTTGAACTTGATTTCTCCTCCTGTGTCCACAACAAGTTTTTTGTGTGTTTTTGTTATCAGTTAGAACATTTTGTCCCTTCCATAGAGAACTGGAGAATTCACATTCACTGTGAATGATTCTATTTGGTAACTGTGTTTCCTCCTAAAACAAAACAAAACAAAACAAATCCAGAATTGCAGCATACCTGGAAGGTTAACAAGTTTAGGATAGTCCAGATTACTGGTGTTATCATTTGGACTTAAACTGCCCCCACCCTTTTGCTTCCTGCAAAGCAAAGGTCTGGATCCACTGATCATTCACAAACTTCACAAAAGATCCTGAAGATAAATGGCAAATAAATGAAGCCCAGTTATGGTTCCAAAAGCAAGCAAAGGGAGGAAGGGAGGAAGGAAAGAAAGAAAAGTGCAAACTATTGGAAACAAACACAAATATTTAAGGATAATTATGAAAAATGTTGGATTGAAGTGAAAAAGGATTTAGAAATATGGACAAATTTGAAGTTATCATTGTTAGGCCAAATTGCTGTGATAAAAATGAATGTGTTGCCAAGGATGTTGTTTTTGTTTCAAACATTGCAAATTTTGGATAAGATGGACTGTTTCAAGAAGTGGCAGAAAGATATTTCCAGATTTGTTTGGCAGGGCAAGAAGCCTCGAATAAAATTTAAGATATTAACTGATGCCAAAGAAAGAGGTGGATTTGCCCTGCCAGACCTTAAACTTTATTATAAGTCAGCTGTTTTTTGCTGGCTGAGAGAATGGCTGCTTCTGGAAAACACGGACGTGTTGGATTTAGAAGGCTTCAATAATGCATTTGGCTGGCATGCCTATCTGTGGTACGATAAGGTAAAAGCACATAAAGCGTTCAAAAATCATATTGTTAGAAAAGCATTGTTTAACGTTTGGATAAGATATAAGGATTTGTTAGAAAAGAAAACCCCAAGATGGTTGTCACCAATGGAAGCGAAGGGACAGAAAAAACTCAATATGGAGGCCAAATGGCCGAAATATTGGGAAATTTTGGAACAAGATGGAGACAGAATAAAATTGCAGAGCTTTGAAAAATTGAACAATAAAGTGTGAGATTGGCTCCATTGTTACCAAATAATGGAGGCATACAACTTGGACAAAAAAGTTGGCTTCCAGGTGGAAAAATCAAAATTGGAAACAGAATTGTTAGACTCAAAAATCAAGAATTTGTCAAGAATGTATAGCTTGTTGTTGAAATGGAACACTCAGGATGAAATGGTAAAATCAGCTATGATCAAATGGGCACAAGATGTTGGACATAACATAATGATGGCTGACTGGGAACAGTTATGGACCACAGGTATGAAATTTACTGCATGTAATGCCCTAAGAGAAAATTTAATGAAAATGATTTATAGGTGGTACATGACACCAGTCAAGCTTGCAAAAATTTATCATTTGCCTGATAATAAATGTTGGAAATGTAATGAGACTGAAGGTACATTCTTTCACCTTTGGTGGACATGCCCAAGGATTAAGACATTCTGGGAGATGATTTATAACGAAATGAAAAAGGTATTTAAATATACCTTCCTGAAGAAACCAGAGGCCTTTCTCCTGGGCATGGTTGGCCAATTGGTGCCAAAGAAGGATAGAATTTTTTTAATGTATGCAACAACAGCAGCAAGAATACTTATCGCAAAGTATTGGAAAACACAAGATTTACCCACCCGGGAAGAATGGCAGGTGAAGTTGATGGACTATATGGAACTGGCGGAAATGACTGGCAGAATCCGAGACCAGGGAGAAGAGTCGGTGGAAGAAGACTGGAAAAAGTTTAAAACTATTTACAGAAATACTGTAAAATTAATGAATGTTAGAAAAAATGTGGGAATGAAGTTATATGGCTTTAGTAGAAATGTTATAAGGAATTAAGTATAAATAGATTATTAGAGTATTAAAGGAAAAAATAAGGTTAGAATATGTTAAGATAATTATAGGATAGAAAACAGAGGAAGATGGAAAGGAATTGCTGAAACAATTAACAGAAGTGGAATACAAAAAGGGAGGTGTGAGGAGGTTGTTGAAATAAGTGAATGAAAGATAAGATATTGAAATTGATTGATGTGTTTTAAACTTATTTTGTTTTGTTAGTCTAATGTGTTAGTGTTATGTAGTGTTTTTATGTTATGTTATGTAGTGTTTTTGTATTGTATTGTATTGTTCATTTTGTTTTGTGGTGTTTAAATTGTTGGAAAAGCAATAAATATTATTTTTTTAAAAAAACAAATACAATCCCTTTCCCTCAAAAGAAAAATATTACCCCATATTTTTGACAACAGCACCTATCCTGTTACACCACTTCTAGAGACCACTTCTGTTTATATTTAAGGGTGCTTTATGTTTTCTCAAACACGACTCTGCTTAAACACAGCTTTAGCCCCCTGACTGCTTCTCAGCCCCTTTCAACATCATATCTCATTCCTGAGAATGTGGTTGTTTGTTCTTCTCCTTAAGTCTTGAGATCCTTCTTGACTCTTCTCTTTTATTATGTTCAGGCTCTTAGCAAGTCTTGTCGTTTCCAACTGTTAAGCATACTGTACTAGAATTTGTTCTTTCCTTAAAACTACCAAAAATTTACACCATTGCCTTATTATTTCAAGCACTACTTAAAGTTTGTCTTCCTGCTTCAACACTTCAGCAAAATGCTGAAAATATTTCAGACAACTGAAACAAGCTATGAAATATGTGTATAAGCAAAGCCCATTGCTGCTGGTTTCAGCTGTGTGAAATATTTTCTTTCTGCATTTTGTGAAGCCCTTTGTCATGGATAACAACCAGAAAATGCAAAAGAGGACCAAGGCCCCACATGTTGGTTGTGCAGAAGAGAAGATTTCAGTAGGTGCAGCTTGCTGGGAGACACATGGTGCACGAGTCCTGTTCTCCTTTGGTTAGACCACCCTAAAGATGGAGGCAAAAACTGCTTCATAGACAAAACGTATGTGCGTAATGCCAGGAATTAGAGCATAGGAAGAGTCTGGTGGATCAGGATAGTGGCCCATCGAGTTCAGTATCCTGTTCTCACAGTAGCCAAACAGATAGCTGTGGGAAACCAGCAATCAGGACCTGAGCACTCTCTGCTCCAACAACCACTGTTCAGAACATGCCCGCCCCCCTTGGCTACACCCATGGCTCAGAAGCATGCAACTGTTGAGGCAGAACATTTCCACCATGTCTAGCTGCCATTGATAGCTCTCTCCTCCATGAGACAAGTTTACATTCTCAGTTAACAGAAGCGGTTTAGAGAACTAACACTCTTGAATAGAATAGGGGCCAGTGCCTTTTAAACCTTTGGTATACACTGGGCAAGAGGGATGCTGGTGGCGCTGTGGGTTAAACCACAGAGCCTAGGACTTGCCGATCAGAAGGTCGGCGGTTCGAATCCCTGCAACAGCATGAGCTCCCGTTGCTCGGTCCCTGCTCCTGCCCACCTAGAAGTTCGAAAGCATGTCAAGTGCAAGTAGATAAATAGGTACCGCTCCGGTGGGAAGGTAAACAGTGTTTCCATGCGCTGCTCTGGTTCGCCAGAAGTGGCTTAGTCATGCTGGCCACATGACCCGGAAGCTGTACGCCAGCTCCCTCGGCCAGTAAAGCGAGATGAGTGCTGCAACCCCAGAGTTGTCCGCAATTGGACCTAACTGTCAGAGGTCCCTAATACCTATACAGTATGCTTAAGGTATCATGAACAATTTTTTTATTTGTCTTTATAACTCGTGTTTTCCTGCACCACCAGAATAATTGTTTTAAGGCATTTGGTACATAGACTAGGACACATCTTCAGTGATGCTCCATTTACCTGGAATGAACTTGCTGGCATGCTGCCAGAACTGCATGCTGGCATCTACAAGGTAGAAACCAAGATCTGCTGACTGTAGCAATCATGGAGGACGAAGATACAGTCAGCGGATCCAGTTTCTTGTTAATGATTAAACCCTTGGGTCCTGCAATTTTTGCTTCTTAATAAATACACTGATGCTCAAATATTGAACTGAAGGTCATTAAGCCGTGTCTGAATGAGCATAGCATAGATTGTCTGCACATTTCTTTTTTTCTTCTTCCTAAGCTCAATTATCAAAGACAGACTGGGATAATATCAACTATAATCACTCTTAAGTGAATATTTTGATTAGTGCTGTGCCAAAAGTTTCCCATTTTAAAAAAAGCATCCTCCATTAATTAATGAGAAAAAAATGCACCATCAGCCATGCTCTCTGTCTCTTTGTTACAGCCTGTCACAGTCAGCCTAGACAGTACTCTTCAGCCCCCTTCCTCTTCCTTGCCCCCCTAGCCCTGTGAAACTCTTCCCTTCCTTCCTACATCCTTTTGTCTCTGCACAATAACAAACAACCAGAAGGGGGGGTCCCCACCCCTCCTTGTCTTGTGCAGTCTCCACCCTCCTGATAGCTTTCCATAGGTCATTACCAGTCTTTGTCCCCCTAATGACCCACATTCAGCAAGCTATCACCAGGCTGGCTTGGCATGTTAACAGAAGTTTGAGGGGGGAGAGTGTTTCCAGTGTTTGGCACAGTTTAACTCCTCCAAACCTTGATCAATTCTAACTTTTATTGGAGCCATGAATTTATGGCTCCAATAACAACCCTAACAACCCTACTTGTTTTTTATTTAAATGGAAAAGGTTTGAAAGGGCCTTAGGTGGCCACACAAAAAAAAAATTAGCATCATGGCATCACAGCAGGAGATGAGTGTTTATGTACATGTGTGCATGTCTGAGAACCAGCTAGAAACCCAGGCAGCTGGTGTGGGGACTTCCAGTCCTGGGGTATCTATCTATCTATCTATCTATCTATCTATCTATCTATCTATCTATCTATCTATCTACTATCTATCTATCTATCTATCTATCTATCTATCTATCTATCATCTATATCTATCTATCTATCTATCTATCTATCTATCTATCTATCTATCTATCTATCTATCTATCATCTATCTATCTATCTATCATCTATCTATATCTATCTATCATCATCTATCATCTATCTATCTATCTATCTATCTATCTATCTATCTCTATCTCTATCTATCTATCATCATCTCTATCTATCTATATCTATCTATCATCATCTCTATCTATCTATCTATCTATCTATCTATCTATCTATCTATCTATCTATCTATCTATCTATCATCTATCTATCTATCATCTATCTACTAAAAGGTTTCTTTTCACTTTTACACTCACCTACCCCTAAGCTTACCGTAGTCCCGAGTTGGAGGGATGTCATCTCTGCTAAACTCTAAACTCATTCAAATGCACCAAGCAATCCTGCCCTCCCCAGTTAGAAACCAATAAATCCCACCAGCCAATCATTCTGCACTTTTCGCCCAAGCAGTGGAGACTTTTCTATTAGGACAAATGGTACACTGCCCTAGCAACCCTAGTCTGCTCTCAGCCAGCCCCTAGCTGCCTGCCTCCTTGCTTATCAGAAGCCAAGGGGCTGACAATGGCTGTCAGCTTCCTCTTCCTTAGTTCCCATTTTGCCCTTGTGGATCTCAGCCTGGAGAAGAATGGCGGCAAAAAGAGAATTGACGCCATGGGCATAGCCTGGGGGTGGAGGCCTTTTCTTAGGAGGGGCAGAACCTCAGTTAGCTATGTATTTTTATTGCCTCCCCTTAGCTAAGCCCATGATTGATTCTGTCTGCTATTGGCTCTGGTTCAACCTACTGTTGGCCTCTCTGCCTTCTGCCCTACCAGTCCCAATGGGCACCATCCACCGCCAAGTCCAAGACAGGGATTGAGAACCTGTGGCCCATTTTGGACGACAACTCCTGTTGTCCTTTACCATTGCCCAAGCTGTCTGGGGCTGATGGGAGGACAGCAACCAATGGTTCCCCATCTGTGACCTAAGAAAGGAATAGTCTACAAGCAGCTATAACAGTATGATACCCATAAGAAAAGCAGTATTTAAAGCAAAAGTTTTGCTTCACTAAACTTTTATTTCTCATTCCACAAGCAGTGCAGTCACAGATATTTCAAATTACTGGTTGCTAACTATTTGAGACTCTAGTCCATTTGCTACTGTAACCACCCCTTCCCGTTATAAAACACCTCTTTATGATTATAAAAGTACAAAACACTTCTTTGTCAGCTAATTGCATTAGTAATTACTCAAACACCAACCCACCCCCTTTCTTAATAGCTATAGTTTCCTGAAATCTCTCTCTACTATTCTCGAAAGGAGGCAACGGTAATGATAAAAAGCACATATATATTAAAATGCGGCTCCCATTTATTTTCAAGCTAAGTAGCACCTGTGGAGGAAAGAATGTGAGACAGAATATTTTTAGTACAAAACAGATTGCATGCACTAAGGCTATAATTAGTATTTTATTCTAAGCACTGTGCAGCAGAATGACGAGTGACTACAGCTACAAATGTGTTCATCTAAACATCTGCTGCTTCAAGGATACGTCACCCAATAATCCACCCAATGTAAAGAAAGAGGCAAAAAGGCCAGGCTTTCTTAAATATTATTATTGTCATTATTCACTATTTATGTTGTAGCTCTTCATATACACAACGCTCGGCAATTTTTATTTAATCCATTATCAGAACAGTAAAGTTTCTTTTACTGAAAGGGAACTACTGTTGCAATGCATTTGTGAGCTGAAAGCAAAGTTTTGCAAAATGGCAGGAAGTACAGTGCAACTGCTTTTCCAGCCTAAATGTGTTCAGGTGAGGTCCAAGTCAAATATTTCGTCTACTGGACCACAAAAGCAACAATATTGTTACAGAAGCCCGACATCTGTCCCTCTCTCTGCTAAGCTGTGGCAAGAGTGCATGGGATCTCTGTATTCCTTTGGAGAAAAGAAAGCATGGCAGAGACTGTCGCGCTTTAAGAAATAGGGTTTATTTACCTATTTACCCCTTCCATCTGCATGGAACAGATCCAGATCTTATAGCATGGCCCATTGCAGGCAGTCTTTCCTTCTTCCTCACCAAGATGGATCATCCCCTTCCTCCTCCTCCTTTTTCCCAGAAGCCCCTTGCCCTCCCCCAGAGTAGTCACCTTGACAACCTTCCAAATCTCCAGTCTGTGGTCACACCTGGGGCAAGGAGTTGTTGAGGACCCTGAAGGCTCTCTATCATCATGCTAACAGCCCTGCTCTTCCCTCAGCCCGCCAGACTGGTTTGCCCAGGAATTCCCTGTCTGGCACAGCCCTGCAGTTTATGGTGTGTTTTTTTTAAAAAAAATCCATATCCCAATCAAAATCCTAGTTTTTACTGGTCCTAGTGTTTCTATAACACCAACTTTAGAACATGTTGCAAGAGGAAGAAGAAGAGGAAGAAGAAGAAAGGTCCTGGGAATGGAATGCAGCTTCATTTTCTTTGCAAATTCTACATGCTAAGATTCAGGAGGAAACTTAATCAGCAACCAGCAAAACTACTGAATCCCAACAACAGTTCAGATGCACGTACTCCCAATCATATGGACTGATTATTCAAAAACTTTAAATCACTCTGTTGCTCTGTCCATGTTGCAGAAGCAGCATGCACTTTCCACTTTCTTTTCTTCTTCTTTCTTTTTTATGCTTTATTATTCATAATCACATCTGTACAATATAAACTTAACATTCATTGTTATCCATGAATCAAGGTTGTCAAAAAACACAAAGAAAAATACAAACTCTTTAACAATAATTTTTCTTCATCAACCAGTGACTTCCTGTCCTTTCCATATTTCTTACACTTTAATAAACTTGTTGCATAAATCTGACTACCTATTTAATAATAAAGTATTAAAGTTCCTCTGCATTTTACAGATGTTACTCAAAGGTTACAATTGTGTTCAAATCTTGGCAACTGTTTTTTAAAAAATATTTATTAAAAGGAAATAAACTCTTGTTTAGACTTATCTTTAAACTTTTCAGAGAGGTTAGCTAGCTCAGTGTATTCTACTAACGTCACTATCCATTCAGTTCTAGTTGGAATTTTATCGCTCTTCCAATGTTTTCTACAAGTATCCTCATCGTGACCGTAGCATATAATAAGATTTTTCTTACATTTCTAGGGATGTCTGAGCCTATTATAGTGAGTAATAATGACTCTGGTTTTTTGAGAAGGGTTATATTTAGCATTTTTTTAAAGCTCAAGATAGATGTCGTTCCAATAGGGTTTGATCTTTTTGTATACCCACCACATATGGAACATGCTGGTCCCTGGTTCTCCACATCTCCAGCATGTATTTGGGACGTCTTTAAACATTTTAGCAAGCTTGCAAGGAGTCAGATACCAACGGTAAACATCTTTTGAAAGTTCCCCCTTAAAGTATGACATGCTGTGAATCTCCAATTCACTTTCCTTAGATTTTCCCATTGACACATCTCTATTTTGTGGCCAAGGTCTTAGGCCCAGTTGATCAAATGGGTCCACTTTCCACTTTCATTGCGAGCATACACATGAAGCGGAGCGTGTGATGTCACATGTGCAAACACATATCCGTGTCCTCCACATTAAAATGTAGGAGATAGCCCCTCCCCCATTCCATACCCGCTATAATCACTAGCTCCCACACAAGAATGCACAGAAAACCTAATCAAAACAAAAGAGTAGTTGTAGGGTAACTTATGTCTCCAAACTAGATTCCCAGGTTCCATACTTAGGTCACAGTGGTAGCTTTGTCCTCTGCTGCTTCTGGTAACACTGATTGGGGTGGCTAGAGCAGGGGTCAGCAAACTTTTTCAGCAGGGGGCCGGTCCACTGTCCCTCAGACCTTGTGGGGGGGGGCGGACTATATTGGGGGGGGTGAACGAATTCCTATGCCCCACAAATAACCCAGAGCTGCATTTTAAATAAAAGGACACATTCTACTCATGTAAAAACACGCTGGTTCGGACTGTCCGTGGGCCGGATTTAGAAGGTGATTGGGCCTGATCCGGCCCTCGGGCCTTAGTTTGCCTACCCATGGGCTAGACTAGAGGATGCATTGCAGCTATCTCAGCAGAGGGGCACATGGTGATGTATGGGACCAAAAGGGCTCCATCTGTATCTTTAAGAAGGAGCAGAGCACAATATACTGCTGCTGGAATCTCTAATTAGTTCCTGTTTTCTAATTTCAGAGGAACAGCTAACCACTGCAGACATAACACCCTTTTGAAAATAATATTAAAAACATCAGATAAATAAAGCACAGCCCATGGAAGCTTATGCCATAATATTTTCATCCAAATCTTTTAGGAGCCACAAATGTTTTTGGTGTTCTTTTTTCTTTCCTCCTGTGGCAGACTTAACAGTGTATCTTTCCTGGAATAGTGAATGCTAGCTCTGCTGTTTATTAGCTTTGTAGTTTCAGCTTTTTATCTTTGCTGCTTTTATTTGTCATAACCTAGAGTGCAAGTTGTTTAATCGGGGTGGGCGTGAGGGTTGAAAGCTGATTTTATGCAAATTGTAGTTTGAGTAATTCAAGTATTGCACCACACCCTGAAATCTACCATGTTGTATGTTAGGCTATAAATATGCCAAATAAACAAATAATTTTGAAGCAATATGGCACATTTCTGGGACTGATCTAAAAAATGAGGCTTAGGAGAATAAATCTAGAAACTTTATTTTCCCATTTGCAAGTAGCAGAAAAGTTAGGATATTATAAAAAGTGAGTCATAGCTTGATTTGTGAACTTCTGCATAAGCAAATGTCAGTCTACCCTGCACTGTCAGAGAGAAATACAGTATCTGAAGTCCATTCTGAGTTCTCCAAAGAAATATGTCCTGGCAAGCTCAATAAGCAAGTTTGTGTGTGTGTGTGTGTGTGTGTGTGTGAGAGAGAGAGAGAGAGAGAGAGAGGTGTTTATCCTGAAAAAAGAAGTAGGAAACCTATTAAATATAACTAAGCAACAGATATAACCAGATCATTATTTAGCTTTATTAAATATTTTCTCAAACAGCAACAAGAATTTGAAAAGTAAAGCGTTGGAATACAATTCTGGTTGAAAAGTTGACAAATAAAATAAAATAGGCTGGGGGACGGGTCTAAAAAGAGCAACACTTTTGGATCAGGATGGTTTGACATTGTAATGTATACAAATAAGAAAATGAATGATATAATGTCACCACCTCAGTGTGCCACTTTGTGGAACTTATTGTTGTTTGTTTCTTGCTGTAGTAACATTAAGAATCATAGTGACATTTGCTATCTTCCTACTGCACTTTGTAGAGAGCAATTCTTGTGTGATTTTTGCTCAGCCTATTATCAACTCAGGAGCAGCGTTTCATTCAAGTTATGATCAGAATATTGGTTACATTTTAAATTACGTTCTTCTATGAGCGAAATTGATTAAAAATTTGTATTTCCACCTTCAAATGAATGAGCATTAGCCACAGAGAATATAAGGCCACTAAGCAAGGCCGCTGATTTCTAAACAAAGGCACAATGTAGGCAAGTATAAAAGGCAAGGATCACAGAAGAATTTGAAAGAACCTGCTTAGGAAAAACAGCTGCTAAAGGTTTTTTTTTTAAAAAAACCCAAAACTATCCTTTATTCATAAAGCCCACTTAAGAAAAAGAAGATTTTAACTGCAAACAACACCAGATGAGTTCCAGAATTTTTCATTAAGAAATGTGCCTGATGTTGCATTTTTATCCTGGGATCTGTAAAGCAAGGACCTGGCAGTCTTTTTATAGAGACTATAATTGTTGGTTTATAGTCATAGTGGTGCTGGAAATCAGGCAGAGTATCATGTCTGCACTGGAATTTATTTTTAAGCAACATCTGAGAAACCTAATAGGGTGATCAATTCTCCAGATACAAGTAAAACAAGAACTGTGTGTCATGTACCTTAGATATCCAGATTTCAGGTAGCTTCCCCTCTGGCATATATAAACAACAAATTCTTTCCTAAGTATGGCAAGGCTAGTCAAGGAAATTTTGGTTGAAGATGTAGGGGTTGTATATTGATGTGATCACTTTAAAATGAGAATAATTTCCACTTTAGCTGTGGTCTTGTTCACACCCTTTTCATTTCCCAACGAACAACAACTAATTTATTATTATATAGACTACACTTTTTCCTAAGCGCACAAAATGCTGCATGTGCATTATCTTAGCCACCCTTATACCAACCCTTATAGATGGACAAATATTTCCTCCATATTAACGATGGAGGTGGATGTTTAGACTGGGACACCTACTGAGTAAATCCCTGACTTGTCAGGATTTGAGCCCTAAACTGTAGACATTACCTGGTAACTAGCCAGACTAGCTTTTAGACAGCAAAGGAAAGAATAGGGAAGGCACATTTCTGTTAAAGTTTACAGGTCAACTTGCTCTGTAGTTTTTAGCAAAACTCAACTCAGCCTTTCTGTTGCATCCTGGCTTGGCAGGAATCAGAACGGCCATTTAGGATTGAGCTCAATCATATGAACCAGCTGTAAAGGCTGCACAGTCTGCAGTGATATGCATAAGTGGTCTTTTGGGCTATGACCAGATAGAATTCACATGTAATGAAGTATCTGCAATGAATTTAAGGGTTCAAGAATGAAAACTCAGGTGCTACCTGGAGAGCCTGTCTTCAAAAAGAGAGAGCTAGTAATAGCTTGGGCTGTGCAAAGGACCCCCGCCCCACTGGACATTTTCCACCCAATGACAGTTGGGAGAGGGTTCAGGAACATTAATGCAGTGTGGGGAAAATCATTTGACCCAGCCTGCATACACACCTTACATTCAAAGCACACTGCTTCTCCCAAATAATTCTGGGAACTGTGGTTTGTTAAGGGTGCAAGGAATTGTGGCTCTGCGACACATAAGCTGCAGTTTTCAGGAACCCTTGAGAGAATTATGAAATGTGCTGGATGGAGTAGTATTGCTGGTGCGACCTTTACCTTTACAAATGTTTAAGGAAGAAGAAAACTGAAGAAGTCATCCCAGGTCACCTTGTAACTATTAGCAAACTACTCCCCGCCCAAGCCTCACCCCCTCACCACTCTGATCTTTGTGAGCATTCCTTCCTCAAAGCACCCCCAAATCTCCTTCATTTAAAAAGCATTTTTTAAAGGTAAAAGCTGTTCCTTATTGCCATGTTAGGCTGAAGCTGAACAGGACCAGCTTCGCTGATCATAATTCATTTTATACTGCATCCCAGATGTTTAGACTGAAGCTGAACAGGTCCACTTTCAATGTTCAGTGTTCTTCCAGCAATACAGTTCTGCTGTACAAATAATCACCAGTGTTTGGAGAATGGGATTTTTTTTTAATATAAAAAACCCACCTCACTCTCAAGAGCTCTTCAGAATGATGTACCTGTCCTGTGAGCAGGGGGGGAGTCCATGTCAAATAGCCTTTGAAATAAACTGATAGTTCAGTTTGGCAAATTCCACAACATGACAGGGCTGCATTTTTACACAAAGCTGTCAAGACCAACACAGCTTGCTGCTACCCTAATTGAATCAACTCGTGGCCTGCCCATCAAAACATGTGCTTTGCTGTGAAGTATCAGTCATCTTTAATGATTTATTTATTTCAAGTCATCTGTTAGTGTAACAGGACAGTCAACTGACATGCCTTTAAAAATGACATTTCCTTAATTATTTAAGCCCTCAGAAACATTATTTTAATGCAGCTTAACACAAATTAAAATATTATTGGAAAATGCTCAGTGGATCATAACACAGGTAAACAAAATAGCAACAATAATTTGCTCTTTCAAGGGTAATAAAACCTGCCAAACTAACATCACAACCAACTTTCAAATAAACCAGCAACCCAGATGCCAAGCTTTTTTTTCTGTAAAAAGGAACACTTCACTGAATATGTGTATTTCAAACGAAGTTTGATATGGAGCCTCCTTCCCCCCAGTTCAATGGGCAGGTATATCATGTGTATCATATGAGGAACTGTTGAGATGTTCTTTTTTCTTTTAAAAGACACCTTTTCTCTACTGTTTGATGGGAAAAGCCAAATGCCTTTCATTAGGAAAGGGGTTCAAAATAAAGCTGCCAATATCACCAGGCCATTATACCCAATTTATGGTGTGGCTGCACTTGGAAGGCTGTGTCACATCACCTCAAAAAGAACATTTGTACTAGAGCAGAAAAGGGTTCAGAAAATGATTCAGAAAATGAAAATGATTAAGGGGATGGATCAGCTGCCCTGTGAGGAAAGATTACGACATTTGTGACTTTTTAGTTTAGGAAAAAGGAAAGTAAGAGGAGACATGTTAGTGGGATACAGGAAACCTGCAATTTACACGGGGGCTACATTTCAGGGATCACGCCAAAAAGCCAAAATCATGCAGCCAGAGACTAAACCTGTGTGCAAGCTTCCTTTGTTCTTCCCTCTTCAGTCCCCTCCTGGTTCTGGGAAACAGTGGTGCTGGGGTGGGGGTGGGGGGAAGGACTTGTCCCTTCACTTGCCTGACTAGCCTCTTCCTCCTCTTCTTCTGTCCCATTCTGTGCTCCATCCTCCAGCTCTGAAATTTCCCCTGCCTCTGACTTGCTGGTACAGAACCCATCAAATCACTGCCCCCCACTCCAGCCCCTCTTCCTCTGGTGTAGACTCGTCAGCATCCTGTCAGTCCCCGACACTTAAAAATAGTGATTAATTGATTAAGCATCCTTAGCAATGGCAGCTTCTCTGTATCTGTCTTAGAACATTGGCTCCATGTTTTGCTTTCTAACCCTTTTTTATAGAAGTCTGATAGACATTTTTTTTTAAGCTAAGGGTCTGGGCCCCCTGCTGGCTCAGGGTTCAGTACATGCAGTGCTTTCCCCCCTAAAAACAATGCTTAGGGGTACTCTCATTTTCCTACTCATATTGAAATACTGCCCCTCAATGAGGCCAAACTTAGATTCACTAAATGTTTAGGGGTATGCGTACCCCTGTGTCCACCCAGAAAAAAACACTGAGTACACGTGTACCCCTATAACCCCACCAGCAGTCCTGCCTACGGACTGAAATAATGGCCACCCGCTGCTGTTCATTCTCCGCATTACGTATTCAGAGATATAATGTCCCTATCCATGGAAGTTCCACTTAGCAGTTATAGATTACAGCCACTATTAAACCACTCCCTACAAATTTGCATTATATGTCAAGACGATACATCATCCACTAGCCATTACGATGCCGGGTGCTAAGTATTTATTATGTATTACATTTATATTCTGCCTTCTTATAGGCTTCTCAGGGTGGCAGGGTACTTGGTTTTTTGGTGGGTCTCCCATCCTCACACTGACTAGACCAGGGGTAGTCAACCTTTTTATACCTACTGCCCACTAATGCATCTTTCGTGATGGTAAAATTGCCTTACAGCCCACCAGTACTCAATGGAAGGAGGATTCAGCTTGTGCCATAGAAGAAGAAGAAGAAGAAGAGGAGGAGGAGGAGTTTGGATTTGATATCCCGCTTTATCACTACCTGAAGGAGTCTCAAAGTGGCTAACATTCTCCTTTCCCTTTCTCCCCCACAACAAACACTCTGTGAGGTGAGTGGGGCTGAGAGACTTCAAAGAAGTGTGACTAGCCCAAGGTCACCCAACAGCTGCATGTGGAGGAGCGGAGACACGAACCTGGTTCCCCAGATTACAAGTCTATCGCTCTTAACCACTACACAACACTGGCTACCCCCTACCACCCACCTAGAACCCTGAAATGCCCATTAGTGGGTGGAGGGACCAGGTTGACAACCCCTGGACTAGACTCAGATCTAGTTTCAGCAAGGCTGAAATCATACCGTTGTCCTGTCTCCTTCCTGAGAAGATTCTCCCATCCACCCTGCCTCTTAAGTGAAGACCTCAAAACATCACAGGAGAAGAAAATGTGCTTTTCATTTCCCAGGGTAGCCTGGAAGATGAGACGGTTCCTCACATGCCTGTGTAGACTTCTGTATAGACTCTGCATGCCAGCAAGGGTGTCCACTGCTTCTCTAACAACAGAGCAGTCATGTGGGATCTTCACTGTGCATCCACATTAAATGAGGGTCCATTCACTGAAATAAAGCTTCTTTCGAAAGACTTTCTAAACTTACAGATGTATAGAAGTTCCCCTCAACCTGTATAAGTCTCAAGAAAAAGGGGGAATTTTCTCATTTTCTCAAGAGGCTAAATTTGGCATCTCTCTCCTAATGTGCTGGTTGTGGCAACATCAGATTTCCACTTATACCTCTTAGGAAGGAAGAAAGACCACAAGCTGTAGCTGAAAACTACTAGAAGCTGGGATTATGTGTAGTAATAGCTCAGCAACACTGGTTCAGTATGTATAGGATGATAAGAAAGTAAGAGAGCACTAGAACTGCTCTCAGGATGATTGCACATCCTAGTTTCCACAAAAACAGAAGTATAAACTTCTTTGCAGATAAAGGAAAATCCTGAAGCTTTTAAAAATGGAATTGGTTATGCAGCATTATTCCCTGACCAACCAGCTTTCTCTAGCTTAAGTGTTCATGCTTCTCAGTGGGCAATTTCAAATATGCATAATTCAAGTAAATATATGCAAATAATTAATGGGCTTTTCCTAGCCCCTGGAAGAACCAACAACTCTTACGCTCTTAGCTTGAATTCATAAAATGAACAAGGGAGTTTGAGATAGTTTTCATTGTTACAAAGGCAAAAAATGTGTTTGAAGATATAAAGGAAAATGTTTTTTGACTGCAGAATTTAGTCATGAAAAATGCATGTGAAATCCTCCATTTTTAGCCCCAAGGAGGGGAAACACCCCCCCATTAAATATACACTGTCCAAAAAAGAACGAAAGAAAGGGAAGGAGGGAGACTGCATTTAAAACCAGAAGGAAATGTTAGCAAGAGAATGAAAAGCAGCAAGTAACAGCAGATGCTGTGTAGCCTAAATCAAGGCAGGAGAATCTGGCTAAAGAGATCTGAACTTCCCATGGCACAGTCTGTCTGATGGCATCAATATTTCCCTTTAGTCCAGGGTCACAGTCAGAGGAGTGTTAATGGGGAAACTAATTTACTCACACTCTTTTGCAGCACCATCACCCATCAATGAAGGATTCTAGCCATGACCTGACTGTAGTGCAGATTCCTTTCAAAACACTACAATGCTCTGATCTGGATATCCTCTTTTCCAGCAACAAGACAGAATGCGTGGATCAGGCAGAAGCATTTCAGGATCAAGCGACAGGAACAAACCTGACTATAATGGAGATGCAAGATCAATACCATCATCCCAAGGCAAATTAATTGTTTGTACAATAAATGGCTGGCTGGTTAGGAAGGAACAGCCCATAGGGCATTGATGTGCTAGTTCTTTGACCCCAAATTGCAATAAAGTCAGAAAGGCATAAAAGCATAAAAGAATCATTCAGATAAATCTGCTTGCTACCTTTTGGGAAGCAGGAAAACGTAAGTTACTCTGACAAGTTTGCTCTATGATATCTTCTCACCTTCCTGTCTAACCTGGAAACTCACCTAACAAATCCTCCACAAAAGTGGTAAGATCCTTGCAAGCCAATTAAAATACACTCCCACTCTTGCCTATCCCTCCTCAGCCTATATACACTGGCATTCATGGTTTGGATGGAGGTGGGCACCACAACCCACTTAGGGGCAGAGGGCACAGTTCTTTGGAAGACGTGGGGCAGCAGCTGGGTCACCATGGTGGTAGTGCTCTACTAAAGCTCTGCAAGGTCTGGGACTTGCAAATGCACTTTTTAAAGACATTAGACATTAGGCACACCCTTTAATCACACCTATGGTTTCGGGATTTGTGGGGAAACCTTTGCAATCTTCCCTTTTAACAACCATTCCAGTTACTCACTGTTAGACGGAAGGCATTAAATACCCTAAAACTATTTACATCTGGTTTTTTGTTGGAGGATTCCCATCACCGTACAAGGGTTTCTTGTTACTCAAGGTCAGAAGAGACAAAGAGCCTGAGCTGTAGGTTTACTATTGTCCTATCACGCTTCCCACGCTTCTGGCACACTGTCCTCTTTAAGGCAAAGAACTAACTTTCTGGCCTCTGACTTTTATCCTCTGTCTTGAACAGTCAGCCCAAGAATTAAGTGTGCAGCAGCAAAGTCCAGCACTGCTATCATTAAATTGCTCCTTCTGTCTCCCAGATGCTATTCTGGCTTTTAATGATTATCTTTCCTTTACATATCCTTAAGACCCCACAAAACACATATCCTAAAACACGAACAATCTGTGACTTGACCTTTCCTATCTGCTGGAATACTCCATGTGTTCCCTGTATTACTCATCAGACTATACTCCTTTGCTGCAAGCTGCACTTCTATTGTTGCAAAATAACTCTTACAATTTTATCACCGGATACACTATATTCTATACCTGGAAGAATGCAAACCCCCATATGCTCTGTAACATCATTGGAAGTAATAACACAACTTCCCATTATCTAATGCCTGTGCCATTTATAAAAACTTAATTTTTTTATTTTTTATTCCTTCAGTGAGTGTGCACTCTCTTGCTGTGCAAACCCCATGTTGGAACACTCTTTTTTTTTATTTAAGTAGCAAGGCTACATTATGGGGGACTGGAAGATACAATGGATTATAGGATTGTAGATTTACTTTTTTGCAACAAATTATTTTCTGAAGAAATTAGAAGTCTGGGCCCACATAATGTAAAAGTCTTCCCTAACCTCCTTGAGCCCCCATACCTGCCCTTAACAAAAAGCTTTCCTGGGTGTAGAGGTAACATCATGTGTGGGACTTCTGACAAAAAGGGTTGGTACTGCATCTCTACTATGCTGAAGAACATTACTATAGTAATGTTCCAGCTACTCTGCCCATGGACAGGCTATATTTCCCAGAGGTGAAATGGACACTACTAAACAATGAGCTCTTATAAATACAGATTATCATATTAATTGCACAGTGAAAATATGTGGTTGGTAGTCTTGTACTCCTACTATTGCCCAGTAAAAGCCTAAACAAAGGGTATTGTGACACCTTAAAGATTAAAACATTTATTATGGCATAAACTTTCACTTACTATAGTCCACTGAACTTGGGATAACATTGAATGAAGTGAATAGCTTCTGTAATATTTGTTAGTTCTTTAAGTTGTGATGAGCTGTTGTTTTCGCGGAAACAGTCTAAGCCATCTCTTTGGAAATGAGGAGAATCATTTCTCATAAACATGCTCTAATTGAAATGAAATAAATTTAAGAGTAAATATGAAACTGCTGTGTGAGGCTAAGTTTAAACACACTGGCTTCTCACTCAAGGTTGTGAGTTGTCTTAGCGTGCTGTAATTTAAGTCCTTTTTCTAGATCAGGCTTAAAGGTATTAGGTCTTCAAACACTCATGCATTTTCAAACTTTTATCCCAGTGGCCATCCCTAAGCCAAGGAGATAACTCCTCAAATGGTTCACAATGCAATATGATTATTTTTTTTAAATGCACACCTCATCTATCTTGCATGATACCAGTTGTCTCAGTCCCCCATTTCAATTAAAGTTACTGTAGGATGATTTTAAGAGGTTTCAATGCAGAGATATTATATATCAGCTAATTTGATTGGCGCAACATTTTAATAGACATTTTCCAATATCAAGATTTTTGCTCTGTAAGAATTACCGTATTTTTTGCTCTATAAGACTCACTTTTTCCCTCCTAAAAAGTAAGGGGAAATGTGTGTGCGTCTTATGGAGCGAATGCAGGCTGCGCAGCTATCCCAGAAGTCAGAACGGCAAGAGGGATTGCTGCTTTCACTGTGCAGCGATCCCTCTTGCTGTTCTGGCTTCTGAGATTCAGAATATTTTTTTTTCTTGTTTTCCTCCTCCAAAAACTAGGTGCGTCTTATGGTCTGGTGCGTCTTATAGAGCGAAAAATATGGTAAATGGCAAACATACTCAGGACAGTTTTGAATTTAGCCAGGCTGTTTTTGTGGTAGGTGTGTCTACTTTAGCTCACCAGTATCCACCATATCAACACCCTCTTTTCAACACCAAGTTAACAAACACTCTTCCCATTTATGTTTTAATTGGATACTGTGGCAATACTAAATGGGCAGTGACAACTATCAAGGATGAGGTGGTAAGATTTCTTTTACCGCTTTTTAAAGTTACTGCAGTGGATGCCTTTTTTAGTCCTTGGAAGATTGATGATTCCATTATTTGTAGTACTCAGCAATAAATCTAAGAGTTTAGGCTAAAGTGAGCACTTTCCCCTACTTTGCGTCTTCCATTACACCGTTATTCATCATGTTTAATCATTCATTTACCTCTGACTGCTACTGCACTCAGGGAGGACTGGCACATTATTGATTTTTGACTTTTACCCTTTAGAAGCTGGGGAAAAGGCTTTATGAATGCTTAATCAAAAGTGACATACTATGGGTAAATGAGGGGAGAGGAAAGGGGTGTTGCAAACCCTGAAAAATAGATGATGTACTAAGTTATGATGGAATAGAATTAAGGGTCTTCAAGAGAAAATTATCATATACTGCTAATTAAAGCACACATCCTCTATGTGGATAGTATCATAATATAGTTTAGCCATTAGGTGGCACTGGATTTAGTTGTACATGGGTGGAGCTAGGAGCCAGGAGTTTCCTGTTACTGTTCCGCCTTCTTTAACAAAGACAATAAAGTTCTTGCCTGGTTTCCTGACAGAGAATGAAGCAGCACATTTGACCAGTTGAAAAATATTCCAGGGAATGAGGAGATTGTTAGCTGAACTTGTGAAGTTCAGTTAGACGAAAAATACACAGCAGACCAGACTTGGAAGCATGTGGCTAGTTACACGTTCCATAATCTCCCACATGCTCACTTTATAGACCAACACACATCCTAAAATCAAGCAGCCACCAAACCACTTTTTATGCTTACAATATTCCAGGTATTGTGAATATAAAGCAATATTCCAGGTGTTGTTGAGCTTGAATAGCTCAGTTGGTTAGAGCATGGTCTGATAATACCAAGATTGCAGGTTCCAGTCCTTATATGGGAAAGCTGCATATTCCTGCATTGCATGGAATTGGACTAGATGATCCTCAGGGTCCCTTCCAACTCTACATTTCTATGATTCTATGAAAAGTTTGTTCAATAATTCTGTGCTGTTTTACCATTCTACAATTAGAAATGGGGATGCTATTTTGCTTATGGAAGTCATTTTTGTCTGTGATACCATTTTTTGTGGGGGGTGGGGTGGGGTGGGGGCAAAATGGCATGGCATATCCTGGCTGAAATACTAACCAGGAAAGACTAATCACACTGCAGCATTTTGTTGCAGGTTCTACTTGCAATGTCTAATTTGACCCTCAGTGAACAAAGGTAACAACACTGGAAATCTCTTGCAGTGTAACTGATGAATGTGATATAATGTCCAATATAATTAGGATTCTGCTAGCATGCCTTGGGTCTTTGCAAAGAAAAGCCAGAAATACAAACTTGCTCCAAATTTCTGATAAAAATTAATAACGACTGGCAATTATGGCCATAATCAGCATTCAAAAAGAACAAATCAAACATCATGGAATTTTCTTTGAGAGTGACATGTTCAGCAAAAGTCACCATATTTGCAAGGTGCAATCAGCTGTACGTTCATAAGCTAAAAGTAGATGTTCCATTCAGAAATTAACACAATTTGCTTAATATGGTGGGTTTTGCCATTCAGTGTCTTTGAATTCTTATCACAATTCAAAAACGAGCATCTCAGATCTCGGTTCACAGTTTAATGCTTAGAAGTGACAATGTTTGACCACAAGAGTGATGTTAACTGGAACAGGCATGACAGCTTTCAGAAAGCACATTTGTGGTATACGTCGGGGAGTGCAACAAGCTCCTTACAATCATGACTGCAAATAATGAAATCTAAAACCATAACATTTTGAATGTCATAGTCCCAAGTCTGAAAATAATTACTGTGACCCAGAGAAAATTAGACATGATAAGATCCATTGAACAGGAATTAGGCATTGTTCCTAAAACCACGAGGGCTGGGAACTTCAGTTAGCTTTTATGTACACTGCTTTTTCTTTTTTCTAATTCATAGTTTTAAAATTCTGAAATATTACATTACAGTAAAAGAAGCTGTGTTCCAAAATCAGATGGTGCACCTTTAATTCTGCTCATACCACTTGCTGTGAAAGCAACAGAAGAACGAGCACCTCTTTCCCAGGGTGCAAATAGCTTTGTGAAATTGATCGATGGGGTTTGCCAGAGCATTACACTTATTTTATCTCTATAGCTGTTAAAGTCTCTTTCCTTCAAATCACTCATCAAAACAAACACATTTATTAATTAATTAAAAGTATACCCAACCTTTCTTCCCTGATGTGAGTCTAGGACGGCAACAGGCCCGGACTGGGGTAGCCCTAGACGTGGTGCCCTGTCACAGGTCAACACCAGTCAGGCAGTCCCAAGTTACAACACCACCAGCAAGACTTCACCTGCCAATCATAGGGTCTGATATGGTTGATATGGGGGAAGGTTAGGTACTTGGAGTCCCAAGCCACTTAGGGCCTTGTATGCTAGTATCTTGAATTGGCTCTGGTAGTTCATTGGCAGCCAGTGCAGTGCTTTCAGGGCTGGTGACACATGGTCCAATTGGACTGCCACACTTACCAGCCACATTCTACAATAGCGGCAGCCTCTGGACTGTCCAAGGGCATGTTGAAGATTCATTCCCCATGTCTGTAGTCATGGGATTGTTGTCTATCACATGGCGGTGTATGTTTTGACTCCACAGAGTGGGAAGTGACGGAGACAGGATGTTTCGTATTGCTGTGTTCCGTGAAGTGGGAGTATTGTCCTTTGTCCTTTCTCTTTGCTGTCTGATGCTAGAGAGGGAGCCATGTTGCAGTGCTTCGTGTGTGTTTATATGTAAATAAAGTAGATTAGCCAAAATGCTGAGTTCTCTTATGCAAACACTCTGTGGATCTCTGAGTGTGCTGATGTCTGTTGGCATCATTCGCTGTGATGTTTGGGCAGAAGAAAGCTTTTGAAGCTCCCGAACAATTGACCAGGAGGGAGAGAACATGCCAGTTGGGCATGTGTCTCTGCCAGGGTCCTACTCGAGAGTAGGATGGATCCTGGCAGGGCAGTCCCTCACACAGCACACTACAGTGTCCAGAATGGAGTTAACTAGAGCGTGAAGTGACCTGTCCAGAAATGGCCACAGCTGGCGAATCAGCCTAAACTGGGCATTAACAATTTTATGAAGCCTTTGGCTCCACCACTTAGCCATCATTCCCTACTCAAACCTAAGTGTGTGTAAATGCATTTATACAAATTCTCCCAGTTACACTTTCCTCTGTCATCTCCCTTTCCCCTGTTGTCTCCTCCTGAATAAATTTTACATTTTAATCTCAGTGGGGCAGGGATCCACTACCTCTCCTTTTATGCTACCCTGAAAAATGCAATGTAAATTGATGCTGCTATGATTATAAGTCTTAATAACTGTGTTTCACCTATCAACATATGTGATATAGCAGTTCATTTTTTTCTCATGGACTGCCATTAATATTACAATCAAAAAACGCATCAGATCCCCCGAGGATCTTTAATTCCCAGCCTGCCAAAATCGAAACAAAAAATGACGAGAAAAATTCCACTAGGTATTGCAAAGTGAAGCCAGACTCGTGTGACTAACCAGCTTTCACTGACGCTGTTAACAATCAGGTGTTCTCAGCCTAAAGTTATCACCTGTCAAATGGCTGTTTATGATAGAACTAGAATGCAGGAGGAAATTCATGTCATTTGCCCTGGCTTACCCTGATGTCTCCATCTGGAGATTAAAGCTAGACGTTTTGGCAGAGTCCAACAGCAAATTATTTAGCATGACAAAATGTTTTTTTGACTCGCTTCCCATATTCAAGTTGGAGGCAAGTAACTAAAGGTGGGTTAGCCTCCGTGAAAATTTGGCTCAGAAATGAAAAGAAGATAAAAAGAACAAATGAAACAGTGCAGGTCGGAAGGTTTTTGATGTTACTAAGCAATAAGATAATAGTTTTTCAACATGTCCCTTCATGTTAATGCTGTACCACTGAAAGTAACAACTGTAAGCATTCCTGTTAATGCAGAGTTGACAAATAGCAACCTGGTGATAATCTGGTGTTAGATATGATACAGGCAAGGCCTACACATGCAGCAGGAAGGGGGTGGCAGAATCCTAAGGTGGTGGAATCAGGTATATAACTTCAGGATGAAGGTGGGAGATGACATTTTTAAATGCTTCCCTGTGTAAAAAGCTTCATGCAAACTTTATTTATTTATTTAAAACCAACACTTCAATAAAACATAGTTTGAGACCCAATGGCTTAAAGGAGGGGCCATAACCAGCCTGCTGCCTGTGGAGTCCACAATGATGTTAAATCTCAGGATTCATTTTTTTCTTTTTAAGTAGGCATCTGAACCTCCTAGACAGAAAATTATGATGTAAAATGTGCAGGCAATCTTCTAATCAATTTACATGAAAGGAACCAGCCTGGCTGCTGAGGTGTTGAGCAGTTCTGCCTTCTCTGTCACCCAACAGCATTTCTCTGTCTTCTCCACACAGAGGACCTACTATTTGCTTGTTCTTCCAGTTGTTCCAATTTTAAACCATATACTCTTTATCTGTCTTTCATGCTCTTGTGTTGGATGGGTGGATATTTTAGTTTTTAAATGATGTTTTGAACAAACACTTTTGGTATACTTGTATTGTTTTGGGGTGCATTTCTATATATTGGATTTTGGTATTTTTATTTTTTTTAATAAAGGTCCACATAGTTAAAGCTATGGTTTTCCCAGTAGTGATGTATGGAAGCGAGAGCTGGACCGTAAAGAAGGCTGATCACCAAAGAATTGATGCTTTTGAATTATGGTGCTAAAGGAAACTCTTGAGAGCCCCATGAACTGCAAGAAGATCAAACCTATCCATTCTTAAGGAAATCAGCCCTCAGTGCTCACTGGAAGGACAGATCCTGAAGCTGAGGCTCCAATACTTTGGCCACCTCGTGAGAAGAGAAGACTCCCTGGAAAAGACCCTGATGTTGGGAAAGATTGAGGGCACAAGGAGAAGGGGACGACAGAGGATGAGATGGTTGGACAGTGTTCACGCAGCTACCAAGTTTGACCAAACTGCGGGAGGCAGTAGAAGACAGGAGTGCCTGGCGTTCTCTGGTCCATGGGGTCACAAAGAGTCGGACATGACTAAATGACTAAACAACAACATTTTCTTTAAAGTCACTTCAAAACTTCCTTTCGCTGTAGGAAACAATGAATACAGTTAACATCCTAAACTAATTAAAAACAAATGATTTTAATTACAGCTTGCACAGAAAACCCTGGGATAAAAGAAGGACCTTACTGTAAAAGAGAAGACAGTCACACAGTCTTTCTCATATTGAAAGTACAAACCCTCCCACGTATTGAATGAATGTGTAACTGGGTCACAGGATCCAGGATTTCCCCTTATGTGGAACAGCCCTATGCTCATACACCAGAACACACACGAACAGTGAACAATGCCACAGCCCCATTACAGGTGCTTGCAAATGTTGAGTTTTTTTAATGAATGGTAGCACATTGAGTTGCAAATTAACTCACATTTCCTTTAATAACATGTACTTCGATGGGCACTTAAAAAATTGAATTGGGTAAAAGGCAGATTATGAATAATTAAAATTGATTAGATATACTAAGACGGCATAACCAGTGAGAAAACATATTTCCCTCCTTCCATTCCCATCAAATGAGAGAAGAGTATAATAAAATAATGTATTTGTGGCAGACAAAATAAACCAGTTCTTTAAAACAAACATGATGGACCATACCTCACTAAGTTGTACTCAGGGTAAACCCATTGAACTTAGTGGCCCTAAGTTAGCCTTACCGATTAATTTCACTGGGTCTACCTTGAGTACAACCAACATGGGAACTAACAACCCTGTATGGGCAGGATTCACCTAAGGAGCCCTGTTGACTTCTGCTTGCACAATGGGGATTTCTCCACTTTCCTTTCCCCACTAATGAAATGGGTTCAGGGTGATGGTTTCAGGAGACCCCCCCCCCCCGAACAGGGCAGGGGATGAGAGCAGGGTACTGTTCTGCCCAGCAAGCCGAAATCCTTGTGCAGATGAAACATCTGCAATAGGTCAACACTGAATTCCACCCTATGGAATTCAAGGCCGCAAAATCTGGTTACAGCTAATAGCATAGACAGCCTAAAAGGGGAATTAAATTCATGGAACAACCTCCCACTTCTGATGTGAATACTATTGAATGCTAGTTCCTGGGGACAACAGCAAGGAAGGTCTATTACCTTCAAACTCTGCTTGTAGGTTTCCTAGGAACACAGTTGACCATGTTGGAAAATGAATGCTAGACTAGATGGACTGATACTTCTGGTCCATTAGGGCTCTTCTAAAGTTTTTTAACCTGCCGTAGTTTTAAATGGTTGAGTTGCAGCTTTTTGAATTATTTGGCTGTGCTGTTACAAGTCCTACATTTCATGACCCCATTTCATTATGACCTAAATAAAATGAATTCTTCTCAGTAGCAGAAAGGGCAACATTAGAAAATCTAATTGACTGAGCGCTATTATTCCGATCCCGCCTAGCACTTTTCTGTGCATTCATTGTAGTTGTGGGTCACCACAAGTAACACGTTTTTTCAAGGCAGAACACTATTACCTTTATATTTCTTTAATTAAGTTGGATAGGTGGGGAAATGTGTAATAACAGACCTCAGTGAAGACCTCTGCATCCAGTTCACTCTGAAGAAAGAAGGGAAGAACTTTTATTCCACCCTTTAAGATTGTGATATTAAACCCAATTACACATATGGAAATACAAGTGATGTCAATGGAAGTTTGTGAAGTCTTGGTTTCCCTTTGCAACCCAAAGAATGAGCAGAAGGAATCAGAGTGAACTATGGATATGATATGAACATACGGGTCTTAACCTACATAAAGTCTATCCAACCATTTTTTTCCTTTGTTAAAATACTGTTAGTTTTGCAAGGTTTTTATTTATTTATTAATGGCAGCTCACTTGTGAAAATACTTGAGAAACTGTTGCCCATTAATATTGCAGATGTTTATCATGGCATGCTGCCAATCTCCAAAGTCAAAAACATTTGACACATCACTATCTAACCTATGAATCCTTATTCACTTGTCACATCCTCGTTTCTGCACACAATTTTTTGATAAAATGCTTCCCCTCCAACCCAGAAATCTTTAAAACATACAGAAACATCCACGGGGAGCAAGTTTTTTTGGGTGTCTGTGGAAACCTGGTCATTGGTTTGAGGAAGTCAATAAAACTGTCTCCATTGACTCCAAAACATACATCTGGGTTTCCAAACTGTCTTGTGGTTGGAGGACTACAGTTAGCAAAATACAGAAGCAACCTTCAAGTGCCACCTTCTTCTTTTTTCTTCGTAAAATGTATTCATCAATCTAAAATATTCCCATTGCAGGGCACTGGTTTGTCCAGAGCTGAATAGCTAAGCTATTAGCTTTCAATGGGGATTTGTTACTCACCCCAATTTGGCACTTTTAAAAACAACACAGTTCAGTCCAAATTACTTCACAGGCTGCCCGATTGGATTCAGTTGTGACTATAAATCCTGATTCAGAAAAATGAAGCTTCATGCCTCCCTCATTTGCTATTGTGGGATTTTTTAAACAAAAAATGTAACATTTTTTACATCGTTGGATGGGATTTTCTGGTATAGCACGCCTTCTAAGTGGCTAAAACCTTCCAAATTGCATAAAATGGGAAGAGGTATTTTTGAGTGTGTGTTGGGCACCTTTATAAAGTTCATTTTATCTCAGAATAATTCCAAATCGATTTGGAGGTCCCCACTTCAATCTTGGAGTACTCTGAAAAGTTCCTGCTACAACTGGGACAAGCTCGATATCTGTCCAGAGCATTCTGCTTCAGTTTGAGACTTATCAAAATCCTATGCACACTTCTAAATTTCTACCTTCAGGGGACTTCTTTTGCATTGGCTTGTGTACTGTGGAACTTGCTGCAGGAGGCAAAATATTCTGTTTTAATTTATAGGTCTGTTCATGTGGATTTGCCATCTGTCATGGATGCTCTAGTTGTGATTCCTGCATTGCAGGAGGTTGGACTAGATGACCCTTGAGATCCCAACTCTACAATTCTATGATTCTTGTGTGGAGTGCTGGCCATCCTGCTGTGCTTCATAGTCACCCTACATGAACCAAGTATGCCCTCCAGGACATGGCTGGCATTGTAGAGGGATCTTTCTTTCAGGGAAGCCTGCAGTCAGTTTCAGACCTTCACACTGAGGCAGTCCTAATAAGCTTCTGAGGAACCCCAGGGTTCTCTGGGCTACAGCTTGAAAACCACAGAGTTAGGCAAACACTCATTAGCAAACCACAAATCAGAGTATTATGCAAAACAGAGCACTTCAATTTGACTTTAGGTAGAAGGGATTGGTTCTAATAGTTCATCTCTATGAATGTTCCTTTCACAGCTTCTGTGCACATCTGCCCAGTCTAAGGGCAACTGCACACTGATTCAGAATCTGGCCTGTAATTTATTTTTTTCTGAAGGCAGAGGGACTCAGAGGAATCCTATTTGGCAGCAAGAGGCCTCTGCAGAAGAACAGCAACTGAACTTTGACACCACTCAGCTTCTCTAAAGCAACAGAGAATATTCATTTTGGCAAGTGTACAGCAAAGCTAATCACAAGCAATGTTGAAAAATCTGGAGAAGGCGGGACAAGAGATACTGGAAATCTGAGTTCCTGGAAACAGTAATGGCTAAATGTTTTGTAAGCAATGGGAGGCAACAAGAATCATTTAGGAATTCTTATTCTTTGGGTTTAAAGCTGCATCTTTACATTTTGTGTCAAAATTTTCACCAGACACAGGTAACTGCTTACTGGTAATAGCTTTTGTGTTCTGAGAATCTGTTAATTAAAGGAGGAATCTTGCTGACATTTTTTTCGTGTATTGATGGCACCACTTCTGGTGAGGTGGAAACAGAGTGTTCCTTGAACTGTGAGGGAACCACAGATTCATTGGCAGGGGCCACCTTATTTGTCCCTTTCTTCTACTGGTGATGTAATAATGGAATGGGATTAATACATGGGCTGACATATAGAAGACTCCTGAAAGCTCTAAAGTGAATGAATCTGGCTTGCAGCACATGCTACCCGGCCCCCTGCCATTTCACCTTTATATGTCAGTGCCTGCAAGTACCCCTGACTGCTTTTGAAAACCTAGACCAGCATCATTTCTTATACTCATGCTTTCTCCAAGCGCAGCATGAGGCACACTGCCTTGATAAGTCCTAATACTGCATACAGACAGTATTAAAAAGTATTAAAAGTATTAAAAGAGTTGAAGGTGAGCTGAAAGAGGCCTGCTACTTCCTTAGTATCACTGGCCTAGTTCAGACATAACAATATTAGCCGTGCACTCCTTTCCCTTAACATAGCTTAGCACATTACAATACTTCTGGAGTTGGTTAAACCAACATTTCTCAATACTGTATGTCTCAACCAGGAAACTCTGGGTAAAGCTATCTACAAACTAGGACTGCAAAGCATATTTTCATCCTAGTTTGCAATCCTAGTTTCTAGTCAGTGCTAAAACCAGAGTTTCCCACTCAGGCATAACAGGAAATTAAGACACGTGAGAGGAGAGAGGAAAGAATGGATGTTGGTGCCCTTTGGGTGTTGGTAGGGTGTTAAGGCCAGAGCAAATGCCTGGTGGAGCCAGAATCAACTGTAGTCAGACCCAACTATTTATGGTTTGGGCCCCAAACTCCTTCTTGCTGAGTTCTTCACTAAGGGTGGAGGCTGACAGCCAGTGCCCCACAGTAGATTGTTTGTAAGTAAGGTGGAGGCTGGCTGAGGGCAGACTGATTGGGGCAGCGTCCCACTTGCCCTAATGGATCAGCGTCCACACAGGGAAAGAACACATGGCCACAATGCTTGTTCTGAATCCAATAAATGAACCATGGTTTAATGGACTGAGATTGTTGCATCAGAATCATTTTAACAGGTTGGGTAGGTTGTGGGGTTTTTTTTAATGCAACCTCCTACAGAATCTGGTTACTAGAAGCAAAAGTGTACACATCATAAGCAGCAAGTCCTCTTTCAAACTTTTTTTTTTGGGGGGGGGAACTATTGCTTTTCTTCAGCGTGCAAGCCTGTATCAAGATCTATACAAGAATATAAGCTAAGCAGTTAGAGTCCTGGGTAGATAGCTCCTTTTACCTTCCTTGATAGCATTATACTTGCAATCATTTGATTGCCCTGAATAAAGATTTTCTAAAGTGCTCGTTTTCAACACAGCAAAGACTTTATTTACTTAATTCTGTGCACTAAGACCAGGGATGGAAATTGCACCATAGGCAGCACTAGAAATATATCACAAGCTGGAAGACTGCAGCAAATCCGCATATTTTTGATGCATATAATCTAGTTTGTGTATCATGTTCTAAAATCTCACTCATGCTAAGCTGCATTTGATAGATATACTACATTTCTTTGTGTTTGTCTAAAATGCCTAGCCTACCCTGAAATACGAGAAAACTTGAGCCTGTAGATCTATCCTGATAAAAAGGAAACCATGAAAGGTGTTTAATGTCCTTGTTTCCAATTATTTCCTCCTTTTGCTATTATCATTTCAAGTATGTTTTTGTATTCACTTCTTTAAAATGAGATTGTTAGATACTAACCACTTCCAGCAACTATGGGACAACAGTGGAAACTTTGAGCTTTGGTTCAAACTGAAATACTGGACTTTGGTTAAAAATTCATCCTGAAAGGCTGTCAATACAATAATACAGGCACAAACTGTTCTTAAAAGCACAGCTCCAGCTTGAAACAAGTGAACTTGTTCTTCAAAAACAGAGAAAATAAAAGCAGTTCATAGCAAAATTTGGGAGGTGAGTATGTGTAATTGAACAGAACTATTAGCTGTTCCTGCATCACAACTGGAAATGGAAGAAACGGAAGATAATTATCTATGGATTGGGGAATTACTGGAATATGCATTGATGGAAGGATTACTAAGTAATTTTCTATGGAAAATTAAATTGACTTCGAAAGAAAGGATAGTGAACAGAGAACTCATAGCATGGAATAGAATTTAAGACTGAGAGATTTCTTGGGGAATGGGAGGGCATGGCAACAGTCCAGCTGCTGCCTGGGAAGGAATGAGTGTGAGTCTGCCTGGCTTTAGTTAGGGAATAGTTGGCTGAAAATATTGTTGGGTTTCTAGGAGATCAGACACTTAATGACATTCAGGATACAAAACAGGGTTAATGAGCTGGTAGAGTCCTATTTACAGAATGGCGAGAAAAGTTTAGAAGACTGCACTAGGAAATTCCAGGCTTAGGGAAATGGAGAGAGAATATTGAGACTCAAGGAGAACCCTGTAATTCCTGATCATCCAAGAAAGGGAACTGAAAGAGGAAGATGACAAGGTTGAGAAGAAACCCCCAACTGGTGGGATGGAGGAGTAGGAACCTGGGAAAGCTTCTCAGAGTGGAAGGAGACTCAGCTGGGTGATAGTCACCCCTCTTACCATTTTGAATGTGCAGAAGATCTCTGCCTATGCTCCCTCGTGAAAAAAAGATTGGATGTGCAAATAAAACTGGAGCCTGCTCATACTTGCTGTCTCATGATTTTCAAAAGCAAGATAAAAGTTCTGAGGCTAAGATCACACACACACCATACATTTAAACCACATTTAAAGTGTGGGACTTCTCAAAAACAAGATCCCTGACAATTTTGCTGTTGCACATAAGTGCCTGAGACTCCACAGATCTTCATGTAAATGCACCCCCTGCCAAATGTCCGGAAAAGTCTCTGTATACAATGCTTCTCCCACACCAATATAATCTCCATGCAGGAAAAAGTGTGTGCACCATCACAGAAAAATTGCAGCATGAAAGTTTATTTTGGCACAAGCAGACAGACTGGGCAGCTGGTGCACTGAGATTATCTCCATGTAGGAAAAATGACAGAGATGCAGCAGGCTGTAGGTAATCATAACACTCTGCAATGTTTTGCCCTCTGCAGGGATAGTAAAGACAAACATTCATTTCCTCCTTGCATTAACTAGAATGCAGGGCTAGCTATTTTTGCAAGTATCTATTCTACCCTTAAACGAACGCTTACAGCTCTCAGAATGACATAAATTCTGCCATGGTCATTTGAAAAGTATTGTTCCGTCAAAATTATGTTTTTTAAAAAAACTTCTGATTTAGCATATTGTTACTAAATTGGAATAAGTTCGACTCCACCTGCAGAGTCATAAGGATCTATATAATTGCCGGCGTCTGCTGTGGTTTGAGGCTCTGAAGACCATCCTGGGTTACTGAGAACACTATGTCACTTCTGGTGCTTGAGTATTGACACTGTATCTCTTTAAGGCTCTTTGCAGCTCTTTAATGACTATTCCAATTAATAATACATCTCTCTCTCTCTCTTCCCACCCTCTAGCTCATTTTAATTGCTCTAATTTATGTCCCTTGAAAATACTCAGACTGCACATGTAATCTATACAACTGTGACAAGCCAGGAGAGTAGGAGACCACACACACAAGGTCCCTAGCAAGTAAACAAACCAATTTCTAAGTTCACGGACACCATCTGCAATTGACATTAATTACTGTTATATGCAAACAAGTCGTGGTATTACAGGTAACACAGCTACGCCCTGGAAACAGAGCAAGCACCATTCATTAGAGCTTTGACAGCTAATTGCAAGAATGTCAGAGCTACAGAGACAGCGCTTGCCTGATAAAAGGTCTACATCTAATAATAATCCAATAACTTAATGGGGGAAAGGAAAGCAACATTTGGACTTGTATCCACTGTAGTGCTAAGTATCTTTCCCATCAGTGCAAGGATTTGCATTACTTCCTACCTCTCCTACTCCCCTCCGTGCATCCGTGAACCACCCTGAGCCCAGTCTAGGCTGGGGAGGACAGGGTATAAATAAAAATTTATCATCATCATCATCATTATCCCAGATCTGCTCCAGAGTGTGTGTGTGGGGGGGGGACTCAGAACAGATGGGGGGGGGGAGAAAGGAGAAAGTCCCATTGGGCAAAAGTCCCCCCCACACTGCTCTGAGTGTCGAGGGAAGACCACTCCCCAGTGGCGTAGCGTGGGTTGTCAGCACCCGGGGCAAGGCAAGTAATTTGCACCCCCTAACCCGTGGATTTGCACCCCCTAACCCGTGGATTTGTGCCCCCTAACCCCCAGATGTTGCGCCCAGTGCGACCGGCCCCCCCTGCACCCTACGCCACTGCCACTCCCTGCTGCAAGGCCCATTTCCACCTGGCCTAGGAGGCGGGGCCCACAACTCTGAGCATGTCAAAAATGTTTTTAACACTTGTTAATCTATTATGCTTTAAATGGTTTGTTTGTTTTTGCGCTGTTGTGGGTGGGATGGATGTTTGATGGGGCTGAGGATTAGTTTAGTTTTAGTATAAATGTACTTATTATTTCAATAAGTATTTATTGTCTTGTTGGTTTGCTTTGCTGTATAGTTTTATTTTGTTTTAAAGGGGAGAGGGTATGGGTCATGGGGGTGCAGAGAGTGTGTGAATGAACTTAGTGCTTGGCTTATATTTTTAGTCGCTATTTTGTTAATGTTTTTAATATCGTTTTATAGATTCTAAATGCCGCATTGATTTGTTAATTATATGACTTGCCGTAATTGTGAGGTTTAGCTTATTCTTTAGTTGCTGTTTTGTCAAGTTTTTCTTCTTATTATTATTGCTAATGTTTTATTGTTATTTTGTTAATTATTTTATATAATGTATGCTGTACTTGCGATGTGCTATTATGTTTTATTATGTTATGGTTATTTATTGGTTGTAAGCCACTTTGAGATTCATTTGAATGAAAAGAGGCATAGAAATATAATAAATCAAAATCAATCAATCAAAACTGGTGGGCCAGTTATTTAGTGCTACATTGGATACAAGCCAGAATAAGCAACTAAACAAATTTATTGTCCAGGATTATCTTCAAAAGTTGATTCCACTAGTAGACAGTCTTGAAACCATTTTATATATATATATATATATATATATATATATGGTTTTGGTGTCCTCGGGTGTCTTCCCGTGTAAAAGTTGGGGTGTCTAGGCGACGTTTCGACGAGGTCTCACTCGTCATCTTCAGGCTGGTGCTTTCGGCTTCTTGTTACTGGAACAGAGCGGGATCTCAATGTTTGAGTTCCTATAAATACTGTAGAGGGGGTGTGGTGTCTAGCCTCCAATGTTCTGGGCAGAGAGGAAGTTCCCAGGCTAGTGTGCCTTTTCTTCTTTTGTTCCTTAATTACTTGAGAGATACCTTGAGTGATTTCTTGAGTGATATCCTGAGTACCACTTAGGTGGGTCATTAGGTGTGGATTAGTTGCTAAAGTCTTTGTGTCTTGACCTCTTGAACTTTGTGAAGAGTTTTCCTGAGAAAATGGCTGAAAGAAAATGACAAAATCTACGAAAGCATATATATATATACATACACACACACACACACACACACACACACACCTCGGGATGTGAACGGAATCCATTCCGGAGCCCCGTTCACATCCCGAACGGAACACAAGACGTGATGGCGCGACGGCACGTGCGCGGGTTGCGTTTTGCCACTACTTGTGCATGCGTCTGACGTCATTTTGAGCGTCTGCACATGCGCGAGCAGTGAAACCTGTGCAACTCGAATGCACTCAACCCAAAGCGCATTCAACTCGAGGTATGACTGTGTATGTATGTGTGTGTATAGATAGATAGATAGATAGATAGATAGATAGATAGATAGATGATAGATAGAGAGTGGCCTGTGAATTCCATAGGATATCAAGGTTCCCTCCACTAGATTTTCCTCCACTAGTGCCTCACCCCTTGAGCAAGTCATCTTCCTCTCCAAGCATTTATTTGCTTTCCTCTCCCATGCAATCTTTGCAGGCATCCTGATTTAGCTTCCATCGTTTCCCACATTTAAAACAAGAGGAGGTGACACTGAGTCCTGGTGTAGTGGAGAAGCAGCAGAAGAAGCTCTGAAGCTCTCTTCACAGGAGGAGCAATGATGTCATCTGCTGGGGTGGTATCTGCAAAAGTTGCAAGCCCGGTGATTTCAGGAACAGGCCTGGCCTGGCACGTGGTCCCTTCGATAGGTAGAGTAGACTTAAGATAGTGAATGGCTCCAGCTCACCAAGCTGATCAGGGATTTGAACCCAGGGGCCTGCAGTTAAAACAACCCAAGTAAAATGGGTACCATGCTATGCTTATAGATGGATAGATCACCACAGCTCCCTACATTTTGGGGGGGCTGGGGCATGGCCAGGGGAACAGATGACAAACGAGCTCCTGCACTTCAAAATTTACTACTACAACCCTGAATGCAAACAATAACTTTATGGAGTCACAGGAAGGCAAGCAGTGCTGGCCGGAGAATTATTCTATCAATTCACTTTCCCCTCCTGTAGCTTTTTCCTCCTCCTCCTCTTCCCTTAAAAGTAGAAAATGGGAGAAGAGGAAAGTTGTCTGGGACAGAAGGTGGCTAAGCAGAACAGCAAACCACTCAGCATTACTTTCCTCCTTTGTTGTGCCCATTAGATTGCTCAGGTTATCTCCTTATCGATCAAGAGGGGACTGAGAGGTGAGAAGAAGACAGCTGTACTGTTTTGGCTTGGTTGGATTTTATTCATTTTTATTGGCATTATGGAAATTGGAACATGCCTGAACTATCTATTAAGGTTTAGCTATATTTGTGGTAAAACCTGCCTAAGCTAAAATCAAGCTCCATAGACTCTGCTGTTTTTTGTTCCTGAATATATATTACTGTGCTTTTCCTTTCAATTGAACCCAATTTACCTCTCCCTGTTAACTCTCTGTATAAGATTTGGCAAAACTGACTACTTTCGAAAATAAAATTCTCAAACCATCAACTCACTGTTCTGCTTCCTCCTCTAGATTAATGGCTGCAAATCTATACAGTATTCACTTACTCGGAAGTAAGTCCTTCTGAACTCATTGGAGCTTAATTTTGAGTAAGCGTATATAGAATTGTACTGCACAGTGGCAAAACAGTAAACACATATTTACTCAAGAGGAAGCCCCATTGAACATAGCAAGACTTATTTCTGAATAAATGCACACAGGATTTTGCTGCATGTTGTAGATTAATAAGACTGGGTTTCCAAAGCACTTTTAAAAACCAATATAGGGTTGTGAAGTCTTTATTTCCTGTCCATTAGGTGTGATCCCCCTCCCCTCCTGAAGCTAAGGTTGTCACCTTCCTACAGGCTAATTTCAGAGACATCTAGAGTTTTCCCATTTTTTTGCTGCAACTAATACAGCTGCTGTTGGTAAATGGAGGATAAAGTCTTAATTGGTTGCATTCCAGAAGGGAATAATTAGAGGACAGAGCCACCACATATGTATTAGTGATCCAGGCAAATTGCTTTCCTGACTTTTTTTTGCTCTTCCTATTACATTGATCTTTGGTTTAATCATCTTGCTTGTCCAATAGCTCAGTCGGTAGAGCAGGAGACTCTTAATTTCAGGGCCATGGGTTCGAGCTCCACGTTGGGCAAAAGATTCCTGCATTGCAGGGGGTTGGACTAGATGACCCTTGTGGTCCCTTCCAGCTTCTACAATTCTATGATTATATCTAGCTTAACTAGTATAATGCATGTAAGAGCAATGCAGTAGGTTCAGTAAAATAAGACAGATATATCCACATGTTGCAACTGTGTAGATCCACTACCAATTGGGCATAAAGAAAGAAGTGAGATGGTGACAGTTGGTTAGCCTAGTTTTGCTCATGCATGTCATAAAGGTCACCTCAGTGCAACTCTGAAGACAAACATGGACTATCACCCAAGACTGTATCCAGACCAGAGCAGCCAGCATACTGCCCTCCATATATTGTTGCATTACAGCTGATATCATCCCTGACCATTGGCCATTCTGGACAGGGCTGATAGGAACTAGAGTCTAATGACATATGGAGGGCTACCTCTGCTCTAAACCACGGCACTGGGGCAAGGAGCTATACTGAAGATCTATACACACATTATATTAACATTTTCCAATTACTGGATCACTGTTGCCTGCCTTTGAGTTACATTTCATCCCACAAGCAACCTTATGAAGTTGATCAATTTGAGCAATAGTGGCTTGGGTAGAGCCAGACCAAAGGCAAGAAGGTACTGTATGTAAAGCTGTGTTTCCTAGATTCAAGCCCAGCATGCTAGTCGCTGCATCAGACTGGCTCACCTTCCTGACATATTTGCTGCTGAGCAGAATAATAATATGCAGGCCCAAGAAGGGAAACTGCTTCCTTTTTTTTTTTTTTTTTTTTTTTTTTGAGCTGCTGGCTTTCCGTAAAAGTTTTGACTGCTCTGCTTTATCCTGGTTATAAGATGAATGCTCCCCAAATGTTATTTAAGTGCAGCCGGGCTCTACACTGTTAAGTTGGATGCAACATGGTACAGAAATACAAATATGTGACTGAAAATATGTGGAGCTGGGGAGACAACTCAGAAAAATAAAGATTAAGAGCACCAAACTATATGAAAAAGCATGCAATGTGGCCCAATAACCCTTTTTTATTTCTTGAAGCAGTGGATGGAAAGGACATGTAACCCTTCACATATTACATGTATTTGGTTGCAGAATATCTAGGTCAACTGTTTTGGGTAGGCAATGCATACAATAGGTTAGGGAGAAGAAGTGATCTGAATAAAGAAATGTTTAGGAAGTCTTACCTGTGGAGCGTACAGAATAATATTTTTGAATGTATTGTCCTTTATAACAAAAAATCTGAACCACATTAATAGCTCTTAAAAAACAGGAAGCTTGCATTAGCATGAATGTGACATGTCGCACAATGCTCATCTTAGTCCCATGGATATTACAGTTTGCGAAGTGTTTATTATAATGCATAAGCACATGCATGAAATTACATTATTGGGGTGATTAAGGACCTAAGAAACAAATGCCTCACTCCTGCTGGAAGAGTTCAAACAGTTTCAATAAGTGTAATGTTATAGCTCTGCATCATTTTATGTATGGAACACTGCAGATTTGTTCTGAAGTTAGCAGAACAAAATACAGGCTGCAGGAGATATGGCATGCAGCTATGTACATCTTTCCACAGTTTTTTTTTTAAAAAAACAAAACTAAAACAAAGGCAGCCTTGGGAGCCTATAGTTTTGAGCATTGGAATAGTAAGGGAGAAGATCATTTAAAAGCATATAATGACTGAAATATAGGGTTGAGTAATATGCTAAAAAGGGAAACAATGTGAAAGAAGCATGACTAACAGTCTGTGGCTCAGATCAGACCAGCATTTAAATACAGCCCCTGATATCCTTAGGCATCTGCTGGAGCCCCAGCACTATAGGAGGACAACATCAAAATAGTTGTTAATAATAAAATACGTAATTCACTTTAACAGTTACAAAAATATAACATTTAAGTAGGCATGAACAATAAATAAAAAATACCTCAGTAAGTATACAATAAAATTAAACTACCAGCACATAATTCATAATAAGGTCTAGCAATAAAGTTACAAAAACATAATATCAATAACAGCAAAAATAAAACATACCCAGATTTAAAACTTGGATTCAATCCTGGAAGGAGGTCCATCTACGTAGATTGGAGCAGAAGTGTGGGTCCCATTCTCTCAGTGCAATTTGTTGGGGTGGAAAGTATTGGGTGGGATGGATCCCACAGGACAGCCCTTTTGTCTCCCTGCAATCTCCCCCCACCTTTTCTCTCTCTGCTACTGTCATTAAATTAGGTTGAGGGCTGGATAAAATTAGGCCACATGGCAGAAGTTTCCCACTTCTGCTTTAGATGGTTAATGATTCACCAATGAGTAGCAATGACCCTAAGGATAGCAACTTCTCCTCTCCATGCAAGGAGGAAGAGTGAAAGCTTCACTTTCCTGTTTTCCTGTTACGATCTTGGGAAACTCTGGTTCATTGAAACTCTAATTAGTTAGAACAAACCCTGATCAAACCATGATTTGATATCTTGGTTTGTAAATAACTAGGAGAGGAGCCTAATGGGGAATCATCAATGGAATAGCAATATGCAAACTGACCCAAACACAGATTTATTTTCTCTTATTTTTAATTGTATTTATTAAGTTTTATAAACAAACAAACAAACAAACAAACAAACACAACAGAGAAATAAAATATTATAGGTAAGTTAAAATACAATTAATGCAATGTCAATGACACAAAGTTAGCATAAGGAAAACAACAAAGGAGAAAAAACTAAAGAAAGAAGACAATTGGATTAAAAGAAGAAATGAAGATAATAGCCAAGATTGGTTATACATAAATTACCATGAGTCTGAGGTGGAAGAATGTTGTTTTCTTTGTTATAGATTTATTCTAGAATTCCTCTTAAATAATGTTCTGTTATATTAGAGTAGCATGTACCAGGGCTATTTTCTTGTAAAGCAAAACAAAAACATTTGTTTACATCTGGGGAGGTTTTCAAAGGAATGAAAATGAAATGGGACTTGGTAGATTTCTAAGCAATACAAAATAATATTAATAATAATATATACACACAGGAACAATTATTCAGCCTTAACATTTAAACCAAAACCATCTGCTTTGCACAGTGCTTGATTCCCCACCCCACCCCACCCCACGTCCCAGTAAATAACAAAACATCAAATTCATAAGTAGATTAATTAAAGGTGTACTCTAGACACTCCTGTAACCAAGACTGCAAGCTGAAGAAATAAACTCAAATGTACCTGTGAATTACACCAGGGCTTCAGGAACATGATCTTGGCACATTGTGAAAACTTGGGAGGGGAAGGAGTCTTTAATTTCATGCTGGAGATGAGTGACAGACTCCAACCTTTCCATAAGTCCACTGGCATATATGGAAGACTCGGAGAAAAAGGAGGGTTCAGACAGGCTCAAAATAAGAAGCATTAATTGCTGCTTTGAAGTGGCTCCAAAACATGGCACAAAGTGAGCGAATGATCCCATCCTTTCTCCCAACATCCAGAGGACTTGGGGAAAATTACAAGGTCATTCTGACAATTTGGCTTCAGCTGTGAAGACGACTAGAAGCAGATGCTCTTAATTGCCCCCCCCCCCCAAACCCCAGCACAACTTGAGAGGATGAAGCAGTTCTTAGGGGAAAGGGCAAGATCGTAACTCACCTTGCATTGTGCTTTGGGTCTTAAGGGGTGTGGGGATCCCCTCAATGATAATGAGGTAGTTTTCCCTGCTGTGACCTATTGCTTATTTTTCTTAACCCTCTGTGAGTGTTGCCACCATGTATCTCAGAACCGTTTTATCTCCTTCCACATTTTATCCACAGAAGCTATGGCTAGAAATAGGGCAAGCAGCACAGAGGTTCAAATATAAAGTAAAAATGAAGTGCAATATATTTAATATAAAAAGATAGGTATGTATGGTTACTTAATAAAACAGGTGGTTAGTTTACTTTGTTATAGTTACTTTAAATGAGAATGCACACTATTAGATTACTGCCATTTTAAAAGGTGTATCAAACACAAAATATGGTCCCTGACACTTTAAGAGGGTAGTTATGGTTTGGATAGAGAGAGGAACTGAAGCTCACATAACGATAATGGCAATTTTATTTATATGCCACCCATCTGACTGAGTTGCCTCAGCCACCCTGGGCAGCTCCCAACAAAATATTAAAAGCACCATAAAACCTCAAACATATATTGTTCCTATAGTACAGGGGTGGCCAACTCCCAAGAGAATGGGATCTACTCACAGATAAAAACTGGCAGTGATCAACTCCCTTCAGGTCAAAGTTGTTGGGTTTTTTCTAGGGAGGAGGAAAGCCCCATTTTTGTGGGACAGAAAGTGTTGAGCTCCTTTGGGGGCAGCCACTGATCTACCACAGATGTTCAGTGATCTACCAGTAGATCACGATCTACCTGTTGGATGTGCCTGCTATAGTACTCCCAGTTAATACCTCTCAACTAGGAACTGATTTCCCAGTTAATACCTCTCAACTAGGAACTGATTTCAATCAGCTTCACAGCCACTCCCCTCCAGAGTCCCTCTCCGGACTTCTGCTGCAGTCTTTCCCCCGGTCCACTAGTCCCCACTGTTGCCTCAGGTTCTCAGCAACCCTTCTGACACTTGGGTGGAGAACTCACCTGAAGGCTGCATCTAGAATTGTAATCTCTTCCCCACAAACATCTTCAGTTCTAGCCCAAGGAGCCTAGCTCTTGGCTCCTCAAGCTTCTTTGAGCCACTTCTTAATTCACATTGTTCTGATTGTTCTATCAGTGCAAGCATTTCTGCTTATCAGAAGGAGCAATCTCCTCATCCCTGTGCTATTCCGGGGTTTTTCAGGGGGTTGTATTGGGGTGTATGTGTGCGCACAGGTGGAGAGGGAGCAAAGCTCAGCAATGACAGTAACAAGATCCTCTTTGTGGTGCAACAATAAAGCACATTTGCAAGGCAAAGCAGGATCCGGTATTGTTTCAAATTGGATGAGAATCCTGCATTGCAGAGGGTTGAACTAGATGATCCTTGGGAGGTCCCTTCCAACTCTACAATTCTATTATTCTATGACTCCCATTAGATGTCAAAGAGCTAAACAACTACCTGACATTCAGAAGACATCTGAAGGTAGCCCTGTTCAGGGAAGTTTTTAATGTGTGACATTTTAGTGTATTTTTGGTCTTTGTTGGAAGCTGCCCAGAGTGGCTGGGGAAACCCAGCCAGGTGGGCGGGGTACAAATAAATTATTATTATTATTATTAAGCTGGGTCTTGCTAACACAACTGTGTGGCTAAATCTGGCACTTAGTGTCTTAACTTTAGAACTCCAATTTCCAGCTCTTCAGCTAACTAACAGCTGCACATCAATTTTATACACGCCTGACAACTCCTTTTATACACTCCTGACAACTCTCCCTGTTCCCTAGGCCAATAATTTCAATTTTAGTACTATTCTACAGCCTCATTGCCATATAACTAAGTTCAAGTAGGATAAAGCAGACTGCCCACCAGCTGATCGGTTAGAATTTACCAGCTTCTGATGCTTTGAATCCTTTATATAAAGACAAGAAGTCTCCCTCACAAAATGATCTTTGTTTGAAACAATGAAAACAATGGCAGTTTAACTGTCACTCAGGCAAACTACTGGCCTCCAGCTGAAACACAGAAGCTCCACAGCTCCTAGCAGGAATGCAAGGCAAAGTTTACATAACTGTTTGCCCTTACATCCCACTCAGTATAAAAATCTTTATATGTTTTAAAATGAAAAAACTTCACCCTCAGAAAAAAAATCTTCAGAAAGGGCAAGGAACATTATCACAGCTTCCGAATGTCTCCCAGTTCTAGTGCAAAGAAAGAACCCTTCTCCTCTCCTCAGTCCTTCAAGTGTGTTAAATGATTTGGAGGACAGAAAGGGCAACCACAAATAATGGCTGGCTACCAAGCTAAGTCAAAGGCTGTGGACCCCAAAAGTCCCCTGGCAGACCCTAGAATGAGGGAACCATGCCCCTGGAAAAAATACAAAATATAATTTCGTTTTAAGTCACCTGCAACACACAGCAAGGTCAGCTACAATATGTCTCTGAATATAAATAAAATTTAAGCACACATTTGCTTTCTCGCAATAAAGCCCAAGGATCAACACTTTTGCTTTTATTGAATTTGCTCTAAAACCTAGAGTAATGTGGCCTTTGCATTGCTGCCAATGGCTTGCAAGTAGAACATCTAAATCCTACCCATCCCACATTCCTGTCACTAAGCTATAAAGGAATCCACAGCATCTCAGACAAGCAGCAGCTGGCATTGTAAATAATTTCATATTAATCACCAAGCTTTGCAACTTGCCAAGTGATTGATTATGAATGAGCTCAGTGGATGGTTAGCTGCTCTTCTTTGACCTGCTTCTGTGACAACTGTGAAGGAACAACTGTGGGGGAGAATTATGTTTGCCAGATAGAAAGGAAAAAGAAAATGGTGTTTGTTACATCTTGCCTAGTTTCTATCCAAAAATACTGCAAAGTATCTTATTTACTGGGAAGCTTTGAAGAGCTAAAGACCTTGAGAGGACGTCACTTTTGGGGATTATCCAGCACCAGGGGACAATTAAGAAACAAAAGAGATGCCAGATTTATACAGTAGATGCCAGATTTATACAGTAGAAAACAAACAAACAAAATATTGTTCATACTCCTGCTAAAAATTTCAAACTTGTGTAAAATTCCCTTAAAATTCAGTTCGCAACTATTTTAATGATGTTCACATCACAAGGACTGTGCCAGTTAATCAATGCAAGAAGATCCGAGTGAGTGCTGTAGGCTTATAACTGACTATAGGTATTTTTGGCATCTAAGTGACAAACAAACAAACAAAATTGTTATCCCCAAGTATATTTGAAGTGCAGAGAACTTTTTGAGTTCTGCTGCATAACTGAATTCAGAATTTAATTTAGAACATAAAGAGAAGCAATAATAATGGTATTTTCTGGTCCTGGGTGCTTCACATTTCCCCACGTGATGAAAAAGCTGCTATAACTCCTTTCAGTTCACAACTAGCAAACACCATTCATGCCTCAATAATCTTCATTCTGGAGTACTCTATCCCTGCTCAGTCTAGACACAAGTGTGTAGAAAGCCAGAAAGTGTGCAGTGACTCCATATCCAATGTCACCAGGCACAGTTCTTCCACTCCCAACTTTTTCATCAAGAGTAGGGAACCTCTGGCCTGCAGGCCAATCAGATTGCCAACGCCTGCAAAGCCCCACTGTGTAGCATTCCCATGCGCCTGGCAATCAATTGACCCATTGCACAAAGTGCCTGGGAAGCATTGAGCAGAGCTACCAAAGCACTGTCTACAGATTGAAAAGAGGCATTTTATTGGGTTTATGCAACAGGTAAGCAGGGTTGGTGATGGCCGTAGGACAAGGACTTGGACGCCATTCCAATAAGCCCTTGCTGTTGGAATGTTATTTCCACTTGGATGGGAAGCGCCCATTCAACACAGCCATGCGAGATGACCAGTGGTGCAGACCAGGCATTAGCGATCTTCCCAGGTGAACTTCTCCTCCTGACTGCCCAGAGCCATTGCGCCACCAGACAAATGGTGATCTGTACACAGGGGCACGCACAGCAGTGGCTTGCAGTGCAATGCAATACTTATTTAGCTGATCATCTAAAAGGAACTATTTTTCTTTAAATTGGTAGTAAGATGAACAGCTGTTTTAACAGCTGTTTACAATTCCCTACAGACCCAACAAACCAGAGAAGCTATGGTGACATTCCTCCCACACCTATCTACTTAAAAGTATAAGACAAATACTAGGTAACCACACCGCTCTTATGGCGTAAATTTGTTGCAATTAGGCTCTTTGGTTTTACGGAATTACTTCATATGTTTATTGTTTGTAAGCCACCAGGGACCAACAGGAAAGAAGGGGAAAGCAGTGTATAAGTTGACTAAATTTATAATGCCAACACAAATATTATGATTGTAGTTGCATGGAACACAGACTTCATAACAGGTGTGCAAACAACCCAGGAATGTGAGCCCATGCATATGGTAATGCTAATACATTTTTGCACTAATTTAAAATAGTTTAATAGTAAGATGGGATTTGTAGAAAGATCTGGATCACAGAAATCTCCCATTGGTCTATCTAGCTCAGTATTGCCTACCCTTACTGGCAACTGCTCTCCAGGGCTTCAAACAAGAGCCTCTCTCATCTCGTCTCCTACCTAGAGATGCTGGGGGTTCAACATGAGACCTTCTGTAGGAAAAGCTTGTGGCATTCTTTCTTTTCCCTCTTTCATTTTAAAAAAAGAAATCTAGGATATAAGACTGAGCACAAAAGCTCTACTCAAAGATGCCATCTGTGTACCAGGTTCCCACTGCATGTGTTAAGTGAGAGCATTTTGGGGGTTTCCTGTTTCAAATGTCTACACTTCAAATGTGCCTCCATCTTTGGGCTGCAGTTTTCAATTACATCCATGTTTAAGCAATTGTTTTAAATATGTTTTAGTGTTTTACTACCCTTTTGAATGGGGTGAGCTAAAGATTCCAGTGTATACATTGAGAAAGTAAGAGAGAGATTTTATCCGCAACCAAGAAGGCTTCCAGAGCAGAAGCTTCTTCTTTTTAAAAAACCAGAATGCTTAATACATATGGCAGGATCCAAATAACCACCCAGCTACTTCTGTACAACTAAAGGAGCTTTGGAACTGAGTTTTCTGGAAAGGAGCTCCTTGTGCTACATGACAAATAACTTTTAAAAGAGAGAAGAATCTCTTAACAACCACCACCAAAGTCAAAAATCCCACTGGGGAATACATAGGCCCTTTGGCATACTTAACGTCAGCCTGAGGATATGCAGCATGGAAATATATAGGAAGGGGAATAAATAAAAAAGATGCATACTATGTGGAGAGTTTATTACACGTTGTTGCTTTTGTGCAATAGTTTTACGCAATGAAAGAAGTACAGACCAAGGAAGACAACTAGAAAATAGTGTTTTATGATTTAAGATTCTACAGGAAATAAGCACATGCCTAATCTTGGATTTCCAAAGTTGGATTTATTAAGATAGTAAAGAAGAAAGACCTGTTTTTGGATGCACAGTTTTAAGCTGCTGTCTCAATCACTACAGGGCAAACTACAATGTTTCCACATGGGAGTTTATTGTGAAATTGGTGCTGCTGATGAGCACAAGTTTTTTTGCAGCATCTAAACATCTTCATCAAAATGCCAGCCTGTACTTTGTTTTACACGTAGCCCAGATTTCCCCTTATGATGGAAAATTCAGTAAGTAAAAATAACCTGTTACACATCTGCCATCACTGCTGGTGTGAAAGCACTCTTCAACACGTTTTTTTTGAGTGGGTGGTTTGTCATGTGTATGGTGTTGTTTCGGCAGGTGGTGTCTGTTGCCACAGCACTACTTTTGTTTGCTCCTCACCTGAGCACAATCTAGTAATTTTCTTTCTACTGACCTCCTGAAACCAAAAGCCTACACCTATCACCACATTCTGTAGGCACCCCTGAATTTCAACAACCCAGTTCAGAGGAGTTAATCTCTCCAGTTCTCCACACAGTAAATGTGAGGAATACCTCACATTGCAAAACATACATAGGATTAAAAAAATAAGCAAACTAATATGGAGCACAAACCTCCATTCTGCCAACTGCAAAAGGCCTGGTAACATTTGCAGTTGTGTACTTTTAGTGATTTTTAAAAATGGTGCATGCACACAGGTGGGCAGGCCAGGAATGATTGAAGGAACAAAACAAACAAACGTAAGCCTGGATACATTCCATCAAGCTCTGCTCACTGTGCTTGGCATGTGGCAGAATAAAAATGCTTATCCATGACTGTATAATGCAAAACAGAGTACGCATAAGCTTTGTTCACAAAAAGAATAACACCTGAATGACTGTTTGCAATATAAAGCCCCTGGCAGAAAGCAGCTCTAGAATTCGAAAGGAATTAAAAAATGGCAATTTCACACATTGCTGCATCAGAATCTAGCCCATATAGTTACAGTTCAAAAACGAATCGGTAATTGCTAATATATATTATTATTACATACAACAGAATTTTAAATTCTTTTAGCAAAATAGTTTGGCTTCCGCCTTCATCAGTTGCTCTGAGAAAAAAATGATGCTGTTTCCAAGGTGGCAGATCTAAATTGTTAACATAATGTGTGTAAACTAAAATTTGAATTTGCTTTCCTAGATCAGTGACCAACCACCGTCAGGGTGGCAGGGGATGGGGGAAGGAAAAGGAGACATACAGCATCAATGTACAAGAAAGTATTTTGGAATATGCAAAAATAAACACACATAATTTTATGTTGTTTTAAGAATCAAAACATTTTTTGAAAAACCTTCTGAACAAAACTGGTCAAAACCTATTATTTATTTCAAGTTAATTTGTCAATAAAAACACTCACAAAGGAGTGAAGAATTGGCTCTGTTTAGCAGTCTGTCTTAAAACATTTAAAATCCATTAGGATAGCATTAAGAAATCTTATAAATCAAAAACCCATCCATGTTCCCTTTTCCTCCACAGATGTGTGGCCTGCTTCTGGCCACTCCAGCTAATTGATTCTGGCACATTTTGGAAGGATATTATATTAGTGTAGTAGAATAACATTCTGTTTATATAAAAAAGATGAAAAACCAAGGTAAAGAGAGAAAAGGGGGACAGTATTAAATGATTCATTGGTTGAAGCCACCTTGTCAGTAACTGTCCTTGACATGAAGCTTAAGATTTCAAGCAAGATACCAGATCTAATTTATAAATATTTTCCATTTTGGTTGTGCTTTCAGTCATGAACCAAGCTGCTGTGTGAGCTGAAATTTAATTCTCGCCTGACGGATTTCACACTACACAAAATACAGCAAAAGGGACAGATTACAGCTTCTCTTATGTCTGTAGATTTTGGGATCTTTCACAAGGTAATCCCATGCAGGTCAGAGGTATGACCAACTGTGTGCATAGGATTGCAGCCTGACACACTGACACTAACCCTCCTGCTTACAATCAAATGAATTGGGCTGACTGAAGTGAATTGCAACTAAATCCCCCATACCAGCATAAATCCATGGTGTGATAGTATAGTGAATTCACTGTGTTGTCTTATGTCAATGTAATGCCATGGTGCCTTAACTATTACTATAATGTGCACCCCAATCTCTGAGTGACGAGAGATTTCAGAGGTTCCAGCACATACCTCAGTGTCAACTTCCCTTCAGGAATGAAGGTCACTGGAAGCCGTGGTGTCTATATCTTTTTACATACACATATATACAGCCTGAACTCAATATGGAAGGGCTCACAGAACTAATGTTCCAACTGATCTTATTCCCCTCCTTTATTTTTTGGGGGGGTTGCCAAAGTCTTAGATTTGGACCCAGAAGAATGAGATTGTCAAGCTACTGTGTCTTCCCAGTTCCAGATGACACTAGGCCACAGCAGCCCTCTGGTCTGCTGCTCTCCTAGCCACTGGATTACAATGACCCCCAGTCTAGGGAAAGCCTTCCCCCTCCTTCTGGAAGCTTCATTAGCTAGTTGTTTCTGTGGCAACTCATGTGTGCTTGTTCAACTCTTTAGACATGTAAAAAGGATGTTTAACAGGCATGGCTAGGTCCATTCACTTAACAAACTGACTGGTATGACCACTTCAGCAGTTCCTTTTGCTATCAGATTCTCATCCTCCAGATATAAAACCACAGGTTTGGAAGGGCCACAATGTATCATCCAAACCAAACCCCCACGTCCCAAAAAAGAAAACAAACACCTATTTTATAGTGCCCATGGGAGGGGAAAGTCATAACTGGGTTGTGGCAATAAAGAATTTGAAGTGTAACACAAACAGTCTGACCAGTTCAGATATCTTACCCAGCTAGAAGACAAATATACACCTATTACACAACAGGCAACTGCTAAAGTGCACATAGGATCTTGAACATGCCTCATTTAAACATGAATGCGAATGCAAGACTAAAAGGATAATAAGAGGTTCCACAACAAAATATTGCACAGTGGAATACCACATTGTGAAATATTGCACAAAATATTGCATTTCGGTCTAGTGTTTCAGCCAGTCAGCCATGCTCTTTTCCACAATAGTCGATTCCATTTCTCCTCCCACCAGTTTTTCACTATAAACCCCCAACTCACTCAGGCTGCCATGACCATTGACTCCACCCAAATCCTCACTGGACTGTGTTTTGGAGGTTCTTCCCTTAGTTATTTTTTTCCAACCAAAAGTTATTTTGCATCTCTGCAATCTGTTTGCAATCCCCACAAACCTGCCTCCCTAATGTGTATATCAGTGTCCTTTTGGCTACATATGGATCAGCACTTGCCTCAAAACTTCAGAAATAGATGGAATGTCGAAAGCCTATTTTGTATTATTCATGATGGAGCTAGATCTTGTGGCAGTCAGAGAGGCAAAATTAGCATTCCCTTGTCTAGTTCTATTTACCCAAATAAAAACAGTTCTTGCAGTTTTAAACAAATCAATTTGAAATGTGTGTGTTTTTAAGCAAATCCAATCACTAGTAAAGAAATATATCTGGAGATCTCATAGGTAGTGTTTTGATGTGTATAAGTGCTCTTGGAGACTACCTAGCATTGCACAAGACTGACAAGGTCAGTGACTTGCCATTTATAAATTAATGCCATGGAGTGTAATCACTATGAGGCCTAATGTCAGTTCTTATAAAACAAAGCTAAAAATAATCAGCAGCAAAAGATTAAATATAAAATGCAGACATGTCTGCAAATTATTTTAGTTCTGCTTACACGCAGAATTTTATTTAGGAGGATTTCAATGTACTTTTCACCTTTACACAGATTCCATACAATGGCAATTATGCTTTGAAACAAGTTAGATGTGGAAGACAACTAGAGTCAAATGCCATTTCTGACTTTATTTTTAAGGTTGTTGTGTGTCGAGGTCCCCAGGTCCACCCCAATAACTCACACATCACACAGAAATTTTTGTTTAAGATTTTTGGCATAATTTTGGCCACAACTTTATTAAAATACAAATTTGTGAGTGGTTGCGTAGGCATTGGTTGCGACTATCTGCCCCCACCATGGGGGACAGACTGACATTCCGCACGATGCGAAAGTCAGAATAGGGGAATACACTTGGGGGTTACGTGGAGCAGGGAACCTGCCCTCACCCCAAATGCAACCAGGAGCTCATTGCTATGGCCCGAGCCCCCTTGACAGAGTGGACAAGCAATAGTTAGCTCCCAATTCCTTTAACGGAATCCCTTGCAGCAGCAGCATTAGAGGGGCAGGCACAGCCAATCTATGCCCCTCAACCAACCAAACCATAAACCAATGCCTAACCGCGAACCTTAAAAGTTGTGACGATTTGCTACGCAGTAGGCAAAAACCAAATGGCCCCAGCCAATCAGCCAGATGGACAAAATTCCTACCAGGCGCCCGCTCCAAAGCAGACAACCCCATGACAGGCATAGCAAGGTCAAAGCGAACAACCCTATTCTAGGGAGGGAGGGACGGGCAATCCAATGTACGGGCGAAAAGAGGAAGCCCTAGCCTCGTGCAAGGAGTTTTAGCATTTCTGGCTGTCAATCAATAAATGGCAACATTAACTTCTTCCCAACAACAAGGGAAGCCCCAATCACATCAGTGGCCAATGATCAATTGGCTCGCCCCCCAACTTTGGAGTGTCCTGGCGGCCCCCACCGCAACATGTGCTCTCCATGAAGGAGAACACGCTTTATCCTGGAAAAAAGTTTTCTGTGCTTTTCATATGAAAAAATAGCATCATGGCCGCTAAATTACTCTGCACTTTTATTACATCCATTTTTACATGCTAGGCAGAAAAGATTAACATTTTTCCACCTGAAGACAGACAGATGAATGAATGTAGGGCTCCTAATTTATTATGGGAGTTTCTCCCTCATTCAAACACTTTAACCTCCAGTTTCCCCCTTTCCAGTATGCGGCAGCTAGACTGGTGACTGGGAGCGGCCACTGAGACCACCTAACACCGGTCTTGAAAGACCTACATTGGCTCCCAGTACGTTTCCGAGCACAATTCAAAGTGTTGGTGCTGACGTTTAAAGCCCTAAACGGCCTTGGTCCAGTATATCTGAAGGAGTGTCTCCACCCCCATCGCAAGAAGTGAAGTTACAGGGAACCAGACAGAGGGCCTTCTCAGCAGTGGCGCCCGCCCTGTGGAACGCCCTCCTATCAGATGTCAAGGAAATAAAGAACAATCTGATGTTTAGAAGACATCTGAAGGCAGCCCTGTTTAGGGAAGTTTTTAATGACTGATGTTTTAATGTATTTTTAATCTTCTGTTGGAAGCCTCCTAGAGTGGCTGGGGAAACCCAGTCAGATGGGTGGGGTATGTATGTATGTATGTATGTATGAATGAATGAATGAATGAATGAATGAATGAATAAATAAATAAATAAATAAATAAATAAATAAATAAATATTATTAGAACACAGATACAAATCCACTAGCTGAAATGAATCAATGTGTTCTTATCCTAGGATCACTGGAACAGTCAATCCCTCTCATACTTTTGAAAAGAAACAAAACTGTTGTGGAGAAAAATCCTGATTGTCTAAATGGAAATCAGGGCATATAATTGCTGCCAGTCTCCAGAGCTTTAAAACGTTTGCACAAAGTTACACACACAGTAATAGGTTGCAGAGACAACAAAATTAGGCAGTCTACCATTATTGCCTGGACATTAAGAGTTCTTGGCTTTGCACAATTATTCAACAGCAAAATACAGAGAAAACGACAGACCTTTATCCTACTGAAACGTATAGTGTTTCGAGTCTAGTTTAGAGTCCTTGGAGAATTAAGCAAGAATTATAACAATTTTACACCAGTGATTTTCCTCAAGTAATTCTGACTGCTGTAATTTGATGATGTTGGGATAAGAAATCTTTATGAGAGATACCAAATCTGCTAAGAGAAATATACTTCACAGGTAACAGGAAACACTGTTAAATCTGTGCAAGTCAACACACATCAAATCAAGCACAAGTGACAAGTTGCGGATTGTAGTTTGTCACATCTTATGCCCAATATAATAAATTCAATTTTACTTAGCTGATCTTTTGTGCTTGAAATGCCAAGAGTTTGTAAATGTGAAAACATATAAGTGGACCAAAGCATGTTTTGGATCCAAGAACTAAAGAACAATTTACCTACCTATGAGCCAGTGGATATTTGGACCTGAATCTGCTTATTGACCTCTTCCCTCCTCTTCCCTTGATCATTTTGTGTTGTGTCTTTTAGACTGCAAATCTACAGGCAGGAACTGCCTTGTTTGTCAACTGATCTATGTAAGCCATTCCGAAAGCCTATTAGACTGAAGAGTGGGATAGATTTTTTTTAAAAAAATGCTTCTAATCCAGTTGGAAGAAAGGGGTTTGTATTTTCCCTGGCTGAAAGTCCAATCTATGAGCTATCAAATTGTGTCCAGTGCCACTTCTGTTCAGGAGGAGGACAGAAGGTGGAAGGCTTAATCCAGCCTGCTGTCCTCTATTTTTCACTCCCAAGCAGAGGATTTGGTGGTACCAACTAAATCTTTATAGCTTTTGAATCAGATTTTCATCCTGGGAAATGCACATACAACACCCCTTTTGTGAATTTGTATCACCCTATTGGATCAGCTTTAACATTTAATGTAGAATCTGGAGATGAGCTGTGCCTTAAAGTAAGTAAAAAGTGACACTTTTTGCAAATAGGACACAATCTACTGTAGACACTAGTTCAAATGCAGGAGATTTCTTAATCTTGGATGAGAAAGAAAACAACTGCAATGCCACAATTTCTAGAATTAAACGCAGTCAATTAAACTGCCATTCGTTTTTACACTGATAAAGGAAATTTATAACCAAGTATATGATACACCTGCAAATTTGTTTTTTTTATTTTACACACATTTGCTAGGAGGATTTAAGTTTCTAAGACTTTCCGCAGGGAACATTTGCAGGTATTTTTAGATATGCTTTATGGTTTTATCAAAAATTATGACCATTTCCCCCATAGCTTTTCAGCAGAGAATAAATCTCCTAATATCTCACACAAAGATCTTGGAACCCAGCCATGCTAACCTCTTCACACTTCAGGCAGTTCATGGATCCTATTTCACGGCTCATTCAAAAGGAAGATTAGGAGGACTTTTTCCATTTCGTGTTTTAAATGGTTTAATTCACAAGGGACTAAAGTCAACGTAAGTATTCAAAAAACTATATATATAAAAAAGGATGCTTCCTGTGTAAGTCACATTTTGTCATCCTGATTAAATCATGATGTTTCTGTATAGAGCCATAAATTTATGTTGCCTCTTAAAACGATTCAGCAAGATGTGCAGTAGATACCTACTCGATTTTAATGCTTGGAAAGGGGGGGGATCAATTTTTAACTTAAGAAAGAATTCCAGTGTGCCATAAAAAGTAACTAGGTGGATTTCACCACAGTAGTGGTAAAACTAACTATGCATTTAGTTTGTGATCCATCAGACACTGCAAAAGTACTATACAGCAAAAGTAATATATTTCCTTCCTTTCCTCACAATGTTATACCCATAGCATCCTAGAATCCCGTTTTCATAAACACTGGGGAAACAGCAATCAGTTTTGCAGAGACGAAGGTACAACATGGAATCCAACTGACATAAAAGTTCTGTGTGAGAAGAACCAAGCAGGCAAGTTTGGAGACCAGTTTAGCTGTTCAAGGCCAAACAAGAGTTTCTGCTAAAGCTGCAATAATTGGGAGAATGAAATTCTCTAGAAAATTCTGCTGGATTGAAATTATTTTTTTGGAGGGGTGGCGGCGCTGTAGGTAAAACCTCAGCGCCTAGGACTTGCCGATCGCATGGTCGGCGGTTCGGATCCCCGCAGCGGGGTGAGCTCCCATCGTTCGGTCCCAGCTCCTGTCCACCTAGCAGTTCGAAAGCACGCTTAAGTGCAAGTAGATAAATAGGTACCGCTTTATAGCGGGCAGGTAAACGGTGTTTCCGTGTGCTGCTCTGGTGCCGGTTCGCCAGAGCAGCTTCGTCACGCTGGCCACGTGACCCGGAAGTGTCTGCGGACAGCGCTGGCTCCCGGCCTCTAGAGTGAGATGAGCGCACAACCCTAGAGTCTGTCAAGACTGGCCCGTACGGGCAGGGGTACCTTTACCTAATAAAAATTAACAGTATGTATTTCTTATTTAATTTTTTAAAGAAATATTCCCTAATAAGGATCAGTTAAAACACACACAAACACCCTGCCAGACCAAGGTATAAAGCACAAAGTTTGGCAACTTGATTTAATTTTGGTCCTAAAATTCCTGTGCAGGATTTAAAGAGACAAAACAACTAAAAGGCTTATGGCACTGGGGTTTGTTCATTTCTTCTACAACAGACTAACATGGCTACGCCCAGGATATTTCAATAAAATATCACGTGAAGTTTAATTTCACAAACTTTTTCTATATTATTATTATTATTATTATTATTAAACTTCTATACCCCCCTTCAGTCCAAAGATCACAGTTTACAATATTAAAGCACAAAGATGCCTAACATCATAATGAAAAACAACAACCCCCCAAAAAAACACGATTAAATTGCCATGAATTGTTTAATTAGGCAAAGGTGTGGGAGAAAAGAAATGTTTTTGCCTGGCAACTAAAAATATGTGATGAAGGGGTCAGGAGAGTCTCCTTAGGGAGAGCATTCCACAAGCGGGGAGCCACTGCAGAAAAGGTCTTGTTTCCTTTCTAGTTTCTGCCATCACAGGTAAAGCACCATACCAAATAAGGCAAGTGTCTCAGAGTCATAATCCTCTGTACTATGTGCATTTACATCTATAGATATAGAGACAGGTGAGTTTCCAGCAGCTTACATGCAAACCATGCTCAACAACAGCAAGGAAAACATTTTATTAGTCACTTCATACAGCTAAATCTCACCAGCTCTAACCACATCAAACAGCTGATGACAACTATTTAAGTTAATCAGCAGAGTATTTCACTTATAGTGACTTTAAGATATGAGTTCTCTATTTCATCTATTCCCCCCCCCCCACAATCTAGCATGCTGACAACTCCTTAGTGCTCTCTCATGGGCACAGTAAGAGAGATACAGCTGGGCAGCCTGAGGCCACACTAGACATAACATATAGTCCTGTGTACGTTTCTCCTAATATATTTTGTTTATTTTTAAACCTAAAGTAGCCTCTGCAAACTGAGAATTTGATCAAGTGGCCAGCAAGATTGGGAGATGGTGCTTAATACTTCCCCAATTATCTGCATTTTTGCTCAAAATCCCTCTACTGCTTTGTGGGTGGGGGGTGTTATCAAAGAGGAGGAGAAGATATAGATCTATCTTTTCTCGGATATATTTTTCTGGGCAGAAGAATGAAGCAGGAAGAAATGCACTCAGATTTTTAGTCTCATGAAAGTTCATTTTCTTTTTAACTGCCAAGGTGTCCTGTCCTGAAGACAAGTGAAGTTCTTGAGATGTGACAAACTTCAGGCACCAGGGCACAATCCAAACTCCCTTTGTACCAGGTTGGCTTGGGGGTTAGACTGGGTGCAGATGTCCTCCTAACCAGTCCTTCCAGCCTCTGCCTACAGAATGGCACTAGTGGAACTCCACCAGTATGTAGCTCTCTATTCCACCTGCTGAAACTGAATGTGGAAAAACTGCCAGTGGGCTCTCCCCAAGGGCAAGGAGGAGTAGAGATAGCCCAGTATCCATTGGACCCTGAGCCAGCCCCATTACCATCATTCATTGGGCTTGATCACTATGTCAGTTCCAAACTGGCATAGTGATTTTCCTGCTTGCTTCCCCTTCTGCCCTGGTTGGTGTGCTCAACAGGGCTGCAGACGTAGAGAAGGCAGGTATTACATAGCTCCAAGCATACACTTTGCTTAAACGTATCTTCCTTGAGCCTGACTCCTCTTCCAATGCTTTGCTCCCTTCCTGAGAGGACAGGGCAAAATTAGATATGTGCTTAAATTTGCAGGAGGCAGATTTGTTGGCTATTTGCAGTTTAGTAGCGCAGCAGAGAGCTTGCTGGGGAGACCATGCATAACAAGGAACTCAAAATAACTTTAAGAAGGTTTTAATAACAATAACAAAAACTCCTTTTACACTAAAGATAACAACAACAAAAAACATGACCCAACCACCAACCCATCCCCCAGGGTGATGAGAGCGCTAGGTGCTGCTCTTTATATACTCTACCCAATTGCTGACACAGCTTAATTAACACAACCTAGCAGCACCTGCTATGTTTCACAGCTGTAAGACTGGGTCTCGTTATTTGCCCTGGCCCTTAAAGACATACACAACTTGTGAAACAATAATGAACCTTCACATTTTAAAGTGACCATTCAACAAGATTATGTATTTAGAAATGTGACTGCATGCCCATCTTTTAAAGGTCCATGTCCTCACGTTTCCTTCCCAAAACAGACAGGTGCATTCCCCAGCATTAATTTTTTAGGCAGCTTAAGGTAAGACTGTGTTTGTCAAAGGAAACTTGGGAAGAACCTCTGAGATAACATACTGTGGTATCGTGTCATAGAAAGTTAAAACTGCTCTAGAGATTACAAGAGTGAATAAAACCACTTAAGATGTTAATGGCCTACTGCTTTCCTGAGCTTGTACTTTTCTTCTTCTACTCCAACTTTCGCCATCTACATCTATAATCATGCCTTCCTTGTTTTGGTTTTGAAGAATGTATACTTTAGAACTCAGCAAGCAATACTCTCAGCTGAAAGATAACCTTTAATAAGTTGATTTTCATGCACATATATTAGCAAATTCTTTCCTTTATATATTTTATAGCCTATGCTGCATTTGTACACTTAAAGCAACAAACCAAAAATATTTAAATAACTCAATAACATTAGCTAAACAGACTGAGCACTTCCAGACTATCACTCCTTTCAGGTGTGTTTCAATCACATACCTGCACATTCAGGTTGCACAATTATAGTTGATTCAGATGTCTTAGGCAACAAACCCACTTTCCCAAAAGAAATGACTTTTTGCTATAAGGAAAGTGATGAAAATGCATTGGAAAGTATGGGATAATAGTTTTGCTTTGCTGCAACATCATCTAATATCCCCATAAACAAATCAGAATGAATTCTCATTAAATAGCCAATGTTGTCTAATCTCCCTCCAAACAAATCAGGATGAATGCTCAATAAACAGGTCATTTGGAAGCACCCTTAAACTTGCAAGCTCCGTTAATCAAATCATGATTTGCTAATTGAGTTACACTACCACCCTAGCATGCCAGGAATTGAAATAGAATAATCTTTTCTATATAAGAGCAGGATAGGGCAGATGGATAATTAATGCATCAATTTCCTCAAAGCGTTTTTATCCCCTTGGCTCTCATGGACACTTTGAATGTTTAAGCAAAGTTCTTTTCCTACACACCCACCTGCAAAAGGAGAGAAAGACTCTCAAAAGGGGTACCTTAAAAAAAACATCCCATCTTACTGGCCTTACAAAAGAAACCCACAACAAAATGCATTGCATACAAAGGCCAGGGGAATATTGGAAGGGGCAGCAGTAAAGGTAATTTACTTGTGCATTTAATTTTTTTTACAAAATCTGTAGATAAAGGAGGATAGGACTGAAAAGAAAAGTGGGAAAAAGTGGGGGGAGCACAGGATTGTATAAGAATGAGACTGGCAATTCTGCTTTGTTCCTGATGGGGATTATAAAAAGCACCTTGAACATACTGTGGCAAGGAACAGCAGCATCAGATGAAGCAGCACTGGGATGTGACCTGAATAAATTACAAGCCTGCAGACTAGGACTGAGATCTAGTTGACTTTGTGCCAGCAGTTCAGAAGCAATGGAGCCAATCCACATGAGAGTTTGCTTTGCACTAGGTGAGGCTTGCCCCACCCCCAAACAGGCTCTGGGCAGCTGGGGAAATATGCTTTAAGTGTATGGTGTGTACACAGTCTGTGTAAAAGCAGATGGTGTTCTGGGTTTCAGTAATTTCAAAAATTTCTTATATGCTATTCTGGGATGAGAGAAGAGATCATAGTTCTCTGCTAATGCAAAAGACGTTGGCATGTTTAAAGGATGCAGGTTACATCTAGGGTGCAATTCAATGTAGTGCTCTTCCAATAGTTTCATCTGTGCAAGCAATGATGCTACCCTCCTTCCCTCTGCACACTGTTCTGAGGGTTCTCGACCCCCTCAGAGCCTATTTTGGGGGGGGCATGGAGAGGGAGAAGAGTTATCCCCTTAAAATGCAAATTCATTGCAGTAAGGACTTGTCATTTTTTGCTCAGGAAATTCATTAAAGCACCCTGCATACTGATTATGCACCAGTTAAAGGGCATTATGTTGGAGAGCTAGGAAAAAACTTTGACCCTGAACAGTACTAAGCCAGAGGAACAGTTGACCTGATTTGAACCAACCAGAATAGGTTGCTTGCTTGCTTCCTAAAGTACAAACCGCAGCTGTTGTATTGCCTGGGACTCGAGGGGTATCATTTCTATTACTCTCAACAGCTAAGTAACATTCAAATCAACTTCTCAGAGCATAAGCCTATTAAGAGCTCTTGAAAGTTGCACAATTAGCATTTTAAAAGGAGAACAATTATCTGGTATATCACAAAGTGTGCTTTGCTCTATGGAGCGAGCTGATGGTCCTTACTAGTGTTATGACTAGATTTTTAGTATTCACAGATTCTCCAGTTCTCAGAACAAGACGGTTTATAGCCTCCATTATACTTTTCTTGTGGAGAAGAATTAGCCTGGGATCACAAAGTAACCTTTTAAAGGTTAATAGTCACCAGAAATAAATGTTAAGCATATTTTCCCTATTCCTGATAGATATTATTCAATTAATCTGAAACAAAAAAGTCATGCTTTAGTTCAGGTACATGCTTAGAGTACCGAATAGCTTCCTTCTAGTTGGATTAAAATATTTCCCGAAATAAAGAAACCTGGGTATTTTGTCTGGAACATATCTGGCAGAATATCTGGAAAAGCTAGAGTGGCATGAGAATGTGTTTCCTTACTATTCTATTCCATATTGAACCTTGACTTCATGTCAGAGTCTAAAACCACCAGCTTACTAATTAGTATGAAATATCAAGGAGAAATAAAGTTTGGTTCATATTTTAATGTGAACTTTGCTGATCCCAGACTTATATCAATAGGATTTTGTACCTCTCTGAAGTTCTGCAGTTTCAGTGTTAAAAACCCCCAGCATGCTTGATGGGGAAAATGAGTGTACAAAATTGTACACTGAAAAATTCAAATAAATAAAATGTTGTAGCCAATGTAGTGCATGTAAGAAAAATACTGGGGCCTAATTTGAATAGTAAAGTACTTTGTATATGGTGGGCGGGGCTTGTTTGTTAAGTTTCAGAATCAGCCCCTCCCTTCAATGTGTGTTCCGTTAAGAATGTCAGTTAAGAGGGACCAACTGCCTCTTCTTGCTTCTTGCCTCAGACCTGCCTCATGTTGTTTTATTTAGTTTCTTTCATCATGTTATTTTGTTACAGTTTTCTCTCAGTTTATTACTGAAGCTTGTTCACATTTACGTGAGCCACTTATTTTTCTCAAAGAAAAAGAAACTCAGCTGAAAAATGGTGGAATATCCTAAATTTGGGTGTGTGGGAGGATATTCCCAGTTTGCCAGGAGGAGTGATTTTGTTAATCACCCCCTACCTCCACAGCAGTGCTTACTTAAAATCATTAGCAATATGCTTGTTCTGCTGCAAAATGTTGTTGTACACGAGAATGCATAAGCTGTTTGCTGGTTAGGTTATTGCACAATAGATTGCACAATCTGTTGTGTAAAGAGTTTCCGCTAGCACAACTGTTGTGTTGGTTTCCTCTGTTGCATTCAGCTATCACCTGTGGCTCCTAGAAGCTGTCAGCATGCAACAACAGCCACCCCTCAGGAACAGCTTTGACTGGACAGCTAAAGCAGGTGAGGGTAGACAGCGGGTCTCAAACCCTCAGTGAGTTAGGGACTTCCCCTGCATGCAAAGACAGGCTACAATGGATTGAATGGACAAGACTAATAGTGGGTCCAATGGTCAAGAAGATGGTTTCTGCACATGCTGTAGAAGGAAGTGAGGGGCAGATGGGGCTAGTCAACCTGGGAAGGTAGTCCACCTAGGACAGGCTTCCTCAACCTCACCACTCCAGATGTTTTTGGCCTACAACTCCCATGATCCCTAGCTAGCAAGTAGAGTCCCTACAGTTGGTTGGAGACTTATACTCCTCCTTGCAGCAACTCTTGCAGACAAATGAATTGCTCTGCTTTCCTTTGGACCACATCAGCAAGGCTGGGAGGGGAGGCGGTCTTGTTGTCTGGGCAGCCCAGGACCACCATACACACTGCCCAGGCTTGCACCCCAGAGAGGTCACTTCAGTGCTGCTAGTGCAGCAAAAGAAATGAGGAAGGCAGTAGTTACTGGTCTCTGCAGCCACAGCAGGCACTGTGATTCTTCTGTGGTTTAACTTCACCCCAGGAGGCATACTCGATTGTCTCTTGAGACAGGCAGATGCAAACAAAAGACCTCATATTTTTATGAGAACACAATGGATTTTCAGTAAGTCAGGAAGGTCAAGGTTCCAGCAGTTACCTTTACCTTTTCAGGGACTCCAAATTGGCAAAAGGAAAAACACAACGTACACCATGGTATGGGTGTGTGTTATGTGTTCACAACCAGGAGAACTTTGCTCTTCAAGGGGACATATCTGAACTGCTGCATCTTAGTCATTCCTTAATGGATTTTTGCTTGGATTTTGCCAGTTTATATTAGTCACAACACAGGTACTCCACGTCAAATTTCACCAAGATGGGTCCAATTATTTTTATTTCATAATAATAGAACACTTTTTGACCAGGCTTCTGCTTTAATATCCAGCACTCCCCATCCTGTTTAATCAGACCTACGGTATATCAAAGAAAGGAAGACCTGCAAGTACTACATATTTTTCAACCAGATTTGAACATTGCAGAAGAAGCAATGTTGTCCATAAGCAGGAGCTGATGCCACAGGTATAGGACACAGCAACTTTGAAAACCTGGAAGAAGGCAGCAGTAGCTTGTAATGTTTCCCCAATGTTTTTGATGAAGCAACCAGAAAAAAAAGACAAAGTCTGCAGCAAAACCTTTTAAATAGAAATAATTTGCCATAGCCTTCTCAGGGAGTGCAGTACATTCTTACGTCCATGGAGTTAAAGCAACAGACAAGCAAAATTGTGGGATGATGCATGAGGTTTACAATTTTTTGGTACACTGCCATCTTATCTACAAGAACTGCAGCTGGTGCAGGACAAGGAAAAAAGGGACCATCTCCCTAGAAGATTAATAGTTTGCTGCATGGAAGAACAAAGTGTAGATAAACATAAATAAACATGCATTGAACACCGTCTGCTGCGTATGAGCTAAATCATTCTGCCAAAGAGAAATAAAGAAAAGCTACTTTAACATTTAGAGCAGTGCAAGACAGCATGGATAAGCTCAGGTAAGCAGAGTTTACTGGCGAAAAAAATCCCCAGCATTAACATACATTTTCTGACATAGTGTACTTTATTAAAGATGCTTTCCAGCCACTGAACTCCAATAGTTTAATTGCACTAGGAAGCTGATGAAGATAAAAATGTTAATTCTTAGGAGCATGCTTTATCAAAGGATGTAAAATGCAATCTGAAAGGCACTGATGTATTAACATTCAAACAGCATCATTAATGTAATTAATTCTCGTTCTAAATCTCCTCTTTTGTTACTAAAGTCCTGTGAGATAAGCAGGGTTTATTTAAGCCTGTACACGTACACACACACACACACACACACACACACACTTCTAAAGATAACAGAAAACAGATTTATACAGATGGGAAACCTTCAATTTCTAACCATTGTTCTTTGTTAACAAGTGTGGCATTGACTTCTGATTAAGCCAGAGTTTCTCCAAATAACTTGACTTGTTTCACTAATTTGAAATTCATTCTTTTTATAACACATACCATTAAATATAAGGGATGCGGGTGGCACTGTGGGTTAAACCACAGAGCCTAGGACTTGCCTATCAGAAGGTCAGCGGTTCGAATCCCCACGACGGGGTGAGCTCCCGTTGCTCGGTCCCTGCTCCTGCCAACCTAGCAGTTCGAAAGCATGTCAAAGTGCAAGTAGATAAATAGGTACCGCTCTGGCGGGAAGGTAAACTGCATTTCCGTGCGCTGCTCTGGTTCGCCATAAGCGGCTTAGTCATGCTGGCCGCCTGACCCGGAAGCTGTCTGTGGACAAATGCCGGCTCCCTCGGCCTATAGAGCGAGATGAGTGCCGCAACCCCAGATTCGGTCACGACTGGACCTAATTGTCAGGGGTCCCTTTACCTTTACCATTAAATATAAAAATTCCTAAACACTTTACAATAAGAATTCAATAAAAAAAACTATGAACAACATTCAATTACCTCAAAAACTGGATAGAAATTCTACTGTACATCACAAATAAAACTGAGCAGTGTACAAAATTGGGAACGTGTTTCAGAGGTTGGGTGCTAACACCAAGAAGACTTGTTATTGCTTTGTCACAAGTGGTATTATGGAACGATCAGCAAGATTTCTTCAAAGATCATATGACTGGCGTGGCCTGTACTAGAGAAGGTATCCTGGTCTCAAGTTCTTTAGGACTAAGTATCAATAAAATAATCTCAAACTTGGCTTGGTAGCTAATAGGTGCCCAGCGCAGAACTTTCACACTGGTTACAGATAGGTAACCGTGTTGGTCTGCCATAGTCAAAACAAAAAAAATTCCTTCCAGTAGCACCTTAAAGACCAACTAAGTCAGTTCTTGGTATGAGCTTTCATGTGCATGCACACATCACACTGGTGTGATTATGTGCAAATCTGGTTGCCTCAGTAGCTGCATTTATGCTGTTTGCAACTACCGAATCAGGCACAGGAGTGGAGCCAATGGCAGTGCATTAAAGTAATCTACTTGGGAGGTTACCAATGCATGAATCACCATGACAAGACTATGCTGTCTAAGAATGATCCTAGTTGGCACACCAACACAAATTAATTATGGGCACCCCAAGACACTGACATCACCAGGGATTCTAATGACAGTCAATCTAGGATCACCCCCAAAGTATGCTTCTTCAAATGCAGTGTGACCCCATCTAGAGCTGGTACACAATCTAATTCCCAGACTTGGGAATTAGCCATCCACAGGGCCTCCATCTTGTCAAGATTCAATCACAGTTTATCATCCTTCATCCAACTCATGGCAGTATCCAGGCACCAGTTTAGGAAAGGCAAAGCCTCACCTGATTCAAATGTTACAAAGAAACAAAGATGCGTATCATCTGGATATTAGCTCACATAAATGGATGTTCCCCACCCCTGATTTAAAGGTTTGAAGGTCATCACCAGCATATATATATTCCTCTGTTTCTCATCCCTTGGTCACTCGCAACTGACTCCATCATTATGTTTGAGAGCACAGGAAGTAATATGAAAGTTCTGTAAACAGTATGGATCTGTGCGGATCATTGACTCATGCAAATTACAAAGGAATACAATCATTAAGTGATGACAATGCACCTATGAACCAGCTTCAAAAGTACCCTGTTGAATTATGCACATTTCAGTAAATACAAATAAGAAATAAGATGCAACAGAATTGGAGTAAAAGTTAACAAAATACTGGTGTCTATTTGCTTAGTTTGCAGTGGATGCTTGATAGATGCACTTAAGATTTACCGAATGACTACTAGACTTTATAATTCTCTGGTGGAGGTAGGGGAATGCCTTTTAATCAGTCTGTAGTTAATTGGTTTTCATTGACTTCTTTTATCCAAGTTGCCTGGAATGATATATGCATGCAAAACTTTTAAAGCTCCAACAATTTTCTCTTCAGTTTTCCTGATATTCACAAGAATGCAAAAAATGTGCCCTATTCAAATATTATTGCAATGCACAATGAAATCTGGTTAACTATACAGATTTACTTTTTCTGAATTTCAGCATAATTCTATCAGTATTAATACATAAGCATGTAAATATATATGCATGGTTATATGTATTTTTAATGTGTCAGTTACTTTAGGAAACCTGGAGTCTGTAGGCTTACATTATACATATAGTAATGTGTATAATAATACACATTACATGCAATAATTGTTCATATTTTTAGAAGTAGTAGTAGAAAAACCCAAACCCCTCACTTCCAAACTTCTAATTCCAAGATGGGAATTAGAAAGAAAAAATCAGTTTGGATGCACTCAACATTGAAATAATCAGAAAATTCTATCCATACTGCTTATTCAATCATGATTGGTTTGCACTCGCCACCATTTTTAGAAACTTGGTGTAACTCCTGATCATTAAAGGCCATTAATTTATGTCCCTATTGCCAACCATTGAGTGTCATGCTGTGCAAAGGCCCAGGACATTTCCAATAACCTACAAGTCTGTTATGCAAATCTGTTATACTGTATTATCGAAACTTATAAGTGAACACCTCAATAAATGCAATCAATCGATCAAAATAATATAAAACAGCAAAATCATGAAATACCCATAAATCAGACTTGATAGTACAAGGCAGAGGAGAAGATGGGTAGTATTGTAGGTATTGCAAAAGATCTCAGGGATAGGGCAGGATGGAGTACACAAGAAAGAAGGGAATGTGCTCATGGATGCATTTTTGTAGGCTTGTCTGTATGGGCAAGGGCATGTTGAAAATGATAATAATGGATGGATGACCAACCTTTGCATAGGCACTGCAATGAACACATGTAACTAGGTTTGTGAATCTGCTGGAAAGAGGCAAGATGGGAATACAGGCTTGGTCAGGGCAATGAGTTAGGTCAGCACACCTGCTTGGGTTTCATGTTGTACTACTGCTTGCTCTCCAGCTCAGTGTTCTACACTAGAGGGAAAAGTGCTCCAAAGCTCTTGGAGCTCCATAATACACACGAACAAGATTGGCAGCACCTCATTTCAAAGCCCTGACTTCTATTACACTGGGGGGGGGGGAGTTGACCTACAATAGTTTTATAGGTCTGAGGCATATGAAGCACAAAAATAGGACTTTGCACACGGCCCCCATTTCATTTAATCCAGCTTTCTTTAATCATAGCTTCAAGGGCATACGGAGGTCTAAATAGACTTGATTTTGAAGCACAGATGAGCACCCTATTCCTTTTTGCCCTTGGAGTTAAAGAAGCACAAATTATGCAAGTACAAGCAGGATTGCAACTGACACAGCAACCCAAAAACACAATATCTATGATTATAAAAATAAAAAATGATGTAGATCATCCAAAAAGGATGTGTGTGAAGCTTTCATTTTTTTCTAAAACATTGTACTAAACTTGACCTCTGTAAAAAAAGAATAAGAGGTTGCACATCTTGTGCAAAAACCAAAAGGGGATCTGGCAGGCCATTTTATTTATTTATCCTTGCAGCATATTGGGAGCATCATTTTAGAACTCCAACACATGACAGGAAGCATCTGCCTGGCTGCCCAGATACAATACTCCTTAGGCAGAGGAAACAGGGATAGGATGCTGCCCTATACAAAGTCAAAGTGTTTGTCCATTTAGCTTGGCATTGTCTAGCTGACTGTAGCTCTCCAGGGTCTCAGGAGATGGCATCTTTCGCATCATCCTACTACTCTTTAAGGGAATACATGAGGGACAGAAAATGGGATCTTCTGCATCTGAAGCTTGTAATCTACCAGAGCTATAGTTCCTAATTAAGTTACGTAGGCCAACAAGGTTCCATGTGGGTCTGCCTTTGAAGGTGGTTCAGAAACAGCAACATGTACGCAGTGTAGCTGAACATAAGAAGAACCTGGTTCAGGCCAATGGCCCATCTACAATATAGTCCAGCATCCTGTTCCCACAGTGAACAATCAGATGCTTTCTCAAGCGTCTAATATTAGGCTCAGCCAAAGAGTATGACTCATTTTTGGAGGTGCTTTTTGTTACTGGAAGAAATGTACACTCTAGGCTAAATCCTGTTTAAGAGAAAAGCTGTGCTTGGAACCGAGGCAAACATGAGAGATCTTCACTTGGTGCAGTGCCACATAAATGTTCATCTAAGAAAGTGGAAAGAACACAATATGAAAACTATGTTTTAGAAAACTACATCCTCAATCAAGAAGGACTTTAGTGAGAGTAAGTCTAATTGGCACGCTTATTAGTTTACATCCGGGATCTAAGTGGTAGCTGATTCACACCACAATGAGTCATGGAATTACTGTAGAATTTTCTCTATTCGTGACCAAGGTCTGAGGTAAACTGAAGATGCCACGGACAGAACTAGCATTTCCAACTGAACGTTCTTGTTATATGTCTTCCATACAGAAAACAGCCTCAGCCCAAGCTCTTTTCTTGCTGTAAGTCTTCTAGGATTATTTGCCTTCACCCTCTGAAATAACATTAACTGGCAGTCTTTTAATTGCTTTTACCAGGGTCAGCTGAAGATACATTAACACTGAAGATACATTAATGTGAGAGGTCAGAGGGAACATACATGAAAGGTGACTACGGAAGCCAAGAAGCTAGGATGCTACCGAGCAACAGAGCAAACTAGGTCATTTGACACGTGACTTGTGTATTTGGATGCTAACTGTATTTGTTTAACAGTTCATTTCTTCAGAGATTGCAAAATCTGGCTCTTTAAGGCCATGAAACATGGTAACATAATTTGTATGTAAGTTAGATTCAAAAAGAAATACTGCAAATGCAGTATTAAATACCAATTTACACATTTAACAAGTACCATTGGAAGCATTTGCATGAAGTAATAGATCACCTTCTTAATAATAATAATATTTCTTATACCTTGCCCATCTGACTGGGTTGCCCCAGCCATTCTGGATGACTTCCAACAGGAATACAAACAAAACAAAACAAATATTAACAGCTTCCTGAAACAGGGCGGCCTTTAGATGTCTACAAAAAATTATATAGTTGACTCTTTGACATCTCTTTGACATTGCAAAATGTGAGATTAGATCACATCTATTTTTTACTTGTTGACACACTCTTCAATTTTCATTCTTTAACTGATTCCGTGTGTGTGTGCAAGTAACATGAGGTACAGCAGGTGAAAAGCATTGCAAAAGCATCTTTATACAGATTTTGCCTTTTGTTTCCTATCACTCACAGTTCATGTAATCCTGCATTAAACATGAGCAACTCATTTAAAGACTTACCTTCAATTCATTCCTAAGGAAGTGAATAGTCTGTAATGGACATACAAGCAGGGAAAGGCAACAGATTTTTCCCAAGGTACCTGAATAGGTATGGAAGCTGGATGAAAAGTGCAGAACCTGAAAAAAGCAAGGAAGAGAGATTACATTTACACATGCCTGAAAAGTTAGAGAGAAGTAATATCACTGGAATTTTCCCAATCTCTCTCTCCCTGCCTCTTCCATATTGCAGATTCACATCACTTCTCAAGGCATTAAATTTTTTACTTAAAATGCATATAGGGTGTGCATTTTAGAGAATGAAGACAGTGGGTTGCATACATATACACATGAGAATATAAATACATTCTAACACTCTTTCTCGAAAGTGGCCAACTAGATGCTTCTAGAATATCTCATGGAATGTTCAGAGGCAATAAACCTGGCAATAATGTGGTGGAGCAAAAAACAGAGGTTGTCTTCTATTTTACCTATTTATCTGTTTACTTAAGGTATCCAATATACATAATCTATCTATTAATTATGTAGTAGGTCCCTTTGTTTGTCCTAAACCTACCACCATATTGTACCACTAGGTGCTTTTGCATTTGAAACGAAATAGAATAACATCAGTGGTGGACCTTGGTGTCTCATACTTCAGTGGAGCCCTGTGTGATGTCAAAATTTGGCATCCTCCCCCTACCTATTGCCTTCCGTTGGATGTCATAGCTGCAGTGCCCCAGAAGCTCTGCACCTGGTGTTACGACACCAGTTGCGCTCCCCTAGATCCAACTTTGATAACATCTCCACTATTCACTCTCACCTCGCCATTGATAAGGCACTATCATCATGTTCCTCTTTAGGCTTAATGTTTTCTAATTTAAGAAACTCCAGCCTCTTGAACCTTCCTCCATATGGATAATGCTCCACCTCATTAGTCAATCTCTTTCATTTGAGTTGCAGAGGTAGGAAAGCCAAATCAATGTATTTTGGTTATCTGTACAAGCTTTCTGATTGTTTTCCATCTGTCTCCCTAAGCCCCCTTTCAGGTTATGCTGAAATATACTTCATACTTAGGGTATCCTACTATTTCTGCTGAGCTATGTAGTTGCCAGAGCATAATTTCAACACAGTTTTTGATAAACCAAAATGAAAATGCAGGTATCATTTAAATGTCAAACTTGGCAGCAGGAAGGTCAGCACTTCTGTCTTGCAGATGAGCCCCATATTAATCCAGATAATCAGAGCAACACTGAGTCCTACTAAGGGTAAAAACTGGCACTTGTCCACCTTGTCTCCATGGAAATGTAGTCTTGTTTAATATCTCTTTACAAAATGTAAAGAAGCTCTGAAATTTACAAAGGTAATCTTGTTTTATTTCATGCATATCACTGAGCATGCCCAGAGCTACGCTAGTCAGCTACAGCCACTCAGGAATCTTAAATATATTGCTGAGATTGCTTTCTTCTTTTCTGGTACCGTTTTCCCAAAGAGTAAAAGAAGTGCAGTAGCCATTTATCTCTGCATATAAATCTCAAAAGATTTATTATATGAAGAGTCATTGCAAATTGCCTGTCGAAATTGCGTTCATGATGAACAAGAATGACACTAAATTTTGCAGTTTGATTAAATCTCCCAGATAACATAGTAATGAATGCAAAACTCTGTCACTAAAATAAATATGGGTATTTCTCTCTCAAAAGTAATATGTATTTATTTCATGTGTTTATTTGAACCAGGGGTGGAGCGAATCAGTGATGATGTGCTTCAGCTCCTTTATTTCACTGGGTACTAGACAGCTTCATACTGACACCATCTTGTAATGAAGATGCACTGTAATTGCCCAGCATTTGACGGATGTGCATAGGTATACTTGCTCTGCTTTGTGTGTGTGCGCCCGGGGTGAAATATGGCCACACCACACCCCCTTAGTATCAACAATTACAGGGCCTGCTTCATACCCCAAATGTTTTTGCCTCACTGGAATGTGTTCTTGAATTCCTATGCCTCTTGTTTCTCTGCACAGAAACCAGCTTAGTGAACAAAGGTAAAATGTACCTTTGTAGCTCTGCCCATTTACCTGAATTTGAACCTGACCTAGAGGATACCAACTTGGAAGTGACCCCATCCCAGGAGGCACTTTGCTGAGGGCCCCCTCAAACAGCCCTCACATACCTGGTTCACCACAAGCAAATGGAATTCCAGGTCAAAGATAAATAATATGATGCCAGAGGGGGCTGCTCAGTGATTATTGACTATGTATATTAGAAAGTACTATGCTCTGGTTAAAAAAGAAAAAGGCAGCACCCATCCACCAGGAGAGACAATAACACATTCACAAACTGGAGGAAGGGAATGCAGGGCTAATGCAAATTTGCTAACAAATATACAGAAATTTCAGTGATAATACACAGAAATGTGGACCCCGCAACCAATTTCACTCAATTGAATTAAATATCAGACTATTACAAATGTCCTGCACTGAAGCTTGCCACATAGAATTACAGTGGTACCTTGGGTTAAGAACTTAATTCGTTCTGGAGGTCCGTTCTTAACCTGAAACTGTTCTTAACCTGAGGTACCACTTTAGCTAATGGGGCCTCCCACTGCCGCCGCACCAACGCCACACGATTTCTGTTCTCATCCTGAAGCAAAGTTCTTAACCCGAGGTACTATTTCTGGGTTAGCAGAGTCTGTACCCTGAAGCATCTGTAACCTGAGGTACCACTGTATCTTTCTCCCCCTGCACAATGTTCTGGGGTTTTCCCCAACCCCCTCCCCAAACCAATTTCAGGGGGTACATATGGGAAAGAAGAGGAGAAACCCCATTTCTCAAGCAGAAGCCCTTTTTAGGTGAATCTCGCCCACTAATCTTTATTGATGAGATTCCAAGTATGTTTATATTGTTTTATACATGTTTTAAAACATTCCTACAGATGCCTTCCTTAAGCAAGGGCCCTCCATGCAACTCATACTAGGGGTGGAGAAGCAGGAGAAGAAAATTCATTGTGCTTTCCCATCCCAACCTACATATTTAGTCTGTATGTAAATAAGGCTGAACTTGACAGATTTTTGCCATCCATGGTTAAGGTATCATTCAGATTTATTATCTGTGAATCACCTTTCTGAGATTAAAAACCCAGTAGCAATTAATTTGTCATCTTCTGAAATATTTGGCAAGAAGCTACTCCTGTCTAACAAGCAGCCATGAAATTCATATTCAGAACCTCTCTCTGGGAAATTAATCCTCAGCAATAAATTGCCTTTACTATGGAGAACAATTATTACATTCATGCTCCATTTATGACATGTGGCCAAACTGATAACTCATCTATGATAATATTCTCTCTTTCACACTAACGCACACCCTTGCCTTCATGGCCAAGAATGCTAGCCTCTTTACATTCTTGGGAGCTACTTATGATAGTGTTCTGGGGCCAGAAGTACATTTATGGTTGCCTTAGAAGTTTCCAGACTCCATAATAAAGCTGTTTTTGTGTAGCGGCAAAAATTTCACAGTACTGTAGTGCACATCCTCAGGTATAGTATTAGCATTCAAATACAAACATTTATATGTTATCTACACATTACATATAAAATGCAAGAGAGAGATGGGGCATTAAAGTGTGAAAATATATTCCTACAACCTAAATGCATCTTTCATTTCAAGCTGTGGGTAAACATACTGGATTCAAATTTGACAGTCACCAGGGACCAGATAAAATCACTCTAGTGGCTAGATTTGGCATTTCAGTAGGTCATCCCTGAGCTAGTTTATTTCCTATTGTTGTTAAGTGTTGATAATTCTTATACCTTTGCAAAATTTATAATTTTGCAATTATACATAATAGTTTTGCATAATTATACAAATAATTTTTCTCAGTACAATTTCAGGAATGGCTTTCAAATTTTTTTCCTTCCAAACAAGTATTTTGGGTAAATACAGCAATATCAAAAGCTATATCTATATCTATAGTATATTATCTTAGGCCAAATGACAGAAAATCTCACCACAAATGGGTAAGTAAATAACCCCCATTGTAAAGGATAGCAGTGCTGCTTTCCTCATGGAATGTCTTGCGTTGGAGAACAGCTGTTTTGTTTCAATTATTTATGATCACAACTCGGCATGCTGTACATCACTAGAAATGTTATTGTTTGGTTTTGCAAAGGCACACATGCTTTGCAACAAGACATCCCTCTAACCCATCTGTTGCTAAATCTTTGATGGAAATGGAATGAAAACTTTTCATTTGCTGGCTGTTTGTCTACTTGGGCAAGAATTAGTTAAATTTTAAATGAAGAAGGAAAAGGAAGGTAACACTAAAAGAAACATTGCATTAAATTGGATTTTAAAACATTTCCCCCTTGCATGCATAACTCACTCCATATGCAACATCAGAGGATATACATGCTAAGTAAAACAAACACATTATAGTTAAAATACAGCAACAATTAACTTGTTGAAATGCACATTCAAATGGTATGAAAAAAGGCGGCTACATAGTTTCCATATCTTTCCTTTGATTTGTTTTGCAATTTCTTTAGATACATGTTTGTGACCTTGTGTCCTGACAATACTGTGATTTTCCAGATCTAAGAGGCAGTCAATGTGCTCCTCCGTTCTCTTGCACTACTGTGGCAGGCATATTAGACTTCATGTCATTGGAATAAATATTCTGTAGGCTACAAGCTTTAACAGATTAATTGGTGTAATTAAAATTGACTAAAGCTTTAATTGCCAATTTAAAAGGCATATCAGTTATTCAGGAAGTAGCCCTGTGGAATGGACTCTTTTTGTTCTCTAAAAGCACCTTTGCCTGAGCAATCTCAGAGAAGGTAGCTTTTGTGTAATGCACAGTGACCAGTGAAAGGATACTTAGAGCAACTTGGTGAAGCCCTAACCACTGCCTCTCGCAAGATCTAACACAGCTGGGCATAAACACATAAAAAGCTTAAGGCGGGATGCACGGAGAGGGGCAAGCAGTGGTATCAACAAATGCAGCACCAGCAGATAACTGAGGTTTAGCGGCAACCTTACCACAACCTCAGAGGCAGCAAAGAAAGCAGAGAAAAGGCAGACAAGTTGGAGACAGCTAAACAGAGAAATGTGATTGGAGAAACTTTACGGTCCTGGGCCCTGGAGCTACCCTAGGACGAGAAAGTGTCTATACAACTTTGGATGGCTATTAGGATTCAATATGACCTAAACAGATTTGAGAACTGGGCCAGAACCAACAGCTTGAATTTCAGTAAGGATAAATGTAAGGTAGGAATAATCTTGGGCAGGAGTAATTAAATGAACAAATATAGGATGGGAGACACCTGCCTTGCCAGTAGTACATGTGGGAAGGACCACAAAGTTGAGTCAACATGAGCCCAGATGGATCAGACCAAAGACCTATCTAGCCCAGCTTACTGTCTCCCACCATATGCCTAAGGGAAGCCCACAAGCAAGAGATGAGTGCAATAGAACTCTCCTGGTATCAGTAACAGGGTACATCTGATCCTAGAACTTGTGTTCAGTTGCAGCCATTGGTAACCTTATCCTCCATGAATTTGTCTAATCTCCTTTTAAAGCTTAAATTGGTGGCCATCACCACAACTTGTTTAAGCGAATTCCATAATCCAACAATGTGCTGTGTGAAGCATTTCACACAGAGGTACCTTAGCGGGTCTGCTGTGCAGACTACATCATCATCACAGGTGCACAACAGGGCCTAAAGAAAAGGAAGTGTCCTATTTTCCTATATATGTGGGGGTTTGATGTAACAGCAGCAGATGCACAGCTCTTACCCAACTATCACAAGACTCTAATGAAACCAAATTTGTAGCAACATGGTTAAAGTCTTTATTTACATTATAATGAAAAGTTAGGAGGATGATAATAGCTTACCAACTATTAAGGGACAAACGCGCAAGCTTTTCAAAGTGATCCCTTCAATGCCAAGTATAACGCCACTGGGTAGAATTCTCAAAGAAAATAATAAGTTGTCATAATCTCTACTGCTTAGAACAATATTAGCAATTTAGTAAATCCAGGCAATGGAAGCTTGGGGCAATGAAGGCTCCACACATCTCTCAATGCTGTAGAAGCCTGTCAGATGAATTATTCGGAAGGAACCACTTGCTTCCGACTCCACCTATTTAATAGGTAAGGTAGCAATTTTCGTGCCGTTTTTAACTTCTGTAGTTGTGCATAATAACTGAGCATTAGCTGACAGCTAGGTGATCAGGGAACGCAATTAACCCATGACTTCTCATGCTGCAGCTTGAATTATTTGCACTGCAAACCGAAATGGTAGCCTTAGTTTTTTTAAAAAAAGCTTACACAGGTGAAGTTATTCTTTGGTCCCCACAAATCCTGGAAAAGCCTTTATTCATTTATTTCATAAAAGTTACACACTGCTTGATTGTAAAAATGAAAACAAAAAACCCTCAAAGTGGCTTACAAAAAGATAAAATAAGAAAAGACAATGTTAGGCTAACTGATTTTCAGATATTGTGAACTGTAAATATGTTACTTCAGATTGTTTTATTGCTCACTTTGCCCACTTTCTCTTCGTACTGACCTGTTTTGCTTGTTGGGAAAGGAAGTTTTGCAGTAGACACTGAAAAGACAACAAAGATGAAACCTGTCTGCTATTTAACAGGAGGGAATTCCAAAGCGTAGGTGCCACAACTCTAAGGACCCAATTTCTATTATGGCAGGTAGACTTGACCTCAAGACAAGATAGAATCTGCACCCATCCCTAGCAATGGAGTATTAATGGGATATATCTAAAATGAAATGTAAGCTTAAAATAAAAAAAAAAATGGGGTCTGGGTGGGGCAAACCATGCAGAAATATCAGTAAAGGAGTCAGTGTATGTTTGAAGGAGAGCACAGTAGAGACTGTGTTATATCCTTGTGGACATGTTTGACAGCAGCTCCGCTGCATTCAGCAAAGCTATGCTACCGTTGTTCTGCCAGGGATTTAGCGCAATTCCCTTCTTTGGTGCTGGACTTACCTGGAACAGGATATGGATTCCCTTTTACAGACAAAATTGAAGTTGCAAAAATTGTATTGCTTTCTTCAACACCTAAGGCAGTGGCTTTATGAAAGTGACTGCTAGCAACTCAGGTGAATTTTGTAAACAAATGTAAAGGAGTTCCCACTGTGTTTTGAAACTTGGTGCTTTTACCGCAACTGAGAAGGAAGCTGAGTGCATGAATAGAAAAGGAGTAAGGTTTAGCAGACTCTGTGACCTGGATAGAGCATGAGTTCAGACTTTTGTTATCACTCAGCTTACAATCTCCAAATGCATGTGAATTCAGTGATGTGATTGGACTCTCAGGTTGCAGCAATGGGTAGAAAGGAAATAAGATTAATGATAATGCACTTAGCAAAGGCTTTATTTATTTATTTATTTATTTATTTACTTAGCCCACCATTCCTAAAAATAGTCCAAGGCAGCTAACAATATATATTATTATTTTATTATTTTTATTGAATTTATATACCGCCCTATACCCAGGGATCTCAGGGCAGTTCACAGAATAAAACCAAGCTATAAAACCACAAAATACATAATAAAAATATAAGCAATAACCCAATAGCCCCCCCCCAAAAAAAACCACATTTTAAAAGGGCATAGGATGTAAATCAGATCAACCCAAGGCCTGGTTAAAAAGGAATGTTTTTGCCTGGCACCTAAAGGTGTATAATTAAAACAAGGGAGTTCAACTGATAGCATAAAAGCAATGACATAAAAAATATCCTTAAAAGTAGCAGCAAAACTATTTCTAGCATAATTAACCATAGCATAAAAGAGGGCTTACATGTGTCTTATTAAATGCTCTTTCTAAAAGGAAGGTCTTCACCTTCAACGAAAGGTGATTAAGAGCAGGATGACCCTTCCTTTGGGAGGGAGTTCTGAAGGTGAGGCACAATCACTAAGAAGGTCATGTCTGAAGACATGACAAGACAGAGGAACTGCATTAATGAAATACCTCAGTTGATGACCACAGCAGTCAGGAGAAGACAGATCTGGACACTATACTTTTGTTGATGCAGTCAAGAAGAGCATTAGCTTTTTTCTTTTTTTGCTGCTGCTGCTGCATCACACTGTTGATTCATGTTAAGCTTGTGGTCTACGAAGACCCCTAGATCCTTCCCACATGTACTACTGGCAAGCCAGGTGTCCCCCCATCTTATATATGTGCAGCTGGTTCTTACAGCCTAAGTGCAGAACCTTACATTTGTCCCTACCGAAATCCATTTAATTAGTTTGGGTGCAGTTCTCCAATCTGTTTAGGTAATTTTGAATCCTGGTTCTGTCTTCAGCAGCACTGGCTACTCCTCCCAGTTTGGTGTCATCTGCAAATCTGATGAGCATCAAATGTAAACACTTAATCTGAGTGTTTGCTTTGTAGAAGCTTAGCAAAAGGCACAATAATTTAGGAACTAAATTTGAAACCAAAACACCATTGTGTATAATATAAAGACCTGGGTTGTGTTAAACTACAAGTAGGCCAGTAGAGCAGATGAACAACTTCTCATAAAAGCATTCTAATAAAAGGATGCATAGGTTTTACAACTCAGAGCCACCCTGCCATTCTGCAGTGCATCAAAGGAATGCAATGATATTATAAAGTGTACCATGTCTCTATAATTTTCCATTGGCCCACAAAAAAAGTTAACACACCTTCTATTAATCATGCCTAATCATGCACATTAATAGCAGTAGCACATAAAACTAACCTGTAATTTGGCAACATGTTTTGCTGTCTTTAAAATTAGTACAGAAGGGAAAACATTATATATAGCAATTACTTGACAAAGTATGTCTGCAGCGCTTAAGTGCCAGGTGTGTTAAATCAAGTGGCCTGGGGGCAAAAATACTGTTTTTAACAAAGATAATGCTTAAATGAATCAAGCTACCATTATTCCATTATGTGACAAAAACCATCAATTAGCCCATCCATTAAATCCTTAAGTTAGCTCATGCAAGATTGATCAAGGAACTAGGGTTTTACAGTGTTTAATTTACAATAGATGGATATATTTAGTCAGTCTGTTGGGAGATTCATCACTGGGCATTCTTCCCACACTTAAGAACAGAACAGAAGAAGACCCCTAATGGAACAGGTCAGTGTCCCAAATTCTTCAGCATCCTGTTCTCACAGTGGCTCATGGGAAGCATGCAAGCAGGACCTGAGCACAAGAACACCCCCCCCTTCTGTTGTTTCCAGCAACAGGTATTCAGAAGCATGCTACCTCCTCTGTTACCTGGTTATGCACAAAGATTAGCTGCTGGTTGACAGGGCTGGATAAGAATTCTACCCAGTCATGAATGGCCTCTGTGATGTGGAGCTTTTGCAATATCTGTGGCTTGTAATTTGTGCTTGCATTTTGTTATATTTCGCTGGCAGGTTCTCATAGCAGATGCTGAAAGTACTTGACAAGATCTATAGCAGGCATATGTGGGTGGGGAGGCTCCTCTGTTCCCATGGTTAATCCACTTAATGGCCATTGGAGTGCCACTACAAGGTCTCAGCCTAGTGCACCGGCTGGTATGTGCCCCCCCACCCCCAAATACACCTTCTGCTGACAGGATTCATTTGGTGAATACTGTCCTCCATGTTGGTTTTGACTGTGGTTTGGGAAAATAATTTAAGGTGCAGAGAGAGAATTCCTCAGCTATTACACATAGAAGCATATTGTATCACAGAATGAACACTCTGTGCTGCAAATAAGGTTACTCTCCATTAAGGCACAAAATATCAAATTATAAGGGGTGGCAGAAAAAGAACATAACTTTTAACATATGTGGTGGGAATGTAAGCAAGTGAAAGGCTTCTGGGATATGATATATAATGAGATTAAGAAAATGTTGAAGTATACATATGTTAAAAAACCAGAAGCATTTTTACTGGGAATTGTAGGTACAGAAATTAACAGACAAGATATTAAGCTTTTCCTATACGCAACAAAGGCAGCAAGAATTTTATTAGCACAGAAGTGGAAACAAGAGGAATTACCAACAAAAACCACTGCAGATAAGAATATGGATGTATGATGTTTTAATGTTTTTGATTTTAAAGCAATGGTTAAATAGTGAAAATGAGAAATTTGAAATAAAAGATAGAAAATCGTAAGGAAGGTTTGAAGGAAGTCAGGGCCCTAAAAAGCCAAAATGTATAATATAAGAGGAGATATTGCAATGGAAAGTATTATTGTAAAACTAATAAAAATGATATGAAAAAAATAAGGGGTGGCAATCATACAAGGTTATTGTATGTCCGCAACAACTTGAGCTTTAGAACTTGACAGCATGCCATTAGGTTTCTGAGTCCTAACATTGTTATGAATGAGTCTTTCTAACCTCACCCATTTTACTTTTGAAAGCAGATTAACAGAGAGCTGCATCAGCATATATTGAAAGACAGACAGAAAGGCAGACCACAGAAGCCAAATCTTGTCTACATGGCCTTTTGGATTCTTGGCAGAGTCAACAATGCCGTCATCAAGAACATCAGGTATGCATTTGTGTATTCATTTAAAACGATGCGGATATTAGTCTGTTGAGACCTTCCTTCCTTGTCACCATAATAGCTTGTTATAAGAAGATATGGTACATGATGACTGCATACAGAATTAGGAAATGAAACACCTTCAAGCCTTTTAAATGCCTAAGAAAAGTTTACATCCAAAACAGGAGCACTCATTCCTAAGGCACAGTCATGGTGACTGATGGTGTCTTCTATCCTCCCCACAGGCAAAAGAAAGCATCTTTGTAAGCTTTCAATCACTTTGATGGAGAGCAATTGTATATACTATGCCTTTTAATTAGCATATGACTGCAAGGAATGTAATATTAGGCAATATATCTTTGTTACAAGCCAAAAAAATACCCATTAATTAGGGCCTCCAGGGCTTCTTTGTGGAACTCTTACATTTCTTTAAGAAAACAACAACAGTGATGGAACTTTATCCACCATGTGCAGATCATTTACTAAAACAAGTTGTGTAGAATAAACAGATAATGTAGAATAAAAGCTAAGCACTAGAAGGGCAGCAACAGATGTGGAATAAATAAACAACCAGAATTGTAAAGTTATGAGGTCTGTATGCAAATTATGATGCAATAATATGACAAATCAGTAAAAGGGTTTTGTCCAGTTTTCATCTGTATAAATAGGCAGATTTTTTTTTAATGTGTGTGTATTTGCTTTTCACCTACAGTATGAAATAGAGCACAGCAACAAATTAATCGCTCTTGCATTTTGCTTGTTTCTAAGGCTGCTTCTGACCAACCTGTTCATTGAGCATTAATTCCTTTTTGTTTGCAGAGAGGTTAGATGCTGTTGCATCAGAGTAAGTATTATCCCACACTATTCTGCACATTTTCCCATCACTTTTGTTATCACAAAGAAGTCTGTTCTTTTGGAGAAGTGTGTTTGTTGTGCAAGACCTCCCACTCAACCATAATTGCACAATTTGAATTTACTGGCATGTGTTTGAATCCCACCCCCAAATAACAACTGTCTGGAAGTGCCGTAAGAAGCAACTACACACACACACACACACACACACACACACACACGCACACAAAGATGCCAAAGCATTTTGATGCATCAGCATTCCATATGATAAGCTAAATATGTCCTTAAAGTTTATTTTAACAACAAGTTTTGTTTTGTTACCCACAGGGTACTTTTGAACGTGGCTTCCCATTAGTAACACTACATTTGAAATGATGACAGGTTTCCCCTGTGAGGTGTGGAAAGATTGCTTACAGAACCACACACACACAGAGTGAGTTCTTCTTCCTTGACAGCTACCTTAAAATTCCTTCAGCGAATATGTATAGTTACCGGATGTTATGTACGGGCTTCTTGCATTTGGCTTTTGACTATAGCTCCAGCTAAAAGTTAACATGTTTGTAGAAGCAGGTTGCAGGCTATACCCCAAGGGTATACACACGGAGATAAACATACATGGAGGCACTGTCAACAACTACCTGTTGGCCATTTTGGAAGGGCCGCCCCATAGGACAGTGGGCATTTGGGAATTCTTTGGGGAGGAAGAAATACCTTTTTCATTTTCTCTGCCCCTCCACCTTTTTTGGGGTGGGTGGGAAACTGCGTTGTGAATAGGGATTCCATATGCATAGGCTTCAACAGGACTAGCATATATGAGCAGGGAGCCCACTGCCAACCCACAAAACCTGGGGCCCTATCATCCCTTCTCCTTGCTGTCATTGTCCTAAGTAAAGGAGGGGTGACAACAACAAAAAAGGGAGGAGTGCCTTCCACTTGTTTCACTCCTTCCCTCCCAGTGGTGATGGTGTGGGTTGGGTCCACAGGAAGAAGGCAAGCAACTGGGCGGTAGCAACACCATGAGAAAGGAGTTGGGTCTACTGAAGACACCTTGCTCAATGGACCACTAAAGCCTGGAGCCAGTACTGGACATGGGAGGGAAAGGGTTGTAGTCCATATCTGGGAAAAGGCTCTTCATCCAAGGATGAAGGCCATACGGATGCACACTGCCTCCATGTGGAAAAATAGCCAAAAAGTTAGAAATTCTGAGAGTGTGGGGAAGCTACGACAACAAAACCTTAGCTTTGATACAGCCAGTTCTTACATAATGCTGTCCATGACCCAGAAGGTCAAACAAGAAAGGGGGGGGACCGAGAGGGGGGAGAGAGAGAGATGGTTTGGGGTTTTTTTTTGTAATCAGAGTCTTAAAATATCTGTATGGATCTTCCAGGAAAGACTCTGTAGGCAAGATATTTTTCATGTGTATGAAGACAATGTATTTAGAAATATTAAAAGTGTAAAGGTTCCCATCACTTCATTACATTAATTGTTAATTATACACATAGGCAGGCAAGATGCACAGCATAGAGGACCACAGTGGAAATATCAGCCAGAGGGAATATTTCAGTCAATTCTAATTAACAACCTGCCCATCAGCCTATTAAGTGCCAAGCTAAAAGGCTTGCATTCAATATGAGGATGTGGGGTGAGATGATACTAAAGCATGGAATTTGGTGTCATCAATATCAGCAGATGATTCACCATTTCTTTATCCTCCCCCTTTCCACTGGAACTAGGATATGGAATCTTATTTATTAAAATTTATATACCACTTGATTGAAAACAACAACAACCTCAAAGCATTTCACTAAAAGAACAACAAAATTATTGGTAGAAACAGTTAAAAACAACCATTCAAGAATAATCAAAATCAATGTTAAGGTCATGCATTTAAGCTCTGGGTAGCAAAGCACAGACAGATTTACAAATTTGTGTGTGTCTGTGTGTGTCAAATTCCAGAGGGGCCATCCTGTTAGGCTGCAATGAATTGTAATGGATCGCTTTGAAGTCACTTCAGTGCCAGGTGGAAAAAAAATCACCCCACTATCCCCCTCCTCAGTCTTGTCTTGTATTTTGCCAGAACAAAGGTGGCAACCCTAACTAGCAAAAGTCCTTGCTCTGCCTGTCACTAGCAGAACAGGGTAGGTGAATCCAGCCCATGATCTTTCAAATCAAACCCTCTGTACACCAAGCCTTAAAATTTTTATTCAGTTTTTACCATGCTATTCTGCCAAACAACATCTCCAAAATGACTCACAAAACCCAAATAAAAGCACCTACACAGAACAAAACAATAATGGAGCAATATGCATACGCATAAACATTAGTAAGGGAAACAGCAAACACAGATGCTTCTAAAGCACTTTATGAAATGAATGGCATACAGTATGCAAAAGTCCTAAGTGAAAATATGTCAGTTCACAGCTGATTATTATTTTTAAGGTCAGATTAATTTTTGGATGCTCAGCAGGCATCATCTTAATTAACCAGTCCCTGATCACTTATGAACTAGACAAAGAAGAGGTCACCATAAACTACCTGCAGCAAAGCCACTGATATCTAATGCCATCAATAAAACTATTGAGCAAATCTAGGCTGCTATTCTAAAGTCAGCCAAAGGCTGGCTGAAAGCTCTTAGGACAGGCATAGGCAAACTCGGCCCTCCAGATGTTTCGGGACTACAACTCCCATCATCCCTAGCTAACAGGACCAGTGGTCAGGGATGATGTGAGTTGTAGTCCCAAAACATCTGGAGGGCTGAGTTTGCTTATGCTTGTCTTAGGATGTGGCTGCTCCACCAACTCCACATATGCCCGCAGAGGATCTTCAAGTACGCCTGCTGAAAGCTCTACAGCTCTAGGTGTATACTACTGGTGGTGTGCATTGTTGTTGAATGGCAGAAGGCTCCTTGCACCCCCAGTATGCCCCACCAAAGGGCAAAACACTGCAGCTGGCATTGTGATTTTTCCTTCTATTGATGTCAATGGAAGGAGAAATGGGAGGGGAGGAAAATGGAGACAAAACAAATGAAAAAGCCATTCCCATACTTTCCGCCATGACAGGAGCAAATTAGTAGGACCTAGGAAATGACAAGGTCTCTTCTCAAGGTCTCTCCCGCCCCCCCCCCCTCAGCCTTTCACCTTAGGACTCCTCAGTCACAATATAGATATAGCCAAGTGTTCCTTTCCAATCTAATTTTGCAAATTCTAAGCACTGTCTGACTCTCAGAATCCACTTTCATGAAGGTGTGAGATGTGCTCATTTTATAGTAACTTTATTTTATAAAACCCAAACAACATAGCATTAGTGTTCCTGGCCATTTCTCTATCTCGCGTCTCCCAGAGGCCAAGTTACCCCTGCCCCCTGACAATGAATTTAGTCAACTGAAAAAGTAATTATATCAGGAGGCTTCCCTTTCTTTTCTCATCTCTTGCAATCCCTGCAAATGAGCATCTTACGCTGCGAAGCATGATATTTGTCATAAATTAGCCACAGTGTTATCAATGGTCATAAAATAACCTAATTTTTAAAAAGTCAGGACCATTATGTGGCTTGCTAACTTCTCCTACAATCATGAATTTCTAGACAATGGGAAGTCTACAATAAAATGAAAGAGGTATTTGCATTTCTCATTCTACTGGCATTAATCTTAATATTACATGCCTTCAATGCATTTTGTTGGGTAATGGATGAACTCTAATATTTTACACACACACACACACACACACACACACACTCTGTTCTGGATAACTCCCCCATGAAAGGATGGCTTGGTCTGGATGAACCTCAAAACCACATTGGTAACAAACCTTGTGTCTGCCCCCTCCATCTCTCCTCATGTATTATCTGTTTCTTTCTCATTAAACTGGATTGGGCTTCAAACTAGAACTGAAAACTCATTTCAGACTGTGGAGAGTGGGGAGGGTTTGGAGAATTGTCTGAAACAATCTTTTTCATTTTGGATGCTGTATTATCTTTGTAGTCAAATAATTTATAAATCAACTCAGAGGAGAAGTTCAAATATCATTTCAACGAGGAAGGTGACCTCAAGTCCGGAGCTCCCAGGAAAAAATGCTGATGTGGTACAGGCATATATGAGTGCATGGGAAGTCAAATATGTGCATTATTGATAAATGGACTGTGTATATGATTACGTTTAGGATTGTGTGAAGGGGAATTGTCTGTATGTATCTGGTTTTGTGACAGAGCCACTGGATGTTATTGTGGACATGTTATGCAAGATACTGATTTTTTGCACTAGGGACCATTTCTGCCTTCTCAGCTTGATTACTCAACACTTGAGAACTTGTGGTAGAGTGCCTAGACTGACTAAAATGGGAAACAATGAGGTGATATAAGGCTTCTGTCTGTGATGTGAGATGGCACCACTTGATGTTTAAGTAATGAAGTGAGGATGAGATTAAATTTGGATTACTTGACTATCCCAGTTTTCAGCAAGCTGGCGCCCTTCAGATGTTTTGGACTACAACTCCCATCAGCCATAGTCAGCATGGATGGAAGTTGTAGCAAAAAACATCTGGAGGATACCAGGTTTCATAAGTCCGGACAATCCTCTCTGTTTAAAAGAGGATTTTATTATGGTATTGCACTGATTGTATTCTGTTGCTTTACTGTAAGTTTTGTTTAATACTGTAAACTGCCTAGATTACTTTGAGTATAGGGCAGCCAATAAACATATAAACAAAACCATACACCATTTACTGATTGCAGATACATGAGCACTAACTAAATACGTATAAGGTATAACAACTCCTAATTGGGCAGAAAGATGTACAGCCATGTATTGTGTCATGTCTTAAGTGCACAAACATATTGCACCTCTCTGTGTCACGTTCTCTAGACTCACTTAGCCACCCTCTAAGTCTTCCTTCCATTGTCTCACCTCAGAACAGGAATATGTGGCTGAGGCTCACCATCCCTTCTTTGAAGCTGGAGACACAATATGTCAAGCCTGTAAATGGACTAATTACCCTTTCCTGTGACTAACAAACGACTCCCTTTGCCTCGAGCTGATAAATCTTTGCCTCACATAGTGTCTGTAAAACTTTGGCAACTCAATGAGCCACCAGCCGAATAAATCATTCAGAAGGAATGAGTTACTTAAGCCATAAGTGACCTGAAACAGCTGGTACATTCTCAAAATGCTCACACCCTGCTCTAGGCAGCAAAACATTTTGCTTGTGGAACCATTGGTCCTCCATCCATAACAGGACTGAAGAGGGAAAGGTTAGGGAGAGGACACGAGGGTAGCGAACTAGCAGGAATCATTTATTTCCTCAAAAGGCTACAGCACTGTCACTAACTTCCTTGCAGCAAAAGTGAACATAGGAACAGTCTTAATTAAAATTGTCGTGTAAAAGGCTAAATGCACTTGCTTTATTATGGTGCTTTGATATATATATATTTTAACAGCAGTGCAAAACATTACATGTATAAAACCCAAACCAGCTTGTTTCCCCCCCAAATATACACCCAGAAAGTTTTCTTTTTTTAAAAAATCAATGTTCGCTCATCCTCTCTGGCCAACATGTTATATTGGTACCATAAGTTCAAATTCAGTTATAGATAAAAACCAAAATGTGTGTTATCCGCAGAAGAAATATGTAAGGGCTGATCTGAAAGTTTTCTCATAATAATGTTTGGTGCAAATGTGGTGTTTTGGGGGGCATGGGGGGGCAAAATAGATTTTCCTTTCACCTCACCCTCACCCTCTCTGGGTTTTCCATGGAATCAGTAGCTCCCCTCGACAGCTTCCAGTTTCATTTCCCAGAAAACCCTTAGAGTAATGTTATGTCCTGGTGTAACAACATCCTGAGGGGGATTCTGGAGAACAAGCAATTTCATGGCCACCCCGAGCTCAGCTATGTTTCAACGGTTTCCCGCTAATATCGCCCCAACCTCAAAAAGAATATCCACAATAGGCCCATTTCACCACCTGCAAACTGAGCAGTGAAAAGGGAGGGCCATTTCAGGAGTACCCTATTTAAGTTTAGATAAACTTGCACTATTGATTTGTTACCAGTTTTACTTGGATTACTTTTCTGCTTCCTTTAAGAAGAAGAAGAGGAGTTTGGATTTGATATCCCGGATTTGATATTGGATTTGATATCACTACCCTAAGGAGTCTCAAAGCGGCTAACCATCTCCTTTCCCTTCCTCCCCCACAACAAACACTCTGTGAGGTGAGTGGGGCTGAGAGACTTCAGAGAAGTGTGACTAGCCCAAGGTCACCCAGCAGCTGCATGTGGAGGAGCAGGGAAGCAAACCCGGTTCACCAGATTACGAGTTTACTGCTCTTAACCACTACACCATACTGGCTCTGTTTTCAGTTTATTTCAATGTATCTTTTAAATAGTATTTTAATTATTACATTGTAATATTTAATAATATTACATTGTAAGCCACCTTGATTAGTATGCAACTAAATAGCTGGAATAATGCTATGGGATCCCTCCCCTCATACCTCTAAGAATGCCTGGTCCCAAATCTGCTCCAGAGAGTTGGGGGACCCCGGAACAGGTCTGGGGGATGCAGAGGGAGGAGAGGGACAGAATGTTCCATTGCACAAGCAGAAACCCTGATGATAACACTGACATTCAGTTTAACCCTATGTTGCATACCACCCTTTGTGATGAATAGGACCAGATGCTACTTGCCAAAGGAAATCATCAAAAGCACTTGCAGAATTCTGCGATCTCGTTCCCAGCTTCCATTCTCAGATGCCTGCACTTTCACAGGGAAGAGGAAGACATCATCAGCATAACAGATCGCTTTTCTGTATCGCACCCATTATGCCCTTGTGTAAATCTGCTTATGCACGCAATGAACAGATTGCTGTCAGTGTAAATATAGTTCTCATGCTTTATTTAGAAGAAGTAAATTCATATAGCAATAAATGACTAAACATTTCTTATGGACTTTATATTATCATTACCAATAAATTGTAAAATGGCTATGCTCTGGGTGGTCTGGAGTGTCAGAGAAGGAGAAAGCACAAGGAAGTTCCTGTATACCAGGGGAAACCCCCACATATACAGGGAAAGTATGTTTACATTAAACCTGCCTCAAAATTACTCCAAGACCAAGAACTGTGTGTACCTACTGTATATCCTTCAACCTGTCACAGAACCCTGGCAGTAGATGGTAGTGCACTGGCTTAGCTAGGCATGAGCAAATATGTCAACTGTGGTTTCTCTCCATCTTTGGAACTTACTTTGAGTAAACATGCATAGGATCAGGTTTTAATTTTCTAACTTTTCAAAATAAATGGGAGGAACATTCCAAGCTCTATTCCAGCCTACAGCAATATACAGTGGTACCTCAGGTTACATATGCTTCAGGTTACATATGCTTCAGGTTACAGACTCCACTAACCCAGAAATAGTGCTTCAGGTTAAGAACTTTGCTTCAGGATGAGAACAGAAATCATGCTCCGGCAGCGTGGCAGCAGCAGGAGGCCCCATTAGCTAAAGTGGTGCTTCAGGTTAAGAACAGTTTCAGGTTAAGTACGGACCTTCGGAACGAATTAAATATTTAACCCGAGGTACCACTGTACCATGGCTATGGCTATGGTTTTCCCAGTAGTGATGTATGGAAGTGAGAGCTGGACCATAAAGAAGGCTGATCGCCGAAGAATTGATGCTTTTGAATTATGGTGCTGGAGGGGAGACTTGAGAGTCTCATGGACTGCAAGAAGATCAAACCTCTCCATACTGAAGGAAATCAGCCCTGAGTGCTCACTGGAAGGACAGATTGTGAAGCTGAGGCTCCAGTACTTTGACCACCTCATGAGAAGAGAAGACTCCCTGGAAAAGACCCTGATGTTGGGAAAGATGGAGGGCACAAGGAGAAGGGGGCGGCAGAGGACGAGATGGTTGGATAGTGTTTTCGAGGTTACCAGCATGAGTTTGACCAAACTGCGGGAGGCAGTGGAGGACAGAGGTGCCTGGCGTTCTCTGGTCCATGGGGTCACGAAGAGTCGGACACGACTAAACGACTAAACAACAACAACAACACCACTGTACCATGGACTGATATCTTCTTTTAGGCTGGCCTCTCTCTTCTGCTTCAGCAATTACTCATGGCTGAGTAAGATTGTCTTCCATGAACACAGTCTTAACAGTGTGTCTGTAAGAGTGTGTGGAGGCCAATTCTGGACCCACATCCTTCCACAGTGGGGCCATAGGTTTCTGGGTGGGAGTTGATCATGGTGAGGATTTGCCAAACGTGCCTTCCTGTTTCTCCCTGAGTTTGTGCTTCTTCAAAGTCCATGACACCTTTGGTAAAGGCTGTTCTCCAATTGGGACATTTGCATGCCAGTTTTTCCCAATTGTCCGTGCTTATACTGCATTTTAAATTATTTTTTTTTTAGATTATAGATTTTCCTTGAGAGCATCTTAGAGGCTAGCCTCTAGGTTATCAACCAGTATTTAGATGTGTGTGTTTTTCTTGATAAAAAATGTTGTTGTTTCTTTAAAAAATGTTTCTTAAAAAATGTTTAGAATTATATATATGTATAGGCTTTATTCATAACAAACAATATAATAATAAATAATAATTTTTTATTTATACCCCGCCCTTCCTGGTTCAGAAAACCGGGCTCAGGGCGGATAACAACAAGTTTAAAACACTTTATTGTGATACAACAAAAAACAGCATAAAATACAGTATAAAAGCGTGAATAACAATAAATTCTAAAATCAATTTAGGGGAAAATCCATCCAATAAACATTAGGTGATCACCAGGGCTAGCTGGCTAAATTAGTCCTATTTGGGCCAGCACTGAGGCCAGGGGAGAATTAGCTGTGGGATCCCAGTGTGGGTAATCTTCATAAAAAGGGGAGGGGGAGGAAAGGAAGGGGAATAAAAGATCAGGCTAAATTCAAATTTAAAGCCAGGTGGCCCTGCGGAAGGAGGTTAAATCCTGAAGGGCCCTAGTCTCTTGGGACAGAGCATTCCACCAGGTCGGAGCCATCACTGAGAAGGCCCTGGCCCTGGTGGAGGATAATCTGACTTCCTTAGGACCTGGGACCTCTAAACTATGATTATTCATGGACCTTAAAGTCCTTTGCAGGGCATACCAGGAGAGGTGGTCCCATAAATACGAGTGCCCTAAGCCACAAATATAAAATAAACATCAATACAATATCATAATGTGGGATTTCTCCAATCCCTTGACTTCCCTCTACCCCCTCCATGGTTCCATTATATTTCTTATTCATGCATGCATGTCCATATCTTGTTTTCCATCTATACATATCTGATTCTGTCTGTTATCACAATACTGCAAATGTTTTTTAGAATCCTGCTGATGTATCAACTTGTATACAATGATTTGATATATATGCAATAAAAAATTCCCATTCATTTTTAAATTTGTTATTGTCCTGATTTCTGAGTCTTCCTGTTAATTTAGCCATTTCTGCATATTCCATTAACTTAATTTGCCAATTTTTTTTGTGGGTATTTTTTCCTCTTTCCAGCATTGGGCTGCCAATATTTGTGCGGCAGGTCACATACATAAATAGATGTTTGTTTGTTTTTGTTTGTTTTGTATTTCCCTTCCTATAATTCCTAATAAAAAGACTTTGGGCTTTTTGAGAAAGGTTATTTTATACATATTCTTCAATTCATTACATATCATTTCCAAATTTTAAAAATAACTTTACATTGCCATCACATATGATAAAATTTACCATCAACTTCTTTACATTTCCAACATGTCTTTTCTTCTGATTTGTACATCTGCGATAATTTTACTGGTGTTAAATACCACCTATACATCATTTTCATATAATTTTCTTTTAACAATACGCAAGCCGTAAATTTCAAATAGTTTTTCCACAGTTTTTCCCAATCTGACATTTGGATATTATGCCCCACATCTTGGGCCCACTTTATCATTACGCTTTTGACCTTTTCATCATTTCCCAGTCCAACAACAAGCTGTACATTCACTCTAGTGTCTCATTCTATTATTTCTCTCTGGAATTCAGAGATTTCATGAGCAAATCCTTTCTTTTTGTCATTTTTCAATAGTTCATTTATCTGGAAATGTTGCAACTAATCATTTACTTCTCCTCTTACTTCATTATATTCTTTCAATTTTAAATGGTTATCTACTTCAATTAATAATTCTCTATATGTTACCCATTTTGTTCCCATATTTGGTTTTTTTACTGATATTTCTTCGATTGGTGAGATCCACCAAGGTGTTTTTTGTTCTAATAAATCCTTATATTTTCCCCATACTTTCTTATTATATGGTTGTAAAAACTCTAATGTATTTTAGCCTTTTCATACCCTAAATACGCATGCCATCCGAATCGATTGTCATGACCTTCCAGATCCAATAGATCTGTATTTTTTAAACTTATCCACTCCCGGATCCAACAGATACAAGACGCTTCATGATACAATTTTAAGTCTGGAGGGGAGAAGCCTCCTCTTTCTTTAATCTGTTAACAATTTGTATTTTATTCTTGGCTTCTTCACTCTCCAGATGAATCTTGAAATATCTCTTTGCCATTCTTTGAAACATTTCATATTGTTGATCGGAATATTTCATATTGTTGATTGGAACAAAAATAACATTTTTGGTAATACATTCATTTTTATCACAGATATTCTTCGTATCAATGACATATTCATTTTTCCTACACTTGAGAGATGTTTTTGTTGGGCTTTCTGGGAGCTCAATAGGATTGTTTTTGAAACCTTCCAGAGGGTGTGGGAAACTCATGCTCTCATAAATGTGTCAATATCAGAGGAAGGGGACAATGGTAGATTTATTTTTCTCAATGCCATGTTTTATGTAGCCTCCAACATTTCACACAGCTTGTTTTTCATTTTCATTAAGTGAATAAGGTTTAGTGAGCAAGCCACTTTCTTTTGATGATATGCAGTGATGTAGTGGAGGGGGAATGCAGATATGAAATGGTTTTCACAGCAGGAGCAAAGATGTCAACTGCCAAAATAAATAATGGACCTTCCTTGCTCTTGGCAAGTGAATGACTGCTGCACATTTCCCATAGTGAAAACTATGGCACTGGCTCAAGTCATTGCACAAAGTCCTCATTCCAGAATTAATTTTTGATACATGGTACATATGCAGAGTTACACCAGCTACATTCCAGAACAGAATTTCTAATCAGAATTAAACCAGAGTGACACCCACGGTGTCAAAATCCCTGCTCTTTTTAGCTCATAACTACCACACACCATGGACACAGGTGGCGCTGTGGGTTAAACCACAGAGCCTAAGACTTGCCGATAAGAAGGTCGGCAGTTCGAATCCCCGCGACGGGGTGAGCTCCCGTTGCTCGGTCCCTGCTCCTGCCAACCTAGCAGTTCGAAAGCATTTCAAAGTGCATGTAGATAAATAGGAACCGCTCCGACGGGAAGGTAAACGGCATTTCCGTGCACTGCTCTGGTTCACCAGAAGCGGCTTAGTCATGCTGGCCACATGACCCAGAAGCTGTATGCCGGCTCCCTTGGCCAATAAAGCGGGATGAGTGCCGCAACCCCAGAGTCGGTCACAACTGGACCTAATAGTCAGGGGTCCCTTTACCTTTACTTTACCACACACCATAGAACTGAAGGGTTTGATTTTGGAACCTTATGAAGGAAGAAATGGCATTTAAAGGCTTGGAAGGAACTGTCCTAGAATCCTTAGGGTACACCCCTCTAAAAACCTAGTGAGGTGGACCTAATAAAATAAATTTGGGATGAGAAAAGGATTTTGGAGTCATCAACCTGGGAAGCATATCAAGAAAGAAAGAGATGGCAGAGATGGCAAAACTGATGGATCTGACAAGAGACACAAATTTAGAATCATTCAAGGACTGAAAACTTTTTGTAGTCTATTTAAAAAATATTTTTTGATAGGCAAAGTCCACAGCTGAGTTTGAAGTTTAAGAAAAAAATAGCAGAAGAAACATGTTAAAGAGGATGAAACAGGATGTGATGAAATTTTAAGACACAATTGTATGCAATCATTATTATAAACATCAAGGTTTGGTGAGCAGGAAGCCATTAATATTATAGAATTATAACTGTTGAGAGATAAAGTGTAACTTTGAATTTTGAAATAAAAGAAAAAGAAATCTGAAAAAAAGAAAGATGTTGGTTCACAAGTTTTATCTCTGAAGCAAATATTTTTATCTCTACTTTGGTAAAGTAGGGCAAAACTGCTATCAAAGTCATATTCCACCAAAACACACTCAAGTAGGTTTTAACAGGATTTTCATGAACATTTGAGTGCACAACATGACAGCAGCTGCTGCTAACAGGTGGCCAGCTAGATATGAAGCTGCCTGTGTACATTTGCAGTTTCCTGCTGAATACTGATGCTCTGTCAACACTGAAGTAGCACACAAGATTTTAAAAATCTGGCTATTTTAAGACGAGCATGTTTTAAAAGAGAGATTAAATAGAGATGCATGCAAACATCATTCTAATTATGCCATTGGTTGGTTTATAATTCTATACAGTTTATTATCATCAATCATCATTATCATCATTACCATCATCATCACAGCACACAAAGCAAGATAAAACCTTCAACCCACACAATCAAAACCAATACAAGCCATGAGGACAAGAACAAAATAGCAAAAAAAGAACAACACATTCCAAATGCTCTTTAGACAATAAAGGACTTGACCTGCTCTAAGTAAGATAACAAGGAAGGACCAGGTGAATCTTCTGGTACAGGGCACTCAAAGAAGCGAAGCTGCAGCAGTAGAATGCTCTACTTCTTCTGGAAGTCAGTCTGCCCCTTGTGTGAGACTTTGGAACTCCCTCCCTAGAAAAGCTAGACTGGCTCCCTCCTTGCTGCCAGCAGATGAAGACTTTCTTGCCCCAACAGGCATTTTGGAGTTGACTGCTTTTAATTAAAGAGCTGGCACCATGCTGTTTTTATTGTAATTATTGGTATGCCAGGGGAAAAGGTGGGGTATAAATAAATATACAACAACAACAACAACAACAACAACAACAACAACAGTATGGACCAACACCAACAGCAGCAGTATGGACCTATGTACAGTCATACCTTGGGTTACAGATGCTTCAGGTTGTGCGTTTTTGGGTTATGCACCGTGCCGAACCCAGAAGTACAGGAATGGGTTACCTCTGGGTTTCATCACTTGCACATGCGCAGAAGAGCTAAATCGTGCTTTGCACATATGCAGAAGTGCCAAATCACAACCCACGCAGGCACAGATGCAGCGTTGAGGGTTGCGAATGTGCCTCCCGCACGGATCATGTTCGCAACCTGAGAGTCCACTGTATGTCTGTTCAGAAGTAAGCCCCTTGAGTCCAATGGCACTTACTTCCAAGTGTGTGTAAGGTATCAGATCTATATTCCTCATCATGTCTGAATGTTCACAGGCAGTTCATATTCTGTGACCCTATTCCTACAATATGTTTTAAAACAATTTTAAATACTGAATTTTAAATCATTGCAACTTGCCCTGGAATATGCTGCTGAAGTGTGGGTAATAGATTAAAGAATAATAATAATAAGTATTTTCCCTTTTACTTGCAGAACTCTTCAAAACAAAACAGGAGCATCAAATGATACATCTAGATATATCCATACAATATTCTGTGCTGTCCAGCACAGGCTCGGCATCTTATAAAATATGAAATAATCCAAAGAGACCTATAAGACAATGTCTCTCTCCTTCAGGATCCATTCTGCCTGGAGCTGTTTTCCTAGAGAGCTTCATTTACATCCTCACTCCAAAGAGTTTGAGAGAGAATGAAGAACCAGCTACCACCCTTCCAAGATGGTGAATTTGCAACGCCGTACCTTTGTCACCTGATCTAAGGTTACAACACTCACATGTTAGCTAGCAGAAAACAATTAGTTAATTCTTAGCTCAGGAAAAGCTCAGAGAGATCTCTTCTTGCTTTTTTATAGCTTCAATATAATCTCCCCATGTTAAACCTTTTCACAAATACACAGACACTCCCATTTCAGTGTCAAGTAAATCAATTATACTTAACACCCCCACTTCACAGCAAGGCTACCTTTTCTGGGCTCACCATGTAGATGACATGTCTTAATCTCTCCCCCGCCCCTTACACATGGACTCATTTCCCAAATGTTGGTCCAGAGACTGCAGTATCCAGAAGGCACCATGTAAATAACTCTATAGGACTAACAGGAATAATTGGAACCTATTAGGCAAAGACCCCTTTTTCTTATTCAAAATGCATTTTGATGATCAAATATGGTTCCACTAGGCATTGTACTGGCTAGTCAGCTGAACACTCTCTTCACAGCTGGAATGTTCCTGTACTGGACATTTGTGTTTCATATACTCCTAGTTCTGGTATTGCTCATATTGTCTCCAAACTTCTTTCTTTCTTTCTTACATTTATATCCAACATTTCCCCCAAGAGCTTAAGGTAGTGTACAAGGACCCCCCCTTCTGCATTTTATCCACACAACAACCCTGTGAAGTAGGGTAGGCTGAGAGGCAGTGACTGTCGGAACACGCCTGGGGGACACACACAGCCCCCAGAATGAGACAGATTTCTCCAGGCGTCTTCCTGATGAAGTGCAGCCCAGGATGTTCACAAATCAGTCCCGGTGCGCACCAGCGACACATATCAAAAGACATGTGCATGCTCAATTAGCAGAGTATAGCAGAAACGACCGTGGAGCATGAGTGTAGCATTCTAAGTGATTTATTAAGCAATATATACAGGACAAAGCAACCATGGTGTCCTCTCACATCTCTGAGAGTAAAGAAGTATAAAAGTACAGTACAAGCGTAAGAGATAATACTGGCTTCTGTTCTCACACTTTCCAAGCTTGGAAAGTAAACACAGACATGTGATGTAGCAATCACACATCCAGCAACGGAGGAATGAAATGCTGACATCCTCCCCCTTTTCAGGTAACCGTTGTTGCATTTGCTAACGCAGCCGTACACAATCAAACATACAGTTGTCATACCTATAACAGACTCCTGTAGTGTTTTCCCCAACTATGGGACTACATGCAATTGGTCTGGCCTTGTGGCTGACTATCTTGCCCTTCTGATCAGTCTTGGCTTTATAGACCCAACGACTATCAAGAAGCTTCATACCTGGCTTTATTGGGACAGGTTCCCAAGGCTTGTTCCTTTCTAAGGAATCAAGTTCAGCCTTCCTGGCCTTTAGCCATGGCTCAGCATCCTTTGAGGACGAGCTCTGTACAGTACAAGCTGAAGAGATAAGACTGGCTTCCATTCTCACACTTTCCAAGCCTGGAAAGTAAACACAGACATGTGATACAGCAACCAGTAACGGAAGAGTGAAATACTGACAGTGACTGGCCCAAGGTCACCCAGTGATCTTCATAGCTGAGTGGGGATTTGAACCCTGCTCTCCCAGGGCTTGGTCCAACACTCTAACCATGAACATCCCAAGGGTACAGTTCACCTTTTCCATTTTTGCAACAACTTAAAGAGCTTTGCTTTTTTAAAAAAATCTTTATTAGCCTTTGCCTCTGAGAAAATCTGAAAGGTAAGAATGTTTGTTGGCAGAATACAGAAGCAAAATGAGGTTCACCACAGGTAGGCTCGTAAAGAAAACATGGGACTTGCATAACACATTTTTTAAATCATCACCTTAAATGCGCAATGCCTTTTCTGATGTCAAGAGAATACAGTTTGATTATCTTTTATTGATTTTTCATTACATAAAGTGCTCTGCCCAGCAGTAAACACTGCAATTAATGCTGCACATCTGTTACACATCCTGTCCCAGGATAGCATTGGTATCAAAGTTCCCAGTGCAGTGAGCATTTTAACATCACAACCGCAAATCACTACTTTATAAGCAAATAAACCCAATACGACCAAGCATATTGCCTGCAATTGCAAAGACATGTTGCACACAGAAACTTCAACAGACTACTAATTAAAAATACTCATTAGGAAAAAATCGCTTTGCAGTCTCCTCAAGCTAACACCAAATTATTCAAATAGGAAAAATAAAACTGATGTCAGAAAACATGAACACACAAATGGGAAAATAAAAGGAGGTGCCTCATACAAAGTCTGACTGGTACTCCATATAACTAGAACTATGGATTTGCAAAACTTATCAGTGAAATTTTGTTAGTCCTTCCTGGCTCTCCCATCACCAGTATGCAGCCCCAATAAAATGAAGAAGAAGAAGAAGAGTAGTTTGGATTTGATATCCCGCCTTTCACTCCCCTTCAGGAGTCTCAAAGCGGCTAACATTCTCCTTTCCCTTCCTCCCCCACAACAAACACTCTGTGAGGTGCGTGGGGCTGAGAGACTTCAGAGAAGTGTGACTGGCCCAAGGTCACCCAGCAGCTGCATGTGGAGGAGTGGAGATGCGAACCTGGTTCCCCAGATTACGAGTCCGCCGCTCTTAACCACTACACCACACTGAAAGGATATCTACCTCTGACTTAATGTTATATACTTTTCTGAAGGATTTTGAGCACACAAGTAAGAACTTACTGATTGCAATTCCTTTCTGGTTAATTATCAGTATTGTGAATGTTGTCGTCATCACTTTGTTCACTTAGAAGAGCAGGTCTATGAGTGAAAAATCCATGAAAATTCATGCTTCTTCCATCTGCTTAGTGGTAAAGCAATACACACTACAATGTGCTATTTTCCATGACATCCTTCCCTGTTTAACAACTGCTAATAGAGCCTGTCATTAAAGTTTATCAACCATGCATCACACCAAAGTGAAGATTTTACAACTGCATCCAATAAATGCTCTGAGCATTTGCAAATGAAGTTTCTTTGGTTATAGTTCTCTGCAGTAAGCCCTGAAGTAACAATCAATCACCAATTTGAGGAGCAAATGTTCCATGTATGGATGTTCTGGGCACCAGAACAGCTGAAAGGACACAGGAAGGAGCATGAAGTACTCAGAAAACAACTTTTCTTTTCTTTTTAAATGCAGATCATTCCCCCAAATGACAGCCAAGAGCCAAACATGTACTGGCAAACACTGGCAGCAGAGAGCAGTGAGTCTTTCCCCCTTAGACTTGGAAGTTATGGTTGTGTTGGCCACAATCTTGACTGGCTTTAAGCAGGGGTCAGCAAACGTTTTCAGCAGGGGGGCCGGTCCACTGTCCCTCAGAGCTTGCGGGGGGCTGGACTATATTGGGGGGGGGGGAATGATGCACGAACCCCGGTGGCTGCTTACCTGTGTCTTGTGAGTGGCAGGGGCTGGCGGTGGCGGAGGGACAATGAGCAGTGCACAAAGGGGCTCTGGAGAGGGTCTGCTTAAAATGGCGGCTGCTCAAGCGCTGCTGCTGCTGGTACCAACAAAGCCCAGTCTCCTTCCTCCTCTAGGCAGGGTGGGGAGAAGCCAGGAGGAGGGAGGGAGGAGGCGCTGGTGCCATGTAAGGGAGAGGGAGGGAGAGGGAAAGAACGTGCATGCTGGCGATCCAAGCGGCGATTCCTGGACCGTCCGCGTGCCGGATCCAGAAGGCAATTGGGCCTGATCTGGCCCACGGGCCTTAGTTTGCTGACCCATGACTTTATGAGTATTGGACAGATTATAGAGGCCTTAGTTTGCCTACCCATGTTCTAGAGGAAGAACAGCATTTAGAATGGTTTCTCTGAATCCAATCTGAGCCCCAAAAATATATTTTGATTTGTGAGAAAAACTGTCTTATACATCAAAGGACCATGAATAGGAAATGCTCCTTCACAGGTTGAAAGCATCTGGTGCAACTCTGCTTGCACTGTAGGCTGACATACCTGCATATGAAGAGTAGAGCGCAATCTCCAAGCTTCCTAGACTGTCCTTGTGCTCACCTCTTGAACTCCCTTCAGCAATAGACTGATATTCTTAGGGTTGCTGACCTGACCTCACTTCATTTTCCTCCTTCTCCATGCCTCCTTCATTAAAGGAGACACACTTGAATTTCTCTCCATCTGAGGTGCAAAAGGAAGAATGGCTTACGGCTTCTCCACTTAGATAAAACTAGGGATCTTTTCTATCAACTGTGTATTTCCAGCAAGAAACATAGCTTTCTTAATTTACAAACTCAAGAGTCTCAGTGTGATTGTATCCAGGGTAAAATGTGCTCCTCCAGCAGAAATTCTGCAGCAAGTTAACTTCTGTTGAGCATTTAAACTTCAAATGCCATGAAAAAGATCTTGGGTCAAGTCAGGGCTGATGATTTCATGAGGCAAATTGAGGCAATTGACATAGGTGGTGGATTAGTGCCTCTTGGGAACCCTGATCACTTGTTACATTAGCCACTACAGATGTTGGCATCCAACCAGCAAGGCTCCTTGTAAAGAACTCTCCAAAGCATGTCTCTTTAAACTCTGAGCTAAATCTAAAATAATTTTATTTTTATCCAGCCATTCAAGTTGATTCTATAATTCAAAAACTACTGGTATAATATGCATCCAGTGACTGAGTGGAAGGTTAACACCATCCACCCTGGCTCCAGATTCTGAATGGTTTTCATGGTGCTCAAACTGTCTTCAAGGGAAACAAGCAAATTAACTGCAGCCAAGCATTCTACCCCAATTATACTATGCATTAAAGATTGATGTATGTCACAAATACTGACTCTGTTCTTCAACTACCCATCTACAGGTATAAAAGTAAAAGAGAATATCAAATCCACAGCACTTAACCATTAAAGAATTTAAAGCTTTTTTTTTCATTTGGAAAAAAGGCAACAAGGGCAGCCAAGAAAAAAAAGGCTGTTTAGGGCTCAAGGAAGCAGTTATTAAAATGAGATTTATGTGCTGTAAACTGCTCATAGTTCCATCTCTCAAGTGTGAAATTAGCGATGGAGAAAAGGTTTCACAGAAACCTAATCTGAGCACTGTCCTGTTGCAAAAGGATTTGCAGTTTTTCCATCTCTGTGCCAAATGTTTCCTATCTTTGAGCTGCTGGAGTTATTCATGCAAGGCAACAGATAATCAGAAGTGTCTAAAGGGTTTTTTTAAATAATCTGACTGAGCATAGTCCTCTTTTCTGTTCACCACACTAATACTTTAGCTAGTGCCAGATCGTATCTGAAATAAGCTCTTATTGCAATTTAGTAAAATCTTTAGGCGTCACTGACATTTTAAAAAAGAGGAGCCCTCATGTTAGAAAAAAAAAGGAGGATATTTGCTGCATTGTACAAAGTTATTTGGCAGCTGCACTTCCTGGAACAAGGAATTGTGCTGGAGTTGGGAAAGGCTTATACCAGGCTCTGAGCACCTCTGGTACACCTCACCTCTTCAACTGATGCCCAACACTTCCCTTAGACCACAGCTCATCCCTTGAACCACACCTCTCTCCAATCCTCAACTGATCAGGGTATGTGTGTCTGACTTTCCTTACCATCATGATACAATTAGTCGGAAGCCAAAACATTCATGCCCCCCATGCTATGATCAGGAATAAAGCTGCCCCCTTTCACCATTCAGAATGATTTTCATTACCATCATAGCACTCTGGGCAGGGAAGTTAAAAACTTCCCACTTCATGTACCATGGTCATGAAGAAAAGTGCCCCTTAATTTTAATCCCTACTTTTACAGAGCATATCAGAAAGCGCCATTGAAGCCTTTCTATTTTGTGTCAAAAGGTCCATGATAATAATAATAATAAAATGTATATGAATAGGCCAGCATCCTCTGGTGGCTGGGAAATTGCTAACCTCAAATATTATTTTCAAGTGAACCAATTAAGACAAATCATTCTTTTTTCCTAAGAAAGATATATCACGGTCCTAGTTTTAACTAGAAGGTGCTTAATCTTAATACCACCCCACCATGTATTTAATACCATGTATTTAAGATACCCCTGGGACGCGGGTGGCACTGTGGGTAAAACTTCAGCGCCTAGGGCTTGCCGATTGCATGGTCGGCGGTTCAAATCCCCATGGCGGGGTGAGCTCCCTTCTTTCGGTCCCAGCTCCTGCCCACCTAGCAGTTCGAAAGCACTCTTAAGTGCAAGTAGATAAATAGATACCGCTTTATAGCGGGAAGGTAAATGGCGTTTCCTTGTGCTGCTCTGGTGCCGGTTCGCCAGAGCAGCTTCATCACACTGGCCACGTGACCCGGAAGTGTCTCCGGACAGCACTGGCCCCCGGCCTCTTAAGTGGGATGGGCGCACAACCCTAGAGTCGGACACGACTGGCCCGTACGGGCAGGGGTACCTTTACCTTTACCTTTACCTTTACCTATTTAAGATACATATCTTAAAACTTTTGATTGGGCTGTTAATCTATATCAGGCACAGGCAAACTCGGCCCTCCAGATGTTTTGGGACTACAACTCCTATCATCCCTAGCTAACAGGACCAGAGGTCAGGGATAATGGGAGTTGTAGTCTCCAAACATCTGCACGGCCAAGTTTGCCTATGCCTGAACTATATTTTAAAACAACACTCAGAATCTGGAAGATCCAAAAGAAAGCTTTGGCTACTGTGCAGTTCCCTCTTACTCCCATCCTGTTTCATCCCCCAGATTTATAATAAAAACAGAATGGAATATTTCAAGGGCAGGGAGGAAAGAGGGATGCAAAAGCTTCATGATTTACATGGAAATGGAGAGGCAAAGTGAGAAAGGGCACTTGTTCCAGGATACATTCATTTCTGTGGAATACAACAGGATTGACAAAATATAGCATTTTAGAGGCCACCAGAAATTTGACTGAATTTGAAACTATGGCACTGTCTGAAAGAAATGATACAAATGGCTTGATCACTCCCATTTATTGTCAAACTGATTGCAACTGATGTGGGTTTCCTTCAAAGACTGAAATAATGCTGGGAACAAGATTTTAGTTACCCAGTCAAAGAAGAGGCTACATCTAGTTTAACCTATCTATTTGATTTTGGCATCAGCTAACAAGCCTTAAAATAAATAAATAGATGGTACCTGACTCCTATTAGATTGTTGCATATAACACATACATCCTCCGGAAGTTGTTGAAGATGCAGGGCCTCAGAAGCTACTTACTTCCACATGTACTTCTCCCACTATGGAAGGATTCTGATTCTAGGTTTCTGAGGATATGCATAAGATTACTCACCAAAATGTTCTTACTATTCTGTCTCTAGCACTTTTAATTTTGTGTGTGTGTGCAAATCAGTTCTCTTTTATTATCAGCTATATTTACTATTACAAAATTCTGGAAATATTTGGAAAATGCCACTTTTAAATATTGGTATAATACTATCAGACATGGGTGGCGCTGTGGTGTAAACCACTGAGCCTTGGGATTGCCGATTGGAAGGTCAGTGGTTTGAATCCCTGTGATGGGGTGAGCTCCTGTTGCTCAGTCCCAGCTCCTGCCAACCTAGCAGTTCAAAAGCATGTCAACATGCAAATAAATAAATAGGTACCGCTCCAGTGGGAAGGTAAATGGCATTTCTGTGTGCTGCTCTGGTTTTGCCACATGACCTGGACAAACATCAGCTCCCTCGGCCCGTAAAGCAAGATGAGCGCCGCAACCCCAGAGTCATTCATGACTGGACTTACAGTAACTGTCAGGGGTCCTTTACCTTTACCTTTACAATACTATCTGGTTTTTAACTCCATCTAAAAAGTTAAGCCAAAAGATGTACAACACACAAACATTTTTTTTATTTATTTGACATGGTGTGATTTTCTTAGCTTTGTTAATGAAGGAATCAAGGCTCCTTCATTTGGTCTGAAGGGATATGGACTCCAACAATTACGGCAATACAATTTCCCCTCTCTTCCTTTCTTTAGCGCTACCATTTTTTTGTTGGATTGAACTATGTATAATACTGAACAACTGGATCTGTTCTTAACATCTGGCATGCACACCACTTAGAGAATGGTTACAACAGACACCGTAATGATTATCTGTATTTCAAAACCTAGACACACACTTAGCCAAGACTAAGTCCCTTTGAACTCAATAAGTAGCCATGCATAGAATTTTGGTAGGGGAGCGGTTGGTTTTGGGTTTTTGTTTTTGTTTTTGCTTTCATTATGATTTTTGGGTTCTTATTTTGTATTTGTATGTTGTGAACTGTCCTGCGAACTTTGGATGAAGGGTGGTATACAAATTTAATAAATAATAATAATAATAATACAGGAGTATACTGGTACCTCGGTTTTCGAACGTCTCCATTGACGAACGTTTTGTAAATGCTTCCGTTTTCGAATGCACCTCGGAAGTCAAACTGCTTCCACTTAGTGTATATGTCCCCCCCAGTTTTCTCTATTAAATTTGCAGGCTGCCCTCTGCGCCTTGGTCTCTGAACAATTCGGAACTCAAACGGTCTTCTGGAATGGATTATGTTCGAAAACCGAGGTACCACTGTATATAAATTGTTGAAATGAATAAATACATTATTCAAGCACTGCAAAGAAAGAAGGAAAGCTGGCAACTTCTCAATCACTGCTCTGGTCAGTATGAATGCAAGTGCCCTAGAGTCATGTACAAAGGAATTACACTTTGCCATTGCAATCTTCTCACTCACAGTCCTCCCCCAGCGCACCCCAGCAGAAGGAACGTTCTGAGGTGAAAAGAGGAGTGTAGGCCTGGGAGGACCACCACCAAGTATGAAATCCGTTAAACCCCTTAACAATACCAAAACTAACAGACCCTGACAGAATAAGCTCATAAACTGTAGGTGGGGGAATGAAGGGGGGCGGGGAGGTAGGAAATTAATGCAAGATACTGGAGCTGTTTTTCCATATGCAGAATTCCCTGATCTCCGATGGCTGACAAAAGAAGTTCCCATTTGAAAATCTGCTGCAGCTGATAAAAGTGGAAGCACTTAGGATGGAGAATTTAAAATTCCTTCAGCATTCAAAACGTATTATTTAATCTTTTTGATGCGGATGTTTAGTTAAAATTCAGAAACAAATTCAGCTTCGTTAAATAGCTTTATCTCTCAGATTAAGAATGATGTAATCAAGGCAGGTGTCCTATCACACTTGGAAGTAAGTCACATTGAACACATTAGGTCTCACTTCTCAATAAAGATGCACAGGATTATGCTGTGCTATTAATTTTAAGTCAAGAGTCTTGTTTAAACCATTCTTTGTCAGGTTTTGAATGTAGTGTAGTTAAGAGTGCTGGTCTAGAACCAGGGAGACCAGAGTTCAAATCCAGGTTCAGCCACAATGCCCACTGGGTGATCTTGTGCCAGTCATCGTTTCCCTCACAGGGTTGTTTTGAGGGATTGGAAAGAACTGAGTATACCACCTTGAGTTCCTTGGAAGAAAGGTGGGATAAAAATGTAATAATAAATAAAAGGGGGAAGATATCTCTACACACTTCCTCTGCAAGCATCAAAAACTATAAAAACCAAGTGCAGAGGTCCTTGGTAACCAGTCAAAATTTCTGGTCTCCTTTCCTACTTAAAAGGAAGCGGGAGGGTGTTGTTTCCAATGTCAATGTTGGGCTTTGGTGATTCTCAGTGCACCTCTGAAGTCTAGTAAGTTTAAGAATGTTCCCCACCCCTTCTCCCCAGCTGTGAGTTCAGGTGTAGGACAAGGCTGCTGTCCTTTGCCAGAAGAGAGGGGGAGATCTACACAGCACACTAGCTTCTGGAGTCCTTGCCAAATACCATTTGCTCCCATCAAATACTCAAAAACTACTCAGCTGACTCAGATAGAACATTCTCCAAGAGAATGGTTTTACTTTGTTGCTACAGAACAAGATGGATAAAGAATAGGAGAGAAGGGTTACTGGTGTGGGGAAAAGGCACGTTCATAACTCTTGCTTAATAAACTGAGATATGGTCACCCAAATGTGGCCTGAGTGTTAACATTGCTATAAGAAGCTTAATTTATATCCCTTACATTTAGGGAAAGTGGCAAAACAACATCATTTGTCTAAAACTGACTAACAAGGCATACTGTTTGCAAAACACATGGAAATTTATTTATTTATTTATTTATTTATTTATTTATTTATATTTTATTTTTATCCAGCCATTCATCCATCAAGACCCCAGGGAAGTTCACAACACCCCTACCCCCAAATGCTACACTTCACAAAATGCAACAATAAGATCTAATCATTACTAAAAACATTACATTTGGCAGGCAATGCTCCAATGACTATACTAAACATACATATGTGAACGACACCTGCAGCTGATGCACAGCTACCCACCCGCAAAAGCCTGAATGGAAAAAAACACAAATTAAGCCGAATAGTGAATACTGTACAACATATTTGCATGCTGGCATGTACCAAAGCTTTTCACTGTGTGCACACCAGACAACATGGCAGCGAAACAGGGTGGCATGTATCATCATGACAGGCTTGATGCCTGGTATCCAAGATACGTTAACATGCTGATAAGTTACTTGTTTCCCAGCTGTGAGAACTGGTTGCTGCATTTGATTCCTTGGTTGAAGGCAAGCTAAATTAAAACTGCCGTGACCTATATTGTGCTTCAGCTAATGACCCAGTTAACCTCTGGTTAATTTTTTGTCTCCTGGTGTCCTGGGAACAGGGAGATGTTTACTTCGGTTGTGACAAACCTTTAGAAACGAGCCACTGGCATTTCTTTATTCTGGAGCTGTGTGTTTTAATAGAAATTAGCTAATGAACCATGGGGGTCTGAAGAAGTTGCTGAATCCCAATGAGGGGCTTTCTCTCTGTTCTCCTCCACCCTAATTTACATGACTTAAGCTTTTTGCCTTTTAATTCCCCCCCCTTTCCCCCTTTTTGTTTCTTGATTATTGATCTGTCTCCTGGGGAGGAAACAAACCGTTTTGCTTAGTGGGTAGGGCATTACTGTTGGCAGCTTTCCAGCTAGTTTCTTCACAAGTTTTATAATACAAATTATACCAAAGGCACACATACACATATGCTGGCAAGGAAAGCTGCAACCACAATGCACTTTTTATCCTTGACGTAGCTGGTATGAAAACAAATGGGAGCATAATTGCAAAATAACAATATTGTCCTTGGTAGAAGGAAGGTCCGTCTAACCAGAAGTAATGTAACTCTCCAGTGGGAATAGGAAATTGCTCCAAGTAGTTTGACTCTCCTTAAGGAAATGATAGTGCATCTGATAACTGGCACAGGGGAAGAAAGACAGGAGCCTTTGTAGGCTCAATATGCAAGTTTACTCCTGATAATCCATACTACATAATAAGGATTGGGGCTTTTGCCCACGTAGATAGAACTTGGTTAACTAATCAAATGGGCTGGTTTACTTAGATCAGGGATGGGGAACCAAATTCAGCTGAAGGACTGCAGGTCCTTCTTTTTAAGTATAGTGATTTGATTTACTGAAAGTGGGAATGCTTAAATGCATTACTGTGTGTTAAATTCTGGAATGTTCCCCAGTAACTCTCATGTGATTGGTTAACTCTGGTCACATGGGAGGTATCTTATTCCATTCTCCATTTTGTTTTTTGTGTGAGTGACTTGACTGTAGTGGCTGCATGTCCATGGACACCGAAGAAGAGACTGTGTTAGATAACTCTCTCTCTAAATGCAATAGAGGAGAGGAGTGCTAAAGTTTCTGTGTGAATATATGTGACAGAAAGAAATACAGAAGTTGATGTTCTCCCAAAGAAGCAGTAAGGAGAAAGTGGGAACCTCTCAGAAGGAGCTGCATAGCCTAGCTGAGTAATGTAAGGTAAAAAAGTAAAGGTAAAGGACCACCGGATGGTTAAGTCCAATCAAAGGCAACTTTGGAGTTGTGGCGCTCATCCTGCTTTCAGGCCAAGGGAGCCAGTGTTTGTCCACAGACAGCTTTCCAGGTTATGTGGCCAGCATGACTATACCGCTTCTGGCGCAATGGAACACCATGACAGAAACCAGAGCGCATGGAAACACTGTTTACCTTCCCACCACAGCGGTATCTATTGTATTGATCTACTTGTGCTGGCATGCTTTTGAACTGCTAGGTTGGCAGAAGCAGGGACAGTGCAACGGGAGCTCACCACCATTGTGTGGATTCGAACCACCAACCTTCTGATCAGCAACCCCAAGCGGCTCAGTGGTTTAGACCACAGCACCACCTGCTCTGCAGCTGAGTAATGTACAAAAGACTGAGTGCATGTACTGAAAAGAGAGAAAGACACACTTTGTTTGCATGTTTAAGGAAGAAGCTGTAATCTTCAGCTAAGAAAAACTAAGCCCGTGCTTAGCTAAGCATGTGAATGTAAATACTTTGCATATATTCTTCTTGAGCTATATGTTCTGCAAGTAAAAAGTGTTTGGATGTTGTTTTAATTTCAATAAGTGGGTCAGTATTGCACACAATTTGGCTTCCTAACTGCAGTTTAGCTACTCTGCCAACACTCCTGTGCAACCTTCCAGTGGCGGTTGGGTCCAGAGGTGGTTGTACACTAGGCTGATTGCTGCACACACCTCTTTATCCTCCAACCAGGCAAACCAGAAGCATGATCAGAATTCAATGACATATTCAGGCCACTTGACGAAGGTGTGAAGCAGGGCAAGTGAAGGTTGTGGCCAGGGGATTCAGGCTGATGAGGGAGTGTAGCCTGGGGAGGATCCCAAGGGTCAGAGAGAGAGAGAGGCCTGGAGGACCACATTTAACCTCTAGTTCTCTGTTCCCTACTCCTTCAGTAAGCCATAGTTAACACTAGCCACAGTTCACTGTTTGAAAATAACAAACTACAATTAGCTGAAAATGAAAGCTTATAGCTATGCTGTAGGAAGAGGTGGTGTATCTTATGAGCCTGAGGCTTGTTACACATTACACCTAACCAGTTCTTTTCAACCTGATGCCCTCCAGGTATTTTTGACTACATCTCCTAGCATCACTGACTATTGGTCATGGTGGCTGGGGCTGATGGAAGTTGGGAACTGAAAGCACCTGCACACCGTACTGGGCTTGGGAAAACTGCAGCAAACTATAAGACACACTTCCTCCTGCCGACTGGTTTCCAGTATGCACCTCTATAATTTATTAGAAGATTTAAATGCCAAATAAATTTTAGGTGATTAAAAAAAAGACATGTTTATAGATTTATGCACAGAACTCCCATTAGAAAAGTTGGAATGATATTTCCTAATTTGATATGCTTTCTTCAAATATTTAAGAAAACAGACTATATGAAATATTACCTATTTGAGTAATATAGATTTTTCTGCGTGTTTCTGGCAGACTGAAATGTTTTTGATTAGATAATGTCTTGAAACAGCTTGCAAAATAACACACATAAAAATAGCAAGGGAACCAGTAGTCATTCCATTTGGCTTACCAAAGGGACCACAAAGGTTGAAAAGTAACATTTTTATTAGCATTTGTAAAAATCATGGAAGCAAAACACTGTAAACAACACAGTTCCAACAAAGAGGCTCCAATTCGTATTAATTTGGGAATAAAATTTATTAGTCTCTGTATAATGTACTTCTGTGTAAACTTGTTTAGGATTCTATTGCATTGCACAGAAGTGGCTAAATGAAGTCTGATGTAGGGCAGAAATGGGGGGGTGGGAATCTGCTTCTAAAATTAATATGACACAATTACAACCACAATTGATTGAAACCAAGTTTTAAACTGATAATAGCAGGACTAGTGATTTATAAGTAGGTAAATTATATTGTATTTTCTGAAATTGTGATATGTTAAGATTTGAAGAATTAACATAGCCAAGTTAATTATTCTGGGTATCATTCAGCTAAGTTTTACTGAAATTAATAAAGCTCATTGATTTTAATGGGTCTACTCTGAGTCAACTGAGAGCACAAACACATCTGTCTACTTATGTGATCATTGCTGGGCAAGCCCTGGATCCCATGCTTGAAAGGTGAGGATGTCTGAACTAAGGAGCAGAGCCTTTGGCAGTGGCTGTCCTAGAAATTTGAAATAGCCTCCCTATGAGGTTCAGCTATGCTCCTTTCCCTTTTGGTTTTAGGAAATTATGTGAGGCCAGGTTTTTGTTCTTGGTTTTTTTATTAAGAAAGCATCTGGCTAGCTGATAGAGCTCAAGTGCTTTATGGAACTGCATCCCTGAGATATGACAGGTACACACAATATCTCCTTGCCAGAAACAATTGGAGGCATTTTGTTTCAACAAGTTTACAGATGGTTTTATTTATATTGTTTTTAGTTGTTTGTACTGTAATATTGTAAATTGCCCTAAGATTTACATGAAAGGTGATTCATAAAGTAAAATAATAACATTTAAAGGGGCTGATTTTATTTTCACTGTTGCTTTGATTTATTCTTTTTAGGTACTGTATTGCTAGTTACATAGATATGTGAATAGTTTTAGTTAGTATGGGGGAGGGGGGTGTATTCTAGCCAAGATAAGGATTTTAAGCAAAGCCATTATCATTCTTACATTGATTACTCTTTCTGAAACAGCCGTTTATGCTTTCAAAAGTGAGGTTCAAATCAGCTTTGTAGTAATTCCTGATTGACCATGGCATACATTTAAAGGGTGGAATTCAATGTCATGCTATTACAATCATTCCCTATCCACAAGCACCGCAGCTTGCTAAACAGAAAAATCTACCCCCCTCCCTCCACAGACTGTTCTGGTGGTTCTCCTAACTCTCCCTCACAAGCCAATTTCAGGGGGCACACGGGGAGGAGAAGGGGGAAAGCTCCATTGAGAAAGTAGAAGTCCTTGCACAGTCCTCCCACTGGCGGGGTTTGTTCGGTGAATCCTGCTTTGAATGCAGAATCACCGTCATCTTCAGGTAGAATAGGAATGTCTCCTGCCTGAAACCTTGGAGACCAATTGCCAATCAGTGCACACAATACTGAACTAGATCATGCCTTCTATGCCTCCACCATTGCTTTGCAATGTCATCCAGAGAGGGTGCTGAGCTGCGTTTCCCAAACACTGGAACTCAGCAGTGGATAATGGTAGCCTTTAGCAAACCACATCTCATGAGTCATTGCCAGAATAATCTACACACAGGATTTGGTAGAGGTTGTTTTTTTGAGGTATGATGAGCTCAGCTTTCCTATGTCTTGCTTATCAGTCAATGCAAAAAAAGTTTGTTTGAACACCAAAGTCCTCTGTCTCTTTCTTGCATGGACCGGCTGGCCAGTTAGCCCGCCCTGTGCTCAGTCAGTCTTACCTAGAAATTAGCAGAACTCATTTCTTCTTATCTCAACCCTATAGAGAAATCAGGCATATTTGTACGTACCCATAATCTATGGACTAAGGATATTTTCTTTAATATCAAAGAAGAGAAACTGACTAGATTGGCATTTTGTCCCTGAAAACCACAAGTGGCTCCTGGTAAATACCAACTGTGAATCTCAATTCAACACTATTTTTAAAAATTACCTTCATAACACAGTTTTGCGTTAAATTCCCAAACAAGGGACCATCCAGTTCTAAACTGAGGCCCAACAATTGTACCGCATAAGATGGTTCCCGACCAATTCACAGGGCCTCTGTTCAACACAGTGAATACATCAGTGTGTGATAGCACTTAAGAGTTCTGGACTAGGAGACCAGTGCTGAAATTCCCATGGGTTTCCCATGAAACTCACTTGGGTGACCTTGCACCAGGCCCAGTTTCTCAGCCTCATAGGGTTGTTGTGAGGATAAAATGGGGAGGGGCAGAAGTCTTTGGAGGAAAGATGGGATACATATACATATATAAACAAATAAATAAATATTCTCAAGCTCCAAGGCCCAATAGGAAAACCAGTTATCAATATATGAGGAAAGCTGTTACCATAGCAAAGGGTTGACACCACAGCTCAACAGCATTGGGTCAGTATCTAGCACATGCATACCATACTAGATTTTGCCAATATAAATGTCCAGTCTAAATTTCAGGGATAAAAATGCTCTTCAAGAGAACAAAATTAATGAAAATTACAATGCTAAATCCTTTTTTATTGTCGCTAATTATAGTTTTATAGACACATTGATTAATCAGGGGCCCAACTGAGAAACGTTACTTGGGGAACATTGTTTGATTTTTTACAATAAATAATTCATTTGCCAAAAATATTGAAAAGGACAATGGAAAGGGATAAGTAGATATCCGCAGCAAAATATTTTCCCCAAAAGAGCCACATATTAGGAGGCTAGGCCCCCAAATACACTAAAAGTTTTAAGACTAATGGTTTCAGTGTGCATGTACTAGCTGGCAATAACGCTTCAACTATACACACTCTGTACTTAACATCCCCTCCTCTTTCCCTTAACGTTACTGAATGGGCAGATATTGAAGAGGGAAAGAGCTTTAAATGCACCCCCTCTCCGATAAGGCAGCTCAAATCTTAGCTGGGTAAAGACCTAAACCCCCATTTAAGTTTGGCCCAATTCAAATCGGGAGTCATACCACACTCCCACAATGCTTCTTCCCAAAGCCATACATCTAAAGTTGGGTTTCCACCTCTCCAAGTGTTCAACAAGCACAATCGAAATGCTCAATTTAGCTGCTGCTTGCCACTCCCCACTTTCCCTATTACATCTCCCTAAACCATCACCTGCTTTTCTAAGGTAAGGTTGACAGTGAAAGGCTACTGTGCTAACTGGGGGTATCCTGTGGAGGTTCTCCTCAGCTGAAAATAACCGAGAGAGTGTTTTTTGCTGCCAGGAATCATGGGGCTTTACCACAAGTCCAACAATCCCTGGCTGCAAATGATCTCGAACGGGTCTTCTACTGCACGTTACTTTCCTCACCTTCTGAAATGTAAGGATTTACTCATTAAATTTTACTTATGCAGTGGGAAGGCTAAATTGACCACAGAGGTTTTTAATCTTGAACACGAACAAGCAAATTTTAGGATCTCTAGATTACTGGTTTGTTTGCTGGCCTTCCTACATCTTCAGCAAACCACTGATTTCTCTTAAGAATTCTCCCCACACAAACATTATTTGTCTTGCATATGACTTGTTCTCACTATAATTTATTTGACTGTGTTCAGGTTATTTTGCCTTTTAAATTTAAACTCCAGCTTTTACATTCTGAATTAACTAGACCCCTTGTATTTTATCTTTTTGTTCGTTTCTTCACTCTTATTAGGCATTAGATTTTTCATTTGTCTGCACTAATGAACTCTAGTCATCCAGGGTATCTGGAAGTCTGTCCCCACCACTCTTCTTTTTTTACTCCCTTCTTAAAGTAAAAGCAACAATTTCCCCTTATTTTATTATTCTTAATTGTTTCTTATTTTATTTATACACTGAGAGAAAAAGAAAAAAGTGCCATTTTTGGGTAACATGATTTATGGCTTTCCCCATACTCTCTAAATGAAGCATACAACTGAACTATATTCATAACCTTTCCCCTCTTTTGTTTCTTCCTTGTCTTACGATTGGGAACCAGAGAACAGGGCAAAATGCAATATTCAGTTTTCTTTGAAGGAAAGACTTAGTCTTAGGGGATCTCGTGGGATCTCACATATTTGTGTGCTGCATTTTGTTAATCTGGTGTACAACTGCTCTTAAGTTTGTGGCTGAAGATTTGAAGATTTGCATGAATGACTGAATCGAAAATTCAATCACAGGAGCATAGCATTTTCTACACTGACTGGAAGTAGCTCTCCAGGGCCTTTCCTTTGCCCAACCTAGAGATGGCAGGGATGGAACCCAAGAGTTTTGCATGCAAAAGGCCTTATCACCACTAAGCTATATATCCACACCAAATTACTTGTACTGGGCTTGGTTTTAAGTGCTTTATTATATTTATTTTCATGTAAATAATTTACTACTACAATCATGATTTTCACATTACAGCACTTCAGTGTGTTTTGAACTACATGTCAATGTAAATCAGTGTTATTGTACCTACAGGTTATATTAATCACAGCTAGGGCTGGAGGAGAAATTCAATTCAGGACACATTTAAAGCCGAATCTATCAAATTCACACTCCCCCCCTCTCTCTCTGTGTGTGTGTGTGTGGGTGGGTGTATGTGTGTGTTTGTGTTCTGAAGCACAACAATCCCTTGGAAAAAACCTCACTTATCTGAATTTTGTAATGTAGTTATCCAATGTTCACACAAAAATCATTTTGGGGGGGGGGGATGTGCATAAGAATGAAGATATATAACATGCAAATATGCATTGTATTACTGGTTGGGGAACATATGCCCTGCACCAGTAGTTATTGGACTCCCAACTCTCACCAGCCCCAGCAGTCATGGGCAACGGGCAGAAAAGACAGTAGTTAGAACCAAGCAACATCTGGTGGACCACCTCACCCTGACCCAATTCACACCATGCCTTTTCACCAAATGATCTCCAAAGCAGTTTTCAATACATCAAAGCAATGCAAAGAACTGATCAAAGGTCTTGTTCATCTGGTTGCTAGCACTTGCCAGGTCATTGCTCCTTTTGCTTTTATACTCCTAGGACAATGGCCAATTTGGGCAAAGTTCTTTCTGGAAGGCAAGACACACTCACTGCAGCTACTCCTTCTCTATCTCAATGATCTTCCCCTTGCTGTAGTGTTCTTCCCAGAGGCTGAACCTCCTATTGTCCGTTGTCCCTTGGACAGGCAGTAAGGGCCAGAGTGTGCCTCTTCTCATTTCTGCTGTCCCAGGACAACTCATTTTATCATGCCAGGATAAAATGTGGTTGCGACACCCTGATTATGTGGAAAGGATATAAAGAAAGTTCAGTTCATCCATTGATATTCATCATGTGGTTACTGGAACGTCAGGTGCTGCAGATCAAATTTCATAGTCCAACATTTCATATCAACCCAGACGCAATGCTTTCAAGTGTAGGCTATTCACCTGTGAGCCATCGAAATGTTAGAGATCAGCTGAAGAACATAAATGAGTAAAATCAGGCCTGAGAGGGTTTCAGTTGGAAAGGGCAACTGCTCACCTGGAAGAGTAATATGGCTTGCATCCAATGTAGTGCTAAGTAACCAGCCCATCAGCAAAAGGATTTCTGCAACAAGACTCTTCTCCCCTTGTGCATCCCCAAAATCTGTTCTGGGATTCCAGACCAGATTTGGAGAGGGCATTATGAAGGAGTGACCGTGGGCCCTCAGGTGTTGTTTGATTACAATCCCATCAGCCTCAGCCAGCATGACCAGTGGCCAGGGATGATGGGCATTGTAGCCAAAAAACACAGGAAGCCCCTCACTTTCCCCATATCCCAATAGTGATGACCATTACTGATAATGTTGTGACTGGTCATACAGAAACACTCCAAATAAGATCCTTCCAGAGTTTTATTTTTTATCTTATTAACATCCTTCCTATTGGCTGTGCAAGTGCAGTAAGCATTGTGATACGTGTGTAAGGACTGCAGCCTATTTTGTGCCTTCCAGAACAGCTACCCCTGAGCGATACTATATGCCAAATAAAAAAAAAAACTTTGATCATTAATCTGAAGATAAAATACTTGCTATGTCGGCAGCAATTCTAGAAAATATTTTTTACCTAACAGCAGTGAAGTCATGCTGCTAGCTTTATTTCATCATGCTAAATATTATTATTATTAATTTGTTTGGCTCTTAGGAGATAATTCTTTATATGCACATGAACTAGTAGTTTTATTTCTGCTTATATCAGGGAAAGAGAGAAGAGGAAAAGACCATGGTATTTTAAAAGCTGACTTTAGTTTTGCATTTAGTGGCAGCACTTGAATTACTCAGAAAAGAGATTAATAATGTAACACACATACAGAGAGAGAGATGAATGCATGATTCATGAAGGATACAAATGGCAGCTTCTATTTAAAACTTTCCTGTGATCACAAAGGGACCACCAAGGCAGTTTTGCCCATCTTCAAAGGGGAGGGGATGGGGAGAAGACCCAGGTTAACTACCAACTGGTGAGCTTTATGTCAAAGCTAGGAAAGGTCATAGAACACATAATGAAATACAGTTGACAACCATTTTGTGTGGGGGTTCCATTTCTAGACCCCATGCACATATAAGGTTGCCCCACCCATCCTGCCCTGTTCCACCCCCCACCCCCATTCCACCCTTTTTGTGATGTGTTGAGTGACTTTTCAGGTCACTTCTGAGTTTAGTGCCATGTGTGCATGCTCAATCCCATGTCTTTCAGACATGCATTAATCAGTTGTTGCCTGTAGTCAGTCTGTGAGCACTTAGAAAAGGATGCTGTGAATACTTAGACCCAGCATGGGTTTCTCGAAACCAAGTCATGTCAGATGAATCTCATTTCACTAATTCTCACTAATGGTTCCTCATCATCTTGCAGAGGAGGGAAACCAAGCCATATGAGGAACAGCTGAGGGAGTTGAGACATTTCCAAAGTGAAATTATATATTTTGATGCCAGTGAAATTCCATGCCACCCTTTGTGGAGTCTTGAATTAAATTTACACTTCCTCATAATGTGAAGATCCAAACCTTTTGGAATATGTAGTGGTGCCAAGAGTACAAGATGCAAATTGAGCAAACCACGAAGGGAGTGCCCAAAGCATCTTTTGATTTCCAGGTGAATTGGCTGCAATATGAACATGCATGCACTACATCAGTTTCTTAGCTCAGGAAACAAGTTTGTAATAGATACATCATGTGCAATACAAGCTGATTTAGCTAATCTCATTTTGGACTGCTAAAAATCTGTATTTATCCTTCATCACTTTCTGCCACACTTTCACCCACTGAAGAAAAAAATAAACTATGAATGTCCCTTGCTTTGAAGTTCAGTCATTGGTTTCTGAGTATCACAAGTTGAATCCAGATATACAGTTGTATCCAACTAAATCACACTCAGATTACATCACTTCAAATTTTTGTGGCTATGCGCTTGAGTGTGACTTAGTTGAATACACCCTAAACTATGATTTAGTCCCAATGATTTCAATAAAAGAAAAGTGTGACTAAGCAAAGCTGCCTTCCTAACACCTATTTCATGGGAGTAAGCACCAATGGATTCAATAGGGCTTGCTTCTGAATAGAAAGGGGTCATATCAAATGCTGGTTTGTACTGTCTTCCAGTTGCACTGAACTTTGTTACTCCAAGCACAAGTAGCCAATTTGAGTGGCCCTGAAGAAAGGCAGGACTGCTTAAAAACTATTTATAAATGTACAAAGAATCTCTCATTGTAAGTACTGGCTTCAAAATGTGTTTTGAACTGCACCATTGGCAAGTGAGATGGGGAGCAAAAGGGCAACACTGATTCCCACCAAAGTAACATGTAACAGGCTGGAGGAACAAAAGGGCATTAGTTTCAAAGTAAGCTAGTTGAACTTTGTTTCCAGTGAAATCAATGGAACTTCAGTTAACTAACAGGTTACTCTGGATCCAACCCATTGTTAATGCAATTTTTTTATTTTATTTTTTGCGTGGGGTGTGTGTGTCAGGAGCTGTTTCCCAGTGAAGAAACAAAACAGTCACAAGGTCTGGTCACATTTTAAGTCATTACAAACAATTTCCTAGTGATGTTCCCGAAAGCAATCAGTATGAGAAGCACCATCTGCACTTTGCATATTGCAGATGCACAATGCTGCTCTATGTCTGATGCCAATTAAGCCAATATATGCAACATTAATTATGCTAATGATATGGCCCTAACAGACAATCCCTTCCTTATTGATTTATTTCTACAGCGATGCAGAAAAGGCTAGCGTGGCGTGCACACAATTGGTGGAAAACTGAGTGCTACCAATCTTCTCTGAACTTCCCGAGGCAACCTTGAGATAAAGCTAGGCAATCTCCCAGGCACCTGCGCAATACTTATGTGTTACAATGTGGCTTGGATATGGAATTTCACAAGCTATCTAACACAGAAGACATTTCTTCTCGCTAAGGTTAAGTGTCTAACAGCTAGGCTTCTTTTAAAAAGGGAGAACCCATTCTGGAAGCTTAGTGTCTAGCTACTGTTCTAGCTCCCTCCCACCAGACCCCTCTTCCATTCTGTGGCAGAATAAAAAGATAATCAGCTACAAGCAGACAAAAACTGTTATAAAAGATCAAAGCAGAGTGAAGTGGTTTAGACACTAGTCAAAGCCCAAATGCTAATGTTTCAAATGAACTTGCAGTGAACCATATTGTGTATGAAATCATTTTGATCCAGCTCCAACGCTGTATCATCTGCACGTCTGTATTAATGATATCACCCCATTGAGGGAACAGATGCAAATATCAGAACACATCTGAAGCCAGCTTTGTTTTTCCAGAGGAAGCAGAATCTGATAGGACAGTCTCTCTATTTGCAACCTCCCTATCTAATGAACAAGATACAAAAGAGGTTGTATGTACATGGTGGCAGGGGCTGGGGTGGGGAGAGAGGCAGAAAGCCCAAGCTTTCGTTTCCAATTTCGCTGCAGCAATTTGAACCACAACTAGACAAGCTGCTGTGCAGTTTAAAAAGCTGCCTGCCTCTTCAACAGTGGAAACTGTAGCTGGAAAAACCAAGGATCAAAGGTCTGGCTGTGCGCAAAGTTCTCTACCACATGCTTATATCTCTTGTTTGGATACCAGTCCTATGAAGTACAGAGAAGAGAATGTGTCAATTTCAGTTTCTCCGTTTCACATTTTTCCAATCTCAAATTCTCTGCATTTCCATGTCAGTTTGTAACTTTGTTTTCTAAGAGTTCCCTTTGTCTTATTTTGAAAGCAAACCCCTATCAAGTTTCATGAACCAGGAAGGAAGAAAACAGGGTTCAATTTTTCCAAAGCATTTTTAGTGCCAGTGCTGATGAAAATACTTATGAACATTCAATTTTAAGAAGTGCTGCAAAAAAATCCATGTTGCCACTACCTTCCAAATGACAACTATTCCTTGCAAAACCTCTAGCATGAAACAAAGGCTTTGAATTTATCACTGTTTTCATTCCAGTGGAATGGGGAAAACAACACACCCTCATTATCCAAGTTGCTTAAAATGTTATTTGCGACACTCCAGGAAAATTAATTCCAGGAACACGCACCAGGGCATTTCATATATCTGGTTGTTTTAATAATCTTCAGAGAGATATAAATAGATAGCATGCTCAGATGAAGACTCTGGAACTTAAAGCAAAGTCATCTTACCACAAAAAGGAGAAAGTTAAAACCAGAGCATGTGTAAAATTGTGAAATAGTGGAATTATTATTGATTGGGACCATTTGTCAGAAGAAGGGATTGTCTTCAAGAGAAGCCACGAATCTGACACAACCCCATTTAAGGCAACAGACTCTGGACTAAACCTTTTCCCTCTTCACAGAACCAAAACAACTTCTGCACAGAGGAGACTAGCTTTCAAAGACTCCACCTAGCCAGAGAATGCTTGACCTTTAAACATTTCGATATTGTCAGCAACCAATTTGGAACAAGTCTCCTGAAACAGAGAGGAGCATGTTCTACACAGAGCAATTGTTGATCTAGTCTTTTGGTTGGAATGAGATATATGACCAGATACTCATACTATCATGGGCTTTAAGAGGTAAATATTCACTCTCATGACAGAAAGTGCCAGGCTTTGGGGAGAGGTGTGTCACCTGATGCAAGGAACTACTAACTGGGCGACCAGTGCTGAAATCCCCACTCAAACATGAAACTCACTTGGGTGACCTTGCGCCAGGCCCAGTCTCTCAGCCTCACAGGGTTGTTGTAAGGATAAAATGGGGAGGGGCAGAAGCATGTTTTTGGAGGAAAGGTGGGATACATATGCATACATAAACAAACAAACAAACAAACAAACAAACCAATATTCTCAAGCTCCAAGACCCAATAGGAAAACCAGCTATCATTATATGAGGAAAACTGTTACAGTAGTGAAAGGTTGACACCACAACTCAGCAGCACTGGGGAATTGTGTAAGCATGTCTTTATAGAACTCACTTGTCTAAGATGAAAATCTCAAGGCTGGTTGCTGTTCAGACTCACTGGCTCTTGAGGTTGATCTCTTTGCAAAGCTATGTGGTAAAATCACATGGCACTGCAGTTCCCTCCTCTCTTACCTGCACTCTTAAGATTACGCACACCTCAGATTTCTTTCCTGGGATTTCTGCTAATATTAAAGCCCAATTCCTGTTCTTACCTGCTACCTGCTCTGCCTTGCCTGCTTAACTGCTGCTTATTTGACTTGAAAGCTATTGTGATTTAACCGTTACAGTGCCAGACTAGAACTGGAGAGATATTGGTGTGAATTCACACTATTTCAGCTTGATCAACCTCACAGGGTTTTTGTTGCAATAATAATAATAATAATAATAATAATAATAATTTATTCATACCCCACCTAGCTGGGGTATAAATGCCCAGCCACCATATAATGAGAGGACGCTGCCTCTAAAACATACTGCAAACTACCCTGAGTTCCTAGGAGAAAGGCTGGGATTACAGTGTAAATAATAATTTATTTAAGGCACATGACTCAGTGTGAATACAATTTACCAACTGGTAAAATTCTTACAAGGGTGTGCATTAAGCCACAGTAAAACAGTCATCTGAGTCCATATAAATACACTGGAACCTCGGGTTATGTACTGTCCTCTTTACAAATGCTTCAGGTAACGAGCTCCGCTAACCCGGAAGTAGATGCTCCTGGTAGCGAACTTTGCTCCGGGATGTGAGCGGAAGTCGGGCACCAGTGGTGTGGCGGCATTGGGAGGCCCCATTAGCAAAAGCGCACCTCATGTTAAGAACGGTTTCAGGTTAAGAACAGACCTCTGGAATGAATTAAGTTCATAACAGGAGGTACCACTATAGCCAAATTACCCCTGGTGTGTGCTCTCTAACACTACAACATTTTAGTCAATGGTATCATCATGTCAGTTTTACTGTTTCCCCAGATTTCTAATCATGCACAAGAGTGTAATGAAATTCTCTTTACTACTTGGCAGAATACTACACTGAGTAGACACAATTACCATGTTATCATACATCTTCTATTAATATGTGGTAATGTCCTCCTTACTACATCTGGCTAGATGAGGCCATTAGTCAAGAAGTCGTCTGGTCACCTACGCAGGTTCAGAGACAATATCAAACAGCCAGTCAGATCATGGGAAGTTAAAGGTAACGGTAAAGGTACCCCTGCCCGTACGGGCCAGTCTTGCCAGACTCTAGGGTTGTGCGCTCATCTCACTCTATAGGCTGGGAGCCAGTGCTGTCCGCAGACACCTCCGGGTCACGTGGCCAGCGTGACAAGCTGCATCTGGCGAGCCAGCGCAGCACACGGAATACCATTTACCTTCCCGCTGGTAAGCGGTCCCTATTTATCTACTTGCACCCAGAGGTGCTTTCGAACTGCTAGGTTGGCAGGCGCTGGGACCGAACGACGGGAGCGCACCCCGTCGCGGGGATTCGAACCGGCGACCATGCGATCGGCAAGTCCTAGGCACTGAGGTTTTACCCAAAGCGCCACCCGCGAAGTTACCACTTGGTAAAATAGTCACCTGTATTCATACAGGCAAGAACTCTTATTCTTGGTATTTTGCCAGACAGCATCACTCTCTTCCCTGAACAAATGATTGCTGTGATTGCAAACAATCTGTCTGGAGCTGTTCCAATGCAGTCTTCTGGATCAGACTTCCCAGCCCAGGGAACACACATAAAGCACCCATTTTGCATGTACATATTCTCCTGTTGGATTAGGGGTGATGATTTGTTTGTGCTAAGTCTCAACTGAAAATCTGTCTTGGCACATTCATCTGAACTCTAAGAGGGGCTATGTGCACTTATAAACCTTTCTCTATTAGTCAGCATTAGCTGCTTCGTGCTCATTTCTGTGTCATTTATTGTGCACTAAATGGAACAATTCTTGCTTATTAAATAAAAACGAAAATCCAACAACTGATAGTAAAAAGAGAGAGAGAGAAGAGCTTAATTTTACTAAGCCAAATATCCTAAAATTATTTGTTCAAACTGATGGGAAGTCTCTTTAGGATAACAACCACTCAGCATAACATCTTCATCTTGAGTTCTCTCTCAAACTGATTGCAAAGATCAAATACCCTTAAAAAAATCACCAGAAAGAAACCAACTACAGATGCCTATGTACAACTAAAATATAGAGAATTCTTAACTGTACACAAGCTATCATTTCAATGGAACAAAGAAGGAGACTTTCCCCTTACTGGTATTACAGCACTAGCTCTGAGCTGACAAAAGTAGATTTATTACTATACTAACAAAGATGGTGGAGTTGCAGTTGGAAATGCATCTCTCCTGATTCCACTTACTTTATATACCTTACTACTGTAGTCCATGCACTAGTAACCTCAATACTGGATTACTGCAATGCACTCCACTTGGTTACCACCAACACATGATACCATCGAAAGAACTGAAGTGACTTCCCATCTGCTACTGGGCTCGGCTGAAGGTACTTGCCTAACCTGGTATACCCCAGCTCAGTCATTGAGATTATTTGGGGAAACACTATTAGTTGTCCCCCACAGACCAGAAACACAACTTATGCTACTGAGTCATGCAATCAATGTAGTGCACCCAACACTGCAGAATTCCCTCCCATTAGAAAGCATGCAGGCACTGTCCCTACTAAGTTTCAGATGCCAGGTGAAAAGAAAATTAATTCAGGAAGCCTTTTCACCATGGATGCTGTTCTGATGTTTTATTCATGTTCTAAATTTTGTATGTCTTTATTCGAGAACCAGATGAGATGAAAAGTGGTGTGTGTGTGTGTGTATGTGTGTAGTCCCACATGGATACTGGAGTTCTGAAACATCTGGTTTAATCTATTTTATTCTTAGAGGAGACATTTTAGAACACAGAAAGCAGAGTTTTCTTGAGTGTGCTGGAGATAGGGAGCATAAAATGTTCACATGCAATACTAAGCTTGATTAAACCACAATGTGTACCAGCACACACAGCCAGAGAACCCTCTTTACAGAAGCAAGGGGTTGGCTTAATATTCTTGCTGAATCACGGATGATTGTTTCTTTTCCCCCAACTAACCATGGATTGCTGCCCAGCCTTGAACTATGGTTTGTTGGTGGCTTTGTAATAATGGTATCTTAAGGTGAAGCAAACCATCAAACCTGGACCGTAGCTCGATGCTAGGGCATCTGCTTTGCATGCAGAAGGTCCTAGGTCCAATCCCTGGCATCTCCAGGTAAGGCTGGGAGATACACAGGACCATTAGACTATTGTTCCATCTAGCTCATTATTGTCTACAGCACTGACTGGCAGAAGCTTTCAAGATAGGAAACTTTCCTAGTCCTTCCTGGAGATACCAGGGACTGAATCTAGGACCTTTTGCTTGATGCTGTATTGTTTTTAATATTCAGTTGGAAGCCGCCCAGGGTGGCTGGGGAAACCCAGCCAAATGGGTGGGGTATAAATAATAAATATATTATTATTATTATTATTATTATTATTATTATTATTTGCATACAAAGCATGTGCTCTGTAACTGAACCAGGGCCCTTCCCTAAAACAGCTAAATACATACTGTGCCTAACTTAAAGGAACTGGTTGAAATACGATCTTTTTTATTATTATATGATGTTGTCCTAACTCAGTTTAGCATATTTGCAAGAGAATGCATTTACACCAAAGTGCCACACTTATTATTCAATTCTCAGAGCTCACCGTTTTACTTCAAATGGGTCACAAAGAAATCATCTGCAATTTAATTTTCATGTAAAAATCCATTTTCTGAATGAGTGAAACCAACACCATCCACATACAAGAAGGAGGCATCATCAGGATTGTGGGAAATTCAAGATTTGCCGAAGAATTTTTTTTTAAGGGGAGGGGGACTCTGATTGGCGGTGGGGGGTGGGTGGAAATCCCCTAAAATAGGTCAGTAAGGACAGAACATGCTCAGTGGTCATAGAACACTGAGTGCCTGTTTGGGGTGGATGGAAACCTACCAGGAGAAGAAGGAAATTCCTTGGAAAGGGTATGATGGGCAGAAACCTGGAAATAACCACTGTGCACTACAGGTTTCACTTTTGTTTCTAAATGTGGAACAATGGAACAAAGAGGCTGGAAGGGGTTTAGGGAAAGTCAACTGCCTTAACAGATCAAAAAGAGTATCCCAAGCAGAAGGCAGGAGCAATCTAAATAAACCTTACTAGAATTGCCACCAGCACAAGCAATTTGCTTAGAAAACACATCCATATCCAATGTTACTTCTGGTTATGAACGCTTCAGGTTACAAGCTCCGCTAACCCGGAAGTAGCTGCTCCTGGTTGTGAACTTTGCCCCAGGATGTGAACGGAAATCGTGCGCCAGAGGCACACGCGCAGTGGGAGGCCCCATTAGCGAAAGTGCACCTCAGGATAAGAATGGTTCAGCTTAAGGACGGACCTTCAGAACAAATTAAGTTTGTAACCAGAGGTACCACTGTATAAACAAGTAGCACACAATTGCTAGAATACTTTATTTAAAAAGTAGGCCTTGCACAAATAAATTTGCAGTGGAGTTGAGCCAATGCAAGTATTTTTCTTAATTTAAAATGTAGTCAAGACAATGCATCATTCTATTACACAACAAATAGTCTTCAGGGTCTGCTTTTTAAAAGATCATGTAGGAGACACTAATGTTTTGCCCAGGCTACAGAATTCTGGCAGCAAATATCCAACAAGTTTAGAAAGCAACTGAGTGTTTCATTATCTCCTTAATCACACCATAAAAGTATAGCCTACTTCCAACATTTCTGCTTTGTGGTGAAAAAATATATTGGCTATATTTTTGCACATACCTACAGGAGGGTGGGGTGTGTTCAAAACAATATATCACTTACTTGGGAGGAAAACATGCAATATCCACCTCATCGTGCCATTTCTATTCTCAGAGCAGCTACCTGGTAGATACTGACCTAAAAATAAAAATAAAGAAAGGTGTCAGAGTACAGTATGTCTGATGGGTTCTCTTGTCTACATACATTTGATGTACTGCCTTCTATCATTGCTTGTGCTAATGTTCCACAATTTGAGACCTGCTGCTCCTGCTTTGCTGGAAGCTATTAAGGACTATTTGTCTTTTCAAGCTAAATATTCAGACGTATTATATAAACAATCATTCCTAAACTACAGCCCAACTTGAGAAGTGCTTAGTCTGCAGAAAAATCACCTCCTGCTGAGCATGCTTAGGATTAGCAGCCACACACCCTTTCCATATATTCCATTGTGTGCTGTCGAAGGCACACTCAGAAGAAGTTGCAGCCAATTCCAATAAATACCCAGTACCTGGATGCGGGGTAGGGGTGGCAAGTGGCCTGGGTGGCAGGTTAGTGGGGCTGTAAACAGCATGCTTCCTGCCAACCTAGCAGTTCGAAAGCACATCAAAGTGCAAGTAGATAAATAGGTACCGCTCTGGCAGTAAGGTAAACAGCATTTCCGTGCGCTGCTCTGGTTCACCAGAAGCGGCTTAGTCATGCTGGCCACATGACCCGGAAGCTGTACGCCGGCTCCCTCGGTCAATAATGCGAGATGAGCGCCACAACCCCAGAGTCGTCTGCGAGTGGACCTAATTGTCAGGGGTCCCTTTACCTTTTAAACAGCATGCTGCCCTGCCTCTTATGATGACACAGATGCAGGAGAGAGAGGAAGAAGTCTGGTGTGCTGCAGCACATGCTCAGTGACTCCTCTCTCTGCATTACTTCTCCTCCATCTGTGCCTTGCGCAGAACCCAGAGTGAAGCTAACAGAAGAAAAGGGTTTTCATAAGGATTTTAAAAAGAAATTGCATATCACTGCAGAAATATGGAAAACTGAATTTAATATGGGGGGGTGGGGAGAGAAGAAACAGACAGGACCAAAACTGATGGCTCCTTCCACCCCTACTTCCAGGATTGCTTTTCCCACTTGCACCAAGAGAGGAAGGAGCAGTGACAAGGCAGTGTGTACTAGCTAAACCACAAGAAAGGAGAAAATCTGGCTTATCCTTATAAGCGAACATGGCCAATGAATTACTCAGGTGGCCAATTCTCTTCAAGTGTTGGGAAGAAAATCTGGGAAGAAAAATAAGAGTGTCATATTTAGGGTGGCACGCCATGCTGCTCAACCCATACTAGGCAGACTGCAAAATTGTATTTTGTGCTTATGAAGAAAAATTCAGGTAACCATAAAATTCAGTTAAGCCACAAGGACAGCACAGCAGTAGTTGTACAAAGTAGCCCTCAGTGGCCTGCTTTAGCCATCCATCACTATTATTTGCCTGAGGCATGGGAAGAGATTATTCAATTGGGCAACAGCAGGAGTAAGCAGAGACCAACGCTTAGCACCAATTCCTGAATCTCTTGAGAAGAAAAGAACCAGACAATGATGAGATTAGCAATTGTGTGGGAGTATCAGTGAATGAACTATGTTCCAGAGCCAACTAAGGAATCACTCAAATATGGGGAGGGGGACTGCAAAGATTAATTATTTAAGGAAAAATCAGCCCCCTCTACAGTTCTCATCTAACTGTCTGCCCTTTTCTCAGCTGTCACAATAAACTGAAACATTGGTAAACCACTTCTCATGAAATCATTGTTTTAAAAATATTAGTTATCTTGTAAAGTTTAATGAAGTCCCCACATAACCATGTATGCTTAGGGAATGTGAGGAGCAATTTCCTATGGATTTCCAAAGTGATTTTGAAAGAAGAGATGCATGAAAAACAAAAAAGGGTACCATTACCACTTTTTAAAAATACAAGGTTTCAGCTGCATTAAGATACAAGCTGTGGTGTGCAAACTCTAAATCCTCTCATTAGTTTGAGCAGATTTGTGCTAAGAACATAAAAACTGCTTTGCTGGATCAAACCAAGGGTCCATCTAGTTCAGCATTCTCCTTCCATCAGTGGCCAATTGATGACATTTGCATCATACCTTTCCCCTTAAGATGCTTCACTTAGAGGCATTGAATCAGCAAATTCTTATTGAAATAGTAAAACAGAGAGCAGAGTCACAGGATTTCCAGAGCCAAAGTCCGTACTTGAGGAAAAGTAAACTCCAAGCTACAAGGAAATCCCTGTGTGAAATGCCTAGAAATTGCTAAAGGGGGGATTAGTTATCACTATAAAATGATGTCATTAGGTTGCAGTCAATTACGCCAAAACATGATGCTATTTTGTGACTAGTGAGCCTCAGTAATTTACAGTCATCCAAGGTGTCCCTCTAAGACACAAGTGTCCTGTAATAATGGCATGTGCTGCCATGAAATAGAATGCTACCCAGAAGCAAAGTCTAGGCAGGTACAGACAAAAGCAACAGAAGATCTATAACTCACAGCAGCTTGGAGAGGACAAAAGAAAAAAGTAATGTAAAGAACTAAACCAACATGATACTTAATTATCGGACTGCTGAAGCTCATTAGATGATGCAAGCAATCAATTTGCTTATTTCTGCATGCTGAAAATGATATGTTCCTTGTTTGGAAAAGGTCCCAAGTTCAATCCTAGGAGAGCTAAAAAAAAAAGTCCCATCTGGTCTGACACCCTGCAGAGCTTCTGCCACTCAATGTTGGCAGCATTGAGCTACATGGATTACTGGTCTGACTTAGACAGCTTCCTGAGTTACTATCAGTGGTAGCTGGTGCCCATTGGGACAAGTTGGGCAGAGATCAACAGCAGGTAGCGCCAGAGACAATGACAGGCAGAGTCAGCTAATTCTGGTTTTGCCCCTATCTTTCCCTGGGCTGTGTTCTGCAAAGGAGCAACACTGAGACTAAGGAAGAGGAAGCCCTGGAACAGGATACAAGGAAGAAGACAGGCAGATGGGAGCTGGCTGAAGGCAGGCTAAGATTGGTGGGGACCCATTTGCCCTAATGGACCAACCTCTGCTTGTTACTATGCTTATACCTGTGCCACAATTACTCGTTTTTGGGGAGAGTTTAAAGACGGGAGGAGGCAGCATAAGGCTTTTTCACATAGCATCAAACCAAATTTTGGTGCTATGTGTGAAAAAGCTGATTGACAAAATGAAGTAGCTTATGGGAGGGGATGGAGGTCAAAATGGGAACTTAATATACTCTGGTTTCATTTGTGCAACCCACAAGGTGCAGTACTGAATCAAAATCAGGTATCTGTAATAAAGCACATGGTTCTAAATCTGCCAGAGTCCTATTCAGAACGGACCAAATGAAGGGACCAAGTAAATGAAACAGATTAAGTGTCAAAATGACAAAAGTACACAGGATTCTCAAATGCTGAGTGCATTTTGTATTCTGTCTTAATGGAAACAAATAATGAGAGTTCGCTATTGGAATATAGTAACTTGGGAACCACATTATGAAAAGCCTTCCCATTAATTAGTGTCTGGTGGAAGAAGCTCAAAAATGAACCCGAGAGTGGTATGCGCACAGGATGGACACCCAACCATCAAGCAGACATCGAGACAGTAATCACAATTAAGTATTTTCCTACGGTAAAAGTCTGTTCAGATCAAGCCAGAACAGGACTACTCTTGGCTGATTTGGTGCTGTGCAATTCTGCTAGCCACATGCAATATTGAGGTGTCAAAGCACTGCCTGCACCCATCAATCACCCGCCCAAACACTTCGGCTCAGTGATGAGCACACTCCTCTCAACTTGATTTGGAATTAAGTTAGCATTTTCAAGTGAATCTTTGGAGAACACTTGGGGAGGGGAATCCTCCCCCCACACAAGTGCTCTACCACTGATTCATAATGCTTTTGCAAAGTAATCATCTACAGTCCCCTCACTATTGCAAAGCCATTTTAACAAGCATCTTGGAGCAGATACAGTCTGTGGCAAATGAGGTTTCTGAAAAGTAATGAAATTTCTTCACATTTGAGGTTACATCAAAACATTGTTTTGTATTTGTTTGTTTCATTTCTTTTTAAGCAAACAATGACAGCCCTGTTCTCTGTCAGTATCACGGCATGAATGGATTAACCATTTCCCCCTGCACAATAGTCCCAATATATCTCACACACTCCTGTCCCAAACTGTTAATTGCTCCAGGAGGAAAGCTCTATTTCTACTTTAGTAACTAAGTTTGGTCAAGGTAATACATGCATTATTATCCCTTTCTTTTCTGTAGTGACCACAAAGCCATTTTGTTTCTTCCAGATAATTTCATACTGGCTTATTATTGCCTTTAAATCTTTTTATAAATAAACACCTGAATTTCTGCAACAGTGTGATTATTGTCAGCTCCCTAAAAGTGGCTCAGTAATACTAAAAGGTAAAGGACCCCTGACAGTTAAGTCCAGTCACGAACGACTCTGGGGTTGTGGTGCTCATCTCACTTTACTGGCCAAGGGAGCCGGTGTTTGTCTGCAGACAGTTTTTCCAGCCAGTATGGCAAAGCCAGCTTCTGGCGAAACCAGAGCAGCACACAGAAACGCCGTTTACCTTCCTGCCAGAGTGGTAGCTATTTATCTACTTGTACTTTGACATGCTTTCGAACTGCTAGATTGGCAGGAGCAGGGACCGAGCAATGGGAGCTCACCCCGTCACGGGGATTTGAACCGCTGACCTTCCGATCGGCAAGCCCCAGGCTCACAGGTTATCCAAGCTAATGTTATTCCACCTTGGTGCATACTACTTTCTCCAGGAAGCATTCTTTAAAAGTTAGCTTTCCCACATGTAAGGCATGTGTACATGTTCATATGTTTTCTGACACTCTGCCAGATCTGGCAACACTGTCCACACCATAAAAGACAGAGTTTTCATACCACCAGTCCTATGAAGTTGTCTGGGTTGTTCTCACAATGTATGGACAAATCTGGTTCTTGATAAAGCACAGTGATTTCACTGACCTTAAGCAGTTATTCTACAGAGAGAAAGCCAGTAAACGAAAATGTAGTCTTGCTGAATGTTGTGATCTGTTGCAGATCCTTTTATCTCCAGTGAGAACTGGAGGGAAGCTTTTCCCATTGGAGCTAAGATTTAATTGGATTGCCCAATGACCCCAGTTTTCCTCAGGTAGGTTTGCTGTTGCACATAAATTATTTAATAGCAACCATGATGTGAGCTTGCAGTTTAATCCACTGTGCAATTATTTAACCAAACATTTGGCAAATGACCCATGGCTGTTAATATGAAAAACATGAAGAGACGGGTCCAGAATTGTTCAAGAGATTATAGCATGGGAGTTAATTGGAGTTATGGCACTTCTTTCTGCAGCGCAGTGCTGGAGCGCTTGTTTAACAAAACCAAGACAAATCCCAATTCAACAGGAGTGCTCAGGGAAAAAAAGGTAAAAGGGACAAATCAAGTATGTAAAATAGTCTTGGGCATTCTTCACTGATGTGAAAAGAATATAACGAATGCTTCATTGCTCAAAGGGAGAATATTTCATTCTTGCCAGGGGACAGGTTTACAAAGGATGATATTTACATTTTCCTGCAACCTCTAATTTTCCCATTCATCATTTGCCAGAGCCTGAAGAACTTATGCAGTGCGTGGAATGTTTGCATATGCTTAATGATCCTTTTACCAAACAAATGCCTCAGATGCAAATGAGGAAATTAGTTAATATTGCTGATGCTACTACTTTAGATCCATTAATATCGCACCACGTCTCTGATTTACACAGGCCTGGATAATGGCGTGAAGGCACAAGATGTTACAACTGCCTAAGCCAAGCAGATCTGGCCATGTTAGCTGCCTGGATAGGAGACCACCTGAGAACTATGTGTACACCATTCTCAGCAATCTGGAGGAAGGATTTAAGTGAAACAAACAAATCCTGCCACAAGTTAGGGAGAAGAAACCTTCCATTTGTGAAACTTGTTCCAAGTTAGAAGATCAGGGTCACACAATGAAACACAGTACACAAGCTAATATAGCAAAGACGTAAAAGGATGGGAAAAGACCACAGCTCAGTAGCAGAGCACAAACTCTGCATAGAAAAGGTCCCACAATCAACACCTGACATCTCCAGGTAGGACTGGGAAGGACTCCTGCCTGAAACCCTGGAGACTCTACTGCAAGTTAGTGTTGACAATAATGACTAGATGGACCAATGATCTGACTTGGTACAAAGCACCTTCCAATGCAGGCTCAGCCTGTCCATGAGGCAAAGGCAGCTGCCTCGGGCAGCAGAATCCCATGGGCCTGCCGTGCTGCCAGAAAAGCAAGGAGATGAAGTGGTGGCAGCTTCTGGTAATATCATCTGCACTGCTGTCCCCATATGGACTGAGATGTAGGTGAAGAGGTGCCTTGCCTTCTCAGTTATGATGCTGAGACATTGGGATGACCTTCACTATTTGGTCTTATCACTATTTGAATTCTGCCATGCAGAAATGCATGGCGCCTTTGAAAGGTACAGCTAGAAATTACTAGTGTTACTGAATGGGGAAGGTTTCTTGACTGGTATTTGTATTTTGTGTCTGCTGTTTGCTTCAATGTATTTTACTCTTCTTCTATTAGTTTAACGGGGTGAGTTCCCATTGCTAGGTCCCAGCTCCTGCCAACCTAACAGTTCGAAAGCATGTTGAAGTGCAAGTAGATAAATCCTGTGGGAAGGTAAATGGCATTTCCGTGCGTTGCTCTTGTTTCGCCAGAAGCGGCTTAGTCATGCTGGCCACATGACCCAGAAAACCTGTTTGCAGACAAACATCAGCACCCGGACAAACGCCGGCTCCCTCGGCCTATAGAGCGAGATGAGCGCCACAACCCCAGAGTTGTTCATGACTGGACTTAACTGTCAGGGGCCCTTTACCTTTTACCTATTCGTTTAAAAGAATGTGTTAACCACTTTGAGTTCTGAAGAGGAAGAAAAGTGAGTCATAAAAATAAAATACTCATTTTGTACAAGCTGCAAACTATTATGCAGCTCTCAAATCAAGACATACATGTGCCACAGGAAGCCTAAAGGATGTACAATGTCTTTCCTGAACCATCTCACCTGGTGCTAGAAGTTAGGACCTCAATGAATCTCCACTTGTTGCTTTATTAAGTGATAGTGCTTCAAGCCAATCCAGCCTTGCTAGCGACTGCACCCCTGCTCATGTTCCTCATCACGCTCCCACCCCCATCTCTTTACCAACCCCACCCATTCCACCAACTCCCCTTAGACCTCAGCAACTTCCCACTCTCCTTGGAGCATGAGCAGTGAACCATTTTGTCTCCATGGAAACATTTTTATCTGGACTGACCTTGTGGGACCCATTTGATCTGTCAGTCTCATGATGACACAAGGATATTGTGTGTAAGGTTCTTAAGCTGGGACTTCAAAGCACCTTAAAAGGAACCCCAAGGAGGGGTTTCCCCCTTCATTTTAGAAGGGGCTTCCATGGAATCCCCTGCAAAGAAAGATGGAGGAATCTCTCAGTAGAAAATTATGATGCATACCCCTTTCTCAATGAAGGAGGGGTATACATCAAAATCCCCACTCACACTCAGAATTGAATTTTCCCATCATGTGAATAGGGGTTTCCATACAGCTCTGAATGGAATACCCTGCTAAAATGATTAGAGGGGATCCATTTTAGCAGAAGAACCAGTTACCCATCCCTTCTTGTTTTAGGAATGTTTGCATGCTAAAATGTTAAACCTTTTAAATGGAGGTGTCATTTTAGTAGCAGTTTCCATTCAGGTTTGCATGGAAAACTCTGCTAAATTGATGGAGGTGGGAGATGACATTTAGCAGGTGATTGTAATGCAAATGGTTGTGAGTCCAGACGCATTAACATGTTCAGGCATGGAGTGGCAGGCAGAGATGGATGTGGGTTGGAGAACAAGAGGAAGACATGGGGGTGGGGGTGAGACCAGGAAGCATAGGCTGGAGGAGGTGTGTGCCTCTCTCTCTCAAGATACATCTGCTCTGGATGGGGAAGCAGGATTCTTGCCAGCCCTCCTCCCTCTTGTGGAAAGGAACACATTAATGGAATCCAGGGAGGACATCTGGAGGGCCAAAGGTTCCCCACACCTGATTCAGAGGTTATTTCAGGTGTTCAACACATAAAAGCCCAGCTTGGAGTTACAGGTCAGAGAGTGTAATTAATTATTACATAATCATCACTGTGCTTTTCTCTGTTTCATTTTCCTTTGACCTCACTGCTAACTGTTCTCCCCCTTGCAAAACCATGTGTACCTGTAACTCAGGATAACTTTTCATGAATCTGATGAAGCAGATTGTAGTCTACAAAAGTCACAATAAATTTGTTGTTCTTTTAGGTGCTGTAAGACTCTTTGCTGTTGTTTTCCAAAAAGATGTGGTTCTTGTGCATCACCACTTCACTTTAGGAGCAAAACAGCACAAGTAACTAGGGATTTCTCTGAAGAAAATATGCTGGCGACAAACCAACCTCCAAAAGCACAACATATCTGGTTGTATGATACAAACTTAATTCATGCAATATATTTTTTCCTTCAACAAGGATAAGAATACATGTTGTTGTTGTTTAGTTGTTTAGTCGTTTAGTCGTGTCCGACTCTTCGTGACCCCAGGGACCAGAGCACGCCAGGCACTCCTGTCTTCCACTGCCTCCCACAGTTTGGTCAAACTCATGCTGGTAGCTTCGAGAACACTGTCCAACCATCTCGTCCTCTGTTGTCCCCTTCTCCTTGTGCCCTCCATCTTTCCCAACACCAGGGTCTTTTCCAGGGAGTCTTCTCTTCTCATGAGGTGGCCAAAGTATTGGAGCCTCAGCTTCACGATCTGTCCTTCCAGTGAGCACTCAGGGCTGATTTCCTTAAGAATGGATAGGTTTGTTCTTCTTGCAGTCCATGGGACTCTCAAAAGTCTCATCCAGCACCATAATTCAAAAGCATCAATTCTTCGGCGATCAGCCTTCTTTATAGTCCAGCTTTCACTTCCATACATCACTACTGGGAAAACCATAGCTTTAACTATACAGACCTTTGTTGGCAAGGTGATGTCTCTACTTTTTAAGATGCTGTCTAGGTTTGTCATTGCTTTTCTTTTAAGAATACATACCTGACACTGAAGAGTACTCTGCAAAGTCTTTGTGTTACCATTTAGTGTGTGTTTTTCTCAACTTGGAGCAAATCTGTTAAAACATTTCCTGTAGTGCACACATTTTTATACTTGATTCAGTGAGGCTTCTTTACATTAAAGAGAGGTGGGGGACTCCTTCAGTCCCTTTAGGCTTAGCAAATCTATATTGTGCTTGTGTTCGTGGCAGCAAAACACCCTTATCTAAAGCAGAAATACCAGTTAATGTACATACATTAACTGGTATTAATGTGCATACACCTTTACTAGCAGCAGACACTGCCACCATTACAGGGGCTGGTATCAGTGCAGAGGCAGCAAGCTGGAACAAAAAAGTGTTCCAAGGTTACAGCTGGCATATTCCACCAGAAGGCAGAGGATGCTCCAGTGGCAAGTAGAGGAAGCAAAGTGTGAAGGTCAGATGCCCACTGTGCCAAAGACAGGCAGATTTCAAACTGAAATGTTAAAAGAATGGGGAAAGAAAGAAGGAGAAGCTCAGTGTAGCAGCAGCTTGACTGAGGGTGCCAGACACTTGCTGAGGATGTTCAGACCGAGGTATCCTAGCAGTGGAAAGTTCACTCTGAGAAACTACAGTTGTTCCACCAGTGTTTCCCCACCTTCTGTTTTGGGTTGCAACTGACAATTTGACAGTGGGAGAAGATTAATGCATTTAGATTTCTATTTGCATATTTTGTATCCATATATTATATTTCCAAGTATATTCTTCGCCTGTAAAAATCCATGCGGATTGCAGTTTCAGTGGAGTAATTATTTTTGTCACGTAGGTTACACTTTGCAATTTTCCAGTACAGATTTACAAACCAGCTTACAAGGAACCATGTGGCAAGAAAAGTTCATTTGAACAGCTGTTTTCAAACAACCAACACTAAAGTTCTAGCCAAAGGAAGTTAGCACGCCAGTGGGTAACCATTCTTGTTTTATATAATTTTTTTATTATCTCCCCTCCCCGCAATTTAGCCTGTATGCAAAATAATGTCTCACTTTTCTTCACCTTAACAAGTCTCCAGAAACAAAAAGCATCTTCTGAACAACAGAACCTCAAGCTGCACATAGTATGCACCTGGCACAGTGAGATATGGAGATCTGAAAGTAATAAGAGGATTCTTAGTCACAGTCTAATGAAAGCACAACAACAATCTGCCTATTACATAGTGCAATGCAAAAGCTCATCTGCATTTTGAGAGGCCTCTTAATATTCCACAAGCAAAGAATTGCTCAGTCCCTGAATTTTACAGAGGAACAAGACAGCAGCAAAGCAAGAATTAAAAGAAAAGCAATCCAGGAGTCTACTACAAAGTGCAATATTTACTGATTCCACTCTGCACAAAAATGTATCGTAATCCTAAAAGTGATTAAAACACCTTTGTTGCTACATAGGATTAAAAGCTTGCCTACCACTGACAGATCAGAAACAGGATAAGATGCAGAGACTACATTAAATACACCTAACATACAATGGGACCTTGCATGTCTCTGATCTACAAGCTATTCCGTCTCTAAGCCGTACATTTTTACTAGGCTTTCTATGTCACTGTTTATTTTCTGGAATACCCCAGAAGATGAGATGACTACAGCTTGGAGCTCTGCATATATTACAGCTGATATATGGTGGGGAACCTATGGCTGGGCTACAATCCCCACCACCCCTGGCCACTCCCCACATGATCACATTCAGTTGCAATGTGAAATCACTAACCATAATTTAAATGGCTCGAGTAGCTTTCATGCATGCGACTCACCTTGGCTTCAGATGGTGGCTTGTCTGGAGAGAAACACACTGCAAGCACCAGTCCAGATGTAATACTAAGCCAGATGCTCTGTGGTTCACTCCCCCCCCCCCAAATAAGCAAAGCATGAGAGTTTGGGTGGCATGCACAAACACACAGTTTGTGCACAGGTGAAGTTGTCGAATCATAGTTAATCACAGAACCGTAGGTTTGGAAGGGGCCCAACAGTCATCTAGTCCAGGGGTCAGCAAACCTTTTCAGCAGGGGGACAGTCCACTGTCCCTCAAACCTTGTGGGAGGCTGGACTATATTTTTTTGCGGGGGGGGGGAATGAATTAATTCCTATGCCCCACAAATAACCCAGGGATGCATTTTAAATAAAAGGACACATTCTACTCAGGTAAAAACATGCTGATTCCCAGACTGTCCGCAGACTAGATTTAGAAGGCAATTGGGCCAGATGCAGCCCCAGGGCCTTAGTTTGCCAACCCATGATCTAGTCCAACCCCCTGCAATACTGGAATCTCAGCTAAAGCATCCAAGACAGAGGACCACCCAGCCTCTGATGAAATACCTCCAAAGGGAGTCCACCATCTCTTGTGGGAGACTGTTCCACTGTCAAACAGCTCTTACTGTCAGAAAGTTTTTCCCGTTATGTTTAGGTGGAATCTCCTTTCTTGTAAATTGAAGCCACAGGTTTGAATCCTACCCTTCAGAGCTAGAGAAAACAAGCATGTGTTAACTTCAGAATGTGGTATATTAATATCAACACTGAGCAGCCTAAGACAAAACAAGTCTGGTCCTTGATTCAAGTTGACTGTGGTATAAATTTAAACACAACACAACGCAACTGAAGGTGGTAAATGCAATGAATTAAATTCAGTTGGGTGTGTGAACTAAGAGATTAAACCCAGTGGGTTTTAGTGCACTGCTTTCTATGAGATAAGGTATGCCTAACACATATCAGGCTAGTAAGGGGGTTAAGCCACAGAAGACATGGTTTTTGAAGAGGGATTTGAAAGACACGAGAAAAGCGGCATCATTTTGATGTTCTGGAAAGGAACCGTAAGCATAAAAGAGACAAAGCACTTTTAAGGAAGAGATCTTTGGAGTAGATGAGGGCAAAAAATATGGAGTAACATAGGCCACAGGCAAGGGTTGTACTGGATGGACAACATGCTAGCACATGCAGCTCAAAAGCACCCATGGCACACCTACCCCGTTCTTGCTGCACCACTGATGTAACACACCATAGTTCTCTGAAGTTTGTGGCTTCTTATCTCCAAATAAACCGTAAGTATGAAGCAAACCTTGGTTACCATTCATGGTTTGTTTGGGAGAAACCAATGGCAAGCCTGGGTTCAGATGACATGAAAAGCCTTGTTGCATTAATGCCTTGTTTTGTCCATGGCTTGGGAGCAGCAGGCTTTAGGGGTTAAATATGACCCTCCAGTGTTCTCTCTTTGGCCCTTGGAACTCTCCCCAGGTCACCCTCCTCTCCCAACCTGCTTTGCTCATCTAGTAATTCTGCATAGCTGGAATGTGTCTGATAATGTATTATGCTTGACTGGGTAGAGGATAGAGAGGGGTGTGTGAGTGTGTGTAGAAAATTGTCTATGGCACGAAGACTAGTTTCTGACTCTAGCTCCACCTACCTGTTGCCCACAAAAGGCTGTTCTGAGGGGGAATGTTCCCCACCCATTTTTAATCTGTGGTTGGCATACAGACCACAGCACTGTGTCTGTAAAAGCCTGCCACCATGTATCAAGTTCCTCCTCCCATTCTCTATTAGACCAATTTCTTCAACCAAATAATCATTGAACCACTTTGGACTCACTTTTATTGCTTTAATGAAGTTTCTCTCCACACCCCTACTATTCACTGGCAATTTCCAACCTCTTTCCCCATTCCTCCCTTCCCCAGTTCCCTCCTTCCCCACCCTTGTTGGAAACTAGATAGCAAGTTCTCTGGGTCAGAGATGCATAACTTTGATGCTCTGTGTTGTATAAACCCAGTACTGTTACCAAATGTTAAGTAGAAGGAGACCTCACAATTTCTCTGCGACATAATGAAAGAATATATGACATTCTGAACCACAGAGAACATTAAAAGGGATGGAAGCTTCCCCCAGATAATTCAACCCACTTCAGGACATCCTACAGTTCTGAACGGCTGGCTTCAAACATATGGGAGCTTCTAAAAAGTGCTTCCACGTGGCAGCAATCCAAGAAGAGGGAGGCAACATTTAGAAGTCCTTACACCATGTGCTTTTCAGATCTGGGAAGCATTTCCAAATTGGTGCCACTTGTTTCTAGTGGCAGCTGGCAGGCACTGGCATGGAAGCTTTCTGTATGAGTGAAATAACACTGGTCCCAACCCAGAGGCTTGTGGCAACATAGATAAAAGAAAGAAAAAATATCTCCATTTCCCCAGTCCAGATAAAGTCCAGTCCAGTCCAGATAAATCTGAGAGGAATAGTGGTGCCTCAGTGCCTGTGAGGTAGGCACTGTCTTCCAGTGTGTGTATGTCTGTGTGTGTGCTTTAAAAACTTCTTAAATGGCCCAGTGCTAAAAGGAAGCCAAGCCAGGTGGCTGCAGCTTCCACCTTATTTTCCAACCATGCTTCTGGGCTCTGCCACCAATCATGCTACATCCAGAAACATTGCAGGGCAACTCACGATGGTAGCAATTGCAGGAATTCAGCTCTGCACTTCTCCTATCAATGCTGGGCTGGGTCATTATTAGTTTTAAGTACTGACACCTACTGCTTATTAGTAAGCTTGCCAGGGGGGTGCATTAGCCCAGTGTTTCCCAACCTTGTGCCTCCAGATGTTTTTGGCCTACAACTCCCATCATCCCTGACCACTGGTCTTGCTAGCTAGGGATGATGGGAGTTGTAGGCCAAAAACATCTGGAGGCACAAGGTTGGGAAACACTGCATTAGCCACTATAGTGGTGATGGAGGGTCAACAGAGAATCTTGCCCAGACCCCACTCAAACCTGGCATCACGTAACCTCCTTTTAATTTTTTCAGGCTTAAAATTCCCCATGTATATTTTCCTGCTATAATTGGTTTGGTGTTTTTTTTTTTTTTAACATTTTTTATTGTGCTTTTTAGCAACTGCAAATCATCACAAAAATCCTGGACTGAAGGGCAGTACAGAAATGTTTTAAGTAACACATTAAAATAGTACTTCAGATTCAGCCATGTGCAACCCACCTGATGTAATTCACAGGCTTGTTTACACATTGCCTGAAAAGTGATGACATCCTGGAGAAGTATCATTTCTAGTAACACAATGAGATACCCAAGTTTGTAACCCTGAAACCATCAACCCACTATCTACACTGGCAAGGCAACACAGGCTGACTCAGCCAAATATGTATCTTAGGTCATTTTCCTAGATCACTTGTGACTTCCAGCTTGGACTACTTTAAAACGTAGCCTCCTGGCCCAGGAAGTGACTAAAAGGATTAAATATTGCACTTTATAAGTTGTTTGCTTTGTCTTTAAATATGTCAGTGGAACAATGTACACAGCAAGGGTGAAAAAAATGTTTCAATTCCACTTTCTCTCTTTCTTTAAGGGAATTATTCTTGTACAGTACTAGCAACTGGACTCTGTAGCGGTGGATTTCTCTATCTGGTGTTAATTCCCCGGAACAGGTGGAAAGCGCAAGTTGTTAGAGGGGGTGAGCCAACAGAGCTGTCAATCACAGTTCTCCACCCATGGCTTCACACCAAACAAAGCATGCAAGAAATTTTTTCATTGTATTTCTATATGCAGAACAATCCCTTGGCAAGTCCCTCACCCTCCACTTTCCTCTGGCGTATAACAGTGCAATCCAATGTGTACTGAGAGTTAAGTCCTGCTGAATTTTATGAGATGTGTATAGGATAAGAGACCAGTGATATAGATAGGAAAAACATTGGGAAAAACAAGAAAGCTCTGCCATTGTATATGCACTGGAATATCCCAATCAGCACAAGAGTACAAGAGATCCTTCAGTTATAGTCTAATAAAGTAATTCTATATTGTTCCTATAGGTCATATACAACAACTCAACAGAAATGCTGAACATAAAAAGCCCTACTAAATACGTTCTGCAAACACATGTGGCAAAGTGTACTTTTATCCCTCCCTCATTGCTTGTTCTTCACACAAAAGTCTCAGAATACTTGGACGTTCAGGTCAGTATGCTGTGTCTAAGAAATTCAGGCTTACCTGAGAAATAAACCCTATTGTACTGTTTGGGATTTACTTTTGAGTATACCTGCATAGCTTTGCATTGTCAGGCTGCGAACCAAGGATGCTTAACTCATATTTTGTTTTTGTTTTTTACTTTCTTTAGTATTTTGGTTTTATGCCTGTTTTTAGACAAACTGCACAGGAAGATGGTGGACAAACCTTCATCAGTGTTTTTAAAACAGGGGCTGGATACAGCAGTGAATTATCTGCCTCAACAAAGGGTTGGACAAGAAGACCCATCTAACTCTACAATTCTATGTGATTCTTACCATAAGTGTACACTGCTTTATGCACCTGGAGTAGAAAATTGTATATATTGAAACAAAAACAAAACAAAATTACTAGAAATAACAAACATTTCGTAGGTGTGCCATACATTCATCTGTTCCACTTTGTAATTCCACAACTGGTAATCCTCAACTGAAATGTGTGAACCAACTGCAGTGAAACAGTTTATGAAGAAGTGATATGGAAGTTTTGTCTTTGATGTTTTGATCTGGGTGGCTCCTTCCCACTTTTGCATCACTTCTTGATGTTGCAGTCATCAGGTGATGCACATGCATGTCCAAACAGGCCTTTAATCACACCCAGATCTGTGGGAACCCATAGGTTTCTTGACTTGGTGGAACAATGTCATATTGACATGCTCAATGTCTTGACTCCATACAACACACTAGGATGCAACTCAGGTTAGCTAGACAAACCTGATGCTCACAATCTACCCTTAATCATCACTGGCTAAAATTACCTTATCACATAGGCAAATCCATTCAGCAACCTTGGAGGGTATATGAAACTAGCCTGTGTGCTGGGTCAATGCTTTTCAATCCCTGCTGGCTGAAAGCCATTTCTCTATCTTGAGCGCACTGGGTTCCCCCACCCCAACGCTTAGTGTCAGCTCACAGGGAACAACCACAATCACAATGAATTTACATGCACCTGTTGATGCAGTCTGCAGCATATATACAAGTCTCAATAGATTGTGACAGAACAACATCTCAAATGGTATGGTGTACGGGCTGCAACCAGGATTCAAACCTGCCAAATACTGACACGACAGGAGGCAGGCAAAAAGCACTCTGCATGGGCTTCTGCATCTCTTTTTTTAATATTAATTTAAATGTCCCTCACATTACTAAGACAATGAGGAGGGTGGAGACCTGCCTACAATGTCCTGATACAACAGTTGGGGTCTGTCAACCAAGGCTGCAATCCTATACTCTCCTGACTGGAGAGGAAGACGGAAAGCAATGGGTCTGACTTCTGAGGAAGCATTGATGGATTTCTGCTGCTTAAGACCTCGAAGGCTGTATATTGTCTCCCTGCTTATTTAACTTATATGCAGAATTCATCATGCGAAAGGCTGGGCTGGATAAATCCCAAACCGGAATTAAGATTGCCAGAAGAAATATCAACAACCTCAGATATGCAGATGACACAACCTTGATGGCAGAAAGTGAGGAGGAATTAAAGAACCTTTTAATGAGAGTGAAAGAGGAGAGCGCAAAATATGGTCTGAAGCTCAACATCAAAAAAACTAAGATCATGGCCACTGGGCCCATCACCTCCTGGCAAACAGAAGGGGAAGAAATAGAGGCTGTGAGAGTTTTTACTTTCTTGGGTTCCATGATCACTTCAGATGGTGACAGCAGTCACGAGATTAAAAGACGCCTGCTTCTTGGGAGAAAAGCAATGATAAACCTAGACAGCATCTTAAAAAGCAGAGACAACAAAAACCCGTATAGTTAAAGCTATGGTTTTCCCAGTAGTGATGTATGGAAGTGAGAGCTGGACCATAAAGAAGGCTGATCGCTGAAGAATTGATGCTTTTGTATTATGGTGCTGGAGGAGACTCTTGAGAGTCCCATGGACTGCAAGAAGATCAAACCTATCCATTCTGAAGGAAATCAGCCCTGAGTGCTCACTGGAAGGACAGATCCTGAAGCTGAGACTCCAATACTTTGGCCAGCTCATGAGAAGAGAAGACTCCCAGGAAAAGACCCTGATGTTGGGAAAGATGGAGGGCACAAGGAGAAGGGGACGACAGAGGACAAGATGGTTGGACAGTGTTCTCGGAGCTACCAGCATGAGTTTGACCAAACTGCGGGAGGCAGTGGAAGACAGGAGTGCCTGGTCCATGGGGTCACGAAGAGTCAGACGTGACTAAATGTCTAAATGACTAAACAACAACAAGACCTCGAAGGGGGAACCTGCCTGGAGGAGAGCTGGCCAGGAAAAGCCAGGTCTTTCTCAGCATTTCTCCTGAACCTCGTCTAAAAAGGCACCACAGCGTGCCCAGAGGCGGGAAGCGAAGATCTGGCCTTCTCTCGCCCCACTGTGAGAGAAGGCAGCAGCAGCAGCAGCGCGCCCATCCCGGCCTCGGTGCCTCAAGTGCAAAAACAAGGTCATATTTCCGAAGCGAGGGCGCGGGGCTTCCTCCCATCCAGCCGAGCCAATGAACTTACCTCAGGCGGCCCCCTCCCCGCCGGCGAGCGGGCGAGTTCTTCTCGCAGCCGGGCCAAGGCGGCGCTTGTTGGACTCGCCGACTTAAGTGGACGCGAGCGGAGACGGAGGCGTGGCCGGCGGCGCTTGGCCCGGCAACAGAGCCCGAGCGAGCGGCATGGGCGCCCCCTCAGCCCGAAGCGAAGGTCCGCGCGAGCCGAGGCGCGGGCCAGGCAAGGCGAAGCGGCGCTCGCGCCCTGCAGGACCACACAGCTGCTTCTTGGACTCGCTCCCGCCCTCCCTGGCGGCCTGCGCTGCGCGGGGGGCTCCCGGCCAGCCAGCCAGCCAGAGAGCGCGCGCGGGACGCGCCGGAGGAGAGAATACATTGAACCATCTGTTGCAAAGCACCTCCTTTCCTCCGGGGCTGCAGAGGGGCCTCCACGTCCGACTCCCTCTCCGCCCCCCCCCACGCCGTCGCCCCGCGGACCCATCCAATCAACGGGGGTGGGGAGGGAGGGACGCCGGGAGAAGCGGGATTATCTGCACAGTCACGTTTCGCGCCCTCCTCCCCCTTCTTCCCAACTTTTGTATCCACCTGCTAAGTCCAGCCTGCTCTCCCAGCCCCCCAACCCCTTCCCCAAACCGCGTGGGTTTGGAGCTTCGGGGTGGCCGGTTTTGCCAAACGGGGAAAGGTTGAGGAACTGTGGTGCCTCTTCTTCATGCCACGGTCCACATCCTAATATATATAGCCTTTTCCTCACGCGCTCAGCAGCAGTTTAAAATTAGCCCCCCCCCCAAAAAAAACCCCACACCTAACGAGAAGGCAAGCCAGGCACGTATATCCAGCGCCTCTTTTATCAGCCCTTTTCGTTGTCCAGCTGCGTTTGCGTTTCTTGCACGTCTGACCTCAAAAGCACATTCTTCCCCTCCAAGAATTCCGTGCCTTATTGGTTGCAGGGGGTTTCTGGGAAGTGAACTGGGTTGTTGTGGGTGACTGGGAATTGTTTACTCTGCCAAGTGCAGCGCCCGGATTTTTATTTATTTTATTTTTGTAAATTTATTTATTTGGTTTTTCAGTTTAAAGTTTTACAATCACATAGCCAACATACGTCATAAAAACAAGATTCCATAGAATCTCCTGGACTTCTGCATCTTTTATAATAATCCAGATCTTTACATCTCAATTATATCCAAAATTCACCATTAAACTACAAGTGTTACTCCAATACTACAGACGATTTTAATTGTTTACAATGATTTTTAAGATAAATTATATTCCCCCCCCCCCCCATTCCTCATTAAAATTTTGGTCTTCCTGATTTCCGATTCTTCCGGTCATTTTTGCCATTTCGGCATAATCCATCAATTTAATCTGCCGTTCTCCTCTGGTCGGGACTTTATCTTCTTTCCATCTCTGGGCCAATAATATCCACACAGCCATGGTCGCATACTTAAACAATCTTTTCTGCTCCATTGGGATTTCGGCACCTAGAATTCCTAAAAGAAAGACTTTGGGGTGCCTGGAATTCTTTGAGGGAAGGAACATGCTTCGAATGTGCTTTAAATGAAGTTTAAAGGAATAGCCGGGTCTTCTGAAGTGTGTGTGCTAACTTCCTGAGCTTTAATGACGTTTACAAGAAGGGAGGGTAATTGTGGCTTTTGATTTGGAGAGCAAGGGTGAGAGCCTATTGGCCCAGGAAAGTACCAAGGCAATGGAGGTTGGTCCATTAGGGCAGATGGGCCCTGCCCCACCGATTTCAGTTTGCCCTCAGCCAGTGGCTACATTTTATTCATTTATTTCTCAAAATGTAACACTTTGCCTCTCAGCCAAGCAAATTATATAGATATATAAATACTTTTCTCATACAAAACGTCATCAAATGAATTTTAAAAAATATGGATGGGGATCCTATGGATGTTAGTAGGTGACAACTCCCGTCATCCCTGACCATTGGCCATGCTGGTTGGGATCGATGGGAGCCAGGAGTAGCTTTCAACTAGTAGAGATTGAAAAGCTTTGACCTGGTGGGCTAATTTCATACCACTCTCCAAGGTTGCAGAATGGATTTGTCCACATGATAAGGTCATTTTAGCCAGTGGTGATTAAGAATTATTTCATGCACTGGGCCTTCTGGTATGCCCAGCTAACCTGAGTTTTATCCTAATGCAATGGTGACGAAGGAAGAGGTTGAACATGTCAACATGAAATCCCATCATGTTAAGTAACTGAAGGTTCCTGCTGGCCTGCTTGGTGTGCTGGTCAACTATTGTATTACCTCCAGATGATAAAGGGCCTGTTTACCCCATTTATCTTGCTGCCTCCTATGCCTGGAACTTAATACCTGTGTGGTGTCATCTTTTTCCTCCTTGTACTGAGACTGACCATTGGTCGACCTAGCTAGCTCAGTGTTGTTTGCTGACATTTTGGGGCCTATTCGCAAACTAGAGGAACAAGCACAGTGCAACCTATTCAGTGGCAACCACTGGTCTACAATGACTGACAACAGTTCTCCAGGCTTTCAGACAGGTGACATGCCCATCCCTACCAGGAGATGCCAGGGATTGGACTTGGGACCTTCTGCACACAAAACAGTTGCCCTTCTGCTGAGCTATGGTTGGATCAGACCCAAGAGTCCATCTGGTCCAACACTGTTGCCCAATGAAAAGCAAACAAGATAATTTTCTTGTGAAGCCTGGATAGCTCAGTTGGCTAGAGCATGGTGCTGATAACACCAAGGTTGCAGGTTCTATTTCTGTGGGTCAGCTGCATATTCCTGCATTGCATTGTCCGATGCATTGTCTGGTCCCATTTTAAAGCCACCAAACAGTGAAATTCAATTAAGAAGGAAGTCCCACTGAGTTCAATGGTACTTATTCCCAGGCAGGTGTGTACAGGATTGCAGCCTAAGTGAGTGACCTTCACCACAGCTTGGGGCAGTGAAAACCACAAATTAATATGAACAATGCCTCCTCAAAGCCCAATTCTTCTTTGAAGCTGGTATCCCATTTAATAAATTTAATTTGTTTCTTATAACTGGCTTGTACTTCAGCTTCCCAACACAATATTGCTATCAACTCTGAAGCTTTTGGATGAACTAGGCTACAAATTCAATAAAAGAAACATGAAAAATGTGTCACCTATAATATTCTGCTGATCCAAGTGCAATGTACTGTTTTACCAAGTAACCATATTATTTAGGATATTTCATTCCCCCCCTTTCATTCCCCCCCTTTTTCTAGCTTGACTCAGACTCCTTAAATCTTTACATAGCTCCTGGACTAAAATGTGAGAAGCAATAATTTAAGAAAAAGTTGAAACTAATGGAAATAATTACTTTTCATTTGTTTAGAGGGAAATAACATGTGCTCATATACAATTCTCTGGCATTAATTCCAGCAAATGATTGCAGCTACTATATTATCTCACAATTCATTCCTGGCAGTAAATTCTTTACACTCGATTTATTAATGACGGTGTCAGTGCAAAAAGCTACAATATTTTATTTCAATGGGACTTACTCTCAGGTATGTGTGAACAGGATTCATGTCAAAGATATAGAAGCACTGTGCTTTTATTTTTAAAGAAAAAAAACCTAGTATAAGCATCTTTAAACAGCAAGAATGAAGAGAAATGTTGCTTGTGATCTGTTTCAGAGAGAAAAATTAATTTTCAGAATTGTACTTGTTAACCAAGTAATACATTTGCGCTCTGTTAAAGCAACACACAATTAAAACACTGCCGTACACAACTTACTTTGTGGCTAAGAAAAATTTGGACAAAAGAGTTCAGTACCCCCAATTATATTAACATTAAATAGAAAAGAGAGCCAAAATTCTCTAAGGAAAACTTATTCAAGTAACTAATATTTCAATTATATTTCTATGCTTGGCAGTACAACCTTCTTAAGTGCAATACAGGTGGAAAAACCACTTTTGTGTTGCTATAATATGCAACCACAATTTGAGTTTTAATGGAACAAAATCAACAGTTCTGTGGGTTTTGCAGAAATCGTTATACTGCATTAATTCACCACCAGTGGCTCATAAATAATGTTTAAAATACGTTGGTCATGACTTTTTGCAGATTTCCAAAGAGTTAATTATATCCATCAGGCATGATAATCCAGGGCTTTGCAAAGGTCATTATGTCACAGAAGGTTCCATTTTCCTTAAATCAATTGATCACATTGTATTGTGGTTGCCAATTTCCTTTCCCCAGACACCTACAACATTATTAAATGAAATTAGAAACTTCTTCACTTGCCAGCTTTGAGGCACCCTGAATTCCAGCCTTAAATAGAACTCCTAGCTCTTATAGAATCTGGAAGGCACAGCACTGAATCTCAAAGATCCAGAGCTTGTTATATGACGGTCAAAATATTTGGACGTCCTTGATGGATGTGGGAAAACAGTTATATGTGATACAATTAACAGACTTGCCTGCAAAATAATAGAAAACCATGTTAAAATATCTATTGTAGCTCTCTGATAACTAACTGGTGCATTTTAAGCTACCTGGTTCTGTCTTCCTGTGTGGAACTGTTGCATTTGTTATGGAAATTGATTTAAAACTTCCCAAAAGTCCTGAAGTTTTTCTCCTAGAGGGAGGTCCTGAAAAAAGATGTTTAAACTATTTATGCATGCAACAGCAGCAACCAGAATCCTGCACCCACAGAAATGGAAAGAAGGAGAAGTACCAACTAAGGAGAAATGGCTTCAAAAGTTAATGGGCTATGAGGAAATGGTGAAGTTGACAGCAAACATAAGAGATGAAAGATGAACTGTTCATGGAAAGGTGAAGACCCTTTTTGGAGTATTTGAAGAACTGTTATAGTCAAATGAAAACATGGGCAGGGTTCAAATTATGAGCAGCGGAATGAAAACCATGATACGTGAAATAGAGGGTAGTTGTAATAGATTAAAGTATGTCATATAGAACAGTAGGAATAAGGTAGGAATGAAATTGTGGAAGTAAGGGTGGGAAGTCAATTTTTTTTAAAAAAAACAACAACTATTGAAATAGAGGTAGATTTGTAAAACCTGTGAAAAGCAATAAAAATTTATGTCAAAAGAGAGAGAGAAAGAAAGAAAGAAAGAAAGAAAGAAAGAAAGAAAGAAATTGATTGAAAACAACAACAACCTAAAAGGCAGCCCTGTTTAGGGAAGATTTTAATATTTGATGTTTTATTCTGTTTTTAATATTCTGTTGGGAGCCGCTCAGAGTGGCTGGGGAAACCCAGCCAGATGGGCGGGGTATAAATAATAAATTATTATAAAATTATTACAGATAGGTAGCCGTGTTGGTCTGCCATAGTCAAAACAAAAAAATTCCTTCCAGTAGCACCTTAAAGACCAACTAAGTTAGTTCTTGGTATGAGCTTTCGTGTGCATGCACACTTCTTCAGATACCATAATTATTAATAAAATTATTATTACTAAAAGTATGGAACTGCTAACAGATCACAGTTCTTGGGCAGAGGGGACTTGATGGTCCAGAGATAGGCACAGTTGCTACATTCAGAAAGGGGCTAAGAATGGGATAGTTTTGCATGGCCATTTGCAGTAGCAAATTTCCTGCCAACATATTCACACTAAAGTAGAAAGAGCAGGAACACTTATCTTTGTTTCTGCCGTGTGTGTGTGCGCGCGCATGCACACGCACGTGATGACGGACAAAGTGGAGTTCAACCTGGAGTTCCATTTATATAACTCTCTATTATTTAATATGGGAGGTTCTCACTTCCATCCAGGCATTTGAAAGTAGCTTCTGTGATGTAGGAAATGACCTATCCAGAATAGATGGTTCTCTCTGCTCCCTTTTTATCTCTGTGTGTCCCTTCCTCTCTTTCCTGCGATTCCATTCCATTCTCCCCCCCATTCATTTATCAGTGGTTTTTTTCTTCCTGTTTCTAAGCATACTTTTCTTTGATTCCTAATGGAATTTGTGAATAAAGGGACCTGTTCCACCAATTTATGCTCCATACTTTTAAATAAAATTGTTCCTTCATAATTTAAAGGTTCTTCTGCACAAAAAGGTCAGAGTTTCACAAGAAGATCAAAACTACTGAGGAACAACTTCTGCAAAGGAGGATCAGAGTTTCAGCCTAGGAATCTGGCAATTAAGCAGAAATAGAAACTTACCCAGGATTCTACTGTCCTTCTGATAGGTTAAAAGATTGGATGGAGGAGTGAAAATATTATATATAAGTCAAATGGGGAAAACAGAGAAGTTAGACAGGTGAAGTTTAGAAATAGAATAGGCATGTGAGATCCTGCAACAAAATGCTGCAGTACATCACTATCATGTGTTACCTGAGCAGGGCGGGAGTTGAAAAGCAAAAGCAAATGTAAGCATCAAAGGATGGTATCTGTGCTATAACTGGCTTATTACTTCATGTGCACAATTTATTTAATTTAGGTTTGAACATTCAAATAATGCAACCAGACTGTATGCAGGTCAATGGACCATCAGGCATCCTCAATCAAGTGCTTGATTTAGTCTGGGAGAAGGGACGAGGGGCCAATTTTAATAATGATGGTGATGATAATATTTACGGTATATGCCTCCCATCTCACTGGATTGCTCCAGCCACTCTGGACAGCTCCCAACAAAATATTAAAAGCACAATGAAACACCAGCCTTACCTCTATCCTGCAGTGTTAACAGTGGCTACACTGCAGTGTTGAGAACTCCCCCCCCCCTCAGTAGAGCCCTCCTACTTTCAATGGGGTACAGTACTGAACTACATGAGTCTTGGATTTCTCCATTGATTTCCATGAGCAGATCTCACTTCAGTCGCTGCAGACATTTAAAAACAGCTTCTCAATGTGATCCAGAAAGTCACCACTCCGGACAATGGGATGACCACCAGCTTGGGTGACTTTGAGGGAGGGGATGAAGACATTCACAGAGAATAAAGCTATCAATAGCTACTATCCATGATAGTTGTGTACTACCTCCAGCACTGGAAGCAGCATGTTTCTGAATATCAGTTGCTGGGGTGTATAAGTTACTTTTTTGTTCTGCTTGTGGGCTTCCCCTAGACATGTGACTGGACTTTAGTCTGATCTGGCAGGGCTCTTCTTAGCATTAAGCTGTTCTCTGTTTGCATTGTCAGAAGCTGTTTGTGTTCCCAGGGTTTGTGGCTCCCAGCAAGGTACTGTTGATGGACACCTGGCCAGTGGGGTGGGCACTACTGTTTCCAGTCATTCCCTTTCCCATATCTCTTCAGGCCCAGATGTGTATTGTGGTGGGCAGCAGCAGCACATTGTAAAGGGAACCAAGCTGCTGGTGATGATATAATAATAATTTATTACTTATACCCCGTGCATCTGGCTGGCTCTCCCCAGCCACTTTGGGCAGCTTCCAACTGGAGATTAAAAATACATTTAAACACCAGTCATTTAAAAACTTCCCTAAACAGAGCTGCCTTCAGATGTTTTCTAAACGTCAGACAGTTGTTTATTCCTTTGACATCTGATGGGAGGGTGTTCCACAGGGCGGGAGCCACTACTGAGAAGGCCCTCTGCCTGGTTCCCTGTAGCTTTGCTTCTCACAGTGAGGGAACTACCAGAAGGCCCTTGGCGCTGGACCTCAGTGTCCAGGCCGAACGATGGAGGTGGAGATGCTCCTTCAGGTATACTGGGCCAAGGACATTTAGGGCTTTAAAGGTCAGCACCAACACTTTGAATTGTGCTCGGAAACGTACTGGGAGACAGTGTAGGTCTTTCAAGACTGGTGTTATATGGTCTCGGCAGCCGCTCCCAGTCACCAGTCTAGCTGCCGCATTCTGGATTAGTTGTAGTTTCCGGGTCACCTTCAAAGGTAGCCCCACGTAGAGCGCATTGCAGTAGTCCAAGCAGGAGATAACTAGAGCATGCACCACTTTGGTGAGACAGTCTGCGGGCAGGTAGGGTCTCAGCCTGTGTACCAGATGGAGCTGGTAGATGAGAGGTGACTGCATACAGTGGCAGACTTAGGGCTTTAAAATTTCAGCAGCACCCTGTGCAATGCCAAAATTCAGTGCCCCCACCTCTGACCTTTGTTTGTTCAGCAATGTTGCGGCGCCCACAGTGGCACCATCTCAGATCAGCACCCAGTGTGTGCGAACCGGTTGCACTCCCCTAAATCCACCTCTGCTGCCTACCTTGTCACATTGCCCAAATGTAATGCTTGACATCAAACACTGCATATTGTGAAATCTAATATGGCATCAGGCAACTGTGTATTAGAGCCAAGCGCCAGCCAGGGATACACTATTGTTGTTATTTGGATTTCCTGCTCAGTCACCACCAAAAGGTCTCAAGGCGACATACAACAGTATAAACGTACAATATTAAAATCAGTTAAAACAGTTTAGAAACAGAAGAAGAGAGCAGAAACCCCTGCCATATCTTGGGTGACGAACTCTGGTAAAGAGGTGCATCTTCAGCATACAAAAAAAGCTGTACAATGAAGGTGCCAGATTCAAATCTGTGGAGGGAATCCCACAGTTTAGGAGCAGCTGCAGAGACTTCCTTCTCCTGGGTTCCCACCTGATGAGCTTCCAAGGATGGTGGTGCAGCAGCCATGACTGACAAGTGCCCAATTGTGGGAAGCAACCAGGATTGTGTTGGGCCCTTCTGAGCCCCAAGTACGTTGTCCATGTGTGCTTTTATGCTGCCCTCCTGGATCTTCCATGTTACTAACAAGGGCTTCATTCCCTTCTATCCAGACCTTTTGAAATGTGTTGCTTCTTAATCTTTCTTGGTGCTCAGCCTTATTCTGCAGCATGGGATTTGTGTTATTTGCTGTGAAATCATTGGCTGGCTGGCTGCCTAGCAGTGATGGTGGGGACTCCCTGGCTGGCATTTCAGCCCAGGAAAAGAGAAAACAAAGTTAATACCCTCAGTGTTATTGTGCTACTATGCCCAGGCACTTCCCTTCCCAATGTCAAGACAAAATTGCGGCACAAACAACCCTAATAAGATCCAAGGAAAGCCTGCCAGCACTTCTCCATTTCTATTTTTTCAACTGATGTCCCTACAATTTTGCCAGAGCCATGAAGGAGAAGGAGAAGCCAATATAATTTCTTTGTGCAAGTACTGGTGGGCAGGAGGTTCCTGAATGTAGCACAACAGCATTCCTTAACTGATGTTATTGTGTAAGTCACCAGGGGGGGAAACCAGAAGACTCCTGAGATATGTGTGATTATTTAATTGCAAGTCGAGAAAAATAAGATGATGTAGCGGAGCGATTTCATGATCCAGAGCGAAGGGTTAAACCACGTTCCCTCAGTACTACTGCTGCTGCATTTGTGCATGTATGCATGTGTGTGTGTGTACACTCACATACATACACATGAGCACCACAACTGTCTGTATTTTTGTGTGTCTATAGCTGAAGGTACAACTATGAGGGCTGTCGTGATTATCTCCTGCAAATGAAAATTTACCATTGCACTGCTGGTCATTGCTCTAATTGTACTTACATCTGCGGATCTTATGCACCATGTTTATTTCAACCCTTGCATGAACCCAAATCTATTGAACATTTCCCAGGATACACAGGTAAATGAAATATTAATGTACAAGAGGTGTTCCAAGTGCACATTGTGTTTAAAACTTTGCGTACTTAGCTATCATGTCAAATGGATGTCATGCATTTTTTTCAAAGAAAAAAAGCCAACTATGTTAGGGACCATCACCACATATTATGGCACTGATGCCCATAAATGAATTACACATTACGTGAAGGAGTTCACTTTTTTTCGTCCATATGTCTTGAGCCGTTATATGGCACCATTATTTATCTTAATTTATGCATTTCTTTCCAAAATATATGGCGAGTATTGGCTTTAAATCAGTTAGTGTCTTTGATACAGATCAGATTGCCAAGTATTAAATGAATAGCTGGCATGCGTGAGCTGTGGCAGTATGGCCTCCTTCTGCAAGCTCTGCCTTTACAATGCGGAGACAGATCTCCACACCAGGCTCTGATTGGTGCTTGACATGTTGATGAAGAACATTTGAGACCATCAAATATTTTAACAGCTTTCTCCTCCCATGGTAGCAAAAGACAGTTCTGCTGTGATTGCAGTGACATCACATGCTCTCCTTCCCTGAGTGTGATGATTTCTAAGTAGTATTTGTGTAGCTTTGCTGGAGGAGCAGGGAAATGGAAAACAGTCAGCACCTTATACAAAAGCTTCCATTATTTAGATGTTATGGGGAAACAGTCTTCTATTATTAACCAGCAAACTGCCCGTCATTCAGACAGGCAGGAGAGAGGGCTGATACATTGCTAGTAGTGCCACAGAGTGCATACCCTCCAACATTTCTCCGATGCAAATAGGGACATCCCATTCCATAATAGTAATTTTACTATTTATACCCCATGCATCTTAGTGGGTTGCCCCAGCCACTCTGGGCAGTTCCAATATATATAAAAACATAATAAAACATTAAAAAACCCCTCTATACAGGATTGCCTTCAACCAGCTTGGGGGTCGGATAACTCCATACCTTCTGACATTGCTCCAAGGAAAATAGGGACATCCAACCATACCATCCAACATTTCTGCCATGAAAACAGGGACATCCTAAGGAAAAGCGGGACATTCTGGGATCAAATCAGAAACTGGGGTGGCTTCTCTAAATCAAGGACATCCCTGGAAAATAGGGACACTTGGAGGGTCTGAAAGTGCTCAGAGCAAGGGTCATAGCTTAGTGGTGCAGCACATGCAAAGTGACCCAGGTTCAATCCCCAGCACCCCCAGGTATGTCTGGAAAAGACTCCTGTCTGATACCCTGGAGAACTGTTGCTCGTCACTGCAGTCAATACGAGCTAGGTAGACTAATGGTTGGATCCATACTTTCTGTTCCTTGCAGATTCTCCTCATTGTGGAAGTTATAGGCATAGGTTATCCAAGTGCAAAAGAGGACAGGGTTCCTCCACCTTAAATAGTTGTACAGATGGTCACCAGCTAAAATCCACGCTTCTGCACATTGTGTTCATTGAACTTTACTCGCAGAAAAGTGTGCATGGGATTGTAATGTAAGATTTGGAACAGAAATTATGGGGAGTGGATTTGTGGACTGAGAGGGCTCTAGTCCTGAAACTGATTGATTTTTGTTGCTGTATACATTTCAACAATCCCAAAGTTTGAGAATCAGTAGCACCAATGTTGTAAAGGTGGAGTGTCACAGTCACTTAAAAACTATAAGGCATAGGAATTTTTTGTTCACACCAGTGACTGACCTGTGAGATAATTCAGTATAGCAATTTTAATCAAAATCTGAGATGTAGTAGTTTGTTTTTTAAAAATGTTATCTGTCATGGAAAAACCTAATTGAAGAAGATAACAGTGCTTACAAAGGCCTTGTTTCTGGTTGAGAAGGGTCACCAACAGTTCAAACTGATGAATAATCAGGGCTGCCTTACTGCTGCTTCTCCCTCTAGGAAAAAACAACTGGCACACCATGTACACACAGTCTATGAGAGCAGGACCAAGGGGACAATTCTGCTGGTGTACCTGCTGCAACACTACACCTGTTCAGAGGTCATTTATTGTCCCTCCGGTTTTAAGGTTTCTTCCATCAGCTACTGCTTGGCCATGGAAGTTGGAAATAATCATAAGCCAAGAAAAGTAACTGCTTTTGGGCTTCCTGTTTCCTGTGCACCAGGAATGGAGTCTCTTCCAACACCTAGGGAGAGAGACAAACAGAGACAATCAGATTATGATGGGGAAAATTCATTATCTGCATTCCTCTTCGGTTGGAAGAGGAACCAGGCTCTCATCCGCAGTTCACCTGGCGGTCTGGCACTCGCTTCCCCATGGAATGAGAGGGCAGGCAAAGGCACTGGGTGCACGGAGCATTCCAGCTGCCATGACCCCCACCATCCCATTGCTGGAAGCACAGGTTATCCTGTTAATTGAACTTTAATTGGAGTAACCTAAAGGCGCGTGCCAGAAACGACGAGATAAGAAACTGCAAAAACAACCCAGCTACAAGGATGTAAAAGGTTTGGATTGAGAGCAGATTTCATTTGGTGAAAGAGACAATGGGGAGAGGGGAGCCCACGATTTGCTTACTTAAAGTTTTGTTCTACATTTATGATATGGCAGAATGCAAGTTTTATTAAAAAATATATATGCACAAGTGAAGATGGAGGAAACTGGAATATAAAATGGAATTTAACAAAATTGGAACTGTGTGTGAGAGAGAAAGGAACTGAGGGGGGGGGGGGAGAGAAATGCTATGCTTTTAAAATATAGAGCAAAATCCTTCCTAACCTCCTTTATCCACAAAGGAATGTGTTTGAGATAAGGCTAAATGGCCATAAATGATGGGCAGGGAGGAAAAGAGTCTATCAGCTTTGAGAATAGAAGTTTTTGGATGAACTATCTGCAGTCTGGTTTCAGACCTTTCTTCCTAGGCTGGAAAATTGGTGAACACGGCTTGTTTACTGGAAGCCAAATCACAGACAAAGCAATGCAGTGACTTTTGGAAACTTTGAGATTCTCCTGAGACATGATGGGAACCATCAACAGTTGCAGGAATAAAGGATACAACACTATACATGGATGGGAAAACATTGGGGGGGGGGGGGAAATGTCACTCGCAGGAAAGATAAGGATTACACCTAAAGTTCCTCACTTGAAACTTTATAAATTACACTATTATACCAGCACGAATTGAAATCACAAGATTGTAGCTGTTATATAAGGGATTATTATATCTGCATGGAATGTAATGGAAATTATTAAAATTCTGGCATGCAGGAAAAAATGTAGAAGATTGAACTCATCAACTATAGCATGTGAGCGGGCCAGTTTAATTAAATTGTATAATTTGACATTTGAATAATTGGCATTAATAATTGTATTAACTGGATAAAATTGGTATTGTTATAATAAGGCTGTTATTGGAACAATATTGGAAAATCAATAAAAATATATTTAAAGAAAAGTAACTGCTTTTGACCTTTTCAAACTGAACAACATCCTTTGGTGGATAAAAAGCCAAGTGATCACAGCAAGTGATTAATTCCAGTTAATTGATAAATCTCTGTGTTAAAGTACACATTGGCGAAAGACAAAATTCATCTATGCATCATCTTCTAGCCAATCACTGACTATGAGAAAGTAGATGAAGTTTCAAGTAGGGACACTATTCTTTAGCAGGACAATATTTGTTATAAAATAACAAATTTCTTTCCATTCAAGTTGATAGGCATTTCATTTTAGTTTAATAAAGGAAAATCACTGGAAGAGAGTCACGCCTTCATTAAACAATCTGAGTCTGTTGGATATAAGGTATTAAGGTGTATTCTTTTATTGCTTTCCCTAGGGTATTTTGGAATGAGTTATTTTTAACTTTTATTCATGTACAAGCATCTCATGAGGTTTTTGTTATTCCTAATGAGTGCTTGGAAAGTTTTAATGATTTTTTTTTTAAAAAAACTAAAAACAAATTCACAGTTTTTAGGAGTAATTTGATGACAAACCAAAAAACCCCTTCTTGTCAGGGTTAAAGTAGACACTGTCTGTGAGACCTGGTAGATAAAGAACAGCTTGACAGCTCTATCTAGGTTTTCCCCACTTGTCTTTTAAAGAAGATAAATGCAGACTCTGGTCACTGGAGACCTCATTCAGTCTTGAGAATCCTTCTGGAACATTTTGGTACATAAAAAAACCATGAGCTGCGCATATCTACGCCCATTTTATGATGGGAAATCTCAAAGGATAAATAAAACACACAGCACACAAGCATCTCAATCTCTCTTTCTTTGTGTGCGTTTATCCAAATGTATTTGGCATCTGTGTCCCACTGGGAAGAACTTCTGATCATTTTCATTTCAGAAACCTGCCTAACCAGGCAGGTTCCTTCTAACTCTTTCATTCTGTGAAGCAAACCCAGTATCTAATCCCATATATACATAATCAGTGGCTTTGCTTACAGGTGTACCCTCTTCACAATTCTCCAGAGAAGAATTCTATGGCCCTAAAAACACATGCATATGCATTGCTTTTCACTTACATTATAGCAACATTATTCTTTTTCTATATAACAAAGTGCTCCTAGTCTTCTTCTAAACAACCACAGTTTTAACATGTCAGAAGCTCCTTGGGTCAATCCAAGCCTTGACCCAGCTGCTTCTATTCAGTTTATTTCTTGTAATAACATCAATTTCTTTACATGAGAAAATCAGGCGAAAAGAGAATTCCCACAAGGGCCAAGAGCATTTGATCTTTCAACTCTGAAGAACTGAAAATTCAATTCCCCCCCTCTCCTTGCTACTGCAGCAAATCCTAGTCAATCATCAAGAGTTCTTTGTCTACAGACCCTGCCCCTGCCCCACTGCCTTAATTTGCTGTATCATATTGGGGCCTATACATTTTTGCTGCAGGCCAAACATAAAACTACATGTTGAATAATCATAGCCAAAGCAATTATTGTAATTTACAGCTGGTGTCAATATATTTGCTACTTTTCATTCCGAACTGCCCATTATTTTCTCCTCTTCCCTTCAATTCTTTTATATAGAAAATTTTGCACCGGGGTGGGGAGACTTTTCATCCTGTGGGCCACATTCCCTGAAAGGCAACCTTCCAGAGTGTGTTGGGCCACAGGCAAAAAGTGGATGGAGTAATATTACACTTCCACTCCACATCTCTCAATCCTTCATTCAGGCAAACAATAGGCATTGTCACAGTTCAACAACACCTTCATCATTTCAAGGAGGACACAGAGTAGGAGAACCACTGTGAGGTGTGGCAACCTGGGGAGAGTCAGAGAGTCCTTCAGAGCTGCATTTGCCCCTGAAGCTGAGTTTTTCCAACCCTGCTTTACACAACAAGAATGCTGCCTTATACCATACTTGGCCTACAACTCCCACAATCCCTAGCTAGCAGGACCAGTGGTCAGGGATTATGGGAATTGTAGTCTCAAAATATCTGGAGGGCTGAGGTTGAGGAAGCCTGCTTTATAAGCAGAGACATCACCTTGCCAACAAAGGTCCGTATAGTAAAGCTATGGTTTTCCCAGTAGTGATGTATGGAAGTGAGAGCTGGACCATAAAGAAGGCTGATCACCGAAGAATTGATGCTTTTGAATTATGGTGCTGGAGGAGACTCTTGAGAGTCCCATGGACTGGAAGAAGATCCAACCTATCCATTCTGAAGGAAATCAGCCCTGAGTGCTCACTGGAAGGATAGATCCTGTAGCTGAGACTCCAATACTTTGGCCACCTCATGAGAAGAGAAGACTCCCTGGAAAAGACCCTGATGTTGGGAAAGATGGAGGGCACAAGGAGAAGGGGATGACAGACGATGAGATGGTTGGACAGTGTTCTCAAAGCTACCATCATGAGTCTTTCCAAACTGCGGGAGGCAGTTGAAGACAGGAATGCCTGGTGGGCTCTGGTCCATGGGATCACGAAGAGTTGGACACGACTAAACGACTAAACAAACAAGACTATTGGTCTATCTAGCACAGCACTGTCTACATGGGCTGGAAGTGGTTCTCATACTTTCCTAGCCCTACCAGGATTTGAATCTAGGACCTTTTTGCACACAAGGCAGATGCTGTACCACTGAGCTATGGTCCCTCCTCTATCAAAGTTAAAGGAATGCTGCCTTGTGGATATAAAACCAGTCCTACCTGCCTTTCTCCTGTAGAAGCTTCTACGTAGTAGAAGCACCAGCACAAGGTTAACAGGGTGGGGAGCAAACACAGAACTATCATCACCCCTCCTCTAGTTCTCCTGCATGGCAAGTGAAGTAGCAGGAAGGTTTTGTTCTTGCTAATTAGCTGAATAATCAATCAGCTAATAAACAGAATAGTTAATTGACTAATCAGTAAACAGCTCTATTTCTTACTCTGTTTCAATGAACTGCTTTAATTAAAGATGAGAGAACAAAAAGAAGTGAAGGACTAAACTGAGAAGCAATGCAAGGACCAAAATGCCTTATAACAGCACAAAGTTGTGGCAAGTGAGGGAGGGTTTTGTGAATAAATGTATGGGTAAGCAAGTTCCTAGATTTGCTTTAGTTTATATCCCACACTTCCATTAGTTAATATCCAATATGGCTTACATAAAATGGGTTGGGGTGATTCTAAAAATGTAAATCAAATAAAAATGTCCATAATCCAATATTTGGGATCATTAAAATTATGGCTCTTGCCTGGAATTAAATCCCATTCAACCCAGTAAGGTTTACTTTTGGGTATACGCATCCAGAATTCAGCTACTAGCTCAAGTCCTAAGCATTAAAGAATATATCCCGGGAAAACAGTTAATGTGTGTTACTTCTGAATGATCATATTTAAGATTGCCTGTCCTAAGGTTTTGAGTATGACTTGGGGTATACACTACTATCCAGGAATTAAGTCAGTTTAACCTCAGGATAACTGTTGTCTGTCTGCATGTTACACCAGTTACTGCGAAAAATGTCTTTTTCTCCTAGTTCAGGGATGGGGAACTTGTGGCTCTCAAGAAGCTGCTGGACTCCCAACAACCTTCAGCCGCAGTCTAATGGAGAGGGATGATGGTTGCCGGAGTCCAACAACCACAAGTTCCCCACCATTGTTTTAGCTATCTCTAGCCACTGTTGCTTAAGAGATAACGATGAGGTTCCCTAGAAGTAAATGAAGCACTTAAAACTGATTAGTGTTGCCAACAAGGGTGGACAACAACACTAATCTGTTAATTTCTAAACAAAAAAAAAATTCCTTCCAATAGCACCTTAAAGACCAACTAAGTCAGTTCTTGGTATGAGCTTTCGTGTGCATGCACACTTCTTCAGATACACTGAAACAGAAGTTTCCAGACCCTTCTATATAGTGAGAAGGTGGGGAGGGGTATTACTCAGAAGAGTGGTGGGAATGGGTGGTTGGCAGATAGCTGTGATGAGCCTGTTGAACTTGCTTCTCCCTGTAAGACCTATTGCAGTCGTTAAGAGTCGTCAACAGGCTCATCACAGCTATCTGCCAACCACCCATTCCCACCACCCTTCTGAGTAATACCCCTCCCCACCTTCTCACTATATAGAAGGGTCTGGAAACTTCTGTTTCAGGAGGACTTCCGGAGGCGGCGCGAACGGTAATGGCTGCCCTTTCCTAACCGGGAGAGGGAAGCTCCGCTGGAAAAGGGTCGTCCGCTACGGCGAAGCGGAGACCCATTCTGGAAAACCGCAGGCAGTGGAAGCCTGCGGTCTCGGGACCCGGCGGGCGCCAGGAGCAACCCCCGAAACGTTGAGGGAACCCCGTAAGGGGCTCCGGATCGCAGAGGGGGCAGCGGCGCTGTGGGTCTATGCGCATTCAGCGGAGCGAAGCCGCGCTGCCGTTGCCGGTGAGCGCCGACCTTTCTTCCTGCAACACAAGATTCTAAAACGCAACAACCCGTGAGTAACTGAAGATTTTACTAAATTTTGGGACTAAAAATATTGAAAATAAGCTGAAAGCGGAGAGACGAGGAAAAGGAAGTCCGTCTTCCGCAGCCATTGACTTTTAAAGCAAAGAGCAGGAGGAGTGGAGGCATAGAGAGAACTTTTGACAGCTCAGATTGAGCACCCGCAGAAATTACTTCTAATCCCTTTAAAGACTGTAAGCAACTGATTTTTGGACTTTTATCAGGACTTATATACTCTCTTCTTTGTGGATTACAATTTTATTCAAGAAGCCCAGGTGTCAGAACTGCCTGAGCAGTAGAACTGTCAGACTGCAAATTTGGATACATTCTATTTAAACTTTGAGACAGTCTGAGGGTGTTCAGAATGGTTACGTTCTTGCATTATGGAACTCCAGTAAGCACAACTTGAAATATTGTGGCAAACCTAAAACCAACTCTGCTAAAACTACTTTTGTGAAGATCCCTAAGTATTGGTTCAGATTTCGTATGTGGAATGGACTCTTCTTCTTAGGACATTTTATGCTCCCCCTAGAGGATTGAGGATTTATAACAAAAACATTGTTTTACTTTCTATTTCCCGGCCCTCTGTTTGATTGCCACCATCTGGGCCGTAGCTTTCCCATGGGAACAACTCAGCTTGACCTTGACTGCTAGATAACTTTGGAATGAGTGGCGCAAAAAGAAAGGGATTAAGAACTAGACAAACAACTCTGACAACCTTAACTGCAGCCTCACAAGCACGCAGATCATCTGTGCCTACTCTGCCCTCGGAGGAAAAAGCTACCTCCCTGTCACAGGCAGGGGAGGAAGAAACCGAGGAATTACAACTAGAAGAGATGGCCTCAGGAGGATCTGGTTCTGTATTAGAGAGAATTCTTGAGAAATTGGAGTCTTTGGACAGGAAAGTTGACCAACAAACTGCGAAAATCGACCTTAATACAGAAACTTTAAACAAATTATCTGGGCAAGTTGCACAGAATGCACAAGCAATCGGACAACTGAAGGAGGCTGCAGGTGAAAATCAGAAACTGGCCGAAGAGACCAGCCAAAGAGTGGGAGAGTTGGAAAAAGAAGTAAGGCCGCTCAGCAAGCAGGTTGGGGAACACCAGACCTACCTCTCTATGTTGGAACTTCGGAACAGGGAGACTAACTTAAGGATAAGATCGATACCAGAAGTGGAAGAAGGTAATCTAGCTGAGTTTTTGACCAAAGAATTCTCCAAGTTCTGGGGTCTAGAGGAGGAAGACTTTAAAATTGTGTCAGCCTTCAGACTTGGAAGACTCACAAAGAGAGAAAAGCCCAGAGACTGTTTGATTACGTTGAGATCAAAGGAGGAAAGGGACAAGATTTTGGGCCTGCACTACGGAAGATCCCTGAACATTTCGGACAAAAGAATTGAGATTTTTAAGGACATCCCTAAACAGCTGTTGGACCTTAGATCTGAATATTTGGACTTAGTAAAACTGCTGAGAAGCAACTCAATCATCTTTAGGTGGGACTTTCCCCAAGGATTATCCTTTACCTTTAGAGGGAAGAAGATTAAAATTAGAACTTTGGAAGATAGGGATAAGTTTTTGACTGCCTACGGAGAGGATCTTCATAAAGGACTTGAACTACCCTCAGGGCCTGAACCACCACAGGTACCTGTACCTCAGAACCCTGAAGACTCACAGAACAAAACACCATCCCAAGGAAACTAAACAGATCTATCCAGGATGTCTCTGCAACTTCTAAGCTGGAATATAAATGGCTGTAATAGCCCGGAAAAAAGGAAGAAAATCTTTCACATATTAAAAAAGGAGCAACTAGACATTACTTGTTTACAAGAAACACATGTGACTAGGCTCCACAGAAAAATATTGGTAAATAAAAGGCTAGGCCAAGAATTTATATCTTCGGATTCAGTTAAGAAGAGAGGAGTGGTGATATATGCAAAGGAGAGCCTCTCACCAAAATTCCTATTTAAAGATGAACATGGAAGAATTTTGGCAATTGAAATACAGCACCAAGGAGAGAAAATTTTGATATTAGGAATCTACGCTCCAAATGAAGGGAAATCAGAATTCTACAAGAGGTTGCATGAGATTATGCTGGATTATCTGGACTATGATAACATCATCATGATGGGAGATATGAATGGGATCGTTTCAACGAACATGGATAGGTCACAAAGCCAAAAGGTTACTAAAGATGGCAGACTACCAAAGACCTTTTTCGAAATGACAGACAACATGGACTGGATTGATATATGGAGGACAAAGAACCCCTTGGGGAAAGAAGGAACATTTTTCTCTGAAGCCCAACTGACTTGGACAAGAATTGACCAAATATGGATTTCTAGAGGTCTGGCTCCTAAGGTGAAGAAAGTGGAAATCTGCCCAAAGACCTGCTCCGATCATAACGCGTTGAAAATGGACATGACATTATTACCAACCGGCTCCTTTAGATGGAAGATGAATGACAACCTGTTTAGAGATCAGGAGATTATTAAGAAGGCCAAAAAAACAATAAAGGACTATTTTGAGATAAATTTGAACACTGCTGTGGAAAAAAGAACAATCTGGGACGCAAGCAAAGCCGTGATGAGAGGGTTCTTGATACAACAGAACGCCATAAAGAAAAGACTACAAAATGAGAAAAAGGATAAGATTTTGGGGAAAATTAAAGAGTTAGAGAAGAAACTAAGAGTAAACCCGAAGTCACAGCCGATCTTGAGAGAAATTAAACTTCATCAGGCACAATATTCCAAACTGATAAATCAGGAAATAGAATGGAAGATTAAATTAATGAAACAAAAAACATTTGAATCGGCTAATAAATGTGGGAAACTGCTGGCTTGGCAGTTGAAGAAGAGACAAAAGCTGAACATAGTAACAAATTTGGAAATAGAAGGAAGATATATTCAGAACCCGGTGGAAATTAGAAAATGTTTCCAGAAATATTTTAAGAAACTATACACTCAAGGGCCACAAAATGAGGAAGAGATTGCAAAATTTTTGGAGAAAAATGGACTTAAAAAACTATCACAAGAAAATAGATCACTCCTGAATAGCAAAATAACACGATTAGAGATAGAACATGCCATTCAGAATATGAAGCTGGGCAAGTCTCCAGGGCCAGATGGCTTGACCTCCAAGTACTATAAGACATTAAGTGACTATTTGATTCAACCACTGATGGAGGTCAGCAATGAAATTATGGAGGGAAAGAAGGCGCCTGAATCGTGGAAGGAAGCTTTCATCACATTGATACCAAAATCAGAAACCGAAAAGACACAACTTAAGAACTACCGTCCCATTTCCCTTTTAAATGTGGATTACAAAATATTTGCTGACGTTTTGGCAGGAAGACTCAAAAGAGTTTTAAATGAGACAATTCATAAAGACCAGGCAGGCTTTCTCCCAGGAAGACATTTGTTTGCTAATACAAGGAACATTATTGACATTTTGGAACTTTTGCAAACAAATATTAACACTAAAGCAGTTTTAATTTTTATAGACGCGGAGAAGGCCTTCGATAACATCTCTTGGAAATTTATGAAGGGGAATTTAAAAGAAATGGGAGTGGGGCGGGGTTTTGAAAATGGGATTGACGCGATTTATTCAGAACAAAAGGCAAAACTGATAGTCAACAATGTGGTTACAGAAGAGTTTAAGATTGAAAAAGGGACACGACAAGGCTGCCCGATTTCCCCCTTGTTGTTTATTTCTGTCCTGGAGGTGCTCTTGAACTTGATTAGAGGGGACCGGTTGGTGCAAGGGATTCAGATCGGAGCGAAACAATATAAACTTAAAGCTTTTGCAGATGACCTTGTTTTGACATTGCAAGAGCCAGAATCTAGCACAAAAAGAGTGTTACAATTGATTCAGGACTTTGGTCGGGTAGCGGGCTTTAAACTAAATAAACAGAAAACTAAGGTGTTGGGAAAAAACTTGACAGATGCAGAGTCAGAACGGTTTCAGAGAGAAACAGAACTAACTGTGGTTAAAAAAGTAAAGTACCTAGGGGTTAACATAACAGCAAAAAATCTGAGTCTATTTAAGGATAATTATGAAAAATGTTGGTCTGAAATTAAGAGAGACTTGGACAGTTGGTCAAAATTGAAGCTTTCTTTGCTAGGCCGAATTGCTGCTATTAAGATGAATGTATTGCCCAAGATGTTGTTTTTGTTTCAAACATTGCAAATTGTGGACAAGACGGAGTGCTTCCGGAAGTGGCAGAGAGATATTTCTAAATTTGTCTGGCAGGGCAAAAAGCCCAGAATTAAGTTTAAGATATTAACTGATGCGAAAGAAAGAGGGGGCTTTGCCCTGCCAGACTTAAGGTTGTACTATGAAGCCGCAGCTTTCTGCTGGCTAAAAGACTGGCTACTTCTAGAGGACACTGATGTGTTAGATTTAGAAGGTTTTAACAATGCATTTGGTTGGCATGCATACTTATGGTATGACAAAGTTAAGATCAATAAGGCCTTTAAGAACCATATTGTCAGGAAAGCAGTGTTCAATGTCTGGACAAAATACAAAGACCTATTGGAAAATAAAACTCCAAGATGGCTATCACCTCTGGAGGCTAAGGCCCGAAAAAGACCCAATATGGAGGCCAAATGGCCGAAATATTGGGAAATAATAGAGAAAGAGGGCAATAATTGGAAATTGCAGAGTTTGGAAAAAATGAAAGACAAAGTGCGAGACTGGTTACATTACGCTCAGATTCAAGAAACTTTTAAAAAGGATAAAAAGTTAGGATTCCAGGTGGAGAAATCGAAGTTGGAAACAGAATTGTTAGAACCTAAGACTAAAGTACTCTCAAGAATGTATAACTTGCTGTTGAAATGGAATACACAAGATGAAATGGTTAAGTCGGCCATGATAAAGTGGGCACAGGATATTGGGCATAATATTATGTTTGAGGATTGGGAAAGGTTGTGGACCACGGGGATGAACTTCACGGCATCTAATGCTCTGAAGGAAAATGTAATGAAAATGATATATAGGTGGTACATGACCCCAGTTAAACTTGCCAAAATATGCCATGTGCCAGACAATAAATGTTGGAAATGTAAGGAAAATGAAGGAACATTCTTTCACCTCTGGTGGACTTGTCCCAGGGTGAAGGTCTTCTGGGAAATGATATATAATGAGCTGAAAAAGGTATTTAAGTATACCTTCCTTAAGAAACCAGAGGCCTTCCTCCTGGGCATTGTCGGCCAGATGGTGCCAAAGAAGGATCGAACATTCTTTCTGTACGCAACAGCAGCAGCAAGGATACTTATCGCCAAGAAGTGGAAAACTCAAGATCTACCCACTCTGGAAGAATGGCAGATGCAGCTGATGGACTATATGCAACTGGCTGAGATGACTGGCAGAATTCGAGACCTGGGAGAAGAGAGGGTTGAAGAAGATTGGAGGAAATTTAAGACTTATTTACAAAAATATTGTGATTTGGTGGAAAGTTAAGTAGGATGTTTGATCATAAATAATTGGCCACCACAAAATCGGATCGGAATGGGATGTAAAGTGAGAATAAGAGAAATTAATTTACAGAGGACTATATTTAAATAAGTGGTTATAAAATTTGCAAATTAGATGATAAATTGCATGGAAAAAATCTATGATGATGAAAATGGCAGCGGGAGATGTGAGGAAGTCCAAAGAAGTTATGAAACTCTGTTGAGATAAAGTAAGGTTGTTTATTGTCTTTGTACTTTATTTTGTAAAAACCCCTAATAAAAATTTTATTAAAAAAAAAAAGAAACTTCTGTTTCAGTGTATCTGAAGAAGTGTGCATGCACACGAAAGCTCATACCAAGAACTGACTTAGTTGGTCTTTAAGGTGCTACTGGAAGGAATTTTTTTTTGTTTTGACTATGGCAGACCAACACGGCTACCTATCTGTAACTGTTAATTTCTATCAGTTTCTGATTTCCTGAATTTACCAATTCATCAGGTAGAATTCAATGTTGTGCTAAGGAGATGCTTCCACCGGTGCAAGCATTTCTGTTTGCCAGATGGAAGGGTCTTCCTTCTCTCCCCCCCCCAATCCACATTCTTCTGGGGGTTCACCTGATCCTCTTGAGCAGATATTGAGAGGCACCGAGGAACATGGGGGAAAGTCCTGTTGCACTAGTGGGACCTATTGCACTGGCTTAGTTGATTCTAGCCCATCATATATCCACTTCAGTTTGAAATTTATCTTTAAAAGGTTCTCATGAAAATCCAGCATTTTAATGCAAATTTCTCCTAATATGCATTTTTTTGTATACAATTTTGGCCAATATGCACATTTTTGCAAAGCAGCTTTCCCTAATGTAATGCATTTTGCTGTTGTTGTTAAATTAATAATATGCATTTTAATGTACACTTTATTATATGCATTTTTGTACACATTACATGGCTGGAAAACTGCATTGCACAATTTGGAGACATGTGAATTTTGAAGGGTGATTGATTTGGTTTGTGTATCATTTTGGAATGTGAAAATAGGTAGCTTTGTCTTTTAAGCATGGACTAAACTGAATTTCTCCCAAATTCCTAGTGGCCAACTAATCAGGATAAAAGTCTTCCTGATCTTGTGCCTCTATGAAGAAACAAAGACAAACTTGATTGGCTGTTAACTCTTGGATGTGAAGGGTGGATATTGGGCCAGGTCAAAAGTTAGTAACTCAGATCATTGTACAAAAAACGAGCCCCACATCTTAACACTCCAGCTACCTTACTTCATGGCAAGCACAAGGGACAGTTGTTCTTTCCCAAGTCTTCTTTGAAAAAGAAGTCTCAATAAAATATTGGAACATGGGATTAACAACCCTGAACAGTCTGGTTCCTGCCTTATTAGCAGTCAGAGTGTGTCACAATTCTACCTAAAAGTACATATGGGAGTGATGTACTTGTGTCTTTTATCATGAGATTGCAAAAATAATAATTAATAATTAATTAATTAATTAAGCACTGGCTCTAAGGTGTCTGTATATGTACTTCATTATCTTGAACTGTCCTTGTATGGAGCCAAATACGTAAGAAATGTCTTAGTATATTATTCACAGGTGCTTAGACAATCACCTTTTAATAAAGCAATCAAGAGCTGCTGGAATCATAAAATGAAACGTTAGCACATCTCGCCCATATGATGCTTTCCCCTTTTCGAAGGGCCGCATGACCTACTTTTCAGTATCTCTCTCTTCCCTCCTTCTCTGATCTGTCTTCCGAGTTAAAGAAATATTTGCAGGTATGAGGCACTTGTTAATGGGTCCCAATCCATTCAATAATTTATCATTCTCATTTAAACCAAATAACCATCTTTTTGATTAAACTACTTCAAAGTGCTGTCTAGCAGTCCTAGACTTTATGGCGCATTTTGTCTTTGTCAGGTTTTTAATATATATATACAGTGTATTATTCTTCACAATTACCCAGCTGGAAGCATTTTATATTGCTTTTGCAGAGCTGTTTACTGGGAGATGAAAAAAAGGGGGGAAACATTAAAATTCTAAATTAATACCGACCCTGTATTTCCACACATCATGTGTGTATATATTTTAAAAATTGTTCTTGTAATGGGGTCAAGGTAGGGTGTGGTAACTTTTTGAAGAATGAGGGTTGTACTGCAAATAGAGCACCAGTTTCAGGCCTGCTTGTGTATGACAGCACCACTTAATTTGCATATCAGTTTAATTAGCATAGGACATGTCGAAGTACAGTTTGCACTTAAGAACAACTGGAGATGTTGGGTGAGTTGGGAGAGGGGCTGAGAAAACTGAGAAACGTGACTGCATCTAACACATCTACTGAAAGCAGATATACACCATACATTTGAAGCACATCCAAAACACAATGAAAGCACGTGTGACTTTCCTGAAAGAATAATGGGAACTATAGTTTTTGTAAAACGTTTTTTGGAAGTTCAACACGATCACTCCAATAAGTGTATGCTGGATGTGCTTTTAAATATATGGCTCTGCATCAGACAATCTATCTGCATGCATCCATCTACATAAAAGCTAAAGGACCTCTGGATGGTTATGTCCAGTCAAAGGAGACTATGGGGTTGCAGCGCTCATCTCGCTTTTAGGCCGAGGGAGCCAGCGTTTGTCCACAGGCAGTTTTCTGGGTCATGTTTAGGGAAGTTTTAAATATTTGTATTGTTTTAACACTCAATTGGGAGCCACCCAGAGTGGCTGGGAAAACTCACCCAGATGGGCGGGGTATAAATAATAAATTATTATTATTATTATTATGTGGCCAGCATGACTAAACTGCTTCTGGCACAATGGAATACCATGACGGAAACCAGAGTAGATGGAAATACTATTTACCTTCCTACCACAGTGGTACCTTGCACCATGTGTGCTTTCAAACTGCTAGGTTGGCAGGAGCTGGGACAGAGCAACAGGAGCTCACACCATCGCAGGCATTAGAACCACCAACCTTCTGATTGGTAAGCCCAAGAGGCTTGGTGGTTTAGACCACAGTGCTACCTTCTAACTCTATATTGTCTACAGTGACTGTTATCAACTTTCCAGCAGTTCAGGCAGGGGACATACCCAGTCTTACCTGGAGATGCTAGGGAGAGAACCTGGGATTTTCTGCAAAAACCAGCTTCTCCACCCCTGAGTTTGGCAAGCTTCATACCGCTCCACAACTCTAACCTGCCATAGGTGCTGTTGCTGATCTACCGTCTTCCTCCTCTGGCACCTGCTACAGTAAGACATCAATAAGGAGTGTGGGAGAATGGTATGGTGGAGGAACAAGAATGGGAGATTTTTCCATGGACCACTCTTCCATTTCAGGGCACTGGGCAGGTGGGATTTCTGGGCTAAAACCTTATAAATCTTATAGGCAGGTCGCATATAAGGCATGTGAATACTTAAGGGAAAGACAGGGACTGTCCAGGTTCCACCCCAACTCTTATGTGAGAGCAAGAAAGAAGCTTTATTCAAGGCTTGCAGCAGTACAGATCAGGCTACAAGTACAATTAATCCAAGGCACAGCTGGAGAGATCAGCATGAGATCTCCTGAGACCCAGTGAAAGCTGCAAAGTTGTCTCTGCAAATGGTCAAACCCATCCCATCAGCTTTTAGAGGCAAGATGTGGCATGCTCACTCACAAGACTCTTTTCCCCCTGCAAGACCAAGAGGTGAGGGCTATTGCCAATGGTAGAGGTGACACTGAGTTCTCAGCAATGGGTAGGGGGTCATCTATAACTCCTTCTACTCTGGCTGTCCAGCCCTATTCCCCTGGCTGGTCAACACCCTCCTCTGTTACTAGGGAACCTTTCTGCTTTGTAGGTCAGGGAGCCAGCAGGACTGCCTCTCTTCCCCTGGCGTCTAAAGACAAAATAATCCTCCCTCCTGGGCTACCCCTTGCCAACAGCACTGTCTGTGCATTTCTTCCCTTCTTCCCCATCTGACAGCATACTGCATCACGGTGTGGTACGCTGGTTTGTTATCATCTGATAGGAAGTGCCTACAGAGGGTGGTGAATACAGCACAAGATACTATGGGCTGTCCCATGAATCCGCTGGATGAAATATCGGAAGAACGTTGCCTCAGGAGAGTGAGGAAAATTCTCAGGAATGATTCACACACTGGCCGGCACTTTCTTGATCAGGCAGAAGATCAGGCAGAAGATATAGAAGCATGATTAGTCGCACCAACAGGGTAAAGAACAGCTTCTATCCATGGGCTGTTAGGTTGCTGAATGAAAAGATAACAACAGGGCAACTGACATTTGGGTTTGGTGGGTGTGCGTCAGTAAAGGAACGGAATTAAGACTAAGAGAGCTGAGTGGGGGGTGCTTGTGTAATCTCACTGTATAAGGTAAAGGTAAAGAGACCCCTGACCATTAGGTCCAGTTGTGACCGACTCTGGGGTTACAGCGCTCATCTCGCTTTATTGGCCGAGGGAGCTGGCGTAGAGCTTCCGGGTCATGTGGCCAGCATGACTAAGCCTCTTCTGGCGAACTAGAGCAGCGCACGGAAACGCTGTTTACCTTCCCACCAGAGCGGTACCTATTTATCTACTTGCACTTTGAGGTGCTTTCGAACTGCTAGGTTGGCAGAGCAGGGACCAAGCGACGGGAGCTCACCCCGTTGCTGGGATTCGAATCATGACCTTCTTATCGGCAAGTCCTAGGCTCTGTGGTTTAACCCACAGTGCCACCTGCGTCCCTTATCTCACTGTATACAAGTGACAATAAAGTATTTCAATTCAATTTCAAAACAAACAAACAAGCTGCTACCCCAGCCCTGAGTCACTCAGGATTGCAGGGATTGCAACAGGGCCCTATAGCACTTCAGAGCTGGACCCACAACTCAGGTCACTCCTGACCATTGGCCCTACTGGTTGAGGCTGATGGGGAGTCCAGCAACATCTGGAGGGCTATATGATCCCCATCCCTGATTTAAGGAACATGACCTTCTTTAAGCAATGATTTCAAGACCAAATACTGGCAACCTAATAGCTGCTTCTTTTCTAGTGACTCAGCAGCTGAACCCCCAATCGATCTTGGGCCTGAAATCAACTGCAAAATGCAAAACAGACAGCTCATACTAGTGAGAAGGTAAGCAGTAAGCATATTTTGCAACATAAAAGGCATGTTTGGATGTAAATCATATTGGGTAGACAGTTAACTGTCTGGAGAAGAAATTTCTCGGCACGGTGCTATACAGCTTCAAATTCTCTTAGAATTTATATCAAAGGATCCAATTCCTATTACATTATACTAGGGACCCTTTTGATACTTACTGGGATTGAGTTTGAAATATGAAATGGTGCTTAAGCAGTTTGCGACACTGGAGAAAAATAATGCGACAAAAGTGGTGCTTGGTGCAGAGACAAAGAAGCAGTTTGTTGGAAGGGGTTGGGGTTATCATCACAGCAGTGCCTTATTTTAAGAAACAGGAAGCACTATTCGTCTTCAACCGCTGGAAGAGGATACGCAGGTGGACTGCACCCTGACCTTAGGTGGATAACAGTTCTGGCCCTGCTACTGCTTTTTTATCATTTCCTTTTTTATCCCCTCCTCTTGAGGGGACAAGAAAATGAGAGTGTGGATTAAAAGCACAGTAAAAAAGTGGGTTGTATTCTGCATGTTAGCATTGAGGTGGGTATTTGGTCAGTTTCAGTATGCTTAACACCTTTGTAGATAACTCTAGAGTGTTTAAACATCTACAAGTTCTTCTGGAGCAGGGTTTGCCAACTTGGTGCTCTCCAGAAGTTTTTGGACAGCAACACAACCATGCTGGGTGGAACTGATGGGAGTTGTAGTCCAAAGCATCTGGAGGGCACCAGGTTGGCAAAGGCTGCTCTAGAAGAACACAGAGCCATGCAAACAAGTCTAGAGTTACATACAATGACATTAAGCACTCTGAAGCTGAAATCCCCCTGCAGAAATGTGGATGCCTGAAATTCTGCCTCTTCAGAGAAGTGCCTGTATTTCAAGGAACTGTCTCCACTCAGAAGGTTTCTTCTCTGCCACAGCCTGCTGCTTTCATAGGTGGGTACACCAAAATGCACCACCTCATGAGAAGAGAAGACTCCCTGGAAAAGACCCTGATGTTGGGAGAAGGGGATGACAGAGGATGAGATGGTTGGACAGTGTTCTCGAAGCTAACAGCATGAGTTTGACCGAACTGCAGGAGGCAGTGGAAGACAGGAGTGCCTGGCGTGCTCTGGTCCATGGGGTCACGAAGAGTCGGACATGACCAAATAACTAAACAACACCACCACCAAAATGCAGTGTGATCCAATTCATTTTGTGTAGATACAAACATCTACACAAATGCCATTGTGTTATGTGGAGTTGACTCCCTAGTAAATTTGTTACGGATAGCAGACATAGGAAGCTGTTAGTATTTGTACTGGGGTTTTTTGTTAGAAAATGTGTTTTACAAAGAATAAATTGTACCAGGGAAAAGAAAATCTAAGCATATGTAATGTAACAGCTGCAAAATTTTGTGATTCCAATCTAGGTCACAGAAACGTCGAATCATTACCTTGATAATTTGTTGACTCCCTTTGAAAGTGTGTGCGTCTGTCTTAGATAAGAGGGGTGGTTGTCTTGTAGTTGTTTCAGTGACCAAGAATGTGGGAATGTGGAAACTTCAAGCAAATGCTGTGTTCAGAAGAGTTTGTGAGAACAGACAAGCTGATCTAAATGGGCCATTGGTCTTATCCAGCAGGGCTCTTTTTTATGTTCTCATGAGACACCACGGATTGAACCTTGAACCTTTTGTATGCAAAGCATGTCTCTCTGCTGAGCTACGGTTCTTTCCCAATGGTAGTATTAATTTTAAGCCTCTTACCCTTGCCAAAACTCTGGTTGAATGTGAAGTGACCAGAACACTCAACGAAGCAGTCTTTTGTTTGATGAGGAAAGGCTGGCTATAAGGTGGATTAATTAACTAAGAATAAATTAAATTCAAAAATCAGGGTGGGAGATTATATATATATATATATATATATATATATATTTGCTTTTGTAGATTTTCACGGGTACAGGAATGCAGGTTTTGGTGTCCTCGGGTGTCTTCCCGTGTAAAAGTTGGGGTGTCTAGGCGACGTTTCGACGAGGTCTCACTCGTCATCTTCAGGCTGGTGCTTTCGGCTTCTTGTTACTGGAACAGAGCGGGATCTCAATGTTTGAGTTCCTATAAATACTGTAGAGGGGGTGTGGTGTCTAGCCTCCAATGTTCTGGGCAGAGAGGAAGTTCCCAGGCTAGTGTGCCTTTTCTTCTTTTGTTCCTTAATTACTTGAGAGATACCTTGAGTGATTTCTTGAGTGATATCCTGAGTACCACTTAGGTGGGTCATTAGGTGTGGATTAGTTGCTAAAGTCTTTGTGTCTTGACCTCTTGAACTTTGTGAAGAGTTTTCCTGAGAAGATGGCTGTATTGCACTTAGTTGTGCTTTGGCTTGGCTTCGTGTATAGGGGCGAGCTGTGGTTTTGTGGCTTGTGTCAGCCAGATCTGTGTAGGGATTGCAGGGGGGTGCAGCATCCGGAGGTGCCACCATGGATTGGCTACTGGATGGTGTCAGTAATTCATCTGTGGAGAGGGTCTGGGTTTGGGTCTGGTGTGGTTGATTGGTGTTGGCGTTCTGTGTGCCTCTGGATCTGGTGTCAGTTTTTGTGGAGAGGGCTAATTTCCAGATGTCTGGCAAGCGGGATGTGTCGTCACGCTTGTTCATGTTGTGAGGGTGTTTCTCTATCTCGATGGCTTCCATGATTATTCTCTTGTGGTGATGTTCCGTGTTAAAGAGCAATTTGGAATCTGCAAGGAAAAACTGGATAGCTTCCTCACACATCTCAACAACTTACACCCCAAAATACAATTCACTATGGAAATAGAAGCCAACAACCAACTTCCCTTCCTTGACGTCCTAATCTACAAAAAACCTGATGGCTCCCTAGGACACACTATCTACCAGAAAAAAACACACACCAACCGCTACTTACATGCACAATCACACCACCACCCTGCACAAATAAACTCCGTAGCCAAGACTCTCATCTCCAGAACCAAACGCCTGGCTGACAAAGACCACTTGACAACTGAGTTACAGAATCTCTCAAATGTGTTAATTGCCAATGGATACCAGCAAAACAGGATTACGAAGCTAATCCAAAAGGAAACACCCCCCAAAAACCAAGACACAGAAGAAAACAATGGCATGGCCCTCCTTCCTTATATCAAGGGCACTACAGATAAAATTAGCAAAATCCTCCATAAACACAATATCAAAACAGCCTTTTGCACCAACCAAAAAATAGCCAATATCCTCAGAAACCCCAAGGATAAAATCCAGTTGGAAAACCAAGGGATCTATGAAATACCCTGCAAAGTCTGCCCAGCCACGTACATTGGACAAACAAACAGACGAATAAATGCACGTATCGCAGAACACAAGAATGCCGTCAAAAAAGAAGAAAAAACTTCCTCTCTTTTCCAACACATGAAAGAAACAGGACACGAAATTAATTTTGCAGATTCCAAATTGCTCTTTAACACGGAACATCACCACAAGAGAATAATCATGGAAGCCATCGAGATAGAGAAACACCCTCACAACATGAACAAGCGTGACGACACATCCCGCTTGCCAGACATCTGGAAATTAGCCCTCCCCACAAAAACTGACACCAGATCCAGAGGCACACAGAACGCCAACACTAATCAACCACACCAGACCCAAACCCAGACCCTCTCCACAGATGAATTACTGACACCATCCAGTAGCCAATCCATGGTGGCACCTCCGGATGCTGCACCCCCCTGCAATCCCTACACAGATCTGGCTGACACAAGCCACAAAACCACAGCTCGCCCCTATACACGAAGCCAAGCCAAAGCACAACTAAGTGCAATACAGCCATCTTCTCAAGAAAACTCTTCACAAAGTTCAAGAGGTCAAGACACAAAGACTTTAGCAACTAATCCACACCTAATGACCCACCTAAGTGGTACTCAGGATATCACTCAAGAAATCACTCAAGGTATCTCTCAAGTAATTAAGGAACAAAAGAAGAAAAGGCACACTAGCCTGGGAACTTCCTCTCTGCCCAGAACATTGGAGGCTAGACACCACACCCCCTCTACAGTATTTATAGGAACTCAAACATTGAGATCCCGCTCTGTTCCAGTAACAAGAAGCCGAAAGCACCAGCCTGAAGATGACGAGTGAGACCTCGTCGAAACGTCGCCTAGACACCCCAACTTTTACACGGGAAGACACCCGAGGACACCAAAACCTGCATTCCTGTACCCGTGAAAATCTACGAAAGCAAATATCTTACCTCTACGGGGAGGAAACCTTCCAGCTGACAAGAACCTACGAGAAACTAGAAGTCCGAAGAGCCACCATCTTATGTGATCTCTTGTTCCTACGCAACTGCCGAGACAACAAATTAATTCCCACATGCTTCCAACTTAAATTCCATTCTAAAACCCCAGCCACCGAAAGGATCCTGAAACGAACTGAACTATCCCTAATCAGAAACGAACTACACAAGAAAAGATACCTACTAGACCAAACCAACAAAGATCTACTCACTCTTCACCTCAAACTCTGTAACAAAATCCACCCTGCACTCTGGGACAAATGCAAACAACTAGCCGTCTGGAGAGCTGAAACGGAGACCTCACATAAGACAGACACACACACCAACAAACTCCACAAACTAGAGAAACGCCAGAAGCCCGGCCACCCTCCACAGCAACCCATGAAACAAACAGTACATAACATATCAGACAGGATCCTCACCACAACTGAAACCAAAGTACTCTCCAAAGGTTTCAACTTTGCAGTCGCCCCGAGACGCATCCCCACGGAAAACATCATATGCGGAGTCGAAGCTAGCCTAACCAAATTCAACCCAGATGAAGCCAATAAAATCAGACTTGAAGTCACCAACATCCTCTGCTCCAGCAAACCACCCAGAAGCAATTTACACAAAGAAGAACAGAAAGCACTCACCAACCTGAGGAAAGACAACAACATAATCATTCTCCCAGCAGACAAAGGTAATGCCACAGTGGTGATGAACACATCGGACTACCAAGCAAAACTATCAAAGCTACTCCAAGATCCTGCCTACAAACCTATAAAAACAGATCCCACCACCTATCTGGAAAAAACCACCAAATCCAAAATAAAAGCCTCTCCTATCAGTGAAGAAATCCAGCTAAGAATCATCCCCAGAGAAAAATCATCCAGATGCCCCAAACTCTACGGCCTCCCCAAGATACACAAAGAAGGAACACCACTCAGACCAATAGTCAGCTCCATAGGCTCACCTCTACAAAATCTCGCTAAATTTCTCGCCAAGCAACTTCAGCCCTATGCAGAATCCATCTCTTCACACGTACCAAACTCCTTCCAGTTCATAGAAACAATAAAGAAGCAAAACCTACATCCTAATGACCTACTTGTGAGCTTCGATGTTGTATCTCTCTTCACACAAGTGCCCATTAATGAAGCCTTGACAGCTATTCAAAACAAATACAATCCCCCCGAATACATCTTGGACCCGACCAACCACTGCCTAACCAACACGTACTTCATCCACAATGGACAAAGATACAAACAGATAGAAGGAGCACCTATGGGATCACCCCTCTCACCGGTCATCGCAAACCTGTACATGGAACACTTTGAAACCAATGCTTTAGACAAGTCAGAACACAAACCCAAACTTTGGCTCAGATATGTTGACGACACCTTTGTAATTTGGCCACACGGGAAAGAAAAACTGGATAGCTTCCTCACACATCTCAACAACTTACACCCCAAAATACAATTCACTATGGAAATAGAAGCCAACAACCAACTTCCCTTCCTTGACGTCCTAATCTACAAAAAACCTGATGGCTCCCTAGGACACACTATCTACCAGAAAAAAACACACACCAACCGCTACTTACATGCACAATCACACCACCACCCTGCACAAATAAACTCCGTAGCCAAGACTCTCATCTCCAGAACCAAACGCCTGGCTGACAAAGACCACTTGACAACTGAGTTACAGAATCTCTCAAATGTGTTAATTGCCAATGGATACCAGCAAAACAGGATTACGAAGCTAATCCAAAAGGAAACACCCCCCAAAAACCAAGACACAGAAGAAAACAATGGCATGGCCCTCCTTCCTTATATCAAGGGCACTACAGATAAAATTAGCAAAATCCTCCATAAACACAATATCAAAACAGCCTTTTGCACCAACCAAAAAATAGCCAATATCCTCAGAAACCCCAAGGATAAAATCCAGTTGGAAAACCAAGGGATCTATGAAATACCCTGCAAAGTCTGCCCAGCCACGTACATTGGACAAACAAACAGACGAATAAATGCACGTATCGCAGAACACAAGAATGCCGTCAAAAAAGAAGAAAAAACTTCCTCTCTTTTCCAACACATGAAAGAAACAGGACACGAAATTAATTTTGCAGATTCCAAATTGCTCTTTAACACGGAACATCACCACAAGAGAATAATCATGGAAGCCATCGAGATAGAGAAACACCCTCACAACATGAACAAGCGTGACGACACATCCCGCTTGCCAGACATCTGGAAATTAGCCCTCCCCACAAAAACTGACACCAGATCCAGAGGCACACAGAACGCCAACACCAATCAACCACACCAGACCCAAACCCAGACCCTCTCCACAGATGAATTACTGACACCATCCAGTAGCCAATCCATGGTGGCACCTCCGGATGCTGCACCCCCCTGCAATCCCTACACAGATCTGGCTGACACAAGCCACAAAACCACAGCTCGCCCCTATACACGAAGCCAAGCCAAAGCACAACTAAGTGCAATACAGCCATCTTCTCAAGAAAACTCTTCACAAAGTTCAAGAGGTCAAGACACAAAGACTTTAGCAACTAATCCACACCTAATGACCCACCTAAGTGGTACTCAGGATATCACTCAAGAAATCACTCAAGGTATCTCTCAAGTAATTAAGGAACAAAAGAAGAAAAGGCACACTAGCCTGGGAACTTCCTCTCTGCCCAGAACATTGGAGGCTAGACACCACACCCCCTCTACAGTATTTATAGGAACTCAAACATTGAGATCCCGCTCTGTTCCAGTAACAAGAAGCCGAAAGCACCAGCCTGAAGATGACGAGTGAGACCTCGTCGAAACGTCGCCTAGACACCCCAACTTTTACACGGGAAGACACCCGAGGACACCAAAACCTGCATTCCTGTACCCGTGAAAATCTACGAAAGCAAATATATATATATATATATATATATAAAAACAAACACCAGTATTTTGCATAGGTGGTGCAGTGGTAGGTGGGGAGAGAGACTTGAATTTCTCAGCTGCTCCTGGACATGGCTGATACTGAGAGCTAAAATTCCCAGAGGCCAAAATGATATTGCGTCTGTGCATCTGTGTGGCTTACGCATCAAGGTTTACAAACCAGGAGAGAAAGCAGAGGCGAACTGAATGTCAAATTGAGACAATGAGAATTGCCCATCATTAGTGATAGTTTGCCCATGTTAAACTGGATAGCTATTCAAACCAATATTGGAATGCTGCCTCTCTGCTTTCCCCTCCTCACAGTCCCTTTCTTTTGTTTGTCAGATTTATACTGAAATTGCATAGTAATTGAACTGTAAGGCACTTCAAGAGATTCCTTTGGAAAAGGGTTTATTGTATGGAAGAAGGTTTTCTTCCAAGGTAATGTCTGCCTTTGGGCCTGGTAAGTACAAAGTTGAGATCTCATCATCTATAGACTTTGTAGGACACATAATTCCCCCGACCTTAAATAACCTTAATTACAGACACTTTCCTTCCTCGTCCAATTATCTGTGTTGTGGTTGACAGAATTTTGCATGTATGTCTCGGAGGGAAATGCTAATACTAAGGCACCTTCTGATTAAATGCTACCACCAGTTTATAGTTCTTAGTATTTAAATCTTTATCTTGCACCTCTAAATTTTTCATTAGGTAAATATTACAGCTATTTGCTCTTCTTGTTATGCAGTGTTCTCAAGTATCAAGCTAATTCTGCTTTGATTGCCAAAAATACAAATGCAATGCATTATTAAAAATTTAGATGAGCTTTTGTACATTTGTAAATGCCTTTTCACTTACAGATGGAGCACAAGAAGATTTACTAATGAGCTTGAAGTTGCTAACAGATTTTGATAGCAGACATGACAATTAGTGGCTTATCTTTACAAACAGAATGAGGCCTCCCGCTTATCTACCACGAAAAGAACAAATAGCTCAGCTAATCATATTCCGATTTGCATTGCATTATAGAAAAACAGGGTAGGAATTTCCTGTTGAGGTAGCAGAAGTGCTTTTATAATTTAGGATGCCCAGCACCAAAGAGAGATTTGCAAATAATAAAACTCTACAGTAAATATTGCTGGGAATGAGGTGCTTCCATACTAATGAGAGCTAGGTAGAATGAATCAGAATCCTTTATTAAAAGTATGGAAGACGTGTGCAGGAAAAAGCAAGTGTGAGTGGAGAAGGCTGATCATCAGGTAGCTTTGGCATGGGATAAAGCTATTGAAGTCAGCCCAGCCCATTCTGGAAGCTTAGGAGGACCTAAGCAGGACCCACCAGATATTTTTTGGACTCCCACACCCATCATCCATGACCATTGGCCATGCTGGCTGAGGCTGATGGGAGCTGAAATCCAACATCATTTGGAGGGCTGTAAGTTCCCCATTCCCCTCACTAGAACACATAAACATCAGAAAAATGCCAGACACTCCCCATGAGCCTCTTTCCAGTATTCCCCATAAATGGACTAGGCAATATCTTTTTAGCAACTTAAAACACAGCTGCTCTGAGTGCCCTCCGCTCTTAAGGCTGTCTCTCACAGCCATCTGTGAATAATGGACCAATTCAACAAACGCAGCATGCTAGCAGACACCAGAAAGACGTCTCCTGCTAGTGCATGGGTAGGTGTGATGGCCTGGGATTCGGACTCAGAGGCTGAAGCTGAGGAATCCCAGCCTGCAGAGGAGTCCCCGCCTCCAGAACCAGCTGAGCCGGGGCTGGGGCCTGAGCCTGAAGGGCCCTCACCTGTGCCAGATCCTCAGGAGCAGACACCAGCTGAATCCGCTCTGGCTCCGGAGGTGATGGAGGACCCATTGCCTGCAGGTGCTCCTCTCCCAGCCCTGTCAGGGGAAGGTGAGGTTGCCTCTGGATCCAGTAACCCTCCTGCCTCTCCTGAGCTGCAGAGGCTCAGGGCAAAGAGGCAGAGGGAACTAAGTTCTCTCAGGAGGAGTGCTCGCCTCCAGGCCAGGAGAGGCGAGTCTCCTGTGGACCGGGACCGCCCTATGCCTCGGGGCAGATAAAAGCCAGTCAGCCCCAGTCCCAGGTTGCGGGAGCAACGTTGTTGGTAGCCTGTCCCTGCCTGCACCCTGTCATGCTCTTCTGCCAGAGTTCCTGACTCTACCCGACTCCCCGCCTTGGACCCAGCTACAGCTTTGACAGACAGCCTCCATACCGCAACATAGACCTCGGACTGGACTTGGACCTCGCCTCTCGGTTAGCCCTCTGGACCAGCACAGTAGGCAAACCAAGGCCCGGGGCTGGATCTGGCCCAATCGCCTTCCACATCCGCCCTGCAGATGGTCTGGGAATCAGCATGTTTTTACATGAGTAGAATGTGTGCTTTTATTTAAAATGCATCTCTGGGTTATTTGTGGGGCATAAGAATTTGTTCATCCCCCCAAAAAAGATATAGTCTGGCCCCCCACAAGGTCTGAGGGACAGTGGACTGGCCCCCTGCTGAAAAAGTTTGCTGACCCCTGTGCTAGTGCAATGGGGCTTACACAGCATCCCCACAACACCACACCTCCCTCAGATCTGCTCGGGAGAGTCAGGAGAACCTCCAGAAGGGGGTGCAGAGGGGAAGGACAGGGGAGATCAGTCTATTGGACCTAAGCTGAAATTCTTGCCTAAAGCAGAATGGCATGAGCATGTACACAGGGAAGTTAATGGGGACATGATATTCTGGGGAAGGGGATCAAGAGGAAAGAACCAGACAGAGACTCCAGGAGCCAACAAGGCTAGAGGGCCACACAAGCAAGGTCAGAGTCTCACTGTGAACCAGATATATTTAAAACCCAGGCCAGGCCAGGCAAATCAAAGTGAAGCTTGGGGTGGTGAGACAGCAGAGGCACCTGGGAGGACTAAACATTTCACCTCCATTCCATGGTGCTCTTGAGGGGCACCATTGGTCAGGTGAGGACCTTCCTCATTTGGCTTGTGGTTTGCCCTGGCAATGTGAAAGAAAAGTGTACAGATTGTTGTGTTCCACCCAGTGGCGTAGCGTGGGGGGTGCAGGGGGGGCCCAGCCGCATCGGGTGCAACATCTGGGGGATAGGGTTAGGGGGCACAAATCCACGGGTTAGGAGGCGCAAATTACTTGCCTTGCCCTGGGTGCTGACAACCCATGCTACGCCACTGCTTCCACCTGCATCGCAAGATGGACACTCTACTGCTTTTGGTTATTTGAGTTGGAAAATATCCGCACACAGAGGCTTATTGTTGCAGATGTGAATGAGAGGGTATGACCACAAGGTTCAGGGTGAGCCCTATACACTTTCTTCCCACAATTTGATCTCTGTCAAGTGTGGGTGGTAAAAGAAAGATTTCATCACTGGTCTACAAATGCTGCCAAAGTAAGCTTCGCCTGTGACTAGCACTGTTTGTTTTTATTTGAAAGAGTGGCTGGAAAGTCCCTTGGCTCCTTTTCAATGACCATTGACTTGCTTCATTGGAAGAAAACCTGACGCATACAACTCATAGTTTGTGTTGCAAATGACGGAGGGAATGCAGTCATCTTCCCCCACCCCCCAAATAAAGCAATATATTTTAATCCTGGCACTCTATAGCTTTGTGCAAGTGGGGAGAAACTCTTTCAGGCCTCCACATGCTAGAAAGGGATGTTCTGCCTAGATCATCTGTTTTATATTTGAAAATGTATCTTATTGAGCTTTTAACTACATACTTTGTGTGCTGCTTTCCAAATTCTCACATCTCACTTGGCTATTGCTCTGTCTTTGGGGACTTGTCCTTTTCATCACAGGGTTATTTTTCTTCTTTCAATTTCGAGTCCTGCTTTCTCATTTTAAGCTTTCTCTCTCACACCATCCTCCCATTTGGTGATCCCAATTTCAAGTTAGATCTTTGGGGAAGGGGGCGGGGGGGGGGGAGGTGTCTTTTTTCCATTTCAAAAGAATATAAAACAGGAGGTACAGCCCAGAAAAGAATGCTTGATAAAGATCACTTTAACACTGCCTTTGCTCTTTCTTTAGGTTAAGCTGCAAATCACCTCCAGCCTGAGTTAGAGCAGGTATTTCTGATTGTAACTTATAGGTTGAATGGGAGCCTGAGGCATCTTTTCTGTTCCTTGAATCATTATGCTGAATGCTGGCTTATGAGCACATTCCCAAATCAATGCTTGGAGACAAGGAGCACTTTTATTGTAGTTTCGTGTTACTCATACACAACAGAATTTGGATTTTGTAGCTCATCTGAGTAAGGCCAAACTAGACGTTACGTGGTATTTATTTTAGTTATTGTATCTTTTAGTGGCCTCATCTATTAAATATTTTGAAAAGTTGTCTGTCAGTCTGTTCTCTATGCATTTTGACACCTCTTGAGATATCATCACCTAATTTGGTGTGATAGTTCCGGAGATGGAGGAGCCAGCTTTCATCTGTTTTTCAACAGTCAGGTGCCCTTTTGACTCAAGAGGACTGGCCTGTTGCAAACTGCACTGATTTGGTTGCCTCTGAAGATAGCATGAGCCAAATTGGCATGCCCAAAGCCAGAATCCAGAATTGAGCTGATTTGGGCAGAGCTGGGCATTGACTGACTTGATCCCACCTGGGGTGATCCAGGCTGTCAAAGGGTTGTAGAGAAGGAGAGGCAGGCAGCATCTGCAAAGAGCAGCACTGGACTCTTTGCAAGAGGACTTTAAAATAGCCCTGCACTGCACTTTGGGGAAACATGCAAAGCCAAACTAAGCAGGACTGAACCCTCTGCTCAATTCTGCACAGCCTTCAATCCTGCTGAATGCAGGGGTCTGACTTACACCTTATCACTAAAATGACAATAACTCTGATCCAGTACTAGTTGTTTAGTAACTACACAGACCTAATGGCAGAGTGGGGAATGTAATTGAGGAAAGGGGACAACAGTTTACACAGTTATCCTGTTTGGTAACTGCCTCTGCTTCTCCCTGTCAGTGGAAAGGTAGAATTGATTAGACCAGCTTGCAAAGAGTTTTTTGGTCTACTCAATTTCACTCCAAATATTATTGTTATTGTTATAAAAATGTTATTGAATACGAGTACATATTTCCAGAGAAAAATAAATATTGAAATTGGAAAAGGAAAGGAAAAAGAACACCCAGTACAATGGAGGGAAAGTTTTTAAATGTTCCAGGTGAATGGAGGGCCGGATAGAGAGATATCACCAGTATTATCACAGGCACACAGTGTGCTTAATTCACCAGTGAGGAGCCATGGTCCCATCACCACACACCTGGAATTAGAACATGTTGCTTCCTCATAATTATATGGCCCAGCAACTCTCTTCTCTAGAAATTAGCTGCCAAGTGTAAGCTCCTATGCATAATATGAATATGCAATTGAAATGGGAAGCACTGCAATATTTTCTTACTGCGTGCTCACTGTATTTACTATCCCTTTGATTTAAAGTTTAACGTTTTAGGTATCATATGCAAAAATATGACTCTTCAAATTGCAGCAGATGCAAGTAAACAATTTCTGTTATTGAAAGGTTTCGATGAAGTGTGATAAATAGCCTTTCATCTCGTAGGCAATACGTTTGTTCCATTTTTCTCTGTTAGAGTAAAACTCTTGAGATAATGTCAACACTACCTAATCGCTAGTTCAAGCTTAACATGTGTTTTGACTCATGCTTATTTTTCTCTCAAAAGAACCATAAAGCTATTCTCTGTCCATAAATTGGTGGTGATATTCTTAGTTCCCAAAAAAATCCCAAGGAAATTATCATACACAGGCAGCTCATTTGCCTTTGTACTCTTTCCACAGCCTACCATAAAAGTGGCTTGCCTAAATGCAACATCATTCAGTTATTTTAACTGATGTATTTTGTACACCTAGACAATTCCCAGTGCAAGCTGAACTTTTTTGCAAGCTCTTCAGTAGATTCAATTTTATCTATTCTTAATAGCACTTTGTGGAATCCAAAAGAATTCAGCACAGAGTTCTTACAGAATTTAACCTTGTCTAAACATTTTAAATGAATTTTGGAACAAAATGGGTTTGAATTTTTTTATGTGGCAAATCCAAGCTTTTCAAATGGCAAAATTTGAATGCAGTAGTTTTCTTTCCTCCACCATCAAAAGGCTTTCATACTGAGAATGCTTAAGAAAGTCTGTTCTTGGTAGCCTTCCTTAATAACTGCTTCTTCTTCCTGTGCAGGAGACAGTATCCATGCTCTTTTTGTGTGTAGGCTCATGGCTCTGAGTGAATGAGGCAGATCGCTAAATCTGGCATGACCAAAGCATGCATTTTATTAATTTATTGATGGAAAAGGTAGTAGGGGAAGCACAGTGGAGAAAGACAGTCTTCTTCTTTGGTGATCACTCAAAGCCAAGTAAGATTGTCTTCCATGAACATGGTCTTAACAGTGAGTCTGTAAGTGACTGCGGAGGCCAATTCTGGATCCACATGTCCTTCCACAGTGAGGACATAGGTTTCTGGATGGGAGTTGATCACAGTGAGGGTTTGCCAAATGTGCCTTCCTCTTAGTACGTTCTCCGTTTTGCCCTTAGTTTGAACATCTTCAAAGTCCATGATACCTTTGCTAAAGGTTGTTCTCCAATTGGAGCACTTGCAGGCCAGTGTTTCTCAATTGTCGGTGTTTATACTATTGTTTTTTAGATTTGCCTTGAGATAGTCTTTAAACCTCTTTTGTTGACCATCAGCATTACACTTTCCATTTTAAAGTTCGAAATAGAGTAGTTGCTTTGGAAGATGATAATCAGGCATCCGAACACCATGACCAGTCCACCGAAATTGATGTTGAAGAATCATTGCTTTGACACTAATGATCTTTGCTTCTTCCAGTACAGTAGCAACAGATGGAGGCTGTAGATCTTTTAAGCTGATGGAAGTACTGTTGCTGTCCAAGGTCTTGTCTGGATCTTCAGGCCAAACCACGTAAGATGTGGAAAATCAATAACTGGATCTCCTGTTCTTTTCATTTTAACTGAAAATCAGCTGTGGGGTTCAGGCAGTCATGAGAAAATTCAAACCACACCTCCCAGACTAATACATTGGTTAGAATGAAATTAGACTTCAGATTCCATGTGTCTTTGAATTTTCCGATAAAGTTCTTGACTAAAAAATAAAGCACCAAGACGCATTAGTAATACACATTCTAGGATAAATATGTACATTGAGATAAAATATGAGTAGTAGTCAGCTAGGTTTCACTCAGAGTAGACCCATTGAAACCAATTCCTTTCAATAGGTCCATTTATTTCAAAAGGTCCACTCTAAGTAAAGCTTAGATGCATACCACCTTATTTTAATACAATTTTTATATGGATTAATGGATTAATTTTTTATTATGCATTAATGGTAATGTGGAAATGTAACAGAATGGATTTCTGAATGAATATATGCTAAATTAACACAATAAGAGCACTGCTGGATCAGACCAGTGGTCTATTTAATCCAGCATCTTGTTTCACAGGGCCTGTGCAATAGCCCTCTCCCCATTTGTGAGTCCTAGCAACTGGTATTTAGATGCATATTTCTTCTGACAGTGGAAGTAGAACATAGCCTTTGAAACTAGTAGCCATTGATATTCCATGAATTTGTCACAGCCTCTTTGAAGACATCCATCAATACTTCTAACTGGAGTGAATTTAATGAACTAGCAATAAACTGATCTGCCCAGACCTTGTTTTGGGTCCAATCCTAACCACATTTTCTTGAGAATAAGCCCCTTTCAGTTATCTACATTGCAAACCTGCAAATGCGTAATTGATTTCAATGAACTTGGAATAATTGTTGCACTCTGAATAATGTAAGTTGCTGCTCATTTCTCATATGGATTCTGTAATCAGCCTCTGTTGCATGAGGAATTCAGTGTCACTGATTCCAGTTAGTCTACTACCTATATAAAATGCTTTACACTTTAGTCTGCTATTCTACTAATTCTGCTATTCACATTTGTATTAAAGTGAAGTGAAATGAACTGTATACTGGACAATCAATTCAAAATTCCAAGTGTTATTTTTCTTGACTTGCATAGCTCATTTGGTAGAGAAGGAGAGTGTGATTCTCCATATAGTAATGGTGATAAAGATAATAGATTTCCTGTTGGTCATTTGACACTTGTGAGTAATTCATAATACACTATTTTGACAACAGAAATATATTTTGCCTTCAACACCTGTGTATTAAAATCTTATCTGGAGCGTCCAGTTTTGGTTTCTCGCATTTGTATTTTGTACTTTCTGTGTCCACTGTTCAAAAGAATTACAAGAATAACTTTGCTTAGGCATTACAATGCCAGACATGTTCCTACAAAAGTCGGGTTCCTACAAAGCCAGGTTTCTCTATAAGGGAGGGTCAAACTAGGGCCACATCTGCAGTATATATATTTAAAGAAGTACCATACCACTTTAAACAGCCATAGCTTCCTGACAAGAATCTTGTGAATGTCAGTTTCTTAATGGTGCTAAGACTTGCTAGGAGGCTCCCAGAAAGTTGCATTTCCCAGAATCCCCTTAGAAGCGAGATCGACCATTAAACCGCTCCACGAATAGGGGTCTCATAGCAGCTCTCAGCACTCTTAACAATCTGCAGTTCCCAAGATTCTCTGGGGGAAACCATGACTGTTTGAAGTAGCATAATAGTGCTTTAAATCCATAGTGCAGATCGGGTCTTGATGTGATAAGGGAAGTAGGAGCACAGAATTCCAGGGTTCCTTGGGGAAAGCCACAACTGTTAAAATGGCATGCTTTAAATATCTGGTGTTGATATGCCCTATGGTAGTATTCATGTAATTACAGTACCTCAAGGGAAGTATTGAGTAGCACAATAGAACTTACTCGCTCAAGAGGGTTGAGGAAACCCTAAGAATAGATTTAGGGATTGTGCAGCGAGGAGCACACAGGGAAAGGAAGAGGGAGGAGAGGTTCCATTGCATAGCTAAAAGTCCTTGCAATGGCAGAACAGTTATTTGGAGACCACCATAAATAAATATTCAATTGCCAAATATTCATTTTTATCTCAAGAGCCCTGCTGGATCAGACCAAAGGTCAATTTAGGACACTGGTACCCATCACGATGGGACGCAGGTGGCGCCTAGGGCTTGCTGATCAGAAGGTCAGCGGTTCGAATCCCCGTGATGGAGTGAGCTCCTGTTGCTCCTGCCAACCTAGCAGTTTGAAAGCACGAAGTGCAAGTAGATAAATAGGTACCGCTCCAGCGGTACCCCATGATTGGGGATGATGGGAGTCACAGTCCCAAATATCTGGAGAGCAACCATATCGGATACCTGATCTTGTCCCCAACAGCTGCCAGTCAGATACTGCAAGGAAGCTACAAGCAGGGCATTTAGGCAATATTTCTCCCCTGCATCTTCTCCCCAGCAATTGGCATTTAGAAGTCTAGTGCCTCTGGTTCTGGAGGTTACATTTAGTTGTCATGAGTAAGAGCTGAGTGTTGATAGACATGGGATTTACTACTGTGCTACTTAATGCAGGTGCACAGTAGCAACTGATATTTAGATGCTGTTTAGTGCAGCGCATGCGCATGTGCACACACACAGTGCAGTTGCATATAATTTTGATCTGATGCAAAATATGCCTACAGCAGAAATCCATATTTTAGTTTTTCTCTCTCTTTTTCATAGCACCAGTCTTAGGGCAATAGCTTATCTTCCATCTAGCATGCCACCAGGGGAACCAAATTGGATTAGCAAAAGTTTTATGCAAAACTTCCAAAAATTACTCCTGAGATGAGCTGTGTTCCATAATTGCTATCCTAGGGGACAAACAGACTGTTCAAAATATGCCAGCTGCACATGTTAAAGCATTTAGCAGCTCGCCAAATTGCATTAAAGAGCTATCACAATGCTCTTCATTAACTATTTATTACACCAAATGTATTCTCTCTTTCTCCCCCATCTCCTACACATGTGTGTGATGTGTGCGTGATATATAATATAATTTAATATGAATTAATGCAATGTAAAGGGACGTGGGTGGTACTGTGGGTTAAACCACAAAGCCTAGGACTTGCTGATCAGAAGGTCAGTGGTTCAAATCCCCGCGACGGGGTGAGCTCCCGTTGCTCGGCCCCTGCTCCTGCCAAAGCACGTCAAAGTGCAAGTAGATAAATAGGTACCGCTCTGGCGGGAAGGTAAATGGTGTTTCCATGCACTGCTCTGGTTCACCAGAAGTGGCTTAGTCATGCTGGTCACATGACCTGGAAGCTATACGCCAGCTCCCTCGGCCAATAAAGCGAGATGAGTGCCACAACCCCAGAGTCGGCCATGACTGGACCTAATGGTCAGGGGTCCCTTTACATTTACCAAATGCAATGTAATAAATTGTATTTAGTGACGTTTTGGAGGCCTAGATATCATATGAGGTCTACAGCTGTACAACAGGATCAGATGTAAGTTATCAGTTTGGGCAGAATAGTAACTTTTTACCTGTGGCTGGTCTGCTTGCTGCCTGTTCCCAAAATCTGTGTACATGGTCAAGGAGTAATAAATGTCCTTTGGACTCCTCTCCACAGACACAGCCCAAAATGACCATGAATCATTTGTTCTAGATAGATAGCAGAGAATGGACAGCAGAACTGGCGTCCATCACGCTAATTTCAACAAAAGACCTATTTTTTAAAACATTTGTGATAGCTTGCAGTGATGCAGTAAAAAGAAGAGAAAACAATGTTACAAAATGAGTATGGCTTTCTTCAAGAACCTGTCACTGCGGTTGCTTCCAGGGAGACTTTGATCGTGACTTTGCCAATCAGATCCCACTTAACCCTGAAGACCTTTGAACTGGTTAATTTATAAACAACTGGCTGAGCTTAAAACTGCTTGCAATAATAAGGACTAAATGGGATGAGCTAGGCAATTTCTGCTGCTGGTGCATTAAGAATTAAGAGGGCTGTATAATCAATACTGAGACCACTATCAGCAACAAACATCTATTCCCACGTGAATGGTTTGCCTGATTGGCCACACAGACAAAAGGTTTCATTTAAGCATGATTTAAGACTAGCTGATTAGTGCGAATACAGATGTGCATTAAGACACTGCTGACGCCTGTTACAGATTATCTGGAATGGGCTGGCCTTTGGCTTAACTAACATTTTGCCAGCTTTAATGACCTTAATGAATTGCATATTCCGTCTTTATCAGCTTTGTGGGCGATTGTCCATTTGGATGAAAGTATTGTTTATAGCAAGTAACAAACACCATAGTCTTATTGTTGGCAAGTGCTTTAGGATTTCTTGCCAAACCTGAAAATGGGATTTGGGGAAGCTCTGATAAGGGAGGGTGGGGTGAGGGAGAGAGAGAAGAATGAAAGGAAGTTGGTGGTTGGCCCAGACTTTTGAAGATCCTTGGGAACTCTGGAGTTAGTTTATTAGACCACAGAAAGAAAAAGTGATGAGTTTGCAACTAATTAGGGTTGATGCTGCATGCAGCTTGTTTAATGTGGAAAGTGGTTTATGTTTCAAACAGGAAATGGTACATTACAGTGGTACCTCGGGTTACATACGCTTCAGGTGACATACGCTTCAGGTTACAGACTCCGCTAACCCAGAAATAGTGCTTCAGGTTAAGAACTTTGCTTCAGGATGAGAACAGAAATCATGCAGCGGTGGTGCAGTGGCAGCAGCAGGAGGCCCCATTAGCTGAAGTGGTACCTCAGGTTAAGAACAGTTTCAGGTTAAGAACGGACCTCCAGAACGAATTAAGCACTTAACCCGAGGTACCACTATATTTCCTGTTTTATGCATGGAGAATTGAGAATGAGAAGTCATTATTCTGGAGCTATGCAGGTATCAAAATGCAAGTCATACAGATTCACATCCAGGATTCTTCTCAATGTACTTTCCCACTGAATTCCTATTAAACCTTCCCATTGAAACCAAGGGATCCATATGATTGCTCAACTTTGGCTGGGTCATTCTACTAGGGTAGAACTACATGTTGCAGGAGTCATGGGGCTGCTACCAAAAGTGTCAACCTTATGTCAAATGGCTACTGATGGGAGTTTCTATCTTGCAGCAAATAACAGTTTCATGGGGTAGCTTTTGACCGGACTGTGGCAGAGGGGTGTTTACGCTCCCTGTGGGGCCATGTCCCAAGCCCATTTGGGAACCCCATGATAGCTATTTAAAGTTTATAACAGTGCTAATTACCTCTTTATACACACACAAAAATGATTTTCTGTTGCTTTATTTGGAACATTTACGGTATGTCCTCACTTTCTTCTGCCATTGAACTTGGCAAGGTTCTCAGGTGGTCTTCCATCCAGGCATGGACCAGAATCGAGCCTGCTCAGCTTCAGCAACATGGTTGCACCTTGTGCCTCACTGCAAATAGGCTAATACAGAGCTAGAAAACGATCAGAAAAGGGCAACCGAAAGGATCAAGCGGATGAAGCAACTCCATTTAGGGCTTTTTAGTTTAGAGAAAAGGCAAGTAAGAGGAGATATGATAGAGGTGTGCAACGTTATGCATAGGGATAGAGAAACGTCCCATCCCCCCTTTCTCATAACACTAGAACTCATGGACTCTCTAGGGTGCCAAAGAAGAGAGGAAAGGAACTACCAAAAGAGAGGGCATAAGATGAGTCACGTACCAATTTATGTGTATAGATGCAGATTTAAAAACAATTACTATAATCAAACAGAAATACAGTGGTACCTCGTGTTAAGTACTTAATTCGTTCCGGAGGTCCGTTCTTAACCTGAAAAAGTTCTTAACCTGAAGCACCACTTTAGCTAATGGGGCCTCCTGCGGCTGTTGCGCCGCCGGAGCAAAATTTCTGTTCTTATCCTGAAGCAAAGTTCTTAACCCGAGGTACTATTTCTGGGTTAGCTGAGTCTGTAACCTGAAGCGTATGTAACCTGAAGTGTATGTACCCCGAGGTACCACTGTACAGTACATTCCACCATAGTGACCTGGTGAAATGTGCATGTCTGCTCAGTGTACTGTCCTGGCACAAACTGTTGATTGGCAGCTTTGAGGCCCCTCCTGCTCTCCCTTCCTAGGGTTCTTTACCTTTAAAGTGGACTTTGATACAAGTTCAACAAAGGACTTCAAATATAGAGGACCCTCCTCTATAAAAGTAGCACATGTAGCTGCCCTACCTGCTCCAATAGTCTGCATGTGACCCACTTCACATGATTTAGGTGCCTGTCTTTCTTTTCCTCCTTCTTCTAGTTTGGCACAAGGCTGGTGGTGTTTTTTCGTTTTGCTTTTTTTACAAAACAAGAAAGCTTCCAAATAATTATTGATGTAGTTTGAAAATCTTTGCATGTGGTAAAAAAAAAAATACTTCTACCACTAATCATTCTTCCTAAAGTAAAAGAGATGCAGCAGACTGAAATATATTGGCTGGAAAGAAGAACACTCACGCATTACTGATATACTTATGCTCCAGGCACATAAATTCCTGTATCGTCCTTGGCAAGTGTCAAGTATGGATATGAGGATAAAAGAATAAATCTATACCTAAGCAAAGATTTTTCCTCAGCTTTGGAAGGTTTTTATGAAATGCTCCAAAGGGAGTACGCTATAATGGCTTTTTTTTTAAAAAAAAAAAACAACAACCCATAGCATTGTGCTTGTGTGTGTGAGCCCTTGTTCCTGTTTATCAAAAAACCCAATGCTGATGTTATAGAGTCCTATGTTACAACTTAACAAGAGCCCTGCTCAGGTGTTCAAAAGTGTGTGATGGGATAAAATGTGTAAGGGGCATGAGGCACATGTGCTGGCCCTGCCCGCAATATTGGTGTCCCGGCCTGCCCTGCCCCTTCCCTCCCTACATTCAGCAGGAAGATCAGAGGAAAGCTTGTAAGTACATTCTGCTGAGTGTGATAAGAAGCCTCCTATGGAATGTGAGTCCTGATAGATCTCATTTGTGAGAAAGCGTCCAAGTCCACTCAGTCCCATGCAAATACTAGCCTTCAGGGCCCTTCAGGAATGTCTGGGATGGAGTGGGCAGGGGCAGGAATGCTAGAGGCGGAGCCATCACACATGACCCAGCATTCCTGCACACTCTATGCTCTCACATGTACTTGGGTGTCAGGGACTGGCCAGATGAAGGGGAGTCGTGGGAGGCAGCAGCCGGGGAAACCCCAAGGGAAACCCCAGAGGAGGAAGACTCAGAGCCAGGGGATTGACACTGATGAGAGGTCAGAGGGAGAAGATTGGGAGGAGGTGCCGGTTATCAAAGGGGCAGCAGGGTTTAGTGAGCAGGAAGAGCCTGTGACAGGGAGCAGTTCAGACTCTGAGGCTGAAGCAGAGGTGGGGTCAAGAGACTGCCGAATAATCCAGGGAGTCTCCTTGCTTCCACTGCCTATTCCCTTGTTCTGAGTGAGCCAGCAGCAACAGGAGCAAGGGGAGGCAGCAGCCTGCACCTGCACCTGCAACTGCCTTTGCCTTTGCCTCTGCATACTGGCACTTACTGGGTTCAGTGAAGGAAGCCAGTGGTTACAAGAATAAGTTGGGAAGGCCCTACTGAAAACCTCTTGCCCAAGGGTCTACCATAAGGTGGAGCTGGCACAAACGCCACTCTCCCTCAGTCTAATGACTGAGGTTTGGAGGAAAATAAACATCTCAGCACACCCAGTTCTCATCTCCAATGGCCATAGTATATAAATTGATACACTACAGTATGCACACTAGGTATGGATAAGCCCACTGCTGTCCTGCTTCTGTAAATTAGGAAATCCACTCCAGATCTTTCTGTGTGCATGCATCTGTGAACTGTGCTCCGGGTTCATGTGTTAGTTTGCTTAGTGAATATGATTGGCTAATAAATTCTAATGCAGGAACCACTGCCCTTTGTCAGATGTCTTCAGGAGACACAGTTGCCAAGGACTACAACCTGTATAAATCTGCTGGAAAGTTTCTACCAGCTCCTATTATTGTGTTACTGATGTCCTTCTGTGTCAATAGTGGGATTAAAAGCTTAATGACATCCATTGTGGAACACAAAGCTTATATTTTATGTCTTTCACTTCCAGAGGCTTGCCTTATTATTTTCATGCAAAAGCCACAAGCATTGCCTGCTTGACCTTCCTTTACAAGTAGCAAAGGAATCGTATTTCATTAATTTATATATACTGAATGAGAGCATGCAAAATCTATTCAGTGCTATTTTTGCATTATGAAATTGGAGGATTTGGAAGGGATTTTCCTGGGCCAACTTGTCCAACAATCTGCAGTGAAAAGTATTATCTGGACGTTAGTCCTGACTGCCAGTTTCCTTTCCAGTGTTGGGAAGGAGATTGGGAAGAAAAGTTCCTCAGGGTGCAATGTTTCTATTGCCCAGTTGCAATTACAAGTGGGCACTTGCTCCTGGTATACTGTTTTGCGAGTGGTTGGCATCCTCGTAAAGAACAACTCATCAACAATCCATGTGCTCAGGGTGTTGATTGCTCTTCGTCTAGATCAGGGGTCTGCAACCCGCGGCTCCGGAGCTGCATGTGGCTCTTTTACACCTTTGCCGCGGCTCTGGGGCGGATACTAGCGAGGGGAGGAGGCGCATTGTGCGCCGCGACACTCCCCACTGTGGCGGGCACTGTACTGGCTGTGACATCGCATGGGGGTGGTGCGTACGTTAGTCACTCACCGTCCCGACGTCACCTTCCCACCTGCCCGCCCGCTACATTGTAAGGGGCACGTACGCTGCTCACTGCATTGAAAGGGGGCATGTATGCTGGTCACTGTTTTGAAAGGGAGTGAAGAACATACACACACAAAAAAGGTAACTTGATAAATTTTACGTTTATTTCTATGAGGAGGAGTAATTCTGAGGGGTCAAACAAAGAAATAATAAAAAAGTGACAAAAAAGTTATTTTTATAATGACGAGTTTTGCGGCTCCCAGTTTTTTTTTTCTTCGGAAACGGGTCCATGTGGCTCTTTTTGTCTTAAAGGTTGCAGACCCCTGGTCTAGATGAAGAAGCAAGTTCAAGACTGTCGGCACAGCTGCAGTCATGCAAATAGAGAGGAGCTGCTTTAACTCTAATCCCTCCAATAGTATGTATTTCATTTATTTATTTATTTATCTTATACTATTTATACTATATTTATATATACCAGAAGGATTTTGTTGGCCAAGAACTGGAAAACACAAGAAGTGCCAACAGTGGAGGAATGGCAGATGAAGATGATGGACTTTTGGGAGCTAGCCAACCTGACCAGAGGAGTCTGCGACCAGAAGGAGGAGGAGCACCAGGAGGAATGGATGAAATTTTAAGATTATTTAGCTAAATATGTTAAGATAATTTAAATAGAAATATTTGCAAGTACCAGATTGGCTTAGGATTTAAATATGTGATGTTATAGAAAAATATGTTTAAAGTTGATATGAAAAGAAAGAAAGATGTTAATTGACTGAGTAAATTTTATGAGAAATTAGTTTTGGAAAACTGTTACAATGAATAACAACAACAAAAATTCCTTCCAGTAGCACCTTAAAGACCAACTAAGTCAGTTCTTGGTATGAGCTTTCGTGTGCATGCACACTTCTTCAGATACACAGAAGTGTGCATGCACACGAAAGCTCATACCAAGAACTGACTTAGTTGGTCTTTAAGGTGCTACTGGAAGGAATTTTTTTTTTTGTTTTGACTATGGCAGACCAACACGGCTACCTATCTGTAACTGTTACAATGATATACATTGAAACTTAGCCAGGGGGATTCGAGGAAGTTGCTTAACAATGTTAACAAAAGTGGAACTATTACAGTTAGGATTTATGTTTGTTTGTTTGTTTGTTTATGTTTGTTATAAATTTGGAAAATTAATACAAAAAACTGGAAAAAAAGAGAGAATGAGGAGAATGGTGGTGATTGTAAACAAGATGTCCCTCTTTGTTTATGGGTTTAATGTATATATTTCTATATTGTTTCTCTTGGCTTCATTTGATATTTTATATGGTTTTAATATGCACATTATATCCTGAAGTGAAAGATGGAGCAGGGCAGAAATTTTATTCCTCTTCTTAAGATAAAATATAATGATAAGTTATCTTGAACTTCTCTCACTGTGGGATATAACACCTCCCCCCCCCCATCTCAGGTAATTACATAGCCTCTGGTAGCACTTCTGTACATTATTAATGTTGCTTATTGCTTCACACAACATTTAGTTCTTGAATCCACCCACATCAATGCTAGTTGCTGCTTGGTCGATTTTGATGACAAAAATAACAAATTGGAGGTATAGTGTTTGTTTACACAGAGCACATTAGGCTGGTAGTTATCAAATAAGAACTGTATTACCACCTTAAATTACGCTGAAAATAAAATCAATAGCTTATTTAAACACTAAGCAAACCCTCACAACAACCACAAATATTGCTCCAGGAAACACAGCAGCAACTTTTAATATGGAAGGATGCGGACAAGCTCACAAAAAGAAATTTCAAAGGGAAAGAATGCAGGGGGGGAAAGGCTAGCTTTAGGGAAGCATGATTATTTATTCAATCTACATGCAGCATAGTTTGTTTGTTTTTCATCCTTTAAAGTGCTTTATAATACATAATAAATATGTGTGTACATGTCTTCGTTTCATTGTGATGCAATGGCAGCTCCTGAATTCCAAATGCCCCTGAATTGTTTTGACAAAGCACTTTAGGTTATAACAGCTCTACCTGGTAAACTGACAGTTCATCAATAGCACAAGCTGTGAAAAAATAGTTTGCATGTAACTCAGAGCACCATTTTGGGTCTCCAGTGAACCTCAGCCTGCTTGTTCCAAAGTGTTTTGTCTTCCGAGTCAAAAGGTTTTGTGAAAGTTCCCACATGTGCCTGTTGGCAGAGCTTTATGGTTCCCAACCAGAATATGATTGAATTATTAGCAGTGTCAGTGGATTGTGGTACTACTGATAATGGACTTTGGCTGATAATCAGTGGGCACCCGAGTCTTGGGTATGTTTCCTGTACTCATTCTTCATTTATCATTGAGGCAAGGGATCTATCCAACAGGGCAAGGTTGCTGACACAGCAGGGGAATTCACCAAGCGGGTAAATAGACCAGAAATCTGACATCAAGGACCTAATCCAATGAACTTTTGCAACAGCCAGGAAACAAGTTAAAGGTTTCACAGCTCATTTTTCTGCCCCACCCTTTCCTGGAGCATTTGTGATCCAGGATATACTTTGTTTCATTATTCTTCTTCCCAATTCAGGCTCAAGAGACAGCAGGCCTTCTGCTACGGAAGATATACTGCACAGTAGACTGGTCTGCGCTTTGACTCAGACTGACGACTGTTCATGCTCCTGGATTCCTGTGGATTATTGAGGTGAGCCTGCAGCTAGGCTGTGTGACCAGTTGGATATGTTAGGTCTCCCCCATTCTGCAGACTCCTTAAGTGTGTGTGTGTGTGTGTGTGGCAGTTTGGGGGTGTTTATCAGGGACCATTGACTCATCTTGGTCCTGATATGGGCTGGGGCTGGGCTCTGCCTCCTTTGAGGAAGCCTCAACTAGTTCCAGATGGGTTTTGAAAGGGAGGTCATGGGACATGACAATACAGTGCCAATGGTTGCTCAACCTCAGATGCACGATGGGCATCCACTTATTATCAGAACACAAAACATTTATTGGACACAAATAAGTAAATATAGCTCAGGAGGGGACAGGATCTTTTCACCAGGCATGGGGAAAAGTCAATAGCTCAATAGTATAGTATATGCTTTGCATTCAAAAGCTTCCAGGTTCAATCCTGATTCCCCAGCATCTCCAGGTAGGACTGGGGATGTCCCCTGCCTGGAATTCAGAAGAGCCACTGTCATTCAGGGTAGACAATACTGAGCTCCATGCAGTATAAGGCAGCTTTATGTGTTCTTATGGTCAAAACTGGCTTCCTCATCACTCCTCCAGAAGGGGCTGATAGAAGCAAAAGGGACATACTGCTGGGAAAGGCAATGATGGTAAGTAAATTTCCAAAGCACCCACCTCCCTGTAGCTTCAGTTGTTCATGCTGATTTTACTCATATTAACTTTTATATTTGTTCATGCGTGCCAAGGTTATCTCACTTAAAAATCAATCAATCATCAATGAATCAATCAATCAATCAATCAATCAATCAATCCAATTGGCCCTTCAAGGCAGCTGTCCTTTGTTGGTGTACAGTGACTCTGGTACCTGGATAGGGAAACCACAATGCATCCACCATGTTGTTGTTGTTTAGTCGTTTAGACGTGTCCGACTCTTCGTTACCCCATGGACCAGAGAACGCCAGGCACTTCTGTCCTCCACTGCCTCCCGCAGTTTGGTCAAACTCATTCGGGTAGCTTCAAGAACACCATCCAACCATCTCGTCCTCTGTAGTTCCCTTCTCCTTGTGCCCTCCATCTTTCCTAACATCAGGGTCTTTTCCAGGGAGTCTTCTCTTCTCATGAGGTGGCCAAAGTATTGGAGCCTCAGCTTCAGGATCTGTCCTTCCAGTGAGCACTCAGGGCTGATTTCCTTAAGAATGGATAGGTTTGATCCACCATAGCTCATCTGTTTTGTTTGTGGATAATGTACCGTATATGCATCAGTGAGACCAAACGGAATGCTCAGATGAAAAGCCACAAGGCAGATTCCATGTGTTGCTCTGCACTCCTGTAGACTTGGCAAAATGGGCACAGGAAATGCTGGTGAAGGCCTCAGTCTCCAGTTTTTGTTCTAATCTAAGCTTAATATATGCCAAGGCTTTTGGGGGAACTGAGCAACGAGGCTTCCTGCTGTTCTGTTGCACTGAACAGTATCTGATGATGCTGATGCTTTATTTCGCCCAAGGATAGAAATATAGCAAACTGACACAGTGGGTTAAGGGCTGATGATGTTAGACTGGAGACTGAGGATACCTATTAGCATTACTCAAGCTAATCACCCCTTAAAGGGGGAAATCATATCTTGCCTTTTATCTGCCAAGGCTCTGCTGTCAACAGAGATTTAAAGACATCGCAATATTATACAACGGCAGCCTGCGTAAGTGGCCTGATATGGTGTACACAGTAAAAGAACACCCAAGGCTATGATAGCAACAGACGTTTGAAGTTAAAGCAGAGTTCAAAAATACCTGATGAGTGTATTGCAGGAGATGCCTCCTCATCCATGGTTGAACAATTAGGCCTCTATAAATAATTCATGCAGATTTAAACCTTGTGCTGTTTCAGGGAGACTTTCCACCTTATTTAGGTAGGTAGCCGTGCTGGTCTGATGAAGTCGAAATATATTAAAAAATTTAAAAATTATCCAGTAGCACCTTAGAGACCAACTAAGTTTGTTCTTGGTATAAGCTTTCGTGTGCATGCACACTTCTTCAGATACACTGAAACAGAAGTCATCAGACCCTTATATATAGTGGGAAGGTAGGGTGGGGTTTTTCTCAGGAGGGTAGTAGGAGATGGGTGATTGACTCAATGAGCATGGTAAACCTGTTGACAACTGTTAATGACTGCAATTTGTCCTACAGGAAAAAGCAAGGGATAGTATGCATATGTAATGAGACAGGAATCCAATTGAGTCAAACACCCATCTCCTACTACCCTTCTGAGAAAAACTCCACCCCACTCTCCCAAGAAATGTGAATGCACATGAAAGCTTATACTAAGAACAAACTTAGTTGGTCTCTAAGGTGCTACTGGATATATATATATCGTCGCCTAGACACCCCAACTTTTACACGGGAAGACACCCGAGGACACCAAAACCTGCATTCCTGTACCCGTGAAAATCTACGAAAGCAAATATCTTACCTCTACGGGGAGGAAACCTTCCAGCTGACAAGAACCTACGAGAAACTAGAAGTCCGAAGAGCCACCATCTTATGTGATCTCTTGTTCCTACGCAACTGCCGAGACAACAAATTAATTCCCACATGCTTCCAACTTAAATTCCATTCTAAAACCCCAGCCACCGAAAGGATCCTGAAACGAACTGAACTATCCCTAATCAGAAACGAACTACACAAGAAAAGATACCTACTAGACCAAACCAACAAAGATCTACTCACTCTTCACCTCAAACTCTGTAACAAAATCCACCCTGCACTCTGGGACAAATGCAAACAACTAGCCGTCTGGAGAGCTGAAACGGAGACCTCACATAAGACAGACACACACACCAACAAACTCCACAAACTAGAGAAACGCCAGAAGCCCGGCCACCCTCCACAGCAACCCATGAAACAAACAGTACATAACATATCAGACAGGATCCTCACCACAACTGAAACCAAAGTACTCTCCAAAGGTTTCAACTTTGCAGTCGCCCCGAGACGCATCCCCACGGAAAACATCATATGCGGAGTCGAAGCTAGCCTAACCAAATTCAACCCAGATGAAGCCAATAAAATCAGACTTGAAGTCACCAACATCCTCTGCTCCAGCAAACCACCCAGAAGCAATTTACACAAAGAAGAACAGAAAGCACTCACCAACCTGAGGAAAGACAACAACATAATCATTCTCCCAGCAGACAAAGGTAATGCCACAGTGGTGATGAACACATCGGACTACCAAGCAAAACTATCAAAGCTACTCCAAGATCCTGCCTACAAACCTATAAAAACAGATCCCACCACCTATCTGGAAAAAACCACCAAATCCAAAATAAAAGCCTCTCCTATCAGTGAAGAAATCCAGCTAAGAATCATCCCCAGAGAAAAATCATCCAGATGCCCCAAACTCTACGGCCTCCCCAAGATACACAAAGAAGGAACACCACTCAGACCAATAGTCAGCTCCATAGGCTCACCTCTACAAAATCTCGCTAAATTTCTCGCCAAGCAACTTCAGCCCTATGCAGAATCCATCTCTTCACACGTACCAAACTCCTTCCAGTTCATAGAAACAATAAAGAAGCAAAACCTACATCCTAATGACCTACTTGTGAGCTTCGATGTTGTATCTCTCTTCACACAAGTGCCCATTAATGAAGCCTTGACAGCTATTCAAAACAAATACAATCCCCCCGAATACATCTTGGACCTGACCAACCACTGCCTAACCAACACGTACTTCATCCACAATGGACAAAGTTACAAACAGATAGAAGGAGCACCTATGGGATCACCCCTCTCACCGGTCATCGCAAACCTGTACATGGAACACTTTGAAACCAATGCTTTAGACAAGTCAGAACACAAACCCAAACTTTGGCTCAGATATGTTGACGACACCTTTGTAATTTGGCCACACGGGAAGGAAAAACTGGATAGCTTCCTCACACATCTCAACAACTTACACCCCAAAATACAATTCACTATGGAAATAGAAGCCAACAACCAACTTCCCTTCCTTGACGTCCTAATCTACAAAAAACCTGATGGCTCCCTAGGACACACTATCTACCAGAAAAAAACACACACCAACCGCTACTTACATGCACAATCACACCACCACCCTGCACAAATAAACTCCGTAGCCAAGACTCTCATCTCCAGAACCAAACGCCTGGCTGACAAAGACCACTTGACAACTGAGTTACAGAATCTCTCAAATGTGTTAATTGCCAATGGATACCAGCAAAACAGGATTACGAAGCTAATCCAAAAGGAAACACCCCCCAAAAACCAAGACACAGAAGAAAACAATGGCATGGCCCTCCTTCCTTATATCAAGGGCACTACAGATAAAATTAGCAAAATCCTCCATAAACACAATATCAAAACAGCCTTTTGCACCAACCAAAAAATAGCCAATATCCTCAGAAACCCCAAGGATAAAATCCAGTTGGAAAACCAAGGGATCTATGAAATACCCTGCAAAGTCTGCCCAGCCACGTACATTGGACAAACAAACAGACGAATAAATGCACGTATCGCAGAACACAAGAATGCCGTCAAAAAAGAAGAAAAAACTTCCTCTCTTTTCCAACACATGAAAGAAACAGGACACGAAATTAATTTTGCAGATTCCAAATTGCTCTTTAACACGGAACATCACCACAAGAGAATAATCATGGAAGCCATCGAGATAGAGAAACACCCTCACAACATGAACAAGCGTGACGACACATCCCGCTTGCCAGACATCTGGAAATTAGCCCTCCCCACAAAAACTGACACCAGATCCAGAGGCACACAGAACGCCAACACCAATCAACCACACCAGACCCAAACCCAGACCCTCTCCACAGATGAATTACTGACACCATCCAGTAGCCAATCCATGGTGGCACCTCCGGATGCTGCACCCCCCTGCAATCCCTACACAGATCTGGCTGACACAAGCCACAAAACCACAGCTCGCCCCTATACACGAAGCCAAGCCAAAGCACAACTAAGTGCAATACAGCCATCTTCTCAGGAAAACTCTTCACAAAGTTCAAGAGGTCAAGACACAAAGACTTTAGCAACTAATCCACACCTAATGACCCACCTAAGTGGTACTCAGGATATCACTCAAGAAATCACTCAAGGTATCTCTCAAGTAATTAAGGAACAAAAGAAGAAAAGGCACACTAGCCTGGGAACTTCCTCTCTGCCCAGAACATTGGAGGCTAGACACCACACCCCCTCTACAGTATTTATAGGAACTCAAACATTGAGATCCCGCTCTGTTCCAGTAACAAGAAGCCGAAAGCACCAGCCTGAAGATGACGAGTGAGACCTCGTCGAAACGTCGCCTAGACACCCCAACTTTTACACGGGAAGACACCCGAGGACACCAAAACCTGCATTCCTGTACCCGTGAAAATCTACGAAAGCATATATATATATATATATATGCAGGTTTTGGTGTCCTTGGTGTCCTGCATTCCTGTACCCGTGAAAATCTACGAAAGCAAATATATATATATATATATATATATATATTTCCACCTTATGTATATAAAAAGGTAATCCTACACAGGCTTCTGTAAGGCGAAGCCACCGTGAATTCAGGGGAACTTATTTCTGAGTAGACAGGCTTAGAATGGCACTGTAAAGATGTTTGGTCCTCACTCATGGACTTGCCTAAGGACCTAAGAAGAGCCTTCTTGGGTCAGGCCAAAGCCCACCTTGTTCAAAATTGGTTCTCATCACAGCTGACCAAATGCCTATGAGAAGCCCACCTGCATGACCACAGTGTTCCCCCCACTTACAATTTGCAGCAACTGGTATTCAGAGGCATGCTGCTTTTGTCCATGGAGGTAGAATACAGCTAATACAGCAATAATTTATCCACTCCTCCAATTAAAACAATTTTTTTTTCCAGTAGCACCTTAAAGACCAACTAAGTTAGTTCTTGGTTACAGATAGGTAGCCGTGTTGGTCTGCCATAGTCAAAACAAAAAAAAATTCCTTCCAGTAGCACCTTAAAGACTAACTAAGTTAGTTCTTGGTATGAGCTTTCGTGTGCATGCACACTTCTTCTTCAGTGTATCTGAAGAAGTGTGCATGCACACAAAAGCTCATACCAAGAACTAACTTAGTTGGTCTTTAAGGTGCTACTGGAAGGATTTTTTTTTGTTAGTTCTTGGTATGAGCTTTCGTGTGCATGCACACTTCTTCAGATACACTGAAACAGAAGTTTCCAGACCCTTCTATATAGTGAGAAGGTGGGGAGGGGTATTACTCAGAAGGGTGGTGGGAATGGGTGATTGGCAGATAGCTGTGATGAGCCTGTTGACGACTCTTAACGACTGCAATAGGTCTTACAGGAAAAAGCAAGGGGTGAGAAGGTGAAAAATGGCTTTGTCATGTATAATGAGATAAGAATCCAATGTCTTTGTTCAGACCAGGTCTCTCCATGGTTTTAAGTTTGGTGATAAGTTGCAATTCAGCAGCTTCTCTTTCCAGTCTATTTCTGAAATTCCTTTGTAGTAAAACAGCTACTTTGAGATCTTGTATAGAATGTCCTGGGAGATTGAAGTGTTCTCCTACTGGTTTCTCTGTCTTGTGATTCCTGATGTCAGATTTATGTCCGTTTATTCTTTGGCGTAAGGTCTGGCCTGTTTGTCCAATATAGAGAGCTGAAGGACACTGTTGGCATTTGATGGCATACACAATGTAGAGGCTTCATTTTCTAGGTCCTGAAACTTTGTTATTGCTACTTACCTCCTGCCTTGGACTCATTGTGGCACAGCCTTCTGCTCTGCTTCTTTCTAGACGCTGACCTATGCCAAATTTTGCTTGGCTGAGGTCTTTGTCCTGACATTGCAAATACAAAACCACCTCCCTCTGGCACACCATTATTAGCTTTATCCCTGACACAGCTTCCCCAGCTCATATTTTATTTCATATATTGGGAGCAGGGAATTCTCATTAGGGGCATCCACTGAGCAAAGAAGCAACTAAGCCTGCCGAAGTCTGAGTCATTTTCCTGACTGATTGTTTACCCATGTTTATCTATGCGCTGCTTCTGTGATGGGTCTTCTAATTGTAACCAGTTGTGCTGGTGCAACATCAAAGCTCATTGCATTTATGGTGATGCTGTTGTAGTTAGACAGCATCCCATGCGCTAACAAAGTAAGTCCTAGGATTATGCTTCAGTTCAGCGCAGTTGCAAAAGGATTTAAAATAGAGTTCTTGCACACACCCTTTAGCGTATACAGTCATACCTCAGGTTGAAGTAGCTTCAGGTTGAGTGTTTTCAGGATTCGCTCTGCGGCGACCCAGAAGTAACAGAACGGGTTACTTCCAAGTTTCGCCACTCGCACATGCACAGATGGAGGAGTTTGGATTTGATATCCCACTTTATCACTACCCGAAGGAGTCTCAAAGCGGCTAACATTCTCCTTTCCCTTCCTCCCCCACAACAAACACTCTGTGAGGTGAGTGAGGCTGAGACTTCAGAGAAGTGTGACTGGCCCAAGGTCACCCAGCAGCTGCATGTGGAGGAGCGGGGAATCGAACCCGGTTCACCAGATTATGAGTCTACCACTCTTAACCTAACCACTACACCACACTGGCTCTCTACACCACACAGATCTACACCACACAGATCTACACCACATCTACACCACACAGATGCTCAAAATGATGCCATGTGCATGCACAGAAGTGGCGAATCGTGACCCGTGCATGCACAGACACACAGAAGCAGGTTGCATTCTGCTTTGGATGCGAATGGAGCTCCGGAATGGATCCCGTTCGCATCCAGAGGTACCACTGTATAGCTTTACCCAATATGGATTGATGGTGAGATTACAACTCAAGGCTTTAGAAAAGGTGAGCTATTGATATCTGTGGGGAACAAGGAATCATCTTTGAAGAAGCCTGTAAGAACTTATTTCTTATCAGTATTTTTATTTTAGCATGAAACATAATTGCTTTGTTCTACCAGATTGTGCAGTTCTAATTACCCACAACATTTCTGGGTTGCCTAATAATATACAACAAAACTTTGCTGAAAAAGACAGAGGAGTTTGCAAGTCACCTTTGGTCTTTTCTTCTCACTTCCTACTGTCTCCCTTTGGTGTGCAAAAAGAATAATGAGGATTGTTCCTTTGATATGGTGTTTAGACACGTAGAACGCAACTGCTTTTTTGTGTATGATCTGTCCTACAGTGAGGGAAAGCAAACCTGCAAAGAGAGGGGGGAAACTTTGGATATTGATCTGTGAAGTAACACTTAATGTGTTACTTGACATTGCACATCTCTAGTGTAGCATTGCTGTGATGTTAAAAGTGACACAGTGTTAAATATCACAGAACACAATTTTGGGATGCCTGATGCTTTTGCTTTCTGAGAAGGAACTTACTGTTCCAAGGCACTTTCTATAAGAGTGCAGCTGGGCACGGTTCCTTATGGATGTCTGAATATATGCTTCTCTAACAAAATATTCTTATGGGACAGCTACCATATTGAAAGTGCTGCCACTGATACTTTCTCCCTAACAACCCAGTGACACCAGAGACAGTGTATTGGATAACATTTTTCACCATTTGCACTCAAAATTCACTGCTTGAGAAGCCTTCAGTCCTTGGCTTATACCCAACAAAGTCATCCTCTTAGCACAGAGATTTCAGCCTTCACAACTGGATTTCCTTTGCCTTTTTTCATGTACTTTCACACACTCGATATCCGTTCTGGGTTTTCCCCAAACCCCCCAGAGCAGGATGGGGAAAACTTAGGGGCCTGCAAGGAGGGGATTGGAAGTCCCATTGACTTCTGTTCTCATCTTGAAGAGAAGTTCTTAACTGGGTTAGCGGAGACTGTAACCTGAAGTGTATGTAACCTGAAGTGTATGTAACCCAAGGTACCACTGTATAGAATTTATAATTTATAAAAATGTTTATTTGTGGGTTTTTGAATTCAAATACCACAGGTAAGTAATAGTGCTGATACAAAAAAATTAGGTACATCCAATAGTCATAACATGTCAGGAACCAAAAATAGTAAGCTTGAAACTGGCAAAACCACCTCCCTGCCCTCCCCTCCCCTAGACCAATTGGTGTGCATCATCTGAGAAAAGAAAACATGTATGCCATGCTTAGGACTTCACAGAAAAATGTGAAAATGTTTGTGATGGTCTTTTCAATAGAAAATTGGGGTTTACTTCAAAACTAGAGAAAAGCTCATGATGAAATTCTTCACAAAATACTCATTTCTGAACATATTTTCTCTCAAAAGATGCCTTTAGGTGTATGTTTTGAGTCAAAAACTGCACTGGAAAATCCAGAGAGAACAAACATCTGAAGAATAGCTGTCTATGGGCTTGATCCCTATATGGGTGCAAATTCCTGCATTGCTTGTGGTTGGACTAGATGATCATTGGGGTCCCTTCCAACTCTGTGATTCTGAGATTCTGTTCACTAGTCTGGGAGGTGCATTTCAGGTCAGTTTGTATCAGAATGCATGGATATCGTAGCTTTCAAGTTTCCTTGCTTTCAACAGCTGATATGTGCATCCATCCCATGACCCAGCCACACTTTCACAAAAGGAAGGTTGTACCCCTTTAAAGTCTGCTTTGTGTCCTGCTTCCAAAAGATAAGCATTTAAACAGTATGTTCCGTGAAGATATCTCATTTTCATAATGTTGTTATCACACTCATTCAACAAGAGATCATTGTGTTTCCTGCTTTGTTTGTTTACGAAGTGTCAATACTGTTAGAAATTGTGCGAGGAATATAAAGCTTCCTTTTGAAAAAGGAATTGTTATTTATTTTTAATTTTTTTGGCCAGTGCTGTTTGAAAGAGCATACGCTAGGATAAACAATGTTTCCATCTCAGCATCATAGCTAGAAACTATAGCTTGTGTTGATAAGGGGATGGGTTTAAAATGGCTTGCAAGCAAAAGCCTTTGCAGCAATAAAATTGCACCTTTATTTCTTTGTATGAAAGGGAAATTAACACTATTCAGAGCTTGACCAGGAATGTTTACTATTCCTATTTAGCAACTCAGTTTCATTGTAAGCAGATATCGACAACTGCTGATTTGGAGTGTTGGATAAATATTCTGAATAGCTAATATATTCTATAAATATTAGGGCTATCAATGCATCTCAGTGAAAGATACATTTTCCATCTTTTGGCTCATGCTTTCATTCTTCATCTACTCTGGAACAGAGATGGTGGGAAGTGGGTGGCTGTCAGCTGAGCATTCAGAAAACAAAATACTGTATTAGCACTTTGTATATGGAATGGCCAATGTTTTAAGCGCAGTTTGGGCTACCAGCCTTAGCGCAGGTGTGGGGAATCTTTCTCAAGCCAAGAAAAGTTACCAGCAGTAGATGCATCCAGGGCGGACAGCCATGCCTGTAGACAGTGCAGGCCATGCTGATAAACCACCAACCCTGCTCCATGCAGCCCTCTGTGTTCTGCTTTGCAGCAGCTGCCTTACCTCAGCCGAAGGAGACCCAGTCAATCTGCAGGGTGAACAAATTCAACACACTAGGTACCCCCAGTAAGCTAAGGGATGCCCAGGGTGTGCAAGGAAGGACTACTGTAATGTCCAGGGGACTGCAGTTATGCCTTTCAAGAACCCAGGACTCAGAGAAGAGGGATTGCTGGAGAGCATGCTAGAATTGCTGCACACTGAGGACTTGGCTATACAGCTGCAAATAAAGCATTTTAGATGGCGATTGTGAGTCTTATGGAAAATTCAATGTATTTTTTAAAATGCTTTTTTTAAAACAACACTTTTTCAGAATGGTTTTTATATGTGTGTGGATTCCACCTGAATCCCTGATCTGCATCCTTGTATAGAGTAGAAATTTGCTGCCCTCCCCAAAAATTGGGTTTCAAATCTTTACTGGAAACAATCTTAAAATAGTTACAAATAAACATTACAAAATACTAAATGCATATTGTGGAAGACAGGAGTGCCTGGCATGCTCTGGTCCATGGGGTCATGAAGAGTCGGACACGACTAAACGAGTAAATAACAACAAAAATGCACATTGCTCTTAAACAGCAAGCAAATTGTTCCAGTCCTCTTTTTAGTTCTTAATACAGTTTAATAACTTTTGTCCCTCTGGTCCCAGAGAGAGATCTCATACAAGCAACTTGCTTGTATCATCATCATCATCATCATCATCATCATCATCATCATCATCATGGAGCTTTAACAACTGATTTAGTCACTGAGTTATCAGGTTTCATCTCATGCTGAGAGAGATCTCTGCTGGGGTTTCCAGGATGAATAATCAGTTAACGGAAACATCCAACCTTTTCTGCTGCATTTGCTATAAGTTAAACTTCCTGCCTAAGGCAAACCTTTCTGCATAGCATTTTATATACAATGCATTCAAACAATACCATTTTATGCATATTAACCTTATATCTTTAAGAGGGCAGAGGAAATGATTCCTCATGATGGAGCTAAATACTGTTACTCAGACTCCTGGGCTCCTGGAGGACAGACAAAATCACACTGGAGGCTAGATGTGACCTGCAAGCTGCCATTTGGCCATTCCAGTTCAATATTCTGAACTCAACCACTAACAGCTTGACTTGCTGTGGCATCATCAAAGTCTTCACTTTCCACATTTACTATGTAAGTACTTCTAACCATTGCCTATTATCTGAAGTGAAAGCAAATTTAATGTCCTGCTTGTGACAGGTCAAGCACTTGCACAAAACATCCCTTGGCTGTAATAAATCTCTTAAGACAAAACTTGCAATAGAAATGAAGGTTTGCTAAGGTGTCTTCTGCTATAACAGCACTTCCCTCACCATGCTCTCTGGAACCCAGCATCTACAGACAGATGGTGCAAAGGCCAACATATGATAGCATAACTGCGTTGGCATCCAGTGGGAGGCAAACACGAACATCTCCCACTGCTTTCACATCAGTTCCTCTACACAGCTTGCTACTGGATTTTAAGTATATCAGTTTGCATGGGTGTTGCTGAGACTTGTGGCTGCTGAGATGACTTTTTTCATGGTGCACAGATAATCTGTCACCAGCCCTACCTCCTGACCTTCCTACCTCTTTCCATTTCAGAGGAATGGCATACTCTCCAATATTTCTCAGATGAAAATAGGGACATCCTATTCCACAATAATAATCATAAAGCATAATTTTATTATTGATTCCCCACCCATCTGACTGGGTTGTCCCAGCCACTCTGGGTGGCTTCCAACACATATAACAACATAATAAAAATAAAAAAATAAAAATACTTCCCTAAACAGGGCTGTCTTCAGATGTCTCCTAAAGGTGACAGATATCTCCATACCCTCAAACATGTTTCAGATGAAAGTAGGGATTTCCTAAGGAAAAGCAGGACATTCCAGGATCAAATCAGAAGCCAGGATGGCTTCTGTAAATCTGGGACTCTCCCTGGAAAATAGGGACACTAGAAATGTCTGGAATGGCAGTGTCAGGGACTGGACTAAGGAGGAATGGTGGGAACTGCCCCCTGCTTTTTCTGAACCTTCCCAAGGGCAGGAGGACAGTATTCATTTACAACAGTGGTTTGCAGAAGGGCATAGTGGTTTGCAGAAGGGTGGCACTGTGGGTTAAACCACAGAGCCTAGGACTTGCCAATCAGAAGGTCGGCGGTTCGAATCCCCGCGATGGGATGAGCTCCTGTTGTTCGGTCCCTGCTCCTGCCAACATAGCAGTTTGAAAGCACGTCAAAGTGCAAGTAGATAAATAGGTACCACTCCAGCAGGAAGGTAAACGGCATTTCCGTGCACTGCTCTGGTTCGCCAGAAGTGGCTTAGTCATGCTGGCCACATGACCCGGAAGCTGTACGCCGGCTCCCTCGGCCAATAAAGCGAGATGAGTGCCGCAACCCCAGAGTCGGCCACGACTGGACCTAATGATCAGGGGTCCCTTTACCCTTACCTTATAGTCCTGAGGGGAGAAGCAGGGAAATACTGGGTGAGGAACAGCTAGAAGAGGAAACACCAGGAGAGAGACAGCTGGCAGATTCAGTGTCCTTGGACAGCATTCCTAACACACACACACAAACACCCCTTCGCCTAAAACTAGACGGGCTTGGAAAATGATAGAACAGAAAGCGCAATGGCAACAAACTCAGATTCCCCATATTGGAGTGCTGTAGATTAATGGGGATGGAGAGGGTGAACCTTTACTGGGAGCAATGCCTTTTTTAGAGAGATATGCAATCCTTTGTCTCTCGCTGTGATTATTAAAGAGCTTGTCTGGTAAGAATGCTTCTTTCATTTGATCTGCTTATTTACTGCCACCAGGGGAGCGATCCGATTCTCCAGTCTGACAGGCAGCCATTAACCTGTTGATAGTATCTGTTCCTCTGTAAAAACGGCAGTCTATCTTTTAACACCCATCTTAGGCTTCTTCACACTTTCCACAGTCTCATAAACTTGATTCCATTTTGAGTAGGCACTGAATTAGATGGGTCAAAGGCCCGACTTGGTACATGCCAGTTCCGTGTGCGCAGATGAAATTCTGTTTATTGTCACTCTGTTTCAAACAGTCTGTGTTCATGCAGCCAGAAGCTTTCTCTTTGCCTCTTCAATAAGTGTTTATAAACTTTATTTTACAGTCTGTATGATCCAATCTGAGGGTTGCCATCCTAAACCCGCCTTTGGAATTATGTTATATTGTGGTTCCAGGCATTTTCAGAGCTAAAGCTTACAAAAGCTTACAAAGATGGCAGCCCAGCTCCCACAGTTATGCACAAAGATGGAGAGCAGAGGCAGGAAAATGGAACCCTCCATGGAATCTGCTATAGAAGCCAACTAGAATCTACAGATTACATGCTCTGTAAGGCTAAAGTTGAACATTCCATTAGCACAGGAATCTAAGCTTCACAATGGAATGTTCTTGCCTTCTCCTCCTCTGCCTCCCATGCACCCCTAAAACTGTTATGAAGGTTCCTCCTACCCTCCTGAGCAGATTTGGGTTGTGCACAGGGGGGTGGGGGAGGGGAAAAATCCCATCGCACAAGCTCTAATCCTTCTGCTAGTGCAGATATTTAATTGCGTACCACTCTATATTGCTATCCCTGCTCCACCGCAATGAACAAAGTTTAATTCCAAGTGTGCATAGGACCATTGCAAAAGTTCCTTGTTTTAGGAGCCCATATGTGTTAGGGTAGTTACTGACGCATCACACAGTTCTGTGCCATCAGGCTATTCAGTGTGATTATTTTAAAGTCTGGCAGCCTACGGTGCCTCACACATGCCTAAGTATGCATATAAATGAATCCTAAATAGAAACTTGGAAAATTACCCCCCTGCATTTTATAATGTCCCTGTTTACCTTTACTAGGCACTTAGTTCACTTGTTTTGGCAACAGCAAAGCTGTCGCAATTAGCATATTTTTAAAAAACAAGCTGTTAAGAGTTAAGGTGCTGGTGGTTGTACTAGCAGACACTTTGTTCTGTGCTTAGTTTGTGATGGAAAAAAGTACTGACTAATAAAATATACAAGCTCCATTAAGAGAAAATAAAAGTCAGAATGTATTGGACTTTGTATTGTTGTTACGAACTTTTTATTCTTTTTTAAAAAAATTATTTTATTTATGATTTTCAATTTTATGCATTTCAATAATTTTTGAAACTGACTTCCTTCTCCCTCTTTCTGTGGTTCCTTAAATTTATTTTTTATATATTTTCTGATTATTCCAAATTAACTTGATTTACTCATTTATTCATCTAATTTATTCCATTCTTCTATAAAAGTTTGTTGTCTTGATTTCTTATTTTTTTGGCAGGTTTCGCCATCTCTGCATATTCCATAAGTTTTTGGATCCATTCTTGCTTTGCTGGACTTCTACATCTTCCCATTTTGAGGGCAACTAGCATTCTTGCCACTGTAGTTGCATGCACGAATAAATTTCTATAGAGTTTGGGTACCCATCTTATTATTCTTTTTATCCTTAGGAGAGTGAGTAGAGGATAAGTCCCTGGAGATTGGAGGTACAGATTTTATTTGGTTTAAGGTTGCAAAGTCACACCTACTGCATCCAGCTGTCCTAGACATCTGAGCAGTTTATGGGGATCAGGAAAACAAGAGGCCAGGGAGCTCTTGCACCTTTGAGAGTTGTGTAGAAGAGGAAATTTTAGCAACTTTAGTGGGAAGCAGGACATTCCAGGATCCAGTCAGGAGCAGGGATGGCTCCTTTAATTCTGGGATGCCCTGGTCAAATTGGGATGGTTGATGGATATGTTATGGCCATGCCCCGTGTCATCTGCCTTGACAATGGGGAGAAGGCATCTACATCAGCCACCGGGAGAAGCTCTGGTGGGTGTTCAGTCTTGGCATACAATTAATGTGGGCATGTTTAAGGGGAAATGTCCAGTATATGAGAGGCTGAACCAGTGCAAACAGGAACTGAACATTGTGGGTTTTTCAAGGGAGACCTTTTGTGGCCAACACAAGAAGTACTTGTAGGCACAATGGCATCTATGAGCACCACATTTTGGACCCTGCATTAGCATCTTCACATGCAGTGCTTGCAGGCCTGCACAGTTTTCCTCCAAGCCATACGTCTCTGCAATGTGAATGCTGAAGACATAGGGCCTGAATACAAATCAAAAATCCTTTAAACAGAACTCTAGTACAAGAGCTTTTTAATTACCCTGCAACCAGTATATAATATACAGTGGCGTTCACTTGCTGGCAAAGTTTGCTAATGTTCCCAGACAGGTTGGGTGATTGCACTGAATTGCCTTACAGATTTCACCTGCAGGAAACTAAGGAGGAAAGGTATAAAGACTGAAAATAGAACATAAAGAATGCAATTAAAGCAAGTGAAACGTAGGTCTTAGTTGCTAATTGTTCATAAAAAATATCATTAGTTTACAATGTGTGTTTATGCAAGAAAGGCTTCTGCAGTGCTTTTTAGTGAGTCTTTGAAGCAGTCTCCTTGGCAAACAACCAGGAAAAATAAACCTCTCCAAAACTGTAGTTTGTACATCCAGGAGAGAGGAGAGTGGGAGGGGAGGAAAGGCTGTATTGCAAAATTAATTTGAGTGAATACCAACTGAGTTGACTAACTCAAAATTCAATAAGCATCTGCAAATCTCACTTACTGTCAGCTGAGTCACCGTATGGACAGGGAAAGAGCAATTGAATCACCACCTGCTACTTTAGGTAGCAGGCTCACTGTGAATGCCTTTCCTGGCACACAAGTTTCCAAATGGGCCTGCACTTGCAGAAGGGATTTGGCAAAGGGGTAACTCATTGATGAGAGGCACCACCTACCTGGCTTCCTGCCCTCTCCTCATTAAACCAGGAGAATTCAGAACTGCTAGAAATTCCAGTTCATGTCAGTGAAGGCTTATTCTGTGTTTGACAATTCAGTTTGTCTGCCTTTGCCTTGGGTGTGAATAAAAAGGCTTTAAGAAGATAGACCCTATCTTAGCTGTCCGTGGAGAAATGACTGCCTTTCTACCTGGGATGATAGCTGATAAGAGCACCAGAAGTTCCCATTGGTCTGTCTAGCTCCATACTATCTACACTGGCTGGCAGCAGCTTTCTAATGTTCCAGAGGAATGTCTTTTTCCTCCATTTCCACAGTTTAGAGTGGGCTAACTACTGACAGCATCTTAAAAAAGAGACAGCATCTTAAAAAGTAGAGACATCACCTTGCCAACAAAGGTCTGTATAGTTAAGGCTATGGTTTTCCCAGTAGTGATGTATGGAAGTGAGAGCTAGACCATAAAGAAGGCTGATCGCTGAAGAATTGATGTTTTTGAATTATGGTGTTGGAGGAGACTCTTGAGAGTCCCATGGACTGCAAGAAGATCCAACCTATCCATTCTGAAGGAAATCAGCCCTGAGTGCTCACTGGAAGGACAGATCATGAAGCTGAGGCTCCAATACTTTGGCCACCTCATGAGAAGAGAAGACTCCCTGGAAAAGACCCTGATGTTGGGAAAGATGGAGGGCACAAGGAGAAGGGGACGACAGATGACAAGATGGTTGGATAGTGTTCTTGAAGCTACCAGCATGAGTCTTTCCAAACTGCGGGAGGCAGTGGAAGATAGAAGTGCCTGGCGTGCTCTGGTCCATGGGGTCATGAAGAGCCAGACACGACTAAACTATTAAACTACTACTACTACTACTACTACTACTACTACTACTGAGCTTCGCCTTATACCCCCCACCCCAAAACCTCCAGCCACGCATTTAGCAGCCATTCCATTTTTCGACAGAACACATATTTTTTTCCTGATCTCTGATATTTTTGTGCCCTCAGAGGATTGGAAGCCTAGTGCACAGCTTCTTTCCACTGCTGCCCTCTGCCCCATGACTAGGGATGAAATATAACACACGACTTTCTAAAAAGTGTATAGAGACCCAGCATCAATATCACCCTGTTCATGCCCGCCTTTCTCCAGGCCTCTTCTCTTGGAATGACATAGTGTGGACACATTTTAATATCCCATAACATAAGTCTGCAGGAATAGTTGATGGGTATCCAGCAGTATGGCAGACTAGACCCTTTCTGATTACACAGATTTCAGAATACAGCCACCTCAGCAATCAGCATACAGGGATAGATAGATCCCTTCAGTTCCTTCCCATATTATTTCAAGATGCTGGCACCTCTGGTTCTGGGATGACTTGAAATAATGCCCATCAGAAGTCTGAAGTCTTGAATGACCATGGTGCTGTAGCTTCTACCCCAGAGACAACTACAAAGGCTCTTACTTGAGAGTAGGAGAAGGACCTTTATTAAACCAGAGCATAATGCAGGTGCAGCAACAGGCAAAAGCTAACTCAGCTCCAGAGCTCCTACAAACAGGATGGAAGAGTTAACTGAGGTAGGAGCAAGGTCAGAATTGCAAAAGCCAAGATCTGGGCATAAAATTCAAAATTGTATGTGAGCAGTGAAGCTGTCCCAATAAGTTATCACACCCACCTGGCAAGCTCTATAGCCAAGGTAGGGCACACACCTTACTTGTGAGAATTAGCCTTGTGAGAATGTCTAGCCTGCATGTGCACACTCTGTTGAGGGGGCTGCATCTGCTTCCACCAGCAGAGGCATTGCCTAGCTCTGGAAGACAATGCCAGCTCTGTCTCCTGCTCTGAATCCTGTTCAGCCACCCCAGGCCATTGCTCTGAGTTCTCCCCAGATTCCAACAACACACTTATTGTTGTATAACCTCCCTGAAAACAAATCAGAATGAATGCTCAGTAAAGACCAGGTATAATCTAATCTCCACGTAAGCTTTGGACAAGCAAATCAGGATAAATAGGTTGTCTGAAGGCGCTCCCAAATCAAGTTCCTAATGTGAAACAAATTCCAGCCAAGTCTCAAAACAGAACCTGAAAATCCAGAGTAGAATCTATAAAACTGGATTTCATATGCATATGGATGCATCCATGTATGTATTACATGCCTTTTAGGGAAAGCTCTTGCATGGAAGCTCACCTAATATCTAATCCATACTGCTGTTCAATCCAGAGTTCCAGGCTAAAAAGAAGGCTAGAAAGAAGGGTGATGGCAACTTGAGGGTTAAAGGTATTTTGGTTTCGGTTAGAGAAAAAACAGCAGTCATTAACAAATGAGCAGTAGAATCAAACTCATATGGTCTTTAAGCCCAGTGTAGCTGTGTGGTCTTTCTATGCCTACAGCAAATGAAAGTTACACAGCCAGGCAATACGTGCCAGAAAGGAGTAATGACACAGCAATTACTTTTGTCTAACTCTCTGTTTCTGGCATGGAAATGAGATGAAGAACCAACATTGTCATCCAGTTGGCAGCCAGGAACTGTAAGCAAGCGATCTCTCGCTTGAATGCCCTGAAGGTTTCGCAGAAGAGCATTTGGCGCAGCTTCTGTACCTCCAGGAAGAATCTTTAGCTAGGTTTGGGAAACTGCATGCTGGGAGAGCATATTGTAATGTAAGCATTAGCAACAAAGGTTTTGTGTAGCTACAGATGGTGGGAGTTAGGCACAATCTGCAAAATGACAATTGCTCATCCAGTAGCTTTGTGTGTGTGTGTGTGTGTGTGTAATAATGAAATGTTAACAGAAAAACTAAGTTGAATTTGCTTTTTTTTTTTAAAAAAAGTCATTTTGGAAGCCATTTTGCAATAATGGAATACACCCATGCAACCTGATCTGAAGGGGGCCACAGACAACTGGCTTCTGAAGTGATTCTGTGCACCCCGGTGTGAGCTGTCACTTGGAAGATGGCCATCCAAATTCACCATCTCCTGTGGCAGTTGGTACATTCATGGTGCATTTATACCTCACTTCATTTATGGTTCTCACAGGCATAGCTAGGGGGCGCAGGGGGCACCACACCATGGGGGCGGCACTTACCATGCCCAAGCCACGCGTCTCTCCTGGGAGTGATGCGGTGGTTCGGACACCTGCAAGCTCCACACTGCTCGAAAAAGCAACACAGGCCTGCAGGGCACTGGAGTGGAATGGGGCTCAGGCACTGGGATTCTGGTGTGCCCTGCCCCGCCCCATGGGCCCCCCACCCCCTGGCACCTCACCCTACTCCCAGGTGCCCAAGCAGCTAGCTACGCCACTGCTCACAGAAGTGGGGCTCCATGCAAAGGCCTGCCCCCTGACCTGCGTGCTATCACTATAGTCCCCTGATGCCTGCACACTCAAACTATGCTAGAAGAAGGAATTCTCACATACTGATATCTGCATGTCCAGCTCCTCCATGCAAGGAGGAATGGTGGCCCAATCAAGGTCCTTCCTTTCATGAGAAGGTCTGTGCCCAGGAGTAGCCAATGTGGTGTCATGCTGATGTTGCTGGGCTGCAACTCTAAAAACCCCACTAGATGGCCAATGGTGAAGGATGATGGGAGTTGTAGTCCAACAACAGCTGGAGGGCATCACCTCAGATACCCTGGTCTAAAAGTATACTTTGATATGCAAATACAACTCCGGGTTAAGTTTGTGCAACTTAACATGCCCCCCCACCCCATCTGGGCATGTGAAACCCACATAGTGATAGTTTTATCTCAATGACAAAAATCAACAACAAAAATCTCCTGCCAATAGCAAAAATGCAGGTGCACAGAAAAGACTATGGAATGATTCCTCTTTTCCTCCACAGTTTAGGCTGCAATGGCTGGATATCTTATTCCCTGTTATTAAAAAGGTTTCCAAAGCCATTCCTGTTGCCAGAGGCTAACTGGGATTAGCTTCTCTCCCTGTGGCTGGAGCACGAGCCAGCTGTTTAGTACACAACGTTAGACCCAGTTAAGCTGGTTAGGGTACCATGACACATGCGCAGTCATGCACAGACGCAGACATGTATATGAAGCAACTTTGCTCCTCAATGTAGAAGCAACATCCCACCTAGGAAGTGACATCATTAAATGAAAAGTCTGAAACAATTATCGTTGCACATTTGATCTCAATCTGCAGTGGCATTAATACAGGCTTGCTATTGATCAGTCATATGCGTGTCATGCTTCACAACTGTGCCATGCTGAAATCCTTTATAATGGAGAGCCACATGGGCTTTTAGGCAGTACTGGTGGTTAATCATCCTGTCGTATCCAACATTTGTCATTCTCCGAGCAGACCCAATGAAATTAAACAGCATCCATGAAATTAGCTCCATGAAATTCAATGAGTCAACTCTGAATGGAATTGAGTTGGATGCAACCCAGAAATTCTGTCTGATAAACTTTTGCAATTGGCTATGATTGGCATGAGTATCTGGCGGACAGGGCAGTGATCTAGATTTAGAGTGCTCTTGAGATCTTTACTGAACATTAACTTTAAAGCTGCCATGAAGTTCTAAGGGGGGGGGGGGAGTTTTCACCTAATTGGACTTGCTATAGTGAAGCGGGCAAGTGTAGGATAAGGGATTAAGGATGGGTGAATCTGTCAATTTCAGTTTCTCAGTTTTGCTATACTTCTGCATCAGTTTGTGATTTTATGATTCTGTGCTGATGATTAAAAAGACTTCATGAAAAACTGTCAGCATTTAATGCACATTCTCAGGTTGCAGAGGGGAAAAGACGAGATGTGTGATGTGAAGGGTGCCCAGATCTCCTACTCTGCAGTAAGGGATTCACTGTGCCTCCTCTGAAGTAAGGATTCCTAGTTCTGTTAGGATTTCCAGTTCTGCTTGGAACCTTCCCTCAGGAATCTTATAGCTCTGTGGTACAATGTATGTTTTGCATTAGAAGGCACCACGTTTAATTCCTGGCATCTCCAGTTAAAAATAGGATAGCATATTGGAGACAGGAGACCCTCTTCTTATGGCCTTGGAGAGCTACCTGGGTGAGATGGAACAGTGGTCTGACTCATTGTGAGTTTATATGTATTCATAAAAATGAAAGGATCAAAGCAGCTGAGATTTGCACTGGGTTGGAGCCCTAGACTAGAAGTGGTATCTAGAAATCATCACAACCAGCAGTACACCAAGATTGTTCAGTCACACTGAGCTCATTTGGACATCTTTGGCTTTCAGCATGTATATAGAGCTGTTCATTATCCAAGCACTGGCAAGTCTCTTTCACTCACGCTGCAAAGTGGATGTATATTATTGCTCTCTTTGTTGTTTCTCTTAGATTAGCAAAGCACAGGTGGCATACAAGCTCCCACAATTTTCTATTTGTTTCGAGGGCACAGTTGCCCCATTGGTTCCCTTAAAAGAAGCTTAAGGGCCTGGTGTTTGAAACAAAACCACAAAAAATGAGGGTGTTGACTGTGGGTCCAGCTGGTTTACTTGCTATCAAAAGCTTTTCTTCTTTCCTAGTTAAGATTCTCCACTGTTCTTCAGTGCTTTGTAATTCTGCCTTGGCCCACAGCTCTCCCGGATTCCCCAGTGGGTGCTCCAGATGACATGCCGGTGAATGGGTTTAGCTGCTTGCTATTCCCTGTGGTCCATTCTCTCAGGTCCAGCCTGATGTCGTCTTTTCACAGGCCACTGCCCAACCATTCCTGAAGCCAGGGCTTCAAGAATTTATGCACACAGAAGGGAAAGGGGGTGGGCGCACATGTTAATGGGATTCCCTTTGCTCCCTCTCATGCCCATTCCACATAATAATGATCGAAAATGTGCCTGGAATACTCGTGATTCATGTTTCTTATTTCAGAAGAACCCCCTCATAAAAGGGCCGGTGTTATAGAACTCTTACTGATAGAAAATACTGAAGTTTGGAAACAAAGGGTTTAGCAGAAAAAGTGTGGAACATTATTATTATTTTTTTAAAAAAATATCAAAGCCACTTGACATATCTGGATGACAGAAATAGAAGTTCATCTATTCTCCTCAGATGGTGCACAGTATTTTTTTTAATACTGTGACACTTGTACAAGTGACTATAAGCCTCTTATCTGACAGCTAGGCAACAATGGGTGCTAGAATGGGATCCCACTTGCCACACTAACATCACCCAAATGAAGAGAAATGTAGAAAAAGCTAATGCATTGCTTGCGCAATATTGCTTACATAATGGAACTAAGTGAAGAGAATTTGGACAAGTGCTGCTGGTTTGAAATAAGCAAGATTCAGGAAAACTGGGTCCTTTATATTTTGAGATGTCCCCTTGCAGAAGAGTTTTTATTTTCCTTATGGGTCCATTGTTCTGTTGAGATTTAGGCTACATGCCCTTTTTATTTTCAGTATTTTTCCACAGGTTCATCCAATACAAAAACACATTTGTTTACTTAAAAAAGGGCAAAGTGCCTTCTAGAAATCCCTAGTTAATTCTCTAGCAATTAATTTTACTGACATTAAGATTAATGCTTGATGAAGGAGGTGAATATGTAACATGATCACCAGAATGACTCATCCTATACATATTATACTTGGGCACGACAGATACGTTTTCCCTAACCTATGAGCTTCGTAGGGAAACAGAACCAATGTTAGGCTTGAGGGTAAATCACTGTAGGAGATATAATTGGTACCGACAGGTAGCAGCAGTGAACAAATTCCATTCCATTGCCTGGGATTAACATTAAGGGGGACAACAAGTTCAGAGGCATCCATCAGAAGCGTCTGCAGTGGAATCTTCTAGCCATATAGGTCCCAGAGAACATAAAAGATAGATCAAGTAACATTGTAGCATCATTGAATTAATGAAGTTTCAAATGCTGGAACCAAGCAAACATGAAATATTTCTTCAGAAGCAACTGAACATGACCAAAAAAAATTCCCCTCACTTAATTTTTTAAATTTATTTTAGCTACTGCCATTGGTTGTGGTGGTTGTAGCACTCCACTCGATGAATGCTGACCACAGGCCATCATTCTTCCCTTCCCAAAATGTCCTGAATGATGCCAGGTCACAATGTAGCTTTGTTTAGGGCCATGGGTAGGTAGAGTAACAGCAGTAGCCATAAAGAGCTCTTGTCAGGGAATGGTCTGAAGCAGAGTATGGGAGAAAGCATTCGCAGACAGATCAGCTTTCCTCAGAAGAGGAGCTGAAGGGGGATAATTCACCCTCCTCATTTCCAGCAGTCTCAGAAGCAAGGAGAGACACAGACACATAGCAGATTAGACAGGAGTTACCTAGCTACGAGATAATGACAAGAGAAACAGAAGGGAGGGGACAGATAGCAGAGACGTCATTACAGGGTGTGCGAGAACCTCCCTTCCCACAAACTAGGAGATCCAAACGTATTAGAGAACAAAGGATGCAGAGCAGGGCCGTCTTAAGCAAATCCGGCGCCGTGGTGCAAAGATCCCTCTGGCGCACTCCAAAACAAGGGAGGGGGCAGTGGAAAATGTCCTCTGCCTCCCCCATCGCCCCGATCCCTGGTGTGGTGGCGGCAATCAAGCAGGAAAATGTGCTGGCAGACATGCTCTCTGGTGTCGGTGCACCCAAGAAGGCAGCCCGGGAATACTGCGCGTCACCTTTTGCCAGGAAGCAGGAGGAGGACAACAACTTTAGCAGGTGCAGAAGCTTGGGAGGGAAGCTGTAATCAGCTTCCATCCTAAGCCTCTGCAGGGATCGCTCTCTTTCTGAGGAGTCCTGGGAAGGAAGCTGCATGCTCGCCAGCCATATAGTTGGCGGGGTGCAGCTGGTGGGCGTTCAGGGAAAGGGGAGGCTGCCGGCAAAGCTGCGCAGCTGCCCCACTCACTGGGGCACCCCTGAGAGGCCGGCGCCCTGGCACAATGAACCACTAACACCAATGGGAAAGACGGTTCTGATGCAGAGAGGAGGAGGGACTAGCTGTTGGTGCCTGGGATGTTGCAGAAGAAGGGAGATGATTTAGAGTAGCCAACTGCTCCCCTTGGGGAGGGATGTGGATTTTTGCTTGCAACTTGATGCCTGAATAAATAGGACTATAAAATATAAACTGCTCGTTAATTCTTATCTGTGAAGTTACTGAAGGGGAGGCGGACGCTCCACGCATGACAGCTCTGCTGCCATCACTGCAGGAAGCAACAAATGTAAAGTTAAACCAGAGAGTGAAAAATACAGGTGGCATAGCACAGGGAAACCACAGGGGCGGTTGCCCTGGGTGCAAAACCATACCTGTTCACTTTGATTGCAACACTGCAGCTTTTTTTTTTTATAAAAATAACTTGGGTGCTGATGTTTGTCTTTTGCTCACCACTGCTGCTTATCCCCTTCCACTGTGAACCCTTGCCAGTTTACAACAAAAAAATAAAATACAGCCCCAATCATTTACAAGCCACAATACGTGCCCAGTTATGAATGGAGAGCTGGGAATGAAAAGAAAAATATCTCTCAAAGAAACAAGACAAACCAATGTATTTTGTGGAGCTAATCGATATCTCCATCAGGAAATAATACTGGAGCACAGACTCAATTCATTTTTGCTGGGAATATTATTTTCTGGTACATCAAGAGCTAACTATGAATGCATGGGCAGCAGTGAACACATGGAGCAGAATAAAGCAAATATCCGTTCTCTTTCATTTCCAGGAAATATAGAAAAGCTGTGCAATATTGTATGGCAATCCGAGGTGGTGTTGATGGGAGTGTTGATGACACCAATGAACTCCATTGTAGCAGCAGCAACGGGACTGTGTGATGCATGTCACTAGACTACTTTAAATGTGAGAAGGATGTGGCATTCAAGATGTTTGTGAAGATGGTGAGGCTGCCCCCAAATTCAAATGTTTTAGCCCTGAGTTTACAGAGCACTTTCAATCCCAAAACCAGGACAGTCTCTCTACATGCTGTTTAACTGAATCACTAAAGTTAACTTGTGGTTTTCTGATTTCAGGGATTAACCAATGTGAAATGCAATCCTCTGCATATTTACTCAGAATAAATTCCCACTGTGTTGAAAGGGCAAGGGATAAGGGCCAAACTGGATGTTTGCTTAATATGTGGCAATGTGGCATGCAGCTATTTATCTTGCTTCCCACCCCACTCAGATAATTACATGCAGAAGAGATCTTTTCTTACTGGGAAGTCAGCGACTTATCTCTTCACTCCCCTACTGTGATTGGAAAAGAGATTTCCCTACTCCACTCCACTGCTTGGAGACTGGGGCAGGGGTGGGGGTAGAGAAACCCCTTTGATGCTAAAACCAAATACTAAACAAGAGAAATAATACACATAGCTGCATGCTACATGCATAGTTTGTGAATGACTAGGTTGACCTTACGTCCTATAAAAAGGTAAAGGGACCCCTGACCATTAGGTCCAGTTGTGACTGACTCTGGGATTGCGGCGCTCATCTCGCTTTATTGGCCGAGGGAGCCGGCGTACAGATGGTCATGTGTCCAGCATGACTAAGCGGCTTCTGGCGAACCAGAGCAGCGCATGGAAACGCCGTTTACCTTCTCGCCAGAGCAGTACCTGTTTATCTGCTTGCACTTTGACGTGCTTTCGAACTGCTAGGTTGGCAGGAACAGGGACTGAGCAACGGGAACTGCCAACCTTCTGATTGGCAAGTCCTAGGTTCTGTGGTTTAACCCACAGCGCCACCTGCGTCCCTTCTTACATCCTATAGACATTACTAAATGTCCTGGAGAGACTCTACATTGGGTTCTTTTGGGCAATGTGAGAAATTAAAATGCAGGTACCCAACCAACTGTACAGCACTGCTACTGCCATCGCTGAGTATGCCTGATGGGTCAATGCAAGATTGGTCCCACCAGAAGGCCCTTTGTCTGGGGTCTCTCAAACTAAATGGGGTTCACCTAGCTGATTATTTTACCATCTTTCTGCCTGTGGGGAAATAAAGTCTTTTTGATTGATTTATATAATTTTATGAATTGTTTCATGTCTTAAGCCTTTCTTAGTGGTGTTTTTATATGAGAAGTGTGTGATGTAGCAACTAAATTTCCCCTTTAAGAGATGGGCCCCTGGCACCAGGACAGCTGAGGCAGAAATGTGGCCTAGTCAGAGAGGTTCGTTACTACTCTGTGCAGGTTCCCAGGACTCATCTGGAATGAGTTAAAGTTTATTAATGACTAACTCCACTTGTAGTGAGTTTCTATGTGAACAGACAACACATGGTGTCAGAAGTTTGATGGAGCAAGCCAAGGATTTTGAAACTGGGGGGAAAAACAACTGAGAACTGGACAACATGGAAGGAGGGAGAAATGCATACATTTACTGAGGATCAATGAGGTGTAGTGGTTAGAGTGTTGACTAGGATTTGGGAGACCAGGGTCCAAATCCTGTCCCACCCATAAAGCTCACTGGGCAACCTAGGGCCAGTCATAGTCTCTCAGCCAAGGCTATGTCACAGGGTTGTTGTGAGACTAGAAAGAAATGGGGAGGAAGAGAACTATGTTCACCACACTGAGCTCCTTGGAGGAAGGGTAGAGTAAAAATTAAATAGTAAATAAAAAAAGAAAATGCTGTAGTTATCGTGTGATGAGCATGCCCATATGAACTACCTCTTGGATATATATTTTTTTAATCATCTGAACCTGTTCTGTCTCTCAAGAAATGATAAACTCAACATGAGGAGGGTGTGCATGAAATTGACATTTATTGGGCAGATCTGAAATGAAGTCAGAAGGTAGTCTGTGGTCAAACTTTTGTTCCTGATGTTCCAGCTTTGACTTCTACGTGTAAGGAATCTAAAAGCAGCAAACGCCCTCTCGCCACCCCTATGGGACTGAATGGCTCATTGTTCTCTCTATGCGCGTAGCCATTATCTCAGCTTTTGTGCACGACTCTGCGTGACTGCTGTTATTAAACATACCCCTGTATTTAAGCTGAAATAAATCAACAGCTAGGGAAACTAGAAATCACGGCTCTTGTGTGCAAATGCACTTGCCTCTCGTGTGCCTCCTGATGTCCGGGGTGCAGCCAGAGCCAACTTTTGTTCGCAGGGGAGCCAGCAGAGCGTAAAAGATGGTGGCGTGTGTCGTTTTGCTGCGCGCATTATTATCTCGCCCACATTATCTGAGGCGCCCCGTCTTGCGCTGTGTGTCTCTCCAATAACCCCCTGCTGTCAAGTGGATTCATGCCTGCTGTTCATTTTTGAAAAGTCATTTCATACAATTATCCTGGTACATATTGATAGCTTTCACCACTCCAGCCACGGCTAATTAAAAGACATACTGTGTAAAATTTTAATTAGGATTCATGTTAGGCTGAGTAATGGTTTCTTTTTTCCCCCCTTTTAAAGAGACGAAACAGAAGTGCTTGGCACGGAGGGAGGAAAGGGGGTGGAGAGGGCTGTTTACTTAGGACCTGCTGGCTTGACACTGGAAGGGGTTTTTTTTTTGTCTCTCCTGACTTATTTTGGCTGCTCCTGAAAACAATGAAAAATTACAAATGGCCTGAAATGAGGAAGGATGGCAGTCAGAGATCTGCATGGTAAGAATGGCTTTGGTCTTAAAAAAAAAATAAGGCAGAGAATAGTTCTTAGGCACAATTGCATATTCGATTGATTATGCAAATATATTTATTCTGTCCCTCCTCTAGAAAGCTGAGTCCCAGTGGCCTCTCACGTAGACACTGGCCTGCTTAGCCTCAACAAAAGCATTGCATCAGGTGCTTCGAGGCCACTCTCTGAGCCTCCAGGGTGGATGCGCCAGTTTCTGTTACTAATTTATGAAGTGGATTCGCTGCTCTGCATTATGCTAAGGCTCTCCTATCAATTAGGTAATAATGACAGAGTCGCAAGGCATTTCCCCGCAATTGATGACCACCAGCTAGGAGAGTTGATGATCCAAAGTACAGGCAACTGTCATTAAGCAGAACCAGTCATTAATTACCAGGGAAAAATTCGGTACTTAGTTCCTATTGCTTTTACAGCCTATTTGTAGCAAAAAACAGAGGAAGAGACATTTGCACCCTCTCTATCCCAAGCAAAATATTTATCTGCTTATATGGTCAGACGGGTGTTTTTGGTGTTCAAGCTGTGGAGATTATCATCCCTTTTGGAAATAAATATTCATTGGGGTTTTAAATATCAGATCTGATGGAATTTTCCCAGTTTGCGAATATATTGACTCTTTTCAAGCAGTTGATGAAACTTTACGTGTTGTACTTGGCCACTGAAGCTTTTACTCTTTAATTCTAGTCTATGTTGCTTGTCTTGATTCCTTTCTTGGCAGACTGCATATCCCCTAGTGCAGTCTTTCCCCAGACCTCCATAAGGTCTGGACTGTAACTCCCATCATTTCAGACTAATGGCCTTGCTGCCTGCAGATGATGGGAGTGGTAGTCCACAACATCTGGAGAGCAACCTGCTTTGGGAATTCTGCTCCAGTATCTATGGCCTCATTATTGGTTGCTGATAAAAATGAGTGTTGACACTATGTTGGTACTGAGCTGCTAATTGGACCTATTTGGCAAGCTCAATCCTCTCGGTTTTAGGAACCAAAATGCCACAACTCTGCTCATTTCCAGAGAAATAACCATCTGTTGCAGCAAAACCAATGGAAAGTCTTGCAGCACCTTAAAAAGACTGACATAAAACTTTTTGTGGACTTCATCAGACTTAGTATTATAAAATCTGTTAGTCTGCGATACCATTGGAGGCCCTTCTTCATGTTCCTCCCCCACAATAGGTCTGGAGAGTGCCTTTTCTTCTCCCAAAGATATTCTGCAAAGCAGCAGAGGTTTAGGATCAGAGTGTTCCTTCTCTTAGATGGGTCGAAGAGACCCATCTGCCCCTCTCTTTCCTCTATAGCATGTTGTGATGGCCTTGGAATCCAATTCAGAGGCTGAACCGGAGGAATCCCAGCCTGCACAGGAGTCCCCGCCTCCAGGGCCGGCTGAACTGGGACAGGGCCTTGATTCTGAAGCGCCTGCACCTGTGCCGGATCCTCAGGAGCAGGCATCAGGTGAATCCACTCTGGCTCCGAAGGTGGTTGAGGACTCAGTGCCTACAGGTGAGTCTCCCCCTGGGTCCAGTAACCCTTCAGCCTCTCCTGAACTGCAGGGGCTCAGGGCAGAGAGGCAAAGTGAACTGGTTTCTCCCAGGAGGAGTGCTCGCCTTAAGGCAAGGAGAGGCAGGTCTCCTGGGGGCCGGGACCGCCCCTGGCCTCAGAGAAGATAAAGGCCAGTCAGCCCGGTCCCAGGTTGCGGGAGCAACGTCGTTGAAGAGCTGTTTCGGCCAGCATCCAGTCCGGTTCCCCCAGAGTTCCTGTCCTTGCTCCTCGCTGTGGACCCCGCTTCGCCCATGGACGACTGTCTGCCGACCCTCGACTCAGGTCCTGGACCTCGCCCCACGGTAACCTCCCCCCTGGACCAGCACACATGTGCAGAAACTGCCTTCTTGACTGTTGGACCCATTCTTGGCCTCACCTGCTCCATCCACTGGAACCTGTCTTTTCATGCATGCTGACAGCTTCTAGGAGCCACAGGTGAGAGCTGAGTGCAGGGTGGGGACCAAAGGCAGACAAAATGCCCCAGAAGGATATCAACGGGGTGAGTTCCCATTGCTTTGTCCCAGCTCCAGTTTGAAAGCATACCCGTGTGAGTAGATAAATAGGTACCGCTGTGGCAGGAAGGTAATGGCATTTCCATGCGTTCTGGTTTCTGACATGGTGTCCTGTTGCACCAGAAGCTGTTTAGTTTAGTCTGGCTACATGACCCAGAAAGCTGTCTGTCGACAAACGCCGACTCCTACAACCTGAAAGTGGAGATGAGCGCTGCACCCCATAGTCAAATTTGACTGGACATAACTGTCCAAGGGTCATTTACCTTTCTACCATCTATCTATATCTATCTATCTATCTATCTATCTATCTATCTATCTATCTATCTATCTATCATCTATCTATCTATCATCTATCTATCATCTATCATCTATCTAGTGCTCTTTTCTGGGGGACGCATACACCTAAACATTTTGTGAATCTAAGTTTGGCCTCATTGAGGGGCAGTATTTCAATTTGAGTAGGAAAATGAGAGTACCCCTAAACATTTTTTTTAGGAAAAAAACCACTGCATCTATCTATCTATCATCTATCTATCTATCTATCTATCTATCTATCTATCTATCTATCTATCATCTATCTCTCATCTATCTATCGTCTATCTCTCATCTATCTATCTATTGTCTATCTATCTATCTATCATCTATCTATCTATATCTATCTATCTATCTATCTATCTATCTATCTATCTATCTATCTATCTATCTATCATCTCTATCATCTATCTATCATCTATCTATCTATATCTATCTATCATTTATCTATCATCTATCTATCTATCTATCATCTATCTATCTATCTGTCTATCATCTATCTCTTGCTAAATGATTATGTATACACAATCATTTTACAACCCAGAAACCATTTTCATATTGATTTATTGTGTATATGTTCATCTTCATGTTAGATTGCTAGGCTCCTGTCTTTATGCACATATTATTTATTAAGCATATTTTTACCCCACCTTTCTACTTTGAAACTGAACTGTTCAAGGCAGCTAACATAAACCCCAAGTAAAATTAATTAAATAAATAAGAATATCACAACCATGTAAAATATTTTAAAGCAACAGATGACAGACAGATAAAATATCAGACAAAACCACAGAGATTATAAAACAAAGAGAACGGAAAGGCATGAACCAACATGCAAGCAAAAGACTTGGCTGAAACAAAAATAGTTTTCCGGAGGTGGAGAAATACCATGAGAGAGGGTGTCATATGGCTCTCCTAAGACAGGGATATATTTTTTTAAGCACCTCTCTCATATGTTCCACCAGCCATGCCTCTGATGGTAGAATATTGTGACTGGTCAATATCATATGGGAGCAAGCAGTTTCTTAATTATCCTGGTTCCAAACTGTCTAGGTGTTCAGGAAAGTCACTTAAATAACAGAGGAGAGAGAGAGAGAGAGAGAGAGAGAGAGAGAGAGAGAGAGAGAGAAATCCCAATAACGCTTTACTGAGGAAACTGAAAACAAACAGTGTATAATTTGAAGAGAAAGGTTAAGAGAGGTTTTGCCTTTCTTAGTTCAGACCTTGTAAATATCACAGGGAGACATTCAACCAAACGTACATAGGAAAACTCCTTCAGTTCTACACAGCCAAAGTATGTGGTACCCCTGTGAACACCATGCTACTCTGCTTGGTTGCTAAGCAACACCTCCACTGGTTCCCTTCTTGGCTAGCTGGCTTTAACACTAACAGAATGAAACCCTTAAGTTGTACACTGAATGGTCTCTGCTGCTGCTTGTCCAATACCAGATTCACCCAGTGAGCTTCATGACTGAGCTAGGAAATTGAAGGCCCCCCCCCGAATTGTTAGCACCTAAGGCTATAACCATTAGTGTTATGGTTAATCTGCCCTTGGCTGCCACAGCGTATGATACGCCATGGGTGCACTTGCAATAGGTGGCTTCAGAGTACTTTAGCTTGCACAGAGTACCTTAGCTTCCTTTATAAAGGGCACTTCCAAATAGCAGTTTATTGTGCTGCTCATGCATGCAAGTTTTTCACAGCACCCACATAATGACAATCTCATCAAAATGCCATGCCATATTCCTTCCCCCTATTTATAATCCAGATTTATAATTTCCAAGGTTTTTAAAATTGGATTTCCCGCGGAAATTCCAAAGGAAGTGAATACCAGTGAATCCGTATCTTCTTACTGAGCAGCTTAGTTCTCCTTGTAGATCATGGTTTGCTTATAAAGAGCCCAAGGCTGTTATTCACTTCTGTTCACACCGTAAATCTGTAATCTTTACATTAAGCAAGGGTAATCAAGACACTTGCGCTGTGACTATAATCACAATGATGCACTTCATTTATCTACTCAAGATTTCTACGTTTCTGTGTGCAAATTGGTTAACTGCATGTGCAAACAGCTAATTGAGTGCATTTGCATGGGTGATTTGTGGGATCTGAGCATGGCATTGTGGTAAATGCATGAGCAAGCTCTTGGAATGAACATTTGCGAAGCTGCACATTTGGAAACACCATTTTAAAGTCAGTTCTGCATAGGAGGGCAGTAGCAAGGGAGCTTTAGGCGTCCCAATGCTTAGCCCATTCTAACCCAAAGCCAGTTGTAGCCATTGTTTTCTTCAACAGGCCTCTCCTGTCCACAACAGCATGGAAAAGCAGAAATCCATCGTTTGACTTTCTTCTTTGGGTGCTGAGGATCACACAAGCAAGGGTTAAGATGAAGCAGGCACTCTAAGATTGTCAATGCGACTTATAAAAATCTGTGGAAAAACAAAATTGGGAGCTAAATTGTGTGTAACTGATTTCCTGACCATTGTTCCTTGCTACTCTTATGTATTCCTCCTCTACCTCTGTGTTCTTCCACAGGATACAGTGCCATGTACACTGAGGTAAACAGTAAACAGTAATGGCATTGACCGATAAAGCACTAAACAGCCTGGGACCAAAGGAACTGAAGATCTGTCCTCTCCTGTATGAACTGGCCCATGCTGTAGACCAGGAGTGGTTAATCCCTGGTCCAGTGACTTTATCTGCCCTTCTTCCCAAGCAGGACTGTGGCCTGAGAACCACAGCGATTTGGACAGTGGTGGGGAAAAGGACCCCAAAGTATATACAGTGCTGGGCTGGGAAGAGGGGGAAATGTTATGTGCCTGTGTGCATGCTTGTGAGAGTATGAGACTGTGGGGTGGCCACGCCCACTGCTGGCCTGAGCTCCCATAGAAGGTTGGGTCGGAAGCAGTAAGCTCCTCTAGACCAGAAATGTACATTCAATTGATTCGAGTTGAACACATGAAAGGGGCTACTGAGATTATTTGCTAAGGTGCTGATACTGGTGTCTGCAAAAGTTAAGGAAGGAGCTACCTAGAACAGGATCTTTTCTGTGGTGGGTCCCTATGGAACGCTCTCCTAAAACACGTTTCTCTGGTACCTTCTTTTATTTCTTTGAAATGCCACGTGAAAGCTATTTTGTTTAACAAAACCTTTGGCAGGTTTTAATTGTGGATCACTGTTGGTTTTCATCTGTTCAGTGTGACTGTTTTTTAAAAAAATTGTTTCTGCATTGTATATTTTGAGTTCGTTTTTATATTTGTATTGGCTTTTAATTGCCTTGAAGCTCAATATGGTGGAACAGCAGACTAAATGTATAACTTGCATCCTTAATTCTTAAGGATAAGAAGGCAAGAAGGCACTACTGAGCTAGTTCAGCACCACTTTTTAGCACACTGAGGACTCTGTTACATTAGTAAAGAAACAATGATTTGAATGCGCTATAAACATTCAACACCAGATGGCGCCAGAGAGCATTAAATTTTTATACCTGTTTTTCCATAGGGGGGTTGTTATAACAATCTAATTTCTGACTCATTTATAGTGCGGGGGGGGGGGGGTCCTGTGCGTAGATCCAGCCAAAGTGTGGAAAATAGAATGCTAGTTTAGGACTGACAAAACCTGGCCTCAAACTCCTCTTTAGGTGACCTTGGGCCTGCTACTCTTTCTTAGCCTAACCTGTCTAGGTATACCAGACCATATACTGAGTGTCATGGAAAACAAGAGCGAAACAAGCTAATTCAATGCATCTGTACTATACCCACTTACCTGAGAGAAAGCCCCACTGAACTCTGCCAGACTTGACTCTGCGTAGGCATGTATCAGATTGTACTGTAATAGTGCTCTGGAAAAATATGGCTTATTGAGTGCTTTCCTAGATGTTCTTTTTGTCTTCTTCCCAGCCCAGTATGATTCCTTACCACTTTGACCCTTTGCTTCTTAACCCCCAGCTCTCACATATGAGCAGCCATAACCCGATGCTCCTATGTATTAGCGAGGTACATGGATAAACCATTTCTGAATTTCCCTTTTCTTTGTTGCTTGCATACAGTTTAAAATCACAGGGCAAAGTAGCTTTGTCGACAGAAGCAGCAATGGCACATTCTCTCCTTATGTTTACTAATATAAAATCAAATTGTCCCAAAAGGGAATGGAGGAAGATTACCTATTTGTTATATGCAACGTGCTCTGAATGGAACAGGGAAAACATAATCTGAAATCCTACCTGCTTTTGAATTTGCATTTGAAAAGGAGGGGAAGGAGGAGGGAAATCCCTTTCTTTCGCCAAGATTGTTATCAGGGTTTGCAATGAGTCAGGCATTGTCATCTTTATTTTTCTAATGCCTGGTGGAATTTTCCATCTGCCAGAAATGAATTATTGTGCTGAAATGAATTTCTTTTGTATGCGTTGGTGTAGTCCTCTTGACAGGGAGGTTGTGAAGATCGGCTTAGTCTGGAGAACGCAAAGAGCAGCAGAAGAACAGACTCTGCCACTTAACACCTATATCGCATCAACACCATTCATACAGAGGGGAAGGAGGTTTTGGGGTGTGGGAGGGGAGGAATCCCCCAGTCTTCTCTACACCGGTGAGATACTTACACTCGCCTATACCCATTTCTTCCCCCTCAGAAAAAGTAGGCAGCCTCACCTCAGAATGGAAGCATCTGCCGTAAGAAACATAAGAGCTTTGCTGGATCTGGCCAATGACCCATTGAGTTCAGCATTCTGTTCTCCCAGTGGCCAACCAGATGTCTATGGGAAACCCTCGAGCATTTCTCCCTCCTGTGGTTGATGTTCAGAAGCATTACTGCCTCCAGCTGTGAAGGCAGAGCATAGCCATAATGGCTGGTGGTAGCCACTAATAGCCTCCTCCTCTGTAAATTTGTCTACTTCTCCTTTAAAGCCCTGCCTGGGAGTGATTTTACTTGGCTGGAATTGGTCCTTGAACTCTGATCCTTGAACTCTGATCCTGCTTCTTGCTTAGAGATAGAGAGGATAGAGAGCTTTGTGTAAGTGTATGTAGAAATCCCTTCATGGATCACTGCCTTGTCGTGGTGAAGGGGCTTGAATGACTCAGAGAAGCTATGAGCTACACCATGCAGGGCCACCCAAGACAACAGGTCATAGCCGAGAGTTTAGACTAAATGTGATCCACCTGGAGAAGGAACTAGCAATCCACTCCAGTATCCCTGCCAAGAAAACTCCATGGACAATAACAACAGGGATGCTGGGTAAGATTGAGGGCACAAGGAGAAGGGGGCGACAGAGGACGAGATGGTTGGACATGTTGGGAATCTGAATACATGCAGCTACTCACACAGAGTCAATTAAGGTTTGGCAGACAGCCAAAAGGTCATGTGAAGGGGTATGTCTGCCTGGTGATACAGGAGCCATGGAGACTGCTCCATGATTGGTCAAGCTCTCTCATGGGGAGTGATAATTAATGGCCTACTGACTGGAATGTGTTAGTTCGTAGTTCAGTGTTCAGAGTTCAGTGTAGGAGTTGTGAGTCGTGTATGAGATCTAGCTAAAGATCCGTGTTCTATTCCTGTAAATAGTCCACTGTATATAATAAACACACTAACTACAAGTTCCTGGTTCCTGCTTCATCTAGCCTGTCTTCAGCCAAGTTGCCAATTGCTTCCGTTGATTCTGCGTCTACTCTGCTAGGTCTGGCTAAGGTCCTGCAATTAGTCAGAAAGTTGTGAAACACCAAAATAGGTTTTGCCAATAGGACACTGTTATAAAAGAGACCAACATGAATTTGACGAAACTCAAGACGGGAGTGCCTGGCATGCTCTGGTTCATGGGGTCACACAACTAAACGACTAAACAACAACAATGTAGAAACTATTCCAATGTAGAAACAGGACCGCCTCTCCTGGTATGCCCCGCGGAGGACCTTAAGGTCCACAAATAACAACACTTTGGAGATCCCGAGCCTCAAGGAGGTTAGATTGGTTTCAACTAGGGCCAGGGCTTTTTCAGCACTGGCCCGACTGGGTGGAACGCTCTGCCACAAGAGACTAGGGCCCTGCAGGATTTGACATCTTTCCTCAGGGCCTGCAAGACAGAGCTGTTCTGCCTGGTTTGGTTTGGACTCGGTCTGACCCTTATTTTTCCCTCCCCTTATGGTCTTGATTTATCGGCTACTTTAAAATGAGGCTGCATTTTAAATTGCATTTTAACCTGTATTTTAAATTGGTTTTCCCCCCTCTTTTTCCCCTATTATGTTTTTACTGTGATTTTTTTACTGTTAGCTGCCTTGAGCCCGGCTCTCGCCAGGGAGGGAGGGGTATAAATAAAATTTATTTTTATTTATTTTTATTATTATTAAACTAGCCTACTGTACAAAGGTAAAAATTGCCTTCAATCCTCTGGCCCCACCCACCACTCCCACGAGGCCTCTGGAATCAAAGAATCATAGAACAGTAGAGTTGGAAGGGACCCCAAGGGTCATCTAGTCCAACCCCCTGCAATGTCAGAATCTCAACTTAAGCATCCATGACAGACAGCCATCCAACCTCAGGTATGTGGGCCCCGGGTCAACAGGGTTGCCCACCTCTGCTCCAGTCCATCTAGGTGTGATTACAAATAGCTCACCTGAAGCTGCAGGAACTGTCAGCTGTGGAGCAGACTGGCTATAATTCATCTTTTCCTTTTAGCACCACCACAGAGGCAGTCATTTTTCGCTAAGCAGTGCTGAGTGATGTACGGCAATTTTATGATCTTGCGTGGGGATTAGGGGTTTGGAGCTGAACTCATTTCCCTCGGAGTCGCATATTGGCCTCGAACCATGGTTCATGGACCATGCTGATAAAAAGCAAATGATTTTATTCAATTCACATTAAATTCAAACGCCAGGCCTAGGAGACCGGTGAAAAAGAAAGGGGGGTAAAAAGTATTATCCCTTATCTTAGAGCTGAATTCTTCCAGGAATAGCAGTTCTTCAGGCACGTAGTGAGAAGGGAAAATGCGAAACCATTTTGGAAGCCCGGAGCCTGCCCTGTATTACGAATAAAGTGAAATGAAGTGTTAAAGCCTAGATGGCATAGTTGTTAACTCGAATCAGGCACATTAAGTTTTACTAACGTCGCCAGCAATGCTGTATTAGCAACCCCAACCATCTCTTTTTGTACCCCAGTTCTTAATTTGGTGCCAAAGGGAGGGAAGGCTACTAGGCAAGGAAGGAAACAGAAAAGGCTGAAGCCTTGAGACTGCATCGATTCCAGGAGGTTAAGGAGTGGACCAGCCCACCATTCAGGTTTCTGTCCAATGCAGATCTGGGGAAGATACCAGGTAGATTAAGGTAAAGGTAAAGGACCCCTGGATGGTTAAGTCCAGTCAAAGGAGACTGTGGGGTTGCAATGCTCATCTCGCTTTCAGGCCGAGAGAGCTGCTGTTTGCCTACAGAAAGATTTCTGGGTCATGCAGCCAACATGACTAAACTGCTTCTGGCGTAGCAGGACACTGTGACGGAAACCAGAGCACACCAAAATGTCATTTACCTTCCCGCCACAGCGTTACCTATCTACTTGCACTGGCATGCTTTCGAACTGAATATAGTAGCACTGCTAGATTGTGCACTGCTTAAAGGTAAAGGTAAAGGGACCCCTGACCATTAGGTCCAGTCGTGACCAACTCTGGGGTTGCGGCGCTCATCTCGCTTTATTGGCCAAGGGAGCCGGCGTACAGCTTCCGGGTCATGTGGCCAGCATGACTAAACCGCTTCTGGCAAACCAGAGCAGCACACGGAAACGCCGTTTACCTTCCTGCCAGAGCGGTACCTATTTATCTACTTGCACTTTCACATGCTTTCGAACTGCTAAGTTGGCAGGAGAAGGGACCGAACAACGGGAGCTCACCCCATGGCGGGGATTCAAACTGCTAATCTTCTGATTGGCAAGCCCTAGGCTTTGTGGTTTAGACACCTGTGCACTGCTTAGAGATGTACAAAATACCAAGCTGTTTATAACTCCTTATAAATAAACCTTCACATATCTAGAGGGAAATCTGTCCTCCCCATGTGCTTCCTTATTACATTCACTCTTTCCAAACTCAGCATGAAGAGGTCAGTGTCACATAGCCTCTAGGACCAAAGCAGGGAACCTCAGGCCCTTCAGAGCTCTCTATCTGGCCCTTGAGACTCTCCTCCAGCCACACGCCATTCTGAACCATGTTCTCTTTGCCCAAGCCACCAGCCTCGCGTCACACCCTCCTTGGTTATTTTTGCCTGGTTAGAAAGTGTCCTTGAACTCTGAAGCTCAGGCAGTGGCTTCAAACAAACAAACAAACAAACAAACAAACAAACAAACAAACAAACCAGTTACACAAGGGCTTGCTGTGCCATAAACACCATGTCTATTTTGGAACTAAATAATACTTTTCATTGCTTCAGGACCTCACCTGCTGCAGGAACAATACATTGCTTTGCTGTATCCTAGTAGCAACCTGCTCTGATCAGGATTGTTAATTTAGGCACTAGCCAATTGCAACAAAGCAAGAGAGAGAGAGCCTTCCCCTGCCCTCTCTAGCTTAACATGCCCAATTTAACCAACCTCCAAAGCACACTGGGCAGATGCTGGCTCGTATTACATGCATTGCAGCTGGTAGTCTTGGGAAGCTGCTACTCAATCAGTCTACAGCTCCATCTGTTTCCTGTGTCTATTTTCCAGGCTAGCTCTGCTGTGGGAGTTTAGCAGTTTAGACACCACACATTTCAAGGTTGAAGCCTGGATTCCTAGATGTTGTTCTTGGATTACTTTTCCTCTCCTACTTCTTTGGCAGGAAATGCAACCACTTGTTAGCAGAGAAGCTTTAAGAATGCTGATGCAGATCCTGAAAACACAAAAAGGTCATCAAAGGGGAGTCTTGAACTCTGTCTGTTTCTTGCTGTGATGTAGAGGATTATAAACTAGGAATGTAATCCGATTCTTGGTACTAGTAGTTCAGATTATGATTTGATGGGTTCATCACTTCAGTTCTCGTTTTGTTATTATGATTTGGTCTTTTAGCTTTTGGAAAACAATGTCATTGTTAACATTTTTAATGGTAATTTCAGAGCTCGATAAAAACTCAAAGAGGCAGTAGTTGCCCATTGAAGTATGTATCTTGCCTCAAGGTTCAAGTGAGGATGTGTGCTTGTGATTCTACCCCCTATCCCACCCAGAAAAAAAAATAGAGTTTGTATTCTTTGCATGGGTTAATAACGAGAAGTAATAGGAACAATCAGGATGATAGAAAAATTAAGTGGTGTTATAATGTTATAATAAATAATGTAATAATGTTATTACAAATATATATGTATCAGGCATAAATTTTAACACTCACAAGTAAAGCCCATTTTAGTTACATTAGTTTAATTTATTAAAAATATAATATATAATTTACAATAGAGTGTACATTAAGACGTAAGACAATGACTGTACTTTCTTTGTGCATTTGGCTAAGTCACAGGAGGCCAAAAAGCAAGAGAAAGGTTAGCAATAAAACAATGAATATTAATGGTGGCTAATGGCTAACACAATCACCTCAATAATGAATCAATGAGACAGAAGTTAAAGTGAATACACATTTCAGCAGTACCCAGTGTGCAGACACTTAAGATAAAATGTTTGATGGTAATGGTAGCTGACCAAATTGTACTGGATGAAATGTCGTCATATTAAAAAAAATTATCTACATCTATAATGATTATTGGGGAAATCTGCCAGAGGGCCCTGCAAACACGACCACTTTGCAAAGAGACAGCAGACTAAGGGCCAGTTTGATGCTTGTTCCACTTGCAGCAAATTCCACCACCATCTCTCTTTTAAACATGTTGTTGGGGTTGAGGGGCTTGCCAATCATCTGAATGTTAGACACGCTGCTCTCATTCCATCCCTCTTCCCCATTGTCTTCCAGAACCATTTTGTTTAATATGCATGAAGAAAAGTGTGTCATTTCCCCCCTTCAAGTAAAGGTAAAGGTAAAGGTACCCCTGCCCGTACGGGCCAGTCTTGACAGACTCTGGGGTTGTGCGCCCATCTCACTTAAGAGGCCAGGGGCCAGCGCTGTCCGGAGACACTTCCGGGTCACGTGGCCAGCGTGACAAAGCTGCATCTGGCGAGCCAGAGCTGCACACGGAAACGCCGTTTACCTTCCCGCTGGTAAGCGGTCCCTATTTATCTACTTGCACCCGGAGGTATGGGCTGTTGCGTGAGCAGCATCCTGTATGGACTGTGCATGAGAGCAGCAGCCCATACAGACATCGTGAGAGTGGTGTCCCTACGGACTGTGGGCACCCTTGTCCACTCTACAGCTGGGAGGAGGCAGGGGCCACCTCCCAGAGTGGCACCCGGGGCGACCCGCCCCCTCCACCTCCCTTCCTATGCCACCTGCCTGCCTGCCTTCTTACAATCAGTCCAAGGGCTATCACTGGCTGTCAGTTTCCTCTTCCTTAATCCCAGTGCTGCCTCTGTAAAACTATGATTTGATAGCCATGTCCCACCTCCACTGTCAGAGAAGCATGCACCTGAATCTACCTATACTTGGGAATCACAAGTGGGGAGAGGGCTGTTGGGCTCAGGTCCTGCTTTGGGCTTCCCATAGGCATCAGGAGGACTGCTGTAAGAACAAGATGCTGGACAAGACAGATCACTGGCCTGACTCAGCTGGACTCTTCTTGTTCTTGACTCAGAAGGGAGAAGGATGGGAAGAAAAGTAGCATGAGTTGGCTCTAGTCCCACCTACTGCTGGTGTCCATGCCTTCTATCCTTCCAGTCCAATGGGCCCAAACCACCAATGTTTTGCTTTACTTCCTCTATTTCCATGGTAGGTTGTCTGACCTTCCAGTGTTCCTATTTTCCAGGGACAGTCCCGGATTTACAGAAGCTGTGTCATTTGATCCCAGAATATCCCACTTTTCCTTAAGACGTCCCAATCTTCATTGGAGAAATGGTGGAGGGTATGGTGAAGGTAAAGGGACCCCTGACCATTAGGTCCAGTCGCAGACGACTCTGGGGTTGTGGTACTCATCTTGCTTTATTGGCCAAGGGAGCCGGTGTACAGCTTCTGGGTCATGTGGCCAGCATGACTAAGCCGCTTCTGGCGAACCAGAGCAGCACACGGAAATACCATTTACCTTCCTGCTGGAGTGGTACCTATTTATCTACTTGCACTTTGACGTGCTTTTGAACTGCTAGGTTGGCAGGAGCAGGGACCGAACAATGGGAACTCACCCCATCATGGAGATTTGAACCGCCAACCTTCTGATCGGCAAGTCCTAAGCTCTGTGGTTTAACCCACAGCGCCACCCGCGTCCCCTGGAGGGTATGGTAGGACACCCCTATTTTCATTGAAGAGATATTAGAGGGGACACCTCTGTTTTCATTGGAGAAATGTTGGAGGGTATGTTGCTTGTGTACCTTCTGCTGCACTGCAGTACCAGTGTAAATGGCTATAGGTGGCAATGCAGCTACTAACTCAACCAAGATCAGGTGACACAAGGGCACATCAGGTTTCATTTGCTCCTATTAAGCTGCTAATGTTGTCGTGGGTTCTTCACCCAAACAACTCACTACTTTGGCCCAGACTGAGACTTCTCCAACCCCTAGCTTAGCTTCTTCCATCCAGACCAACAGCCCAGATGCGATCTCAAGTACCGCGGATTTTCTCGATGACAATGTAAATTAGCAAGTGAGGACTGATTCATGTTTTTTCTTGGCATAAATTTCTTTATGAGTTTACCTAAATGACACATTAACTGCATAATAAAATGAACCTTCCTTTGATCAGGTTGGAGACATACTGTTCCATTGCATTAAATATAGCTCTGTGCTGCTAAATATTCTTTCCCATCAAATGTTGCATTTCGAATGAAAGGAGATGAATGCAATTTAAGGCATTGTTTCTATGCACTCTAGTTTTTAAATGTAATATACTGGTTAAACATAATTTAAGTAAAATCCATTAAAGGGAAAAGAAGGAATGTCTCAGCTACAGGGGGCTCCCTCCTGTCATTGGCCATTGGTGCATGCTTACAACTTTTATAATCATCTTTCATTATCTGGCTCTTTAATAACACTGAGTGGGTTCAAGCCATCCTCAGTGGAGCATGACAAGAGATAATGATCCTTAATAGCACCTTATTGTACAGTTACTTTACAAATATTTTTAGAAGCTACATTTTGTTGCGACTCCAATTTGAAAGTGCAGAACCGTATTAATGGTCCAACCCCGAGGTTTGCTGAATTCATATGGAAGAGCTTAGGAATGAGGTGTAACAGCAGCTATACTTGCTCTGCTACAAAATGTTAAAACTGCATTAAAATTGCAAGGCAAAGTAGAGCCCTGCCAGATTGGAAGCTCAGAAAGTTCAGAAGTCTGTTTCCAACAGCAGCCAGTCACTGTAGGTATGGTGATGTCTGCTCAGGTGAGGAGAAGCCCCTGACCTCTTTGGATACTAGCAGCTGGTGTGGAGATACTAGCAAAACTTCCCAAGCTTGGGTGCAGGTTTGAGTTCTGGGTGCTTGTAAAATTTTCCTCTAAGACCAAACAAGCTTTGCAAATCCCTCCAAATACCCTTTTTGCTTTAATTAAATTTGAAGCATTCTTGGTTTCTCTACAAATCTCTCCATCAGCCCTCCCCAGTCCTCCAAATGACACTCACTTCCATAATAACACAGGAAGAGCCAAGTTGGATCAGACCAAAGGCCCAGTCCCAAGCAATCTAGCATTTGGTTCTAATGGTGGCCAACTATCCATGAAAAATTCACAAGCAGGGTATGATAGCAGTCTTTCTTCTCATCGTTACCAGCAACTGGGGCTGCATGCACACCATATACTTAAAGCCACAATTTAAGAAGGATGTTGACAAGCTGGGACGTGTGCAGAAGAGGGCAACCAATATGATCAAGAGTCTGGAAACCAAGCCTCGTGAGGAACGGTTGAAGGAGCTGGGTATGTTTAGCCTGGAAAAGAGGAGACTAAGAAGAGATATGATAGCCATCTTCAAATAACTTAAGGGCTGCCACATGGAAGATGGAACAAGCTTGTCTTCTAGGACTAGAACCAATGGCTTCAAGTTGCAAGAAAGGAGATTCCAACTAAACATATGGGGGGGGGGGAGAGAAATTGGACAGTAAGAGCTGGTTGACAGTGGAATGGACTCCCTCGGAAGGTTGTGGACTTCATTGAAGATTTTTTAATCAGAGGTTGGGTGGCCATCTGTCATGGAAGCTTTAGCTGAGATTCCTGCATTGCAGGGGGTTGGAATAGATGACCCTCGGAATGCCTTGCAAGTCTGTGATTCTGTGGAAGCACATTTATCCACTCACCCCATCCAAGAATCCAAGAATCCTGGGCATTCCCCACACATCATATGACAGCAGTTTCCATACTAATCATACCTTTTCTTTTCTTATTCAAGAACTTACTGTTGGTCAATTTCATTTGGCAAATCCTGACTTCTAGTATTATGAGAAAGGGAAAAGAATATCTCTCTGCGTATTCTCTCTAGACAGCTCACAGTTTTATATGTTCTGTAATATGCTTTGTGTGGTGCTTAAGCACTTTATAAATAATGCATATTGATAAATATTAATACGAATTGTTGTTCTTCTTATTACCCCTTTCTATTTTGTCATCCTCTTGAGGATGGGCTGACAACAACAGCTTTGCATGCTAAAACAGAAGAGCAGCCACCTAAGAAAGCAAGACAGTGCAGTCCTCACTTCTCCTACAGAGTGAGAGGGGGAACCCCGATTGGTTCAAAGCCACATTCTTTCCTGGGTTCCCTCAGAGTCGAGTGTGGATTTCATGCTCTTTATTCAGCTCATAGTGGTGAGCATCTGGCAACTTGCAGCTGTGGCTCTTGCGGACCAATCATACTGCTGCATTGTTCTAGGACCAACCAGACTGCTGCATTCTGAATCCTATTGTTCTAGGACCAATCAGACTGCTGCTTTTTGGATCCTATTCAACTCAGTACATAACAGGACTGTTTCTGTAAGCAGATCTGCACTATACATTTAAAGCACATGAATTCCCCCAATGAATCCTGGGGAGTGTAGTTTCCCCCGCACAGAGATACAACTCTCAGCTCCTTTAATGAACTACAGCTCCCAGGATTCTTTGGGGGCCACCATGTGCCTTAAATGTGCATTGCATGTGCTTTAAATGCATAGTGTGGATCTGTCCCTTGCATAGGATGCCGTTGTGTCTATGGACTTTGAGGACCGGATATATGATGGATGCACATTTATCTCTGCTGGAAATCTCACCAGGCAGGTGTGTCTTTGGGTGCTGGGTACACAGCATAGAGAAGAGCAAAATCTGCTCCCTTCTCCCACCCCCTGTGCTTTGAAATTGTCATTGCTGTGGCAGCTCTGAATTCTGAACAGGAACTCCCTGTCTTAACAAGAATGGAATTATAATAATATAGTGGAAGCTGCCAGATGGATCACACTTGCTTAAAAGCTGCATTAGGGAGGATTCATGTAGACAGCATCTGGCAACTTGCAGCTGTGGAATCACCTCTGGAGAAGGGCAAAGGCAAAGCAGTGCTTTCTCTGCATCAGTATTTGTACCAGTGTATTTCTGCTTTACCAGGTTCCTGCTGCCTCCTGTGTTTTCACGTTGCCAAGCACAGCCCTGTACTATTCGGCTAAAGCCGTAAGAACTTTTAAAGCAATATTTTAGAAAATGAGCACCGCGTGGCAAAAGCTCATCGCTTTTCATGAATGGCGTGTCTAAATTGAAAAGGGAGCCGAAGCACATACACGAAAGAAACGAGGGACATAAACGAAATTGGACAGCAACAATTTTAGAACCAAAGCAGGGAGGAAATGTTTGGCTCATACAATGCACACTTCACTTCTTGTTGCAAGATATTGCACTGGTGGGTACTTCGCTGACCCTAAAACTTGCTGTGCCATCTCAGAAGGCAGGCAGGCCTAACTTGTGACCAATCAAGCCAATCTCATCTCATCAGCCCTGTATAGCAGTGATGACTCACCAGAGACTCAGTTCAGCTATTTTTTGCTACCTGATTGGGATTGTAAAATGGGGTGTATGTGTTTGAAATTTCCAAGAATCTGCTGCAGCACTCACTGTACATTTCAGTTATGCATTTCCTTGCATATTAAATTTCTATCACACCCCTCCTCCTAAAGGAGCCTAGGGCACCAAACAATGAAGTGGCAAAACGATCAAATTCAGAGTAGACTCGGTGAAATTAATAAACCCAAGTGGTGTTCCTATTAATTGCAATGGTTCTACTCTGAGTAGAACTGCTGCAACCCAGTACAATTCTTTTAAAAAATTTAAATCACATATCCTCACAGCTAATGATTCCAGGAATTCCAGGAACAGTATCTTCCAGCTATGATATGCCTTGGTGAATTTTCAAATTCCTGCTAAATGTTAGTGATGGGGGAGATAAACACACCTCTCTAGAGAGGGCATTCCATAAGTGGGAAACTGCTGCCAAGAAGGTCCTGTCAGCATGCATCAGGTAGCACCCAGCACCTCCACCAATGAGCCCTTCCCTGCCTATCATAGACCCTGATATAGTTGATATTGGGAGAGGCACACTTTTAGGTACCTGTGTCTGCAATTTTGCATTTAAATAAATATGTTTAAATGTTTTTTTTCTCTCAAAGCATGCCTTTGCTCTTAACAGCAATTGCTATTTATGTTGATGGGTTGTTGTTTTTTTAAAAAGGTAAAAATTGTATTGGAACATTTGTGAAGTGTGACAACTGGTGGGTAATTATGTTCCAGTTCACACATCAATCCAGGAAGTGATCGAGTCAGTTTATACCAGAAATCACAAAATATTGAATTCCTCAAAAAGTCCTAACTTTCAGCAAGTGTATATACATTGACCTGTTTTGTAGAACTCATTTCCTATGCTCCTAAGGTCTCACCCCAAAGAACAAGGAGGTTGGAAAGAGAAGGTCCGTATCAAGCAGGAATACAGAAGGAATCAGAAAGCAGTGATCTTGGTATAGAAACACAGGAATGGCTTGTGAAAGCCATGCAGTTGAGCTGGAGCAACCAGCTCAAACCTCTTCACAAGCTGAGCTCCTCAGGTAAAAGGGGTAGTGGAGGAACAAAGGTTTCTCCCAGTGTAAGGAAAGTGGATATAGCTAAGCCTGGCAGGACAGCTTACTCCATGATATTAACCCATTCATGTTTTAATTAGACTTAAGCTTGTTGGTTATATGCAGTTGGTTATCCCTCATTTAGGACAGCTTGATTTGCAAGCATTATAAAATACAAGTTTCCCGTTCCTTCTCTCTGATTCCTAATTGTTGCTTGTACATTTAGTCTACACAGAATTGTTTTTCTAAAATAAGCAACTCTTGGGCTCTCCCCGCTTCCCAGTTACAATGTTTCCTAACATCACAACTGCAGTTTCATTAAACCAAAGAATACCGGCTCTTTTGAAATAATGTATTTTAAAATATGTCAGCATTAAGAAATTAAAGTCCTTCTGTGACTTGAACTAATTATGGTGCCCTTTTCATGTAAAGTATTGGCCTGTCATGAAATTCCTCTGCTCAATATTCTGAAAGGCATCATATGGCACCGGGTGACCCAAACAAGCTGTGAAATGACTAACATCTTTGGCTTTAATCACTTGCCCTGTCTCCCAAGGAGCAGCCCTGTCGCTGCAGTTTGGTGACACATCAGAGAGAAAATCTGTCCCACTTTAGGACCTGCAACATAAAAAAAAAAAAAATGGATGGATGAATGGATCCCCCCAAATGAGTTCCTCATTAAGATTCATGTTAATATGCATCACAATATCGATTTTTAATTAGCTTTAAGCTTTGGTCCTAAACACATTTTCCTGGGAGTTAAATCTCATTGAACTCAGTTGGGCTCTGAATAAGCACACATAGGATGCTGCTGCTAGGATAAGGAGATATTCTAGATCAGGGATGTCCAACTAGTCGATCGTGATTGACAGGTTGATCCCTGGGTAATACCGGTAGATTGCAGGCTCATTTTCCTCTGCGGGGGAAAAAGAGGATCTGCCCGCATGACGTCCTGACGTGGAGAGAATCTGTCATCGCTCTGCCGCCAGTGCTGGTGCCCTGCTACACCAGCGTGTCAGAAGCCCCTGCCAGCAGGTTGGGTCAAGTTCACTCCAGGAAGAGGCTTTGCGGATCCCCGGATGCGATTGGGTGTTGGTAGACCATTCCTGGCACGTCTTCTGCTTCCCCGCGACAGCACTACCGAAGGTGAGCACAGAGCGGGAGCATCACCAGGGACGAAGGCCTAACCCCATAAATAAAAGAAAGCTCAACAATAAAAAAAAGTGGGTAGATCACTGCCACTTTTTTATTCACAGTCTCTTGGGAGTTGGGCGTCCCTGTTCTAGATGATATAATTTAGCAAGGAACCCAATAAAGCAAGGCCACAATTTACACACATTTAACTTGTGCACATTCAGCCTTACATGTGGGCAACTTTTTATATAAAAAAGGGGTGGGAAAGGGATGGGGGAAAATGACTTTGGCAATTCCACCCACCATTGAACCCATTGAACACAATTTTGGCTTTCGGCGTGATCCCCATAACGTAACCCACATGTAAGATGCAGACTTACTGTATTCCACAAATAATCTATTCTGAAATGCTGGAGAACTGATGCCAGTCTGTGTAGACAATAATGAAGTAGATGGACCATTGGTGTAATTCAGTGTAAGGAAGGCAGCTTCCTCAGTTCCTGTTAAAAAAAATAAAGACATAGTTAAGCAAACACTTCCTTCACCCTGATTCCTCCCCCCCCTTTTTACTATTTCCTTGCAATATCTAGCAATTGCAATCCATACTGCTAGCTGAACATACAGAGTATAATGGCATAGTTCATGCCTAACCTTCACATGTTCAGCATAATGTCAGCAAGATCCCCACCTGTACTGCTGAAGTCATGTACTTCTACATAATCGGGAACTCTGTTTTTGCAGTTCTACTTTTGTATATGCATGTTTGCAAACATTATCAAGGTTTGGTGCATGTAGGGATGGGGGAGAAATTTAATTCAGTTCTCATTTAATTTGCAGCTTCCCAAGCAATGTGCAAACTGAAACTTCAAAATTCGCACTTCTCTGAATTTTGCAGTACAGTTCCCCAGCCATGAATAGCCTATATGTATAGGGGGTCAGATTTAAGGTGCTGCTTTTGACCTTTAAAGCCCTTCACGGCCTAGGACCCTCATACCTACGGGACCGCCTCTCCTGGTATGCCCCACAGAGAGCCTCAAGGTCCATAAATAGCAACACCCTAGTGGTCCCGGGCCCAAAGGAAGTTAGATTGGCTTCAACCAGAGCCAGGGCCTTTTCAACTCTGGCTCCAGCCTGGTTGAACGCTCTGTCTCATGAGACCAGGGCCCTGCAGGATCTGATTTCTTTCCACAGGGCCTGTAAGACAGAGTTGTTCCACGTGGCCTTTGGCTTGGAGCCAATTTGATTCCCTCCCTCCCTCTCTTTCTTTTTTCCTTTCCTTCTCCTCCTGCGATGAGGCTACATTTTAATATTTTAATGTTTCAATATTTTAATGTTGTATTTTAATTTTGTTTTTAAGTTGTAATCATTCAGCTTGTTTTTATTATTGCTTGTAAGCCGCTCTGAGCCCAGCCTTGGCTGGGGAGGGCGGGGTATAAATAATAATTATTATTATTATTATATACTAGGGTAATGTGTACATTAAAACACATATATTAGCAAAAACAGCATAGGAGAACTTCCCAGATGAATTTGCATTAGGATTTTAAAATCATAATAATTGCAAACAGATGTGGAAATGTGGAGAAGTCTGGAAAAATGAGAGATTTGTGTTTCTCCCACAAAAACAAAACAAAACAAAACTGGCAGATTTGTTCATTCCTAGATGCATATGATCTCTCTCTCTTTTCTCCACACATTCATATTATGTCTGAGCGCTTGCACTGCTTTTGCAAATTAAATGCAGTTTACTTACATCACTAGTGTACTTCACTTGCATGACAAGTGAGATCATTCAGAGCAACCCACTAGGAGCCAGGAGACCTGTGTTTGAATTCCCACTTAGGCTAAAAAGAGCATTTGCACAAGCATATACATTCCTCACTAGGCTCCCTTTGTGCTCTTGGAAAAATAATGTACTTTAAGTACAGAAGATGGAGCAGGCAGGTAGGAAGAAGATCCACTCTTTTCTCTTTTTTTACATGCTGATGATAAGAATGAGACTGGATTTTTTTCAGCTTATAAACCCAATCATTTGCAGTCTTTGATAAGGACAGATTTATTTTTTTAAAGCTGTACAAACCTCTTTTCAAGAACTGAGTAGCTGCAAAAAGGTAAATAGCAAATTTGATGCCTTTCTTATCTTTACCGAAGGGGTTCTCCTCATTAGTTTTCTTCTTGCATATTTTTCTTGACTTGCTGCCTGCCTGAGTCTGGACATCTCATGGTCTGCCTGTCTCAAGGTGTACAAGATATACTGAGGTGTCTCATTATCTTTGCTCTAGACCCAAGGCTTTAAAAGATATGAAAATAAAAACAGAGGGCTAGGAGTCTCACCCTTTGCCCCCACTTTCGGTAGACATTAGCAAAAGCTCAAATGAAACATCAGAGGCAGAGCAAGCAAAAAAAGGCAAAAGAAAAAAAGCCTAATGTATTTCTGAATTACCTGGACCAGTTGTAATATAACATTTTGCAACTACATAATGGATTCTGAAATGGTTCCCATGTGTGCATAAATGTGAAAATGTCTTCAATGGATTATTCGTGCAATGGGATTGTAGTTTAAACCTTCAGTTGAGGTTGAATTCATACATAGCTGCTGTTCATTGCATCAGTTTCATGCAAGTCAAGAATTGGTTCCATTTGAATGAATGGGTGCTTTTCAACTTCAACATACACACAAGCATTTCAGCACATCGCAGTCACATTTCATTCTACTTAGAAACATAGGACGCAACCATATACCAGGTGAGACTATTCACTCATCTACCTTAATTTTCTCTGCTGTAACTAGTAGTGGCTATGCAGTAGAGATGTCCCCTATTACCTGTTTCCTCATCCTTTTAATGATAGATGCCAGTGACTAAACCTGTGATATTCTTGTCCTCCCTTAGAGGGAAACACTAAACTGATGGGTAGTGGAAGAGAAGTCTGCTTTCTGCAGGCATCGGGCATGCAGTGAACTCTCTTGTGTACCTGATTCATAAGACTTTGTCTCCAATAGCCATTAGCTGATGAATGGTTTAGCCAAAGCCTGGGGGGTTGGCTCTGTGTGGTGATTTGAAGTCATAACAAGTGTAGCTGTGATTGGATTCCAGCTCTCATCAGCCCAACCAGCATGACCAAGGTTCAGAGATGATGGGAATCATAGTCCAAATAAATCTAGAAAAGCACAGGTTTCCTTTCTCATGTTGAAACAAACAATATCTGAAGGAGACACCAGCTTAGGCTGGAAATAAGCAGTAGAAGTCTTTAAACAGTAAAACGATGAAAGTGTGACATTGCAAGTACAGTGGTACCTCCGGTTGTGAACAGGATCCATTCTGGAGGTCTGCCTGGATCCTGAGGCTTCCACAACCTGAGGATCACTGTTCTGCGCATGCGCGCACGGTGAAATCCAATCTGATACTTCCGGGTTTGCTGCCTTTGTAACATGAAGTTTGCGTAACCCGAAAGTTATATAAGCCGAGGTGCTACTGTAATGGTAGCAGTCAAATTCAGTGTATGGCAGAGGAAAATGTCCTGATCAGCTTGGAATAAGAAATAAACAACAATCCATTAACAAAGCAGCTTTCAAGGGTGCAATGAGGACGGTGAAATATCTCAGGGTGTGTCATCAGATCCAGACTTTGGAAGGCTTGTGCAAGGCAGCAGGAAAGAAAAAATGTGGATCATCAAATATTTGTGGCCAAAATACCACTGACAGAGCTAGAGATGAATGTAAGGACTTCAAAGCTCAGCCAGCTACTTCACGCCATTACTTGCACTGCGTCTTCTCTGTCTTACCCAAATGCCTTAAATGGCCCAAGTCTATTGCCGCATCAACCACAGACTGATTTTTCTCATGGTCACCAAATAGTGTGCAAGAAGGACTAGCCTTCTTCCTTGCCCCGCCTCCCAATTCCTATGTTCCTACAATATCCAAAATGCAACAGGAGGCTGTGTGTCCCATATGCTTAACTAGGCACATATGGCCTTCTCAGAGCCACAATAAGAAAAATATCCATGCTCTAAGCATTGGTAACTTGCAGCTTGGGCCTTGCAGGGGACAGAGATGACTGGATAAGGACATAGGAATCCCATTCTGTGCGCACTGCTAGGGACAACGGCAGGGGAGTCTTTCTCTTGATTCTCACATGTGCATCTGTGCACATGTAGGTATCAGAAATGGATTATGCCCTAAGTTTCCAGGCACTTAAAAATAACAGGTGGGATTCAACTAAGTTGTTGAGAGCACAGAACAAGATTGGATTGTGCATTGGGATTTCCCCCACCCACATCTCTCTACTCCCAAAAAATCTATTCTGGAGGATTTGGGGTTGGGTAAGGGAGTCCTGTTGGGCAACTGGACCTCATTCCTCAGGCACATTGCCCACTTACTGCTATGTTGAATCCCACCCAAAAAGCAAAATGTGGGATGAATTTTCCTTACCAGAAATTATTTCCCCTTTTTACCTGGAATATATTTAAATATATTTTAATTTCTCAACATGATGTGGCAGTAGTAATTACCAGCTTGTTTGGGGAAAACTAAATGTGCATCTTGTTAAACAGAGAAATTAGTAGAGAACAAAGTAAGATCAGAGGCTACATTCACAACCCAGAAGATTCACCTTATATCTGTAGCTTTGGAAAGCAATTCAATCTGTTTTAGAGCCATGCTGTGTCTTTCATATTTGACTCTTATGCGGGTTCTGCAAAATCTGAACATCTGTCCAAAGTTCTGCTAAATTGCAGACAGATTCAGCCAGGCGTTTTCATGTGGGGAACTTTCAACATTTCCTTTTTGAAGAAACACAAATCTCTAATGTCTTTATTTTTGGCTAGATTCAAATGCAATTTGTAGGCATGCTTGCCTCTTCTGAGACGATGAAGCTTGCCAATTTTCAGGAGACCAGGTGCAGCGGTTTCCCCACAAGGGCAAACTTCACCAATTTGAGGTAGGTAATAGAAACCACTTAGCCACCCCTCAGGTTTCGTGGACAGTCTGAATACTGATGACATGAGGGAGGTGCCCCTGTGTTTGTGGATAATAACAGGCGGGCAACAGAGCAGCACAACTGGGAACTTGCTTAAAGAACAAGCAGACTTCATGGAGTTGAGGGACAAAACTTTGACCCAGCAAACTAAAATTGGAGGGGGGACAATTGGAAATCAATAAAAGAGCAACAATCCACACACAGAAACATGGGGGAGAACTCTAAGAGAAGTTTGCACAAATCTAAGGAAAAATAAGAGAAAACTACGAGAACGAAAGACAAATAATTAAATTAGTCTTGCTTTTTGGAAAACAGGAAGTGGTTAGAATAAAAAGGAACAAATAAATCACCCAAAAAGCCATACAACAATTGAACTGAGGGAGAGGGAAAATGGAATGACCCCACTGAGCTTTCCTAAAAGTTTGCAAACATCCGTCCCCTAAATCACTGTGATTGGAGTGTCCTGGGGAAATAATTCCATGTGATTAAAGCCCAGACCTGCCGGTCAAAACGAAAAATCCTCTCCACATCTCCACCTCCTCTTCACTCAAACTGAAGGCATTTTCCTAGTCAGCTGGATTTTCCTCTTTCTTTCTTTTTTAAATGCAGCACTTGCTTTATTTTAATGGTGAAATGCAGTGCAAGTTCTGGCCCCAAAGTACACAAAGAGCAACTTGGAACTTTAGGGAGTCCCTGATCTGACTAGCATGAGCGAGGAAGGATAATATCAATATATCCACAACTATCCACAACATTCCCATAGTTTTGATGCTAACTTCTTCAGTATTAATAATCATTTTAGCAAGGTGAACATTAAAGCACAGTAACTGTAATAAGTCTATTCAGCAATTTTACTTTTGTATGCAAGTGTCTTTGATTAAGCCTGATCCAAACCTTGGAAAGTTCCATTACTGTCAGGAATGAGCCAGCTCCAAGTGAAGGTTTGCAGCCAATCGCAGAAAGCAGCCAGGAACAGGGAGGCTTTGATGTGAGTGAGAAAGGGCAGAGCCAGCAGCAGCTGCAGCCTTCGGCTCTTCCTGACCTTGACAAGCAGGATGATGAGGCAGTAGCTGGGAGCAGGCTGGAACACAGCCATAGCTCGCCGGAAACACAATCAGGTGCAAAGAAGCCCCTCTCAGACCCGGAAGAGGTTGGAACTGATCCAATGTCCGAGGAGTCAGAAAAGGGGAGGGCTTTTAGATAGGAAGCAGAACAAGAGAAGTAATGGTCGTAAATTCAATATCTGCTGGAGGCGCCGGAAGGACTTTTCAGAAGGGTCATCTTGAGTGATAATGATGGTGGCTGCGTTAGAGCTGTCCAGAACTATTGTTTGTTTTTGCAATAAACCTTCCTTTTTAATTACCTACGCTTACAGTGTTATCGAGCTGGGAACCTGGACTGCTGACAATTACCTTGGAAGGACTTAGTGGTTTTTAGGGCATGTTTACACTTTTGCTTGTCCAGTGCCAAATGAAAGTGGTTTTTCATTTGTCCTGCTGCTTTCCCTAGGAAAAGCTGCCATTTACCACTGAATCGGAACAAACATCAATCCGCAGAAAAATCAGTTGTTCTAATTCAGTGGTAAACAGTGGGTTTTCCTGGGGGAAAGTGGCGGGAGAAGCAGAAATGTGGATAAGCCGGTTCCCTGTGTTCCAGAAGCAAAGCAGTGGTTATAAAATTGGTTACTAAAATTTAAGCAAAAGGAGTTTTACAAGAGGTGGCTATCCCCGCTAGCAGGCTTTGGTAACAGCCAGGCTAGATAACTGCAATGTGTTGTATGGGGGACTGCCTTTGAATATTATTTTGAAACTCCAAGTAAATTAGAGTAGGGCATCAAGATGGTTTACATATTTGGACTAATCAAGTGGACCAGATCTCACTGATATTAAAAGATCTTTACTGGCCCTAGCTTGTGCTCAGGTGCAGCAGAGACATCTCACAAAAACCCAACACAAGCTTCTCTTTTTGTCTCCAATCCAGCCCTGATTTCAGATGACACGAGTTTCTCATCCCTTTGGTATTCAACTATGTTATTTTACCACTCAATATAATCTTATCTTCCCTGATGGGTATGGAGTGAGAGGCCATCACTCAAAATATATGGAAATCCAGCTCAGGGCATGCAAGCGATTCCCACACTTGCCTTGCTTTTCATGCTTGAAGTTATCTACAGAAACAGTTTATTACTATCAACCCTTGCTGTCTATTATTGCTGTCCAGAGTCACGGCTTCAATATTGTTTATCACTTTCTCAGCTATGTTGGACGACAAGTTTTATTATCTTAATTATATGACACAGCCTAGAAAGCAGCTTCCAGTGAAGAAGGAAGTGTGCTTCACATTGGAGTGATATATTACGTTCCTTAGCCTGCCTGACTTTCCAGCATTTCATTCTTACCAGAGAAGCCAAGAGTTCTGTAAATATAATTGTGCAATGCCCTGAACGGAACTTTACAAGCAACTAAGTCAAAATTGCTCTTAAGAAGTCTGCATGTGGATGAGGAAATATACACACTTGTCGCTATCAATGGCTACTACCAACTACAATGGCTGCCTCTCCTTTGAATATCATTTGCTGGGAATCACAAGAAGGCAGAATGCTGCTGTGCTCAGATTCTGCTTGCGGGCTTCTGGTTGGCCACAGTGAAAACAGACTAAGGACTAGATGGGCCTTTAAAAGGACCCAGAAGAGCTCTCCTCATGTTCTTGTGGAAGAGATCTAAAAATGAATGATTTTTGCAATTCTGGATATAAAGATACACCTGAACATTTTGTTTTTTAAAAATTCTGGTTTTTTATTTTTTATTGTATAGCTTCATTAATTGATTTTTAAAAATAAGATTTATGCCCTGTTTTTTTTGAAAGAGCTGGGGAGATTTCTTTTTTTTAAAAAAAACATTTTTTATTGCTTTTTAAAGATACAGAAATACAGAAAAAAGAATAAAGAGTGGTTATAAGAAAAAAGGATATAAATAACAAATTTCCATATTCTTTTTCCATCTAATCTATAGGACTTCCCCACATCCTCCGAACCCTGCGTTCTCTGTCTTATAAAGCATCAGCAATTTGTTAACTTATTTCAAAACTTATTGTAACTTCCATTTTATCATGTTCCCTATTTTCAATTTTACTATAGCTCAATTCTTATATGTTTTATATTAAACACAATAAAGTTATTTCATTATTTTACCTCTGAATTCTTGTGTCTTAATTTTCATTTCATTAACTTACATTTGCTGAAGCTAGAATTTCCTGAAAGGTGCATTTTTTAACATTCATACAGCTTATAGTGTTTTTTCAAATAGTCCTTAAACTTTTCCCAGTCCTCCTCAGTTGTTTCTTCTCCCGCGTCTCGGATTCTGCCAGTCATTTCAGCCAGTTCCATATAGTCCATCAACTGCGATTGCCATTCCTCCAGCGTGGGTAAATCTTGTGTCTTCCAATATTTTGCAATCAGGATCCTTGCTGCTGTGGTAGCATACATGAAAAAAGTTCTGTCCTTCTTAAGCATTCTCTGGTCCACCATGCCCAGAAGGAAGGCCTCTGGTTTTTTAGGTAAGGTAAATCTCAGTACCTTTTTTAGTTCATTATGGATCATTTCCCAGAAGGCCTTCACTTTCGGGCAGGTCCACCAGAGATGAAAGAATGTCCCTTCCGCCTCTCCACATTTCCAACATTTGTTGTCAGACAGATGATATATCTTGGCTAACTTGACTGGGGTCATGTACCACCGGTATACCATTTTCATAATATTTTCCTTCAAGGCAGTGCATGCCGTGAATTTCAAACCGGTGTTCCATAACCTTTCCCAGTCTGCAAACATAATGTTATGCCCCACATCCTGAGCCCATTTTATCATAGCGGATTTGACTATCTCATCCTGTGTATTCCACTTAAGCAACAAGTTATACATTCTCGAAAGTAGCTTACTTTTTGGCTCTAACAATTCAGTCTCTAGTTTCGATTTTTCCACCTGGAATCCAACTTTTTTATCTATTTTAAATACCTCTTGAATTTGCGCATAGTGCAGCCAATCTCGTACCTTAGTTTTCAATTTCTCCAAGCTTAGCAGCCTCCAATTGTCTCCAGTTTTTTCAATTATTTCCCAATATTTAGGCCAATGGGCCTCCATGTTGGGTCTCTTACGTGCCTTGGCCTCCACCGGTGAGAGCCACCTCGGAGTTTTACTCTCCAATAAGTCTTTGTATTTTATCCAGACCCTCCAAATTGCTCTTCTGACAATATGGTTTTTAAACAATTTGTGCACTTTAGCCTTGTCATACCACAAATATGCATGCCACCCAAACGCATTGTCAAACCCTTCCAGATCCAGGACGTCAGTGTTCTCCAATAAAATCCAATCTTTCAACCAGCAGAAGGCTGCAGATTCATAATATAGCCTCAAGTCTGGCAGGGCAAATCCCCCTCTTTCTTTCGCATCAGTTAATATTTTAAACTTTATTCGGGGCTTTTTGCCCTGCCAAACAAACTTAGAAATATCCTTCTGCCACTTTCCAAAACATTCCACCTTGTCCACGATCTGTAGGGCCTGAAACAAAAATAACATTTTCGGCAATACATTCATCTTTACAGCAGCTATTCGGCCTAACAAGGAAAGTTTCAATCTTGACCATATTTCCAAGTCTCTTTTGATTTCTGACCAACATTTCTCATAGTTATCTTTAAACAAATTCAAATTTTTGGAGGTCAAGTACACCCCTAGGTATTTTACTTTTTTAACCACATTCAGCTCCGTTTCTTTGGAGAACTCATCTGTTTCTGTAACTGTCAAATTTTTTGCTAAAACCTTGGTTTTTTGCTTATTTAACTTAAACCCCGCCACCCGACCAAAATCAGAAATTAATTCTAACACTCTTTTAGTGCTGGAGACTGGTTCCTGAAGTGTTAATACCAAGTCATCTGCAAATGCTTTCAATTTGTATTGTTTCACTCCGACCTCAATTCCCTGAACCAACCGGTCCTTTCTAATCATATTTAGCAACACCTCCAGAACTGAAATGAACAATAGGGGGGATAGAGGGCACCCCTGGCGTGTCCCTTTTTCAATTTTAAACTCCTCTGTCACCACATTGTTTACTATCAATTTAGCTTTTTGTTCTGTATAGATTGCTTCTATACCATTTTCGAACCCCCGCCCCACTCCCATCCCTTCCAAATTTTTCTTCATAAACATCCAAGAAATATTATCAAAGGCCTTCTCTGCGTCAACAAAAATCAAAACCGCTCTGGTGTTCAGATTTGTTTGTAGAAGTTCCAAAATGTCAATAATGTTTCTTGTGTTATCAAACAAATGCCTACCAGGGAGAAAGCCAGCCTGGTCCTTGTGAATCACTTCATTTAGTACTTTTTTAAGCCTATTTGCCAAAATATCAGCAAAAATTTTATAATCCACATTTAGGAGTGAAATGGGGCGGTAGTTCTTAAGTTGGGTCTTTTCAGTCTCTGATTTAGGTATCAATGTGATGAAAGCTTCTTTCCACGTTTCTGGTGCCTTCCTTCCCTCCATTATCTGGTTACAAACCTCCATCAAAGGTTGTATCAAATAGTCCTTTAAAACTTTATAGTATTTGGAGGTTAGGCCGTCCGGGCCTGGGGACTTGCCAAGTTGAAGATTTTGAATGGCACTTTCAATTTCTTGCTGTGTAATGTTACAGTTCAGGTTTGTTCTCATTTCCAGGGGTATTTTTTGTAATCCATTGGTTTTAAGAAGTTGATCCACCTCTGAGGCTTTTTGCGGCCCTTGTGTATAAAGTTCTTTGAAGTACCTCTGGAAGCACTTTCTGATTTCCTCGGGTTTCTGAACCATTCTCCCTTCGATCTCTAGATTTGTAACTGTATTAAGCTTTTGTCTCTTTTTCAACTGCCAGGCTAGCAGTTTCCCACACTTATTCGCCGATTCGAAGGATCTTTGTTTCATTTGTTTAATTTTCCATTCCACCTCTTGGTTTATCAGTTTTGAATATTGCGCCTGGAAAAATTTCACTTCTCTTAGCACATCCTTCGACTTAGGCCTAGATCTTAATTTTTTCTCTCCTTCTCTTATTTTCTCCAATATCTTCTCCTTCTTTTCATTCCAGAGCCTTTTCTTAATCGTGTTTTGTTGTATTAGAAACCCTCTCATAACTGCCTTACTTGCGTCCCAGATTGTTCTTTTTTCCACGGTGGTATTCAAATTTATCTCAAAATAGTCCTTTAAAGTTTTTTGGGCCTTCTTCACAATCTCCTGATCTCTTAATAAAGTGTCATTCATTTTCCATCTAAAAGAACCGGTTGTGTTAAGTCTCAATTCCACTTTCAAAGCACTATGGTCAGAGCAGGTTTTTGGGCAGATTTCCACTTTTCTAGTCTTAGGTGCCAGTCCTCTAGTTGTCCAGATTTGGTCGATTCGTGTCCATGTCAGATGAGCTTCAGAAAAGAAAGTCCCTTCTTTCCCTAGAGGGTTCTTAACCCTCCAAATGTCAACTAAGTCCATATTGTCTGTCATTTCAAAAAAAGTTTTAGGTAGTCTGCCGTCTTTCGATATGTTGGCACTTTGTGACTTATCCATATTTACAGACACAACCCCATTCATATCACCCAGCATAATGATGTTACTATAGTCCAAATAATCCAGCATAGTCTCATGCAGCTTCCTGAAAAATTCCGACTTTCCCTCATTTGGAGCATATATTCCTAATATCAAAATTTTTTCTCCTTGTGTCTGTATTTCAATAGCCAAAATTCGGCCATATTCATCTTTGAATAAAAATTTCGGTGACAGGCTCTCCTTTGCGTAAATCACCACTCCTCTCTTCTTAACTTTGTCCGAAGAAATAAATTCTTGGCCTAGTCTTTTGTTAATTAACACTTTTCTATGGAGCCTTGTCACATGTGTTTCCTGTAGGCAGATAACGTCCAGTTGTTCCTTTTTCAAGATGTGAAAGACTTTTCTTCTTTTTTCCGGGGAGTTTCCGCCATTTATGTTCCAACTAAGAAGCTGCAGAGACATCCTGAATCAATTGACGGGTTCTACAATGGGGTATCTAAGCTTCCGCCCGATCCCGGGGGAGGTAATGCTGGTCCTGATCCTGGTGGTATAACTCTTGGAGATGGTCCCGGTGGTGGTGGAGGCCAAGAAGCTGTAGCTCTTTTTTGCAGGTCCTCCTCGTGGTCGTGTAGGAACTTCTGCTGGTCTTCAGGTGATTTAATCTTTATTTTCCTTCCTTTGTAAGTAAATGAAAGTCCTTGTGGAAACTCCCACCTGTAAGGAATTCCGTTGTGTCTCAACAATTTGGTCAAATCTATATAGGTAGTCCTAAGTTCCAAGAGATATTTGGGTATATCTCTGTAAATTTCGGCCCTTTTGCCTTCTATCTCCAAAGATTTCTTAAAATGTAGGCCTAATATCTTATGCCTTTCTTCTCTTGATCTCAGAGCAACCAAACAGTCTCTGGGCTTGTCTTTCTTTACTGATTTTCCCAGTCTAAAGGCTGTCACAATTTTAAAGTCCTTTTCTTCCTCAATTCCCCAGAATTTGGAGAACAAAAGTGTCAAAAATCCCTCTAAATTATTTTGCTCCAGTTCCGGGATAGCCCTTATCCTGAGATTACTGTCTTTACTTTTCAATTCAACCAATGCCAGGTAGGCTTGTTGTTCCCCTACCTGCCTTCTCAGAGGTCTTACCTCTCCTTTAATTTCATCAACCTTTAAATTCGCCTGTTCTGCTTTTTGGTTGGCTTCCACAGCTAATTTGTAGTTTTCTGCCGTAGCTCCTTGCAATTTCTCAATTGCCTGAGTGTGCTGCGAAACCTGTTCAGTTAATTTGCCGATAGAGGATGTAGCTTGGTCAATCTTTGATGTTTGATTGTCCACTTTTTGGTTTAAAACTGCCAATTGTTCCAAAATTTGTTTTAAAACTGTTTCAGATCCTCCAGTTGCCATATCTTCTGCAGCAGGCTGCACTAGTTCCACCTCCTGTGCTGTCAGCACAGTTGGGACAGATGATCTGCGGTGATGAGTTAAAGTTGTTTGCAAAAGTTGCCCAGATTTTTTCTCTTTTTCTTTATCTTTAGCTTTAGCTGCTCTTGTTCTCCCTGTGCCGCTCATTCCACACCTGCCTCTGTTCAAGGTCAAATGGTCTTTTGTCCCATGGGAAAAACAAGTCCCAAATATAAACAAAAAGAACCACAAAAAGTTTCAATAAAGCTCAATTCCCATGCCACTATATTTCCACAGTCCTATAGGGGGAGTATTTCAAAGTTTCAAAAAAGAAAGGAACTATTTTCCACCATTGAAGTTCCTCAATTCCCCATATTGAGTTTTGTAATTCCCAAACACAAAAGGAAGGTTTCCAGAACTTCTAATCTCTTAAAATCCAGCCATAAAGTGTCAATACAGGTCCATGCAACAATGTTTAATGTTAGTATCTCAGTCTATGCAACAATTTCAATCTCTGCAGCAATGTCGTCAGTTTGACAGCAGTTTGACAGTTCTTTTTCTATGCACTGGCAGCCCGGTGACGGGGTTATCTCTTTCAACCCCGTTTAGCCCAGAAATTGGAGGATAGTTCCAAAGAATAAAAGTCTATACAACACACAGTTCTTTCCTTTTTATCTTCAAAATGCAGAGTCTCTCAATGCACCCTTTCTTCCACTTTTACAATCCCTTTTTAAATACTTCAGCTCGTTTCCGAGCCCTTGCTTTGATCTAATTAGCAGAGTCGGGAGGCGGACTTCCTGTTACTCGCCTCCCGTTTTCAGCCAAATTTCTTCAATTTAAGTTAGAAAATTTAGGTCCCTTACTCACGGGTATGTTGCTCCAATTCCGATAATTTCAAGAAGAAAGGTCAGCGCTCATCAGCAGCAGCAGCGCGGCTTTGCTTCCACGAAAAGAGCGATGAACTCACAGCGCCGCTCCCCCTTTCACGTTCCGGAGCCTCTTACGAGGCTCCTTCCCCGCTTCTGGGGGGGCTCCAGGCGCCCGCCGAGTCCCACGGCCGCAGGCTCGCTCTGCCTGCGGTTTTTCTTAATGGGTCTCCGCTTTGCCGCAGCGGACGACCCTTTTTCGCGGAGCCCCTCTTCACAGCGCAAAGAGGACCGCCATTGCTGTTTCGCGCCGCCTCCGGAAGTCTTAATACATGGGTTGTTTTTGCAAATGGTAAGCCCAACTCTAGGAGTAGAAAGAGAGAATGCTGATTCTTCCTCCTCTCATTCAGACTAAAAGAAACAAAAATGTGGATTATATCTTTGCATGCTCTTTTCACATGAGTCCAGCAGGTCTCTGATCTTGTGGCTCAAAGCTCTGTGTGGAGGAAAGTTCAAGTGTTTTATTTATGTATTTTATTTATTTATAAAGGTGAATTGATGTCTGCTGCTGGCTGAAGCTACCTGATGCCTATTCGAAGCTGGTGATAGGATAATTTACATGCTGGAAAGCATGTTTGCTTGTATCAGCTGAATTGCCACTGAATTCCACCCAAATGGAATTGAGCTAAACTGTATGCCAGAACAGAGGACAACAGACCTATACATCTGCATTCCTCTTGCAGATCCTGTCTATTCCCATGTTTGCTGCCACCCCTTCCTAATGTTATTCCTACAGAAGACCCAGGTGTTATCACACCTGCCCACTTCACTCACAGCAGGGTTGGAAAATGGACTTTCTGATCTACTGTACATAATGCCACCCACTTTTTGGTAAAATGTGCCTGCATGATGATATGAAAGGCTTGTAGAGCTTGAAATATAGGAAGAAATGCATCACACAAAAATGGCAGGGTTGTGCCTTGGGGTTCCTTTCAACTCTACAGTTCTATGACACTATGAATAGGCAATCTTTACAGATGGAAGCATGGTTCATTTCAGCACGAGAAGAGATTAGGAAAGGGTGGATCTGATGCACTCAGGAAGCTGCCTTATACCCTATATGATTAATTGTCCATCTAGCCTGCTATTGCCTATTTTGATTGGCAAACAGTTCCCCAGTGTCTTGGGCTTTCCCATCATCTGCTACCTCTGTGCTCCAACTGGAGATGTCAGGAATTTAACCTGCTCCACTTTGACTTAAGGAGCTCCCTGCAACATCTTCCCCCAGTTTTCTGGATGAAGCTAGGCACTGATGAATACCCACACAGAGAGAAATGAGTGATGTTTTACTTTTGGATCCAATACTTAATATGAGAGTAGTAATGCAAGGGGGGGGGAGCAGGAGTCCATGCAATGGCTTCACCTTTGTCGAAGTAAGAGATTCCAAAGTGGACACCTACAGTATATATATTTACTTTTAGAGTAGGCTCATGCTGTAACTTCACAGACTTTGGATTCAGAAAGAGTCCCAGCACTAAGTATAGTCCTGAAAAATGTGTTTGTGCGTGCGTGCATGCGTGTGTGCGAGAGCATTTTCAATGGCAACATGAAGATGTACATTTTTAAAGGGTTATTTAGACACTGATATGAATATAATTATGATCATTTATCCTCAGAGGAAGAAAAAGGAGATCATTCATTGGAGATTAAAGCTGTGTCAACAAAGGGTAAAAAGTAATGAGTCTTGGACCCTGTTTTTTCCTTAATACAGTGGTACCTCGGGTTAATAACTTAATTTGTTCTGGATGTCTGTTCTTAACCTGAAACTATTCTTAACATGAAGTACCACTTTAGCTAATGGGGCCTCCCGCTGCCGCCGCGCCGCCGCCACACAATTTCTGTTCTCATCCTGAGGTAAAGTTCTTAACCCGAGGTAAGAACTGGGTTAGTGGAGTCTGTAACCTGAAGCGTCTGTAACCCGAGGTACCACTGTATTGTGTACATTCTGTGTAGCCTCTCTTGAAGTAACAATATTTGGAAGTTGCAGCTTGGGTATTTGAGTCCCTTCCTCACTTTCTGATAAAAACAACGATGGCTGAAAGGAGATGTATTGCAACCGGCCCATTCAGTGCACAGCTGAATTCTCTCCATGTCTGACTTCTGTCACCAAAACGTTCTAGCATGAAATAATGTTTTTCATTCTCTTCGATTATAAATTCTGCGCAGGGTGCTTTCATCACAGCCCAAGAGAAAGCAGATGTGTTTATACTGTCTCCATGGAGACACAAAGCAAAGAGTGTATTTCACACTAAGATCCCCCTCTCTTCCAAAGTGTGGGGGGGGGGAGAGGAGAGATGATAGGAGAAAGAATGTTGAAAAGAAACTAGGCAGCATTCTTCAGAGATTTGCCATCCTCATTTTCTTTTCACTGAGGGGATACTTTGTGAAGAACTTAGGTGTAGATGTCTGATAGTTGTGCTTACCCATTCATTATCAAAGCTCTTGAGGGCTTTTTAAGTTCTCAAGCTTACAGGCCAGTTCATGCAAATGTTCATACTACTACCATCATCATATATGCAAGTTAAATTAATGAATAAGCCAGGCACACCTCTGTGGGAATTCCACGATTTATTGCATTCAGTGTATGCTCACTGCTTAGCAGAAAGGAGCAGCCGGTTCTGATCCACTGAATTTACATGATATACCTGTGTTTTTGCAAACATATATGATCACATACATTGTTAAGCTAACCTTTTTAATCTGAAGAATGTTCTTTGTTTTTTTAGGAGGGGAAAAATATCCTGCAATTTTTATCTCAAAAGAGATTCTCAAACAGCTTACATCCTTCATCAAGTGTGGAACAATCCCCTTGATGCAGTCTCTGCCTGAAAACTGTCTTCCAGCTATCCTCAGAAAACATATGCGCCAGTTACGCTAGCCTTTTTATTACCTCCCTCTAGAGATGGGCAAATCTGTCAATTTCCGTTGCTCTTGGTTTGTCATTTTTCTAATCTTAACTTCGACTGTCTACCCTGCTTGGAGAATATCTATATTTTTAAAGTCCTTGTGAAAATTTAAAACAAAACCTAGTGTGAATTTATCCTAATACACACTTGGGCCCTGACTTGTGGGGTGCCTCAGGGTTCCATCCTCTCCCCCATGCTTATACCTGAAGGAGCATCTCCACCCCCATCGTTCTGCCTGGACACTGAGGTCCAGCGCCGAGGGCCTTCTGGCAGTTCCCTTACTGCGAGAAGCAAAGATACAGGGAACCAGGCAGCGGGCCTTCTCGGTAGTGGCGCCCACCCTGTGGAACACCCTCCCATCAGATGTCAAAGAGATCAACAACTATCTGACATTTAGAAAACATCTCAAGGCAGCCTTGTTTAGGGAAGTTTTTAATGTGTGACATTTTAATGTATTTTTAATCTTTGTTGGAAACCTCCCAGAGTGGCTGGGGAAGCCCAGCTGGATGAATGGGGTACAAATAATGAATTGTTGTTGTTGTTGTTGTTGTTGTTCTAAAGCAGTTTCCAATAACACAGCGTACTTTTATATGCTATTTTCACTAATATATGCACCTATATGTACACTGGACTCTAGTATATTCATTTTTATACACATTACAAAATTCAGAGTGTGTGCTGACACCAGGGTTGGAGCAGTCTCTGTCCCCACCATGTTGGGAGGCACTGGCAGAGGAAGAGGGGGGCGGGGGTAGCGCAATGCGATCCCGGTGGGGTGCCATTGTGGCTGCCCTCCGCCCGCAGGGGCGCCACACCCCAGGACGCATGCCATGCCCCTGCGGGCGGCATGCCACGCCCCCGGGGTGCATGCTACACCCCAGGACACATGCCAGCCATGCCCCCACTTGCTCTCCACCCCCCTAGTGTCAGAGCATGAAGCTCCGCTACTGTTGAGAGGAACATATGATTACCATTCTTGCCCATTATCTCACTGACAATGACAATTCCAAGTCCCAGGCCTTTGGGAGGGAGGTGTTCGGTCAGTAATACTACTATGGATTGCATCTGTGAATCTTTAGACTTCAGACAAAATGAGAGACACTTACAGTTTCTTTCCCCCATCCTGTATGTAACATATGGATGAATTCTAAATGGGTAATGTTACTAGAGCACGGCAGGGTGATTTTACTGTTACATGAAACAAATGTAATAGCAAAAAGCAGGCTAGGTTTGCTTGTGCTCCAAAGGTCTCCTCATGCTTTTGGTTGCATCTCACGTTGTGCTAGTGCAAGAGGAATTCCTCCTCACTGCAGTCCCTTGCATGCTCATCCCTTCTCCAAAGCATCTCATGAAGATTGAGTGGCCTCCAAGAAAACCCTAGGATGTAGGCTACAGCAGGAGGGGGAAATTGCTGAAAACTAGTCAGAGAAAGATTGCATGGGGTGGGGGCAGCACAGTGGGCTGCAGTCAGGCAGAGTGGGTGGGGGATTTCAAGTGCACTTGTGCAAGTGCAACTCATTGGGTACAACTCATTGCATTTTTACTAGGCATGCAATTATGGGGATTTTGTCCAGCAAACTTCCACCCAGAGTTGATGCACTGAAATTAATGGAACTAAGTTAGATGTGCCAATTAATTTCAATAGGTCTTCTCTGACTATGGGCAACATTGGACACAAACCATGCTTTTAAAATTGTATTTCTTTAAGTGCAAAGTATGAGCATGAGGATTGGGCATACTTTGAGTGCAAGTGCACCAGGCTTGTGACAAAGCTAAGCTTGGCTGTGGTTTCCTATGAAACATATACTGGGATGTAAATCCCAAGTGTGTCACTGCAGAATGTGTGAATCGGCCGTATGTGTGTATTCAGTCTGCAGTTCACCTTCTTCTTGCTGATTGTAATTCTTCTGCCATCTCCTAGCATCGCCATGTCTATGTTTTCGCATTCCTGTTCAGACCATTGGCTGGAATATTATCTCCACTTTATTTGTCTCTCCTTTCCCCCCCCCTTTGGAAATTAGGGACTATGGCAAGAATAAATCACATGCTTGGCAAGTTTCCCTTATATAATAGATTGACTTTCTGTGCTTCATACTCACTCCAAGAAGAAAGAGAGGGAGAGTTTAGCTTGAAGTTGTCTTCTCTGTTGTGGTGCAATCCCTAATCAGAGTGGAAACGAAGGGCCCTTACAAAAGGAAAGGATGTGATTTGGAAAGCCTTTCTATCATCTCACAGTTATTTCCCATCAGGTTTTCAATAGGTCTCCCACTGTTTCTTCATACAAGTTTCAAATGGTTGCACAAAAGGGGGTTGGTGTGAGATTTTTTCTCCTACAGCTTCCCCTGCAAACTTGCACAGTCTATTTTTGAAGAGAGGGGGCGGGGAATGAAAAGAATTTGCTCCAGCCTTGCACTCCAGATCAATATGATCTTGGAAACATGGGGTATTATCTGGCTTTGTGTATGACACAATACAGCCACGATGAGCGGTTGCAAGGTGTGAGCTCTCTGTATTGTTTGCGGTGTTAGATCGTGGATGGACTTAGATATTTAAAGCAATCTGGTAATGGCCTACAGAAACCTTCACGGAGAAATCACTAAGGTTGACACATGACAGCTCTTAGAATCTACCTGACGTTCCTGCATGTATTAGTCCCCTTTCTGTTGTGAGCTGGCTAGAGGCAAGTGAACTGGCACTTATGAACCAGCGCCACCTGAAATATGAACAAGCAGTGTTGTACTAATGCAGGGATTTGGCCCTTCAGATGCTGTTGACTAGGAGCAAGAGTCTCTGGCTCTCTAGGCAGCTGCCCTGCATGGTGACAATCAGTCTTAATGTGAGACATTTCCCAGGCAGTGACACAGGTCTGGCTCTGCCCATTCAGACTGAGATGCTTACTAAAAGGCTTCCTCTTTGGGCTGGGGTTTTGCCAAGGCAACAAGGTGTTCCTTGGCTGGGGCGGGGGGGGGCTGTTGCCCAATTTGTGGGGCATTTGAGGACAAACTCTCAAAACAAAAGGAGAGAACTGGTGGCAGTGCAAAAGGAATTACTTATTGCAGAAAGGCTTCCTACCTTTCCTTTATTGTTTTATTTTTCTCTTTATAACACTTTTTAAAGCTCTTTTGATTTCTGCCACCACTAGCATTGTTCCTTTTCTGAGCACTCTTCCCAGAGGAGTTTAGGGGGATGGAGAATGGTTGTGGTAGCAGCAGAGCTCCATCGTTGCTGCTCTGCCACTAGCAGTTTAATTTTTATTTATTTTTTGAAAAATCAGGAAAAGAGAGAGGGAAGGCTTAAGAAGCCTCCAGACACAATTTTGAGGCCACCCCCTTTCCCCAAATCACTTTATAGCTCAAATTGCTGGCACCAAAACTGCAGGGAAACAGGTGCTCCCCCTCCATTGCCACCTGTGGTGATAGGGATGAAGAATAAATCCAATTCAGTTCGTGTTTAGAAGTGCACCTACCTAATTTTCACTTTCTGAAATGATACACAAACTGAAATACAGGCAACCTTCAAAATTCACACTCCTCCAGATTTTGCAACACAGTTCTCCAGTTGAGTAATGTGTACAAAAATCCATATGAAAAGGTAACATGGCCACTGGAATGTATACATTAGTAAAGGTAGCATACAAAAAAAATTATCATGTTACGAGAAATTGCTTTGCAAAAGGGTGTAAATCTGGAAAAGTTGCATACAAACTTGCACATATTAGAATAAATTTGCACTAAAATGCTTGTGAATGTTCATGTAGACTTAAAAAAAGGAAGACTGATGTGGAAATGTGGAGAACTGCCTACAAGCTACAGGTCAGCTCTGGCGCTGCCAAATCCAACACAACCAAATTTTTAGGCTACCAGCACTTCTCCAGCTGATCATATGACTCAGCTCCAAATTTGGTGGCTTCTCTGGAATTCCAGAGCAAACAGTGGGGTGGGACAGAGAGCACATCTGAATAAGATTGTGAAAATTAAGAGCTGCAGTGAATACTCTCCTGTTTTGATTCCCAGCTAGAATCTGGTAATTTTGGTATGATTGGAATTCTGCCCCCAAGTGGATGTTCAACTTTTTATCCTAGTTGCTACTCCTGACTGCTACTACTTTGCCATCAATTCCTCCCCCTGCCCTCCACGCCGCTGCTGATGGCTTAGTTACATGGTTGACCCTAATGAAGGAATCCAGTGGATAACATCCCAGAAATATACTCAGTCAGATCTGACTACATGAGGGCATTTCTGAGAGGACATTTTGATACCAATCCATGAAATGTGTTGTTACACGCCACTCCAGGAGTGGTGTGAGATTCCAAGGGATGCAGGCGCATTTTATCCATGGTCTGTGTTTCCCTTTGGACGATGAGGCACAGTGGAATCTATGGTGTCTCTATGATATCTGGTTTACGTGCACATATATACAATATATACACGATCTGGGTCTAGATGGAAAGAGTTCCGTTGACTTTCCAAGAGGGTCTCTTGCTTCTCTCATAGGTGCAGCAGTCTTGGGTCTCAGAAGCAGAGAAATCAGCCATGCACTCTGTCTCTTTGTTCCAACCAATCACAGTCAACCCACATGGTGCTCTGACCCACTTTCTTCCAGCTTGCCAAACCACTTGCTGGCCTTGTCTTTTGCTAACAACCCAGAGCACATGGCGGGGCACACAGTCTTAGTCTTACTGGAGACTTCTTCCCCTGTCTTTTGTTAGGTCAATGATTCAGCCATTCCGGTTATTACCTCTTGGTGGTTCCCCTTGATGGATCCACTGCCAGGCGGTTTCCTGGACACTGAAAGCTTTCCGTTTAACCCTCCAAACATTGATTAATTCTAACTCTTCTTTTATTAGACCCAGGAACAACACCCCACAAACTCATAGCAGCCTTTTCACAGAAACTGGAATTAATTTCATCCTCAACAGCTGCTCATCTTTGTTGGACAATGTATTGGAAAATGTCAAAAGCACCATTTTTCAGCAAATGGGAAAATAAACTTCATGATTTTGCTGTAGTGGCTAAACTTAGGATCTGTTTGGTTACACTGCGGATAATGGCTCCATTAAATATACACATTCTGTTTCTGACCTTTGATGGAAGCCCCAAGCTCTTTCTTTTATGTAGCAATGGCTATCAGCAAGGTCAGAAATCGAGTACTTTCCCGTTTTTATTTAGAGGCCAGTGGGTTTCTCTCTCCCCAGAATTGGAATGTAGAAGCCAGGGGCAAGTGACCTCCCTGATCCATTGATTGCAGTAGAACATGTTGTTTCCTGTCTTGCATAGAAATACAAAACCAGTAACTAAATCCCTGCCTGCAGAATAAGCAACAAGAAACCCCAATGCAGCAATATTTCCATTATCCTTTGAAATAAAGCACCCAAAACCAGGTATCTACTTGCTGTGCAGCTCTCACATTCCCTCTCCTCCTTTAGTCATGAAAATCAATACAAATTCCAAACAATCAAAATGCCATTGGCGTCCAAAGAGCTTTTCTAAAATATTTGACTCCTGTTCCATGGGGACATCTCAATTTATTTACACCAGAAAGAGTGGTGTTGGGGGGGGGGGAGGGAAAGCAGGACTTCATAATGCAAGGTTAAGTTATATCTCATGCCAGCAATGCATTCTGGATATTAAACTCTGAGCAGACATTGTTGCCTCTGCATGCGTATGCACGTATAATATTGCCATACATATAAGATCATTGCTCTGGCAGATCTTTGGAAGATTGTGTTTCAGTGCAATCAAATGGCTCGAAATAGGTCTTGCAATAGATGATAGTCTGCCGTGTTTGTGATTTCATCTGCTGTTAAGAACTGCCAGGCATGTACAATGATGTCTACCTTTGTTGCAGAAGTACAGGCTGCAGACATTAAGAAATGAACTGTCCATATTCTAGAGAGCACAGAGACAGCGATATAATAATATTGGATCATTGCACTAAGGCTCCTGGGAAAACATTCACTAGTACACCAAGTGTCAAATACTTCATGGGTAAAATATTACTCCTGTTAAAACTAATCGTAAAACATATTTCAGTGTTAGTAGAATTGCATCAAACTTTGTATTATTGTGTGTGGGTAACCATGGGTACACACAATTGCATTTTACTTTATGGACTATACAGGCTCTGAATGTACATAGTGATGGCCACTAGCTAGATGGTTTTAAAAGAGGTTTTGACAAACTCATCAGTGGATGTTCTCCGTGATGACGGTGTTGCACCACACTTTCAGAGGCAGTATGCATCTGAATACCAGTTGCAGGAAGTCACAGGCATAGGGCTGTGCTGTTGTGTTCAGGTCCCACTCACAAGCTTCCCATAGGCATCTGGTAGGCCACTGTGAGAACAATATGGTGGACAAGATGGGCCTTTGGCTTGATCCAGAAAGGCTCTTCATATGTTTTTATGCATATGTGTATGAATATATGTGTATGAATAGACACATATGTCTCCTCATTGTGACAAATGCCTATGATCTCCACACTCCCTTCTTTATTATCAGTGTGGAAAAAAGAGTTTACCCAAGTAACCAGGATGTCCCTGGTGTGAAATTTGAAACTGAGTTCTTTATGGCATGGAAATGTATTATAAAGAGCAACCTGAGCTTGTTATGCTTACAAAGAGGATCTAGACTGTGCATGGCAAGCTCCTAAGTCTCTAGACTGACAAGCAGTCTCCCAGCCCCTGAGCCCAGTTCATGGTGCTTATTACTTGCACCCACAACTCAGATAGCACTTAAATGGAAAAGCAAGAGTTCACTCTTCATTTCAGGCTGCAGCGTATGTGAAGCACTTCTCAGGGACAAGATGATAACTAAACAGCTAAAAGCAACACCCACCCCTTGATATATCGTATTTTTCACCCTATAGGACGCACCAGACGATAAGGCACACCTAGTTTTGGGGGGAGGAAAACAAGAAAAAAAGAATTTGAATCCCAGAAGCCAGAACAGCAAGAGGAATCTGGCTTCTGGGATACTGTGTGGCTGTTCTGGCTTCTGGGATAACAGCGCCAAGCCTCTGCAGGGCAGCGGGATGAAGGCTCCCCCTGCCCGGAAGAGGCTAAGGCAGAAGCCAGGACAGGTGCCTCGCTGAAGGGGCGCTGTGCAGTTCTCCCTCTTTGCGCAGCACCTCTCCTTCACAGGAGAGGCGCTGCGCAGAGAGGGAGAACTGTGCAGCACCCCTTCAAGCGAAGCTGGAGAAGGAACAGGAGGAGACCCTTCTGTTCCTCCTCTGGCTTCGCTGGACAGGTGCATTGCTGAAGGGGCGCTGCGCAGATAAGGAGAGTTGCGCAGCACCCCTTCAGCGAAGCGGGAGGAGGAACAGAAGGGGCTCCGTTTTTCCTCCCTCTTCGCTGAAGGGGTGCTGCGCAGCTCTATCTCTCTGCACAGCGCCATTCACTCCATAAGACACACTCACATTTCCTCTTACTTTATAGGAGGAAAAAAGTGAGTCTTATGGAGCGAAAAATATGGTAATTAAAAAGCACATTTAAAAATATTGCTTCCTTTGATATGTGTTGTGCATTTTATCATCCAACCTCCCTGATTTCCTGATTTGTTTTGTCTGATTTGTTTTGTTATTATTACATATGCATGTTCCCGTTGTTCATTAAGGGGTGTGGTTTGGTTCTGTAGCTTTAAAGGAAAAGAAAATGCACTCCTGCTTCATCTTTCCCTTCCTGTGCACAATGCAGAGCCTGCTGTCTTCTTCTCCCCTGTTGTTCATGTCTAAATGCTGCCTGGCATGAATTTGTTGCATCTCTATCCCCAGTGTCCTAATTGTGGTCCTCTAACAGACGGCAGAGGCAAGAAGCTCTGGGTCATGCCAACTAGGGCTTCTATGCTATGACTCATTGTCATCTGCTATGCCTGGATAAGTGACAGGATCCCTCCTGAATGCTCAGCAATGGTCCAAAGTAGCTGCTAATTGTTCTTCTAATGTGGGTGAGCGGGGAATTCTTCACATTCATTGTATTAATGGCTATTAGTCATAACAAGTGGGTGAAGAACGGAGTGCTCCAGTTCAGGATCCAGCCAGACACTGGACCTCTTCCAGGACACTCCATTCCATTTCCCTTCTCTGGTTTTCTACTTCCTGCCCTAAACACACACTCAACACTCCATAACTACTGAGCACATTCAGTCCCCATTTGACTGTGTTTGGGTGGATGATCTAGCCGCCCAGAGTGGCTGGGGAAACCCAGCCATATGGGTGGGGTATAAATAATAAATTATTATTATTATTACTACTACTAGTTGAGATTCCTGCACTGCAGGGGCTTGGACTGAATGATCCTCTGGGTCCCTTTTAACTCTACAATTTGATGATTCTGTGATTTCTTTGCAGGCATTCTAATACCTTGGCTTTCCCTTGAGTCGGCTGACACTTCTCCCTATGTGGATGGCTCACGTTAAAAAAAAAAAGCCACAGTGACTACCATCAGTTGCACAAAGACAATGGGTGGAGGGAGAGACAGATAGAGGTGTTCTCTCATAAGAAGAACCTGTTGCATTAGGCCAATGACCCTTCTAGTCCAGGGTCCTGTTCTCACAATGGCTGAACGGTTGCCTATGGGAAACCAGCGAGCAGAATTGGAAGACAAGAACACTTGTATTTTTAATCTTTGTTGGAAGCGGCCCAGAGTGGCTGGAGAAACCCAGCCAGATGGGCAGGGTACAAATAAATTATTATTATTATTATTATTATTATTATTATTATTATTATTATTATTATTTTCCATCCAGCTGGTATTCAGAAACATTGCTGTCTCCAGTTGTGGAGGCAGAGTAAAACTCATAACCATTGATAGCACTCATTTCTCATTTTTTCCAATCTTACGTTTCGTTCGCCCCATTTCTGCGTAAATGTGTCTATGTGCTGTTGTTTTTTAAAAGTCTGTATGAAATATATACACATCTCATGCACTTCTCGTAACGTTCTTCCCCAATATGTGCATTTTTGCATGCTATTCCCCCCTAACAGAACACAAAAGAAAACAAAGATTTGAGAAAGCAGAAGTGAAAATTCGGTATTGCGAAGCAAGTGAATTTCTCTCCCATTCCTAAGGGTTAGTATATCGCTTTATAGACTCTCCATCTTCATGCTACTGAATCCCAGTTATCATAGGCCAGTAGTAGTAGGGGAGTCTACTACCTCCACACCCTGATTGTAAACTTCCTGGAGACAACTGGTTGGCTACTGTGGGAGGCTGGGTGGGGGCTAGACTAGATGGACCTTTGCTCTAGCCCAGGGTTTCCCAAACTTAGGTTGCCAGCTGTTTTTGGACTACAGTTCCCATCATCCCTGACCACTGGTCCTCCTAGCTAGGGATGATAGAATTTGTAGTCCAAAAACACCTGGCATCCCAAGTTTGGAAAACACTGATCTAACTCAACAGATCAAAGGTCCATATTGTGTTTCCACAACGTGGTGTAGTGGTTAAGAGTGGTAGTCTCGTAATCTGGTGAACCGGGTTCGAGTCTCCACTCCTCCACATGCAGCTGCTGGGTGACCTTGGGCTAGTCACACTTCTCTGAAGTCTCTCAGCCCCACTCACCTCACAGAGTGTTTGTTGTGGGGAAGGAAGGGGAAGCATAATGGAAGCCGCTTTGAGACTCCTTTGGGTAGTGATAAAGCAGGATATCAAATCCAAACTCTTCTCTTCTTCCAGGGATGAGGGAGAAAAAATAGAAAGCTCCCTTTAACCTTACTCCGGCCATGTTTCTTCAGAGATGTGGCAGAGAAGTAATGCGGTTTGTGACACCTTGCCTGAGTTTGGCTTGTGTTCATTGTAGGGATGAACTTTGAACACATCTCCTCGCTAAAACAGCAAAGCAGGCCATTTTCATAGTACTTCCCACACCACCGCAGCAAACTATTTATTTATTTACTTAACTATTTGTTTAATAAATCACTTTTCTATTTAGGAATACCCAAAGCAGTGAACAATAAAAATACAAAATAGAAACCATAAAAATAATAAAACACGGCAATAAAAACAGATACTATAATACACAGTAGCACGATAATAGCGGCAGCAAATCCATCGAAAGCCGGTATCAGCTAGATATTCCCCCAAAGGGTTTGGCAGAAGAGTTGTTGCTGTACCTGAGCTAGCCTCCTTTAAAGCCTGTTGGGTGCCATTTTAATGTTTTTTTATTCACATTTTACTGAATACATTGTACAAGGATGACTCATAAATCTCTCTATAAATCAATGCATGAATACAAACAAGTGAGTTGCACAACTCAGTGGAAGGGAAAACAATGTGCTTTAGCACAGACCAGGGAAACTAATTTCCGACAGATGTGGCACCTCAGCAGGGTTAGGGAAGGGTTTTTTTTTCCAGGCAGGGGCATTACCATAGTCAAATGCAAATGGCAAAAGGTTAAGCTGTGTTTGGTCTGGACTGATAGGCACTAGAACAGGTTCTGTAGCCTCTAGACCTCAGGGTCAAAGTAGAAGTTACTTTAATTGTGTAGCTGGCAACTGCATCAGATGCTGTGTTGTTGTTGCTGCTGCTGTTGTTGTTTTAATACTAGCCCCTCCCCCATTTTCATCAGGACATGAGTACAAGGGCAGGCAAACTCCTAACAAAGAATTCCTTGTGCAACAATTAGCCTTCTATCTGGGGGAGGGGGAGCTCCTGTTGGTGCCAACGAGAGCATTCTTTCGAGGATTAATTGCTACATGTGGGTGGGCATTTTCACAGGGACTGTGTCTGGGAAGAGAAGGGTTAAAATCTCCTCCCTGCATCCTGATAAAAATTAGCCCCTCACGTGCCAAATATTTCTCTTGTTCTAAATCCCCTGATGTGAGTTGCTTGCTGCTTAAGTTTGTCTTTCCACATGCACCCAATGGCATCGAGGAATATGCCACCATTTTCAACCCCACTTCAAATATATTTCTTATTTGGCCCCTTTTGTATCATATCATTTCCCCTCTCGTCATCTTCAAACTGCCAAATGTCACCTTTTTATATATATTAAGCCTCCCTGGTTACATCTCGTGCATCGTGCCTCCATCCCCTTGGCTCTAGACCTCATCTCTGGACTTCTCAGCATCCTTACTTTTCTCCTTTGCTTCTTGCAGCAGTTTAAACAGCATCTAAAATGCATCGCCTTCTGATCCTCTGATCTCTGCCTCGTCTTCTCACTTCCTTTCATAATCCTTCCCTTTTCTTTATGGTCTTGCTTTTCGTAGATTGCAAGCCTGCGGGCAGTTAAAAAATAATAATCCTGTAATTCTACAGTGCCTAGATTTCGAGGCACTCCATGTATCATGGTCATCATTATCATCTTCAAAATGAGATCAAGACTATAGATAGTTTTTAAAATCCCTGTGAGCCTCTAGCCCCTCGCAAAATGATGTATCATGCTGTCCTTTAAAGGGTATGGGAGCCTGATGGAAATGTAACTGAATTTATACACGTACATATTCTGCCGCTGTTGCTCCCATGTTATTATGTTGTTTTAATGAATGCAGTTATGGCATCTATATTTTATAGATTGCACATCAGCTTCAGGGTGTTGTTTTAAATCGAGGGACAACCCACACTTTGTATAAATAAATAAAACTAAATAAATAAAAGAAATATCGTTCCCCCTTACATATGTTTTCTCAGCAAGGTCAATCTGTTCTTAAATTAATTAGGAATTTATATTGTTGGTGCAAAGGAGAAGTGGATGTGAGGAGGCTTTTAGACATTAAAGCGTTCCCCCTCCCCCACTGTGATTCATATCTCTTAGTATACCTACTGTGTCAGGGATAGGTGATAAAAGGCTGGACAACATGAGGTAAGTGTTCAGAAAGCTGGCTGACATCCTGAAAACAACCAGAGGCTGTTTCACAATCTGCTCAGAGCCTTAACCCAAAGACTGCTTTTCATGTCAATTACTCAGACTCCCTGAAGGAGCCAAGGGACATGACTTCCTTTTGGAAACATACATGAAATCTGTCAATTTCATTGTGGGTTATATACACAAGGCCTGCATTCTTCACCTCTGAGCGGATAATTTGCAGCCCTAAGGAACAGTGCAGGTTTGGCAGTGTGTAAAAAAATAGTTCTGGGAATGAGAATTAATGCAACGAATGAAAAATTGTTCACAGCAGGGGCCTGGTGAAGAGCTTCAAGCAAATAATTAAGGGTGTTGCATTATCTTTTCATCTTTTTACATTATGTTTAGTCTTTTTATAAATGCTAAAGGGTGTTTTATGATTCAGAATTATTATTTTTTCCCAGAAATTTCTTGACTGCTTTAAATGTTGCTATGCTGCATATAATTTATCAATTACAGGCGAAGGACTGGCAGAGTAATTCTTACCTGGGTCCTCAAAGGATGGGAGTGGCATTCACCCACCACCATATCTAATGCCCTGCCAGTTTGTGCTAACCCAAGACAGAGGTGGGTGGCAGGGAGCCAACTTCCTATTTTCTTTTTTGCTACACTATCTCCAGGCTGAGGAAGAACTCAAGAACTGGACAACTCCATGTACACAAAAATGCATTTGCCAGCATTAGGGGAAATTCACACTAAAATGCTGATGTCAACATTTAAGAAATAAAAATGTTGCATACTGATGTGGATATGTACAAGGGGTCAGGGGTTGGAATGAGAGAATTTAAAGTTGACAGATTCACCCATCCCAGGCTGTCACATGGAAGAAGGCAGAGTCTTGTTTACTTCTGACCCAGAGTCAGGATTGGATCTAACATGCCTGAAGTAGATTTCAGCTGAGCCTTTGAGGAAACCTCTTCATGGTAAAAGCTCAACAATGCAACCAATTGCCTAGAGGGGTGATGGGCCTCATTGGGGGTCTTTAAACAGAGGTTAGGCAGTCCATTTGTTGGGGCTGGTCTATCTCTGGATCTCCTATATCAAGTTCCCAAGATCAAGGCTTCCTGGTTCCAGCTCTGGCAGCTCCTGATACTATGATGCAAAGAGATCTGCAAAAGAAAGAATGGGTACAGACACTGGGGATATACATGCAACCAGCTGTTCACCCTAAAAGACCTTTATGAAGATTCCAGTCAAACACTCCCAGTATCTTGAGGACCTTCTCCTTGGTGGAAACAACAGTTATCAGTTTTCAGCCTGTGATGCTGGCAGTTGTAATCCTAATCCCAGTTCCTGGTGGGAGAAGATGCTCCGCCAGTCTTTGAATGCTTGCTGCTACTGCACTCTGAGTTTCCTGGCCTTGTGGCATGAAAAGCAGGGAGGCAAGCCCCTTGGAGGACTGAGGTAAAAGCATCTCTGCATGCAGAGCCTTGTCTCCTTTATTTCCGATTGCAAGCATTCTAGTGAGAGCAGCTTGCCGAAGTGATCAACGCCCCTCGCGAGCAGCTTGCGAGAGGCCAGAAGTCGCATTATGTGAAGAGATTATATAAAGTGGATTTATAGCTGCTCTGTGTTTGGAAATGGCAGAACGGAAATTGACATAAAAACGAATAAGCAAGCAGTGACATCAGCCAGAACTCTTTGGCAAACAGGGTTTGATTTCAACCCCAACTTAGTTCAGAGGGTGTCTGTTCTTTCTTTTGATTTGAGGGGGCTCTGTTTCCCAATATACTTGCATAGAAAATATTGTTCATTTGTGAATACTTTGTGCAGTTTGACCTTTGAGCAGTTCCGCTTTGAGTTTTTTTGTTGTTGTTAAAAGGGATCTATATAAAATCTTCCAAAGGCGTATGTTTGGGGGAATGAAAATTTATAAGTATTGGATTTCAAAGCAATAAAGACCTGTCCGCTCTTTGAGCTGCTATTACAGCCTGACCCCTTGCTTGATTTATCTTCTGTTGTCAAATGTTTGATGTGGTAAGGGCTTGTGATCTAGAGCCCTACGTGGACTTAATTTGCCCTGATGATTTTCAGTGTAACCTCAGGCCTCCAAGTAAGAACTCTGCAAAGCAGAACATGCTAAGCATACTTAACACAGAATCAGAACTATGTTCTACATATCCATCAATGATTTGTTGTGTGTCAACCCAATACAGTGGATATGAGATCAACGGAACAAATGAAACTGGGCTTGAATTTTGCATGTTTGTGTGGTCGAATGTTTTTTGTTTACACTGTTGCTTACCACCAGTGCTATTTTGCTAGAAAAAAAGGTGCTGGAGCTCATCATGAATACTTCCCTTGTTCTCTTAGAATGACAATGGCACCCATCTGAGAGGTGCCGGAACTGAACTCTGGTGAGTTCTGGCTGGGGAAAAAGCCCTGCTTACAACCCATTCTGATCTGGCTAGAGCTGAGCCAAAACCACAGTTTTCTATGAACATTTTTGGCAATGTTAACCAACACCTTCTCTTTGGCTGGCTATGAGGCACCGTGATAGCATGTCTGACTGCTGAATGGGTGAAATCACCCATGTGATTTATCTAAGAAGGAGTAAAAAGAAGCAGTCAAGGAAATACTAGAACTGAACACAATTGGTGGGAGGAATAATAGTGCTGCTACCCTACTAGCAAAACCTCTGTCAGAGATCTTAAGGCACAGTTGGGCTGGTATCAGGGAAGGAAGTCCTTCAGGCACTGGGATCCAAAGTTGCATAGAAATTTATAGACCCAAATCAGGACCTTAAATTGGGCACAGTAGCAAACAAACAATCAATGTAGATTCTTAAGGAGGCCCATTAGCAGATACAGTGGTACCTCGGGTTAAGTACTCAATTCGTTCTGGAGGTCCGTTCTTAACCTGAAACTGTTCTTAACCTGAAGCACCACTTTAGCTAATGGGGCCTCCTGCTGCTGCCGTGCCGCCAGAACACGATTTCTGTTCTTATCCTGAAGCAAAGTTCTTAACCCGAGGTACTATTTCTGGGTTAGCAGAGTCTGTAACCTGAAGCATATGTAACCCGAGGTACCACTGTACTATGAATGTATGTCTACTCAGAACCTTGTATGGTTAGAGTGATATTCGTACCACCTCTTTTTAATTTTTAATGGAGCATCCTCCCATTGTGTATTTTCTATATAGGAGGTAGATAGGAACAAGAAACCCACATGGATTATTATTACTTCTATGGTGAGATTTTCCACTGTCCAACTATGTAGCCACATTGTTTCTGAATCTTCTCAGTGATTTGCTTTTCAGAAATGTGAAACCAATTAAAAACATGTGCTGTTTATTCTTTTTTCCCTGTGGAGAGAGTAATAATTTCCCATATAAGCTCAAAGTTTAAAGTTCTCTGGGTGCCAACCCTTAGCTCCATCCCTAATCACCAAACCACTCAACCCACATGAAAGTGAGAGTCGTTAATGAATATCACATCAGGGAGAATTTACAAGAGATGACATTTATACTCTACATGGTTGGCCCATCCAACCATTAATTTCATATGCAAATAGTTCTTGCAATGGAGATATGCCAAATATCTTCAACCATTAAAAGGAATCTTTTTTAAAAATAATTTTTTTGCTTTAGTTGTATTGGAAATCATGGAAACAAGCTGTTGAAGTACATTTTATCAACCTCAATAGCCTGAGCAGTTTGTTTCCAGAATTCTATTAATTCTGCATGTCTCAAATGTCTATTGAGATGAAGTGATATTCATGCTATTTTCCTCTTTGCATCTTGGGAATTGCAATTCTATGAGGGGTGGAATAAGGATCTTTTACAGAATTCTCACAAAAAAGAAATAGAAAGGCTGCCACATAGAAGACAGAACAGACTTGCTGCCTCTTTCTCTGTAGAACAGGGTTAGAAGAGGAAGGAGGCTTTAGCTAAATGGGGGAGGCAGGAGATGTTCGACACTAGACCAGGCTGCCTTGGTTGGTCTCCTTTGATGGATCTATTTAAGCAGAGTCTGGATAGCCACCTGTCAGGGATGCTGTAGTTAGATCAGGTGACCTCCGAGATCCCTTCTTCCTCTGAAATTCAAAGATTCTATGGAATATTCTAACAGAATACAAGCAAATACAAGCTAATACGGGATGGTAAGTCTGCAGTCTGGACCAGGCTCCTCACCAAGCTGTTCTCAGTGGCATGACAGCTCCCTAGACTGATTTTATCTTGTTCACATTGGGAAAACATCTCTTCTTTTGCGCCATTCTTCCTGTTTATGGAGCACTCCAAACTACTAGCGCTGTTAGTGCACAAGAGGGCAAAGAGGTCTGAAGTGTCTTAGAATCACTTGGATCCAACCCTCTATAATGTAGGAATCACAGCTAAAGAATCCCTGACAGTTGACCGGCCAACCTCTGTTTAAAAACCTTCAATTAAGGAGAGTCTACCGCCTTCCAAGGGCGACTATTCCTCTGTCAAAACAGTTCTGGCCATCAGAAAGCTCTTCCTGATGTTTAGTCAGAATCTCCTTTCTATTACCTTGAATCCATTGGTTAGGGTGCTACCCTCTGGAGCAGCCAAAAATAAGCTTGCTCCATCTTCCATGTGATAGCCTATCAGATATTTGAAGATGGCTTTCATATCACTGCTCAGTCTTCTCTTCTCCCAACTCCCTCAACTGTTCCTCATACGGCTTGGTTTCCAGACTGGTCTTCCTCCTCTACACACATTCCAGCTTCCCTTCCCTACCATCACAGAGCTTGGCTGGGAGGAGAGGAGAGGAAGCAAATTTCCTCCCCATCACAGCTAGGAATGTAAGAAGGCATCATTTTCTGTTCCACCATTGTGCACAGCACTGTCTCTCTTCCACTGCAGTTCGTCTTCAGCAAAAAAAACCCCAAAATCCTACATTATTTAATTCACTGTACGCTGTGGCAAAATTACATATATTAATTATTATATTATATTATATTATTATTATATTATATTATTATATTAAATTATATTATGTAATTTATGTGATTAATTAACTAAATTACATTGTCATTATATTATTCAACTCTGTTTAGTTCAATGCAAAGGAAACGTAAGGCAAATGCAGGGAAAATCATTCTCAGTTAGGTCTTGTTTGCAGACTGAAAGCAACAACAGTAATGAATACCAATTGTATTTGTTCAATTGATTTCCATTCCAGACAGGATCATCAGCAATTTCAGCCCCTGTTCCTGTTTTCATCTGTATTCTCCAAACCAGCCCACCCATGAGGCCAGGTGAAGCACCTGCCTTGGGCAGCAGGGTCCACAGGAGCAGCAGATCCCAAAGTTAATCTCTATTCCCCCACTTGTTCCTGATGCAGATCTTCACTAACCCTTTCTTCACGGGCGGGAAGGGAGGTGCTATTTTTTAGTTCATTTTAGGGGCCAAAATATATCGGTCCAGCCCTGCAGCATCCCTAATAACAGCACTGGAATGAGGAAGGACTCCAGCACTCTTCTCACCTTGGGAAGACATCACTTCAGTGTAAATAACAGGATACTGGTCTATACCCTTTTAAATGTGTATTTGAGAGGGGCTGGGGGGATTATGGATTTGTGTTTTGTTGTTCTTGTTCTTGTTTTTATTATGTATTTTGTGTTTTTATCTTGCATTTTTATGTTGTGAGCCACCCTGAGATCTCACAACAATTATTTTTGTTTTTTTTATAAAGAGATTTTTAAATTTCTGTCTCTTAATATATCTATATTGAAACACAATCAAAAGATACAGTCCCATTCTTCTTTGAGCCAATGGGAAAATTTGCATTAATTGGGTGCACTCCATGAATGTTGCCTCTTTAGTCTCATTTCACAATGGGATAAATAACTTGGCGTTATTAATTTGTTAATTATCACACCTGTCATGGTCTCGCTTCAGATAAATGTGTCTGATGGATCTGGCTGAAGCACTAATATTTCATGTTGTATCAAAGTATGGTACAAACACAATATCATTACCAGAGAATAGATGTTGTGCTCAGAAATACCTGATGTAGGCCATTCAATGTCAACAACGAAAAGCAGAAAATGGTAATATGGAGGCATTAATGGGACAAGCAGAAAATGGAGGCATTAATGGGACATTGATGTCTTAATCCTTTGCCCTCTCATCCTGTGAATCACCCTGTAGCATCATGCAGGGGCGTCTTTACCCTTTGGCGTAGTGGCGCAGTGAACCAGGGTGCCAAGCTATGGAGGGCTCCAGGAGAAAAATCCAGGGAGAGTCCGGGGAGGAGAGAGCGGGGAGGTAAGTGAGGCGGAGCAGGGTCTTGGTGCCTGCATGCCTCCAGCACCCGTCAGAGGCGCTAGGACCCTGTTTTGCTCTGCAGTGCCTCATCCCAGCACTGCGTTTCATTGGTAGTCCTGTTACGTAAACTGGAATCTATGTGCTGATGGGGCACTTAGTCCTGCACTGGATACACTCCTCTGAAACCACAAGGCGTTTCTGTGGAACAACAGAGGAAGGGCACTATGAAATACGGTTGAGTTACCCATAGGCCATTGTGGGTGACATGATACTGGACTGGATAAGCCCTTGGTCTGATACTTTATGGCTCTTTTCTTATGTTCTTACGCTGACAATCAAAGAATGAAAGCCCAAGCCACTCTGTTTGTCTGTTACTAGAGTGTACTACCTGATTCCATTTGGCTGCTATGGTTTAATAGTCATTGATAAGACAATCTTCCTTGAGGACCAGCATAAGAGAACTAAAGCAATATTGGGGGTGTGAAAAACCAATCTCAAATTTGCTATCATTATTATCCGGTGTGGTGATGGTGATTGTGTCAGCATACAATGAACTGTAAGAACAAGACAATATTTGTAAGTATACCTGAAGGATATACCTGAAGGATATCCACCCTCATCATTCAGCCCGGATACTGAGGTTCAGCTCTGAGGGCCTTCTGGCGGCTCCCTCACTGCAAGAAGTGAGGTTACAGGGAACCAAGCAGAGGACCTTCTCGGTAGTGGTGCCCACCCTATGGAACACCCTCCCATCAGATTGTTGGAAAAACGCCCTGGGGTGCCTGCAAGCCCCTGAATCTCTGAGCGTCCTTCGGTATGCACAGCCCTGGAAATGGCATTCCCCCTCTTCTCCAGTGTGCTCAGCGACATATAACAGCTGGTATATGCACACTAATCTTCTGGCAAAACACAGCAAGAAAAGTGAGACATTGTAGATCTAATCTACTATTTATTTACACACTGTGTACAGACAAAGGCATAATGGTGTCTGTTCTCTCCAATTCTGAGAGAACAAAACAGAACAAGTAAAAGTGAAAGTACATTACAGCGGAAGAAATAAGACTGTCTTCCGTTTCTCACACTCTTCTCAGACAGGTATGTGATTTACAACAATCTCATCTGCAGCATCGAAGGCATGAAATACTAACACAGATGCCATGGAAATAAATGATACTCTGACTTTCAGAAGACGTCTGAAGGCAGCCCTGTTTAGGGAAGTTTTTAATGTTTGATGTTTTATCATGTTTTTGATATTCTGTTGGGAGCTGTGCCGATGGGCGGGGTATTATTATTATTATTATTATTATTATTTATTATTTATTATTATTATTCCCTAAAATCTGTTTCCATTTCAGATTAAATTCTAAGCAGTATACCTGTCTTCTGTCCAGCCTGGTCCAACAGCCCTCCTGAATCCTACAAACACTTTCTCCTTCCATAATAAGATCCCTGCTAGACCAGAGCAAGGCCTGTCTTGTCCAGCATCCTGTTCCCCACAGTGACCAGCAAGGATGACTTTAGGAGGCTCACAAGCTTGGCATGATGGCAATACCCCTCTCCTGCTGGTATCCCCCAGCAAGGGAGCATGCTGCCTCGGATCTTGTATGTAGCATGCAGCCATCATGATTACTGACAGACATTTCCTCCATGAATTTGACTTACCGTATCTTTTTAAAAAGGCTGTCTATTGTGTGATAGCAAATATCATGGTTCAACTATGTGCAAAAAATACTACCTCTTGTACCTCCCGAATCTTCTGCGATTTGTCTTCATTGGATGACTTTATTGGGTTGTAGTATTATAAGAGAGGGAGTAAAAGGACTCTCACTTCACTTCCTCCATGAGTGTGGCCAGTTTATTACAAGCAAGGAGAAGAGGCTGTAATCAGGTCATCTCCGTTTGAACTTAATTTTAATTTTGTAATGCTGCTTTTAGATCTCCTATATTATCGTTTGAGACATTCAAGGCCATGTAGGAGTTGGCAGACTTATGTATTTACTTAAGAAGAGAAAATAAATTAGGGGCCTGCTTCCCTCCATCTGAGCTTTCCCCCTTTCCCCCCCTTCTTTTTGGTTAGCACTCTGGGGAATGTCCAGCAAAATATTCCTCCCACTTTGGGGTGAAATCCCCCCACCCAAAGCATTTGAGGGGTGTGAAGGCTGTGCTGTTGTTTGGTTGCCATTGTCTGATAGGTGACCTTTTGGCCCATGTCAGCATAAATTAAACCTTATTTCCAGGAGCATGCAGTTACAGAGCAAAATGCCCCATTGTTGCCACTTGTGCAAGGAGGTAAGGGCAGAGTGGAGGAAGCCTAGCCTATATGTTTATATACATATATTGCTTTGCTTTTTAACCCAATCACCCTTAGAGGAACTAAACAGATTGTGGAAAATGTATGTAGACATTTGCCTGACACCCTTTAGGAAAGTCTACCTTCAGGCAAGGTGAGGTGGCCAAGAAAGAGATGGTGAGCGCTAACATATGGGGCAAAATCCATCAGGAAATTATCCTGTGACAGCCCCATTGAATGAATGGGTGTGGTGCTGCTTTCAATTGAGATTATATAGGAAGAACTCCCTCATGGCTTATGCCCCATTAATTAGGAGGAGAGGGGCATAATTTGCATTTCCACAAAATGTCTGACTGCCTATTCCTTGAACTAAGATTTTTGTGATACCTAATATCACAGCCACACCACTCACTCGAAGAACATTTATGAGTGTGCCTTCAATTCCCCCCTACACACAATTAAAATTACCTACCACCAAACTATTTGACTGAAGTTTCAGTTGCTTAATCTCTGAGTTAAATATTGCAGCCTTTTTTGTGTTGGCAAATGTCCCGTGAGAACTGGTCCTGAGGGGGAAAGTAAATTTTAAGCCCAAAGAGCATATAATTTATTTGTTGCATCATGGTCACCTGGTGCCATCCAAGTTGCACAGTTATAACATTTTGGTTCTCTGCACGCAGCCCTTGATATCACTTATGTGACATTTCTGTATCCTCAAGTTGGTTTGCAAAAGGTCATTACAGATGTCACAGTGTCAGGACAAAAGCTCCAGAGACTGAGAGCAAGCCCAGTCCTTCCCTGCTATTATGCAAGTTTGCTAGCTCAAGTCAAATCGAACAGCTGTCGTGTGTGTAATTTGGAAGGTCCATAACCAGTTAGTTTAAATTGATATGGGTAATTTATTTTGTTACGTCTTGATACTTAGGTGATGCACACATGCCTCTGCTTACCGTGCTGCCCTGCCGACTTGATATTGACTTCAAGAAAAATTTGCAATGTTTGCACTGTGCGAAGGTTAAAAGGTACCAATAGGTGTATAATTGTAAATAATAGAAATCATGCAGAGGCCACATATCTTGCTACATTTAAAGTACTTTGATGCAACTTTCAACAGTCATGGTCTCCCCCCCCCCCCAAAAAAAAATGATAAAAGAATTCCAGAAACTGTTTTTTGTTGAAACAAAACAAAACAAATCAAATTTAATTTAAAAATTTCTTCCAGTAGCACCTTAGAGACCAACTAAGTAGTAGGATAAGTGGATTGTAGAGGGTTCTTAATTCTAAGACCCTTAGGTATAATGTCCACATTCTTGCATTTAGTCAGAAAGAAGATGTCAGTCTGTACCTGTGCAAGGTTCTTGGTGAGGTTGATGGACTTCCATTTCATGCGGCTCAATGTGGTGCCTTCCATAGTTCTAGTTTTTTGTTGACAGTGTTGAGGGTTTTTAGGAGGCATGTATTCTCCTCACAGAAGAGACAGCTTCTAGTGGTTGAGCAATCTATAGCTGTACCCAAGGAGTTGTAGCTCTGTCATGCTAACAAGGGTCTCTAAGCAACTCTCAGCACCCTTAACAAACTATAATTCCCAGGGTTCTTTGGGGAAAGCCAGGATGGCTGAAGTACAGTGGTACCTCGGGATTACAAACACTTCGGGTTACAAACTCTGCTAACCCGGATGTAGTACCTCGGGTTGCGAACTTTGGCCCAGGATGAGAACGGAAATCGTGTGGCAGCGGCGCAGCGGCAGCGGGAGGCCCCAATAGAGAAGGTGCACCTCAGGTTAAGAACAGTTTCGGGTTATGAATGGACCTCCAGAACAAATTAAGTTCAGAACCCGAGGTACGACTATATTATAATATAGCTTTAAATGTATAATGTAGATGTGGCATTAAAGTAGGTGGAAGGGTTTTTATTGGAGCCATCAATCGTTTAGGTATCCTGATCTTGAACTGTATATGGCTTTGAACAGGGGTCAGCAAACATTTTCAGCAGGGGGCCAGCCCACTGTCCCTCAGACTTTGTGGGGGGCAGGCAGACTATATTTTGGAAAAAAAAATAATGAACGAATTCCTATGCCCCAGAAATAACCCAGAGATTCATTTTAAATAAAAGGACACATTCTACTCATGTAAAAACACGCTGATTCCTGGACTGTCTGCGGGCTGGATTTAGAAGGTGATTGGGCCAGATCCGGCCCCCAGGCCTTAGTTTGCCTACCCATGGTTTTGAACTTAGCCCAGAAGCTAGTTGGCAGCTATTGCAAGTCTTTCAGCAATGGTGCAACATGTTGGAGAATATTCTGCCCCAGTAAACGGTCAAGCCACTGGTTGTTGTTTTGTTGTTGTTGTTGTTTGCACTAGCTGTTGCTTCCTGGCCAACCTGAGGGGCAACCCCACATAGAATTATGCCATGCCCCCTGGTGTGGATGGAACAAAGTAGGATGTACACATGGGAAAACGCAAAACTCCTGAAATTCTGCTTGCAGGCTGCAAAGGAAGAGCAATGCTTATACAGAACCAGGAGCTACCTTGCAGGGAAGCAGGCTGCTTCTTCCTTTAGTGGCTATTTCTGCCATGCATTATAAATTGTTCAATTTACTGCAGCACATTGAATGGATTATCAATAACTAGTTATTAGTTGAAAGTCCTTCAGCAGCAGAATTAGACTCCTATTCAAATGTGCTCTTAAAAAATATTAAATGTGCTTTTCTCAGCTAAGCTCTGCTGGAATGTGAAGAGTTTAATTGCAGAAATATGGTAAAATAAAACTTAAACCCCCTTGTGTATGAATTATTAAAGCTAGAATAACACATTCTTATGGATAGGGGAAAAAATAGGTCATTACCTGTATCTTGTTGGCTGAAACATTGTGCAGCCCAGTATTCTATAACCATACTGCTTACCTTTCTAATCTATTATTGGGCCTATAAAAACCCGATGGATGTGAAATATTGCTGTTATAATACTCATGACACAGAAAATTATGCCCACTAATGGCATCTTTATTAGTACATTAATTGCTTCCCCTGGTGTCACAACTACCCATTAACTATCCACTTTGCCACTGGCTAATGTCAAAAGATGACTTTCTGGTGCCTCGCGACACTGTTTTTCAGGTTATCAAAAATGTATTCTTTTATTCTGCACAGCATATTGTGCCTGGCAGTATGGAATAATGTTTTTCAAACTTTCTCCCTTCAGTGAACACTGTTGGCATGAGTTCGCCTGCTAAGTAACCCACATATGTTGCAGGTGATTTGTGAATTTTTTTGGGGGTGGGGTAGGGTGCCTGCTCTATTCATTGAAGCACTGACCAGATTGTCTGGATCTCATTGTCAGTCTATACCAGGAGTAGTCAAGATGGTACACTCCAGATGTAGGAATACAACTACCACCATCCCTGGCCATTGGCCATGCTGGCTGGGGCTGATGGGAATTGTAGTCCAATGACCTTTGGACAGCGCCACCTTGGCTGTCTCTGTTCTATGTGAAATGAGAGCGTAACCTAAGGACATCCAACAGTTTCAGGCAGATCCAGACTGCAGATCCAGTTAATAAAGGCAGGCAAGATTGTCCATCATGACGAATGACACTACAACATGGTATGTAAGCCATTGATGTTGATGGAATAAGAAACTCAAGCAAACAAGTCTTCTAGTCTGCTGTAGGAACCACAACAACTATTCATGGAATTCATTGTGGTCATCACCTTTCTTTCACCCATGGTGTGCTCATGCTGCCCAAGAAATGTTATGTGTGTGCATCTCAAGTGACTAACAGAACAAAGCACTTAACTTCTGCTGATAACATCATTTTATTGCTATGGTCTTACAGAGCCCTAGGGAAAAGAACCAAATGTTGCTCTGATGTCAGGGATGTGTGGTGTATCAGTTTCAAGAAAACCAACAGACTGCGACATTGAGGTTAGGTATGAAAGAACCATTGGAATTTATGAACCTAAGTTGGCCATGTTCATTCATTTTAATGAGTCTACTTTGAGTATAACTAATATTGGATGCAGCCCATTATTTCCACTTACGCAAGGTGGCCAACTTTTTTAAAATAAGCAAATCCCAAACTGACTTATGGTTAGGGATAGAAGAATGTGGTGGGTTTTTGTTTGTTTGTTTGCTTGTTTGCTTGCTTCAGATGCTAGTTTTCCCAGTCCTAAGTTTGGTCCTCAACATTTCCACATCACATATTTATACACGATTTTTCCTAATAAACATATTTTTGAAAGGCAATTTCCCCTTATATAAGGAATTGTGTACACTATTTTCACTAACACATGCATTTCCATGCACAGTATGACCAAGCATCACTTGTTACTCTTATGTTTCCTTCCCCCTACTGATTACTTCCCCAAAGTTTGGCCAGAATTTCTCAGGCACCACCCTGTGGACTCATACAGGCTTGCTGTTCCACGAAAACCTGGTGTTGCCCTCCCCCAAATCACTGAATGGTGTGGGATTCCGGGGGTACCAGGGTTGCCATGTTTGAAACAGTGAAAATCTGGACAGAGAAAATGCCGTTTTTGAGCTGTTTTTATGGGAAACCGTCAAAAACAGCACTGCCGACATGGGCTACCATTTCCCCAGACATTTGACCTATTTCTGCCCAGACACTGCTGTCGACTGCAGTATTCTGTATATGTCCGGGGAAATCCGGACACATGGCAACCCTATTCCAGGCACTTACCCATGTTTCCTTGGGAATGAGGGATAGCGGAGACTGTGGGATCTTTGTGATATATTGTTTATTTACACATGTATACAACCTGAGTCTATGATGGAGGGATTCACAGCATTATGGAGGACCTTACAGTCTTCAAATAAAAACATCTTGGAGATCCCAGGCCACAGGGAGGTTAGGCTGGCCTCAACCAGAGCCAGGGCTTTTTTTGGCTGTGGCCCCATCTGGTGGAACGCTCTGTCACAAGAGACTAGGGCCCTGCGGGACTTGATATCTTTCCGCAGGGCCTGCAAGACAGAGCTGTTCCACCAGGCCTTTGGCCAAGGCACAGTCTGACCCCCCTCTCTCCTTCTGTAATCCTCATAGAACTCTAGCCCAATGGTTGCCATTAATTTGACTCTGAATTGATTTTAGAATGAATTGATTTTAGAATGTATTACAATTAATTGATTGTGATTTTATGTAAACTGTGTTATTTTTACTGTTGTTAGCCGCTCTGAGCCCGGCTTCGGCCGGGGAGGGCAGGATATAAATAAATTATTATTATTATTATTATTATTATTATTATTATTATTATTATTATTAACACTGCAAGAGGGTCTTGTTTCCCCCATACCTACAGCCTTGGATGCCAACAAAATTAGGCATAGCTCTGTCTCCTCACTGCCCAGCCTGCAGCCTGCCAGCTTCTAGCTTCTAGCTTCTAGCTCACATAAATCAACTTTCAACTCTGAACTCTGTCTTTCTACCTACCAGGGAGTTGAGGGAGGAGGCCCACCCATTTGTTATCTGGCACAGAGCCATTACTTTTGTTGTCTTAATGGCCATTAACTCCCCAGGAAACTAACCTGGCTAGTCCAGGAATTGTATCCATGCTGGATCCAGAAATTAGAAGGGGGTTGAGGCATACAGCCTATCCATCCCCCCAAAAACTCATCACACTAGGATACTTTTCAGGTCTGAGTCAATTGTTTAACCAAATTAACATTTTGGAATTCACACTCCACTACTCCCTTTGAAAACAGTTAAATCAAGTTGAAATAGATTTTTAAGTGCCTAGCAGATTCACTCACTGCGCTCAAAGAATGAAGCTGCACGCAGCCAGGACTTTAATTAAGAGCTTGTTCTCATGGATAGCACAGTTTGTTAAATTTCCACGCCAATATCTTTTGTTCCAATGTTTCTTGTATATTATCAACAAAGCATTGTTCATTTAAATGACACTGAATGACAGGAATACTTCGGCAATTTCATCTCATTTAAAGCTGACAACTAATAAGAAAACTGTGAGCTATTATGGCAGTTTACTAAATGCATTGGAAGATCTCATTTAAAAGGTGTGTTTTCATTAGAGCTATATTGAATGTTAATGTTGCAAACATTTTTCTGTGCCAAACTAGGGTTTTTGAGGGGGGGAAATGTTTCCTGAAAACTTCCCTTTCTCGTTGTGCATATCATCTGTGGAGCAAATTTTTATGGCAGTTTCTCTCACCTGCTACTTTGGTGTCATTTTTTCCCCTTTTAGTATTTCTGTTCATGTAATCATGACCTGTTAGTGATCACACAGGCAATCATATTTGGTTACTGATGATGTCATAATGCCAGTTCAGAGACTGGGCAATGTTTCATGGCCTTGCTCTGAATAAGCAATCACTTTTACCCTTTAATGCTGCTCCCTCCACAAGCAGGTGTACATTTTGTGAATCCTCGTTATGATTCAGCGAAGTTTGTGTGGCTTTTGTGAACAACATTGGAATAGACTTAATAAGAGTCTGTGAAGAGATTCTCTTGCAGGTTATCAACCTTGATATTAACATACACAGCCCAACAAGACAATGACAATAATCCACCAACAGATACAAATCAGTATGGCTAACCTGATCCAAAACACCCACCCACCCCACTCACACATGAAAACAAAGTTCACCACAGCCAATCACAAACAACCAACCACACCCAGGCCAACCCCAACCTCTCTCACCACCAAAGGAACACAAGTGAACAGCAGAGAACCTGCACATGCAACGCTGACACCAAACCCTACATACATTAAGCATAATAGAAACATTGCCACCCAACCCCCCCCATCTTCCACCCCGACCCCCCCCCCAATGTCTCAACAAATGAAACTGATTTGTAAAAATGTTACATGGAAAAAATACGAGAGACATTACACACACTTCTGTAAAACAAGAAAATTTTTAATAATAAAAGAAAACCTTGATATTAACATTTAACACAGAGAAAATTCCAGTATAGAAAGGTATTATTATTATTTCTCTTGAGAATATGTTTTGGACACCTTGATTCCAATCATGCTAAAAACAAGCATGTATTTAACTTATCATCTAGCTCATTTAACCATAAATTCTGAGGCCAACTTGTGGAGAGTTTTGGAGCAAGTATGTATTTCTGATTTATCTGAGAATGTGAAAAGAACTTCTCGTGACATTTTCAAAATGTTACAGTCAATATTATATGGCCAAAGTACTGTTAACTTTCTTTCTTTCCTGGACGTCACTTGATTGCTATAAATGAGTTCCCTTAAGTTTTACGGCCGAGTCTTTTTTACTGGTGCAAAAAGAAAAAAGAAATGGAAGAATTCCCGTTTTTTGTTTATGGGATAAACAAATCTTGCATTTCTTCTTGTTGTTGTTGTTTTAAAAAACACTTTGGCCTTTAGAACACATTTCATCTTATCAGTTTGGGTTTGTCTTCTGTTTCCAAGGGCATCAGAGCTACAGCGATTTAACTGGAACGTCAATTCAGATATTCTGCTTTAATTCTTACAGTGAAGCCATTTTAACTTATTTTCTTCTTGCTTTCCTCTGTGTCTCTTCTCTCCTCATAACTCACCAAAATACAATTATATGTTCGGTAGTTTCCAGCGATAAAAAAGGAACCTAGACAGACACAGACTGTCATGAGGATTATATTGTCAGTGTGTTGCTTGAAAAAGACCAAAAGAAAGAAGGGGGAAAGACCTCTGAGTGGGGGTGGAGTTAAATATCAAGTGATTTGTGCTGGCCATTAGCCAAGTCCTCAGGGGCACCTTTATGCTGCATTTAGATTAGCTTTGTCCTTCATGAAGCATAAAAGCCCAAGCAGATTAAGGATACTTTCCACTACTCCAGTAAGTTGTGGGGTCAAGTTTTGCTTTGGAAAGCTCCTTGTAAGCCAACCGGTTTATGAGTATGTTTTGCCAAAAGCAATATGGTAGGGTGGAGGACTCACGTGTCATCGAAAAAGAGGACAGAAAGGGACACAGGCTTCCATAAAACTTGCATAGGGTAATATATACAGTGGTACCTTGGGTTAAGTACTTAATTTGTTCCGGAGGTCCGTTCTTAACCTGAAACTGTTCTTAACCTGAAGCACCACTTTAGCTAATGGGCCCTCCTGCTGCCACCACACCGCCAGAGCCCAATTTCTATTCTCATCCTGAAGCAAAGTTCTTAACCTGAGGTACTATTTCTGGGTTAGCGGAGTCTGTAAACTGAAGCGTATGTAACCCAAGGTACCACTGTATATATGTATAGCTGCAAACTTAGAAATCATTGCAATAATTTAAATACAGGCATATAAGGGAGAAGGCTAATGTTTTAGTTTTGATTTTTTTTTAAAAAAAAAGCTAATAGACCATAATCTTTGCATCCCTTTCCCCCAACTCTAATAAAATTTATTAATAAATACAGGTGGTGACCATTTTGCACACATTCGATTGGCGAACGTACACCATTTTTAGCCCTGGAAGTGGGCGGACAGGGGCAGAACAGGGCGGAACGAGATGGACTTTCGCGCATTCTGCCAGCATGCGCAATGACCCAGAACGCAACCGCCACACAAACAGAGTTGCCTGTATAAATATAGTACAGTGGTACCTTGGGTTAAGTACTTAATTCGTTCTGGAGGTCCGTACCTAACCTGAAACTGTTCTTAACCTGAAGCACCACTTTAGCTAATGGGGCCTCCTGCTGCCGCAGCACCACTGGAGCACGATTTCTGTTCCCATCCTGAAGCAAAGTTCTTAACCTGAAGCACTATTTCTGGGTTAGCGGAGTCTGTAACCTGAAGCGTATGTAACCGAGGTACCACTGTACATCTCACCACAGGAAGGAAGAACTCTGACCAGGTGGCCTACACATGCCTGCTCAGTTTGTTGAGTGCCAGCTCTAGGTGGAAAACCTTCATTTAGGGTTCCAGATCCTTAAACCAGACTCAACATCAAACAGCTCTTCAAACAAATGATGCCTTGAAACAGAGAACTGGATAGCAAAATCCCTGGGCAACCATAAATATGGTGTTTCTCTGTAAACCAGTTTTGGGTATTGCAGGCAACATTGGTCCGATGGTTCAAGAAGGTCTATCCAGAGCAGTGGCTTTTAAACAGTGTTTCATGGAACCCTGGACTTCCATGGAAGCTTATCAGGTGCTCCCCCATTAAAAGAGCAAGAATAGAGGTACTTGGACGAACGTGCATGTGAGTGCATGTAGAAACTAGCCTACTGCACAAAGGTAAAATGTACATGTGTTGCTCTGTTCATTTTGCCTCTGGTGGCGCCATGGGTTAAACCACAGAGCCTAGGACTTGCCGATCAGAAGGTCGGAGGTTCAAATCCCTGCAATGGAGTGAGCTCCCGTTGCTTGGTCCCTGCTCCTGCCAACCTAGCCATTCGAAAGCACGTCAAAGTGCAAGTAGATAAATAGGTACCACTCTGGTGGGAAGGTAAACGGTGTTTCCGTGCGCTGCTCTGGTTCGCCAGAAGCGGCTTAGTCATGCTGGCCACATGACCCGGAAGCTGTACACCTGCTCCCTCGGCCAATAAAGCGAGATGAGTGCCGCAACCCCAGAGTCGGCCATGACTGGACCTAACGGTAAGGGGTCCCTTTACCTTTACCTTACTCCCGCCACTGGCCCCTGGCCCCTGGCCCCTGGAATGCAGCTCTTGAACTAAAAAAAACATCCCCCAACCTCTACATTTATATAGGATAGTTGTAGTGCTTGAGTAAGCAATCCCAAGGCAACCATTTTGGGGTCAGCATTCAAAGAGTCAATAGCTAAAGGATTCCATTACAATACCAAAAGAACAGGAACATTGGTTTCGAAAAGGAAATACCAAACATTGCTATTCTGACTACGCAAAATTGCACTATACTAAACAGATGTTACCTTGCATAAAGAAATTCCAAGACTAGCATTGCAAATTGGTTTTACACCCCACCCCACCCCCCGCCACAGCCACCACCCCAACACACAAACATTATTCTTGAGTTAGACCTGGAATAGACAATATGTTTGCCATATGATCATATGTCCTGGACTCGTTTTTCTGTTCTTTTCTGTTAAAGAAATGGCAGCCATGGGAACCCTGCTCCAAGACTGGGACTGTGATGTGCATGGGTGGTGTCAGTGTCTGAATCTTCTTCGTGCATCATTTTTCTGGAGCAGGGAGATTTTGTGGAGGTGGAAAATAGAGCTGACCCATGTTTGGGTAGTTAACAAAAGATCAGCTCGGCGCTTAGATTCAAAGTGTGGGGCTTTGCACACTCTTGAGTAGGAGAGAGCCCCCAGGAGAGTTAAAAACACTATCAGAATTATCAAGCTGTACAGTGTGGAATATAGGTTGTTAAACTCTTTTACATATCCCAATTAGTCTGCCTTAAAACGCTTGTGCCCTCTCTCTACCCCTCTAGCAATGAACAGACCACATAATCTTAAGTAAGTTTAAAAGCTTTACTTACTAAATCCAATTGTCTGCTTCATGCATTGTTCCATGCAGCAGCAATGAGAGCATATGTAGATTATTCTTGGGTGCAAAATACAGTTTCAAAAGTGGTCTGAACTTTGAACCATAGATCAAAACCAGGTGTAAGATCTGACCAAAAGAGATACTTCATTATATTAGAAACATAAGCATGTGTTCTTCACAGTGTTAATGACTAACTTTTTCAGAAATGTACTGAATGTGTGGACCAGTCCTTAGATGGAGAAAATACAGAAGACGTAGCATTGATATACAAATTGTAATTGACTTTATATCACATTATATACTCCAGTAATCAAATCACAGTCCCACAGAACCTCAATTTGCCTGTGTGGTCTAGCAGTTCTTAATGTTTGACATGACTGAACAATATTACACATGCTGTAAGGCCCAGCTTAACTGATAAATAGTTGCAAATAATGTAATATATATGTGCATTTGGAAACTTATCCCTATAGCATGATATATGATTGGCATATCAGCTCCTCAAGTGGATCATTCATTCTTTGCAAAGCATAACAGGTCACTTGTTCACAGCGTGGGATGCAGCAATTACATAAGGGAGAGCTTCTTAAAGGGAGTTATTTCTATAGATAAGGTTCATAGTTACACAACCATCTATTCCAACATCCTGCAAGGAAATGAATGAGGCACTTAAGTGAGCATATAGATATGACTCCTCACTGGAAGGAAGGCAATCGATCAACTGAATGCATATTCAATTTATGAATAGCTAGCATAAATTGAGTGGTGTAAACAATTAAATGATAACAGTTAAGTAGGCTTAAAAATACTCTGTTTTGTAATCATGGTGATCAAATTTCAATGCCTTGAAGGAGCATTTTGGAGAGAGAAAAGCAACTTCAGCTTCAGGCATTGAAACTGGTTAGAGAATAGGGATGAGGAATAAATTTGATCCATTTTTCATAGAATGCACGGAAATGTTGTTTACTTTCCTGCTGCAGTAGTACCTATTTATCTACTTGCACTGGGATGCTTTCAAACTGCTAGGTGGACAGAGCAACAGGAGCTCACCCTGTTGTGGGGATTTGAACTGCCGACCTTCTGATCAGCAAGCCCAAGAGGCTCAGCCGTTTAAACTGCCACCCGTGTGTAAAATGTGTATACAACACACACACATACACAAAATATGATCTATACACAATATGTGCTTTATGGGTGAATGCATTGAAAAGCATTGAAGCAGGAGTATTTTATATTAAAAGGGTGTATTTTACTTTTAAAAATTACACACAACATGCAAACCATGGGATGGAATCAGACAGAATGGCATGCAACAGTGAGACCCAAATGGAATGGAATTAGCTGCTCAGTCCATCCCTACTAGAGAGGGGAAATGAAGGAAAGCTTTTGTGCAGAATCAGTCAGTTTACAGCTAATTCTAGACTCTGGGCAGTTCATGAGCTCTCCATAAAACGGTAGCATGGAGAAGAGTGGCATGACATGGAGACAGTGGATGGTGAGAAGTTTTCTTCCCTCGCTCATAACACGATAACTCATGGAGATTCAATGAAGCTGAATGTTGGAGAATTCAGGAAAGACTAGAAGAATGTATTACTTCATGCAGCAACTAGTTAAACTATGGAATTTCCTCCTACAGAAGGCAGTGATGGCCACCAACATGGATGGTTTTAAAAGAGAATTAGACAAATGCACAGAAGACAAGGCTACCGGTGGCTCCTAGCCATGATGGCTATGCTGCCCTTCCATGGTTGGAGGCAGTAATGCTTCTGAATACCAGTTACTGCAAACCATATGAGGAGAGAGTGCTTGTGGCGATCACACAGGGTCCCCGGACGTTTAACTGTCTATTGATCCCTGTGCCACCACTGTGCTCGCTTCCCTGCTGCCACCAACCAGTTACTCTCTGGTAAAATACTGAGTCCAGTCAGTTGTTAAAAGTGAACCAAAAAACAAGTTTATGGTTTCTCAGATAATATTCCTGTCAGTATCTTAACTTTAGTTTCTTTACCAGCCTATACCTTCCTAATACCTTCTGACTGATTATCTCAACTGTTTGACTGACTCCTCTTAACAAATTCTCTCACTCTCTCACATCAGACAAGCCCAACCCACAGACTTATCTTCTCTGTCTCTCCTAACTTCAGACTGTCTTCTCAACAACTCTAACTCTAACTCACTCACTCACAAAAAACCCTCTGTGCTTAAACCTTATACACAGTTAACTCTGCCCCCTGGGTTCCCATTCCTTAGTCATTTTACAATTTCCCTATGAACCCAGTATGATGTCACACACATAGGAGGGCAAACACCACAGTGCTCTTGTGCTCGTGTCCTATTGAAGGTTTTCCCAGAGGAATCTGGTTGACAACGGAGGGAACAGGATGCTGGACTAGGTCGACCATTAGCCTGATCCAACAGACCCTTTAAGAAGAGAGAGTGGTCTAGCAATGACTGTCTTCTTGGCTACCCTTTCTCAACCCCTTGTTTTTTCCATTGTTGAAGAACAGAGAGATGCATGGCACATAACCTGTACTGAGCCCCTTCAGCTATCTTGTTGCCCTCAAGCGCAATGGAATTCTAGAAGTAGGCAAATTATCCTTCAGCAAGGGGACAAGACAGCCTCTGAAATAAGATTCAGTCATTCATCTAGGTGGCTTCGGTATATTGAATGGTGCTGGGGGTGCCATCTTTGCCTTCATCTCAGGCAATGTATTGGGTTGGCCTTGGTGAGAGTTATCAGTCAGAGGTAGGTGAAAACCAGAGAATATACAGGAGGCCCGCTCTTTCCATCAGTGAAGCTTTATGAGAAAACATAGCCCTTCTTGGGCCTATAGCTTTGTGGCCTCTTTGCCTTTCTATAACGTCTCCTTCCTGTTAGCTGGTGAAATGTCTACAGAATCTGTGGGAAGCACAAAGCTTCAATAAGAGAAGTGGAATTTATACAGACAGGTTGGCCAGGCCTTATATCAGCTTGCTTTGTGAATATCAATTAATTAAACCCTATGATGCTCCCATGAGCTAGGCTAAGTAATTTTATTTCATATTATGCTGAGCAGAGAAAGGGACACAGCTGTCCTGCCACCTGGCTGTATTCTGTGTTTGCAAGACCCCACACTCTTTCCTCTGAAGTCAACAATCCTTTCTTGTTGCCAAGCAGACTGCTCTGTTTGGCTAGGGATTCGAGCTGTCTGAATCCTGAAAGAGATCTCATTTCTTTTTTTCCCAGTGATTACCTTTGATGTCAGTCGTAAACCTAAGGATGTCAGCTCAAACCTTATGGAAATGAACCTACCTACGACAGGGAAATTGTGTCAGCCTGACAAGCTCCCCTCCCCACTTCTCCTCCTTCCTCTTCTATGTTGTCATGTGGAGCTAGAGATTTTGCTTACACAATATTTTGCTTACCTGCTAATGAGGGTAATTGGAAGGCCACATTAGTAGGCAGAATGTGAAAGCGAGGAGTGTAACTGGCATGCAGGGCATCAAAGAAAATATATGGGGACATGAGGCAATTAGAAATAATTGCCGAGAGGTGAAACACAACAGTAACATCGCTGCGTTGCAGCATTGCAACACTTTGTGAGCACTGCACTGTTTTACTAATGTCAAATCTAGGGAAAGGCTTCCCCAGCTGCTGCTAAAATATATGGGAACAATATACTCCTCTGTGTTCTTAAGTGCATTAAAATCGCTCCCTGTTCATAAGGAAAGGGGGGATCTGTTTATCCCACCCATCCATCTAAATCACTTCCCAGGCACACAGCAGTGTGAGCAGAAAGACCCAAAGGGAAATAAACTTTTTAATCTATTTCAGAAACAGAAAGATTCTCCACATCATAAAATATTTCAGGTATGAAATGAATCACTTTAAGCCCTGCTCTCTCTGGCAAATTTCCAGGCATGCAAACGAAACAGACTCTGCCCTCCTCCTCCCACCCTTCTCTCTCTTTCTCCTCCACCCAACAGCATGTAATTTCAGAGTGAATATTCCTGATGAGGTGGGTAATGTTTTGCAAATAAATTCTGGGAGAAGTACCCTGCCTGGAGGATTGGAGACAGATCCACTCCATATACAGTGGTACCTCGGGTTAAGAACTTAATTAGTTCTGGTGGTCTGTTCTTAACCTGAGGTACCACTTTAGTTAATGCTGCACCGCCGCATTTAGTTAATTCGTTTAGTTAACGCCGCTGCGCGATTTTCTGTTCTCATCCTGAAGCAAAGTTCTTAACCCGAAGCATTATTTCTGGATTAGCGGAGTCTGTAACCTGAAGCGTCTGTAACCTGAGGTACTACTGTATTTAAAGCCCACACTTCTTCTTTGGCGATCACTCCTAGCTGGGTATGATTGTCTTCCATAAACATGGTTTTAACAGTGATTCCATAAGAGACTGTGGGGGCCAGTTCTGGATTCACATGTCCTTCCACAGTGGGGACATAGATTTCCAGAGGGATGTTGAGGGTTTGCCAAGTGTGCCTTCCTCTTAGCACGTTTCTCCCTTTCATCCTGAGTTCGAGTGTCTTCAAAGTCCATGGCACCTTTGGTAAAGGCTTTTCTCCAACTGGAGCGCTCGCAGGCCAGTGTTTCCCAGTTGTCAGTGTTTAAACTACATTTTAAAAGATTTGCTTTGAGAGAGTCTTTAAACTCTTTTGTTGACCACCAGCATTACGCTTTCCATTTTTAAGTTTGGAATAGAGTAGTTGCCCACCCAGTGTACATTTAAAGCACACGACTTCCCCCAAAGCATCATGGGAACTGTAGTTTTCCCCTCACAGAGCTACAGATCCCAGCACCTTTAAGGAATCAGGATCTTTGGCTGGTCAACAGCTATCTTAGCACTGGCTGTCTAGCGCCCCCTCTCACCCACTCTCCTGCATTTGGGCTTATGGATTGTTTGTCTGAAATTGTTGCCATGGGTCTGCTAACCTGGTTCATTCTTACAGCAGCCCATCTTTACAATTATCCGTGCCCTGGTAACTTCCAGGCTGAACTACTGCAATGCGCTCTATGTAGGGCTGCCCTTGAAGATTGTCTGGAAGTTAAAACTAGCGCAAAATGTGACTGCCAAAGCACCCAAGGGTGCTCACATGTAGCACCAATCTTGAAACAACTACATTGCTTGCCTATTGTCTTCCAGGCCAGACTTAAGTTCCTTAAGTTAATATTCAAAGCCCCAACTGAGCTGAAAGAAAATCTCCTCCCACATTGTCCTGTCCATCTGCTAATTTCTGCTGAAGAAGCCCTGATAGTGGCCCCCACACTCAGTGAGATCTTTGTGGTTGGGACCAGTGGGCAGGCCTTCTTGGTGGTGGCCCCATGGCTCTGGAATGATCTCCCTTGTGAAGTGCATCTCATTATGACATTGTTGTCATTTTGTAATTGGGTGTAGATCAGGGGTCAGCTAGGTTTATCTTGCCTGGGCCGGATCGGTCCCGCAGAGATCGCTCTGTGGGCCAGATTGCATGCATGCATGCGTGCACGCACTCACCCACGATTTTCGGCGTTTATGCAATTTTCAGAGTCTGCGCATATGCCGCAGAACTGAGTCCCCACGCTGTGCCATGCTGGTTTAGTACAGTGCAAGAGCGGGTGTCTCAGTTCGGGGGCGGCTCATGGGCCGGTCAAACAACCTCCGCAGGCTGCTTCCGGCCCATGGGCCTTAGGTTGCTGATCCCTGGTGTAGATGCTAGAATGCTGTCATTAGGGGAGTCTGGGATCCACAAACTCATAACAATATCTTACTTTGGCTACTTTGACCGTGTGATGCAATCTTTAATCTAGATATAATGTAGGTATTGCTGTAGCTTGTCACAGAAAGGACCTGAAAATGATTTTACAGCTTGACAAAGTAAACGTAGCCAGGATTTAGGGGACTGGTAAGAAATGTTCCAGCTGTTAGTAATTATGATAGGAGAAACTGACCACAAAGTTACCAAAGAGATAACTGGTTTGAAACAGCTAATGATTTGTAATTATTCTGATTTATATTTTTATCCTTTAGGGTTGGCTCTTCCTATGATTGAGAAGCAGAATCCATCAAATATTGGACTCTGTGTGTGTTGAAGGATCATTCAGCAGATCATTTCAGAAGAGTCATAGAATCCTAAATTCCTAGAACGTTCAACCTAAAGCTAATGGCACAGTATTAGTCCCAATGGACATATTGAGAAGTACTTCCGTTCTGAGTAAACATGCATAGGATTGAGCTGTCAGTGTTATATTTGGTTGTGCACTGAGTCAACCATTTACCCAATTTACCCAGAACATAGTCAAAAATAAGATTGGCTGGTGAAGATTCACAAAGATTTCATGAACATACATTGTTAAAATTTGGTAGTTTTTAAAGCCATCAAGCCACTATAAATGGTTTCTTCTTCTTCTTCTTCTTCTTCTTCTTCTTCTTCTTCTTCTTCTTCTTCTTCTTCTTCTCCTCCTCCTCCTCCTCCTCCTCCTCCTCCTCCTCCTCCTCCTCCTTCTCCTCCTCCTCCTCCTCTATGAATGGGCCCTGATTTTGCAATTCAGTACCTCAGCTGAATATCTGCTACCCCATCTCATTGATTCCTATGGGATACTTAAGCATCTGCTTACTTCTCTCCCACTAAAATCAGTGGAGCTAAAATATCCATATTCTCTGTGAACAACTTTAAAAACCCAGTCCTGTAATCCAACACTGCCAGCACATAGCCATGGATTTACTATTTCATAGAATAGCACCTTATCCATCGGGTATGTGAAACCCATCCCTGACTAAATTTGTGTAGTATCAGTGTAAAATGAAATGACTAACAGATCATAAAAAAGCAAGGAACTTGCTTACATGGTGGTGATTTAACAACCATTTCACATTGATGGGGAAGGTCTAGTTAGAATACAGAGCCTCTCACCCCTGGGTCACCCACAAAAACCGCCCACACAACTGCCTTGCCGCTAGTTGACACCTGGAGTGACAGTTGTAGTGTAGAGGTCAAGCACTGAATGCCTTATGGAGCCTGAACGATTCAGCCTTCTGTTGAGCTTCAAGTCAGATTGGCGAAAGCTGAGGGAAGCGGTGGTGTGTGTGTGTGGGTGGGTGTGGGTGTGCGCGCGTGCGTGTGCATGCTGGTATTGTGAAGAAAGAAGGTAGAAACTCAACATGTTCCTCACAGGATGGACAGATAAGCTGTACTGTTCCTTGTCAATTTCACAGTCCTAAAATACATTCACTCCATCCTGACTTCTTTGCAAATAATTTGTACACATTCCCTCCTTAACATGCCCCCCCCCCGCTAAATCACACATTTTTGTATGTATCTTTTTGAACCAAAAGTGGAAGAAGTGTACAATCTAGTTGCTGGGTTCTGATCTGTGTATAAGCCCATGGACTGTGAATCAGGTCCACTTTAAAATGCGTTCTCTTATACACAATGCTATATGCAATAAATTCCAAGCAATATGTAAATTGACAGCAATCGCTAAAGTCAAGGCCAAAATAATGAGCAAATTTGCAGGTGATTCCATGCAAATGCTGGATGAATTCTCAAGGCAAGCTGTTGCAACACTTGCATCTTTCTATGAACAGCTATATTTGTCTTAGGCACCATGGACTCAGCTACAATAGCAAAGAAAAAGCGCTTTACACGCACTGTTTATGCATTCTAGCACAGTGACACCAGATGGCGCTGTGGAGTTCCGTTTTTGCTAAACCGATTTATCATAGAAAGTTAGCAACACGTTTAACTGACGCGCTTCTTTGATGTGTCTAGATCCAGCCAATGGCTGCATACAGATGACATTTTATTCTAGAATCAACGGAGACCATATACTTGTAGTCCACCCACAATATAGATCTGCTGCATTTTTCTTGCCTCTGAAAAGCACCTCTTGAGAAACTGGGTTCACTCAGAAAGTTAAAAACTCATTGCAGAATGATTCTGCATTACTCAGGGGTTGTTTTTGTTTTTATTATACATTTTGTGATTTTATCCTGTGAACCCCATGAGACCTGCAGGTATAGTGGGTATACAATTTTCAATAATAATAATAATAATAATAATAATAATAATAATAATAATATCCCACTCTGTGTACATTTGAAAATAGGTATGGGGTCCTGGCAATATGGGATGTAGCCATACCTGTTCATTGATATTGTGGGTAGGCATATACCAAGAGTGCAAACACCAGTTCATTCATCATTCACATGGGGCATGTGTAGGGATGAAAAGGCATGGATAACCTGATCAAAGGGAGGCTTTTCAAATGGGTATCAAGTATCCACACCCAGCAGTGGAGCAAGCCGATTGGGCGCCACGGGGCAGGATGAGCCTCGACAGGATGCTCCATGGGGCCTCTGGAGTCTGCCTGCCTCCTCCCACTCAGCTGCCCTACAGCTGAGGAGGAAGCGGCAGGCAGACCATTTGAGGCAGCATGGAGCCTGCAGGCACCCAAGCCACCGTGTCACTCCCAGGACAGACATGTGGCTTGGGTGCGCTGCAGGCCCCACGGTGAGTGCTGCCCGGCATTTTGTCACCCCCTCAGTGGTGACACCCGGGGCGACCTGCCCCCACTGCACCCCGCTTCCTCCGCCCCTGCCCATACCCTCCTTCAAAGATGGTGGGATTTAGATTCAGCAATAGGTTGAGGATGGGCATGAACAATTTCAGATTCAGGTGGGGGGACCCAACATTGTTTTGTCAAATGTGCAAATGTGTATGCAGCAGATATCACCCATTTAAAGGAATCAGAGATTCTGAATACAAAGCACTGAAAGACCCCCGTAATCAATCTTTCTGTTGACTTCTGAGCCCACAAGCTGCGGCACCATGACTTGCTGACATAGTCTGTATTCAGAATGAGAAGAGAAACACTGAAAGTTCGTAGCAATTTGTGACACAATTGACCAAATGAACTGCTGGTAGGGAAACCTTCGCAGAGGGGCTGTCTTACATGTTCTCACTGATGTAGGTTTGAAAAGACAGAGTAAAGAACCTTTAAGGGGGAAAAGGAAAGTACAGAAATTGCAATTAGAATGATGTGGGAGGGGGGAATCAGTTTCTGTATGAACTGTTGCTCCTTTTAAGCTTAAACAAAGGATTCAATGGAGGGGGACTGCTATGGTCCTTATAAAATCATGTGTCAAGGTGACAGAATGCAGATCAGGATTTACTGCTTGCTCTCCAAGAGGTTTGCTGCAGACTGGCAAGAATTCCTGACTCCCAGTTGTTTCACAATAGCAGCACCAAAAAGGGGTTCTTTAAAACTAGGCTGCGGAAATGAAGAAAGGCTGGGTGGGGCCAAGCAGGAATGGGGAAGGTCTACGTGCTCAATTTTAGTGCTGAAAGCAGAAAAATCTGGGGTACGCAGCAGGCCAAATGACATGTCGCATCATTTATACTTTCAAAATATGTGCTCCTGATGCTATTTTACACCTTGCGTGGCTGATTGATGGATCACAGGTTTCTACTAAAAAGCAAAGTAAATCCCATGAGCTGGAAGACAGCCCACCATGATATGGATGGGCAGTGAAAGGGAGAGATGATTAATTAGCATCAGATTTAAGCTACCACAACTGTGCAATCATAAGCAGGTTGTGTAAGTTGTGTTGATTTCACTGTTATGTACCTCTCAGGTAAGAGGCCCAGAACTGCAGCATAAAAGGAAGTCCTAACACAGTGCCATAAGATATTATACACATACTTTATTTTTTTAAAAAAAGAGGGGGCTATGTATATACCATATTTTTCGCTCTATAGGATGTACTTTTTCCCCTCCAAAAATGAAGGGGAAATGCGTGTGCATCCTATGGGGCGAATGCAGGCTTTCGCTGAAGACTGGAGAGCGAGAGGCATCGGTGCGCACCGACCCCTCTCACTCTCCAGGCTTCAGGAAGCTATCCGCAAGCCTTGCGAGCCCGGGGGAGTTCCCGCGGGCTCTCCAGGCTTGTGGGCAGCAGCCTGCAGCCCGGAGCACGGGGCGCCCTCCGGAGGACGCTCCGTGCTTCAGGCAGATGTCCTCAAGCCTTGAGCAGCAGCCTGTTCTGGGGGCTGGGGTCGGGGGAAGCTCAGGCTGGGGGGGGGATAATTTTTTTTCTTTATTCCCCCCCCAAAAAAAAACTACGTGCGTCCTATGGGGCAAAAAATATGGTACATACTAACATGAATTTGACCAAACTGCAGGAGGCAGTGGAAGACAGGAGTGCCTGGCATGCTCTGGTCCATGAGGTCATGAAGAGTCGGACACGACTAAACTACAACAACAAATGTAAGTACGTAGAGGATCAGTCCATCAGTGATTACTAATCATGTTAGTTAATAGAAAAAACTCCATTTAACATGGAATGGTTAGTGCTATGGCATCTGTTTCAAGGCATATTATACAGTGATGAACCATTTGAATGGTTTGATGAGCCATTACTGTGAATCAAACGTACAACTTTAACATTTTGAGGATTTGTTTAATGGGATTTATTTAAACAGTACAGTGGGAACAGGGAAGGGAGAATATGGGACAGAAACACTGCCAGGGGCCATAAAGATAAAATAAAGTGTGCAACCTCCAGGGCTGGCATATTTTGCAGATACCTCCTTCTCTACTTGCAGAGCAGGAGGGTCACAATATTTTAGGGAGGTCCAAGGTACCCACAACTTCCCATGGACCCTGGGACACCTTCTCAGTGACCATAGGACTGCACCCCATGAGAGACTGTGGAAAGGAGTTCTCCTAAATATTCCACATCGAGGAAAGACACCATAGGCAATGTGGGTCTTCTATGGAAATTGAAAGCAGGATGAGAACTTCAACTTGGTTCACACCTTACTGAAAACCCACCTGATCTGCACTTCTCTTAACAATGTGTGAACAACTCTATGAGGTAAGGTAAAGGTAAAGGTACCCCAAACCATTAAGTCCAGTCATGGACAACTCTGGGGTTGTGGCGCTCATCTCGCTTTACTGACTGAGGGAGTCGGTGTTTGTCCGCAGACAGCTTCTGGGTCATGTGGCCAGCATGACTAAGCCGCTTCTGGCGAACCAGTGCAGCGCACAGAAATGCCATTTACCTTCCCGCCAGAGTGGTGCCTATTTATCTACTTGCACTTTGACGTGCTTCCAAACTTCTAGGTTGGCAGGAGCAGGGACCGAGCAACGGGAGCTCACTCCATTGCAGGGATTTGAACCACCAACCTTCTGACCGGCAAGTCCTAGGTTCTGTGGTTTAAACCACAGACTGCCCCAAGGTCACCCAGTGAGTTTCATGGCTGAGCAGGGATTTGAACCAAATGGCTTGCAGAAATGTTTCTATTAGTAGCAATGCACCATAAAATGATGGTAATTTTTTGCAATGACTTAATCACACCCCCTCCATGCTCAAACTGATGCAGAAATGTGATTACCTTAATTTAAGATTAGAAAAATGAGAAACCGGGAGAAAGTGAAATTGCCAGATATGTCCATTCCTACTGCTCATTAATAGGTGTGATGCAATGGAGAGGTAAAAAAATTGTGCTTCCATCCGCTACTCATCTTTTGATGCCAAATGGCATAATAGGAAAGACAGTCACAACTGGGTGGTAATTCAACCAGGGCTTGTTGTATACGTTACAGCATTTCCTCTGCTGATAGTGACCGCGACCTGACCCATGTATGCTTCTTGTCTTTGTGACTCTGATGAATTGCTCTCTTCTGTGGGGAGAGAAGGTGCATTAAGGTTAGCTGCACAATTTATGTCAGTTGTTGCCAGCTCTAAGGGGGAAACAGTTAATTTATTTAAAAGGAAGGAAAATGCATGCAAGAAGGGAGTTTCTAACAAACAGAGCACGGCTGAGATGTGGCCAAAGAGACCTTTCATTCAGAAGGATGAGTCTGTTTATTTAATACTTCCAGTTTTTCCATGTGATTCCAGTCATTTGTGTATTGTGCACAGTCTGGACAAGTTAAAGAAAAATGAAAATAAATAAATCCAAATCTAAGGAGAAGATAAATATTCTCACAGGCTGTACTATCATTTCAAGCTGAAGTCAAATATATAATTCCACTGGAGTGAACTGAGCAATAGAAGACATTTTGTGTGTCATTTGTGCTCTTATGGCTATCTGATTTTTCATTCATCATCATCAACAACGAGTTTCTATTCCTCAAGGTCAGGAAATAAAATCTGTTTCTAGAATGATTTCGGCTGTGGGCCTAGTCTCCTCCTAGGTAAGATATAACAGCCAACTGTAATCATGGAAACACACACACAAATACAGATTATTTTATCTAGAATGACAGCACAATTCTATACATGTCTACTTATACTCTACAGAATTCAAGGGCGGAGCCAAATTTAGGGTAGTATGGGTATTTTTGAGCCAAGGGGGCACAAAACAACAGCAACTACTACTACTACTACTACTACTACTACCACCATTACTACAGACCTTCCAAATGTCCCTATTTTCCAGGGACAGTCCTGGATTTACAGAAGCCATCCCAGTTTCTGATTCAATCCCAGAATGTCCTGCTTTTTTCTAGGACGTCCCTATTTTCGTCAGAGAAATGTTAGAGAGCATGGAGTTATGCAACTACACACACACACACACACACACACACAAAACCTTTAGAAGACATCTGAAGGCAGCCCTGTATAGGGAAGTTGTTTAATGTTTTATTATGTTTTTATGTATGTTGGAAGCCGCCCAGAGTGCCTGGGACGACCCAGGTGGGGCATAAATAATAAAAATGATGATTATGGTGATGATCATGTAATAGGACATCCCTATTTTCATCGGAGAAATGTTGGAGAGTATGCAGCAGCAACAACAACCACCTATATAAAAACTATATTTATATGGGTACCTACTAAGAAGATTCATAAAAAAGCAACTGTACCAAAAGGAATTATTATGAAGATAAGAAATACTTAGGGGTGGAGCGCCAAATTTTGTCCTTTCTCAGAATGCCATACTACCAGTCCACCCCTGTTCAAGGGGACCCACTTCTAGACAAGTGTATACAGTAGGAGAAGCCAGATGTTATGGGACGCCAACTCCCTTCCGTCCCGTCAGCATGGCCAATGGTCAGGAATGATGAGAGTTGTAGTCCAAAAGCATCCCGAGACCATCATGTCAGCTATGGCAGATGAGAAGTATGATCCTAATGTCAGTTGGTACAGAAAGTATTGGTCTGATGTGTTGAGATTTTTCCTATTCTAATTAATTCTAGAGGGTTCTGGAAGCTTCTCTGTGCGAAAGAAACTGGTGCAAGCTGGAAATTTCTAGCTGACATGTAAGTTTCTATTCTGCCTAGGAACAAGCAGAAGGTTCATGATGTTTGAGTTATTCCTTCAGAGAAGCTGAGTACAGCTGTCTTAAACTGGTTCTGTTATCTCTTTCTATCAAGTTCATGCTGACTATAATAATACGGCCAGAAGGAGCCTGGGCTTCACTTTCTCTCTCTCTCTTTCCTTCTGGTGTGGTGTTCTGTACATAGTATGCTTAGTGTTATGGTTTTAGTCTTATTGTAAATTTAAGTTAAGGGACGCTGGTGGCACTGTGGGTAAAACCTCAGCACCTAGGACTTGCCGATCGTATGGTCGGCGGTTCGAATCCCCGCGGCGGGGTGCGCTCCCGTCGTTCGGTCCCAGCGCCTGCCAACCTAGCAGTTCGAAAGCACCCCCAGGTGCAAGTAGATAAATAGGGACCGCTTACCAGCGGGAAGGTAAACGGCGTTCCGTGTGCTGCGCTGGCTCGCCAGATGCAGCTTGTCACACTGGCCACGTGACCCGAAAGTGACTGCAGACAGCGCTGGCTCCTGGCCTCTAGAGTGAGATGAGCGCACAACCTTTACCTTTACCTTAAGTTTAAGTTAAGTCTGCTGCAACTAGATTTCTTATGGACAGTGCCAATCCTGAATGTATTGGATTTGTGGCCATTATGCTCATTTGCCTTCAGTAGCAGTAAAGCTCTGCTGGATGAAATATTGATTGCCTCTGGTCTATTTTGGAGGGAATCCTGCAACGTGTTTAAGTTTTTACTCTGCTAACTATACATTGGAATCTGCTCTGGATCAGTTTGAGTAGAATTAATGACACCTAAATGGGGCTGATGAGCAGTTTGGGGGCTTACTGCTGGCTACCACTGGTGGGGGAACAATTGCTAGTGTGAAGCTGGAGCCTCAGTGATGGTAGAACCCTTCTGTAGCCATTTCTGCTAGTGAGGAAAAACCAACACACCATCCTAAAAAGTCAGCAACATCTGTGTTGAGACATATATATAGTATATAGCAGGCATAGGCAAACTTGGCCCTCCAGATGTTTTGGGACTACAACTCCCATGATCCCTAGCTAACAGGACCAGTGGTCAGGGATGATGGGAATTGTAGTCCCAAAACATCTGGAGGGCCGAGTTTGCCTATGCATGGTATATAGGGAGAGAGCTAACTTCCTGACACTGGCATAACTCTAGCTTACCTAGATGTGTGTCCTGATCCCACCGGCCCAAAGGTGAGCTCGTGGGAGTGGTTTGCTGCAGGGATACCAAAGAAGGATGCAAAAGAAGTCACAGTGATCAGTTCTAGTGCTTTATTATAAGAAAGAGTAAACTTACAGTAAATCAATCTGCCGGGCTTTGCTGCTGTTACCGACGTGGGATGGACACTACAGCAGTGTGAGGTTGTCATGACTTGTCTGTGTTGAAGCAAATAACTTTTAGGCACAAAGCAGCATACAGCAGTTTGCCCAGAACCTCCCATCATACCCGGCCAGTGAGGCCATAGGTGGCAGCTATCCCAAGCTTCTCCTCTTGCTGGACCTAGAGCCCAGCATGCCAAGGTCCAAAGATAAGCAAAGCATCAAAGCAAGCCAATTGGCATATATCAAAGCAAGGAAATGTGAACTTATAGGAGCTCATTCTTGCAGCAACTACCCATTATTTTGGGGGTTATCTTGACTACCAAGGTGGCGTTTGCAGACCTTCCGGAATATTTCACCTTTGGTTCAACACAAAGGGGCTGGCATGTGATGGAGCAGTGGGGCCAAACTGGTTCTTCAAGAGGTACACTAGCACAGCCCCAACCTTGGGGTTAGGACTGCAGTTTTGTCCAACTAAGTCACTGAATGACTGAAAAAACTTCCACTTGGGCAATGGAGGTTTCCTTCCCTCACACATCTCCCAGATTTGCTCTACTCAATCCCCCAACCCTCTGGGTGCAGATTTGGGGTGGGCTGCAGGGGGTTGCAGGGAGAGAAGAGGGGTGGGAAGTTTTTTTACTTGAACAATGGTTTTGTTGGAACCCTTTTGTCAATCACGATATAACTGTATTTTAGCCTATAGCTTCAGAGACCAGGAAGTAAATAATAGCAATAACAAATGACACCTAAGTGAGTGATGTTTAAAAATTATATTTATATTTCTTTCCCCTCACACTTTTAAGGTTCTGATTTTAGCAGCTGCCTCAGTGAAGCTGCTAGTCTTCCTTCCCTACATTTTCTCTGGTTTGGGGGACTGACTCTACTATATATAGTCAGAGAAATACACACATATATCTACCTCTAACCAAAGCAACCTCTGGGCTCCAAGGCAGAAAATACCTGAGCGATTGACTCCTTACCAACTTCCAAGTTCTTAAACAGGCAAAACCCCAGGGCTGGTTGGGAGACTGCACACCTACGTTTCAACCAAATACAATTTACGTACCCTTCGTGGCAACGTTAAGCCTTGGCAGCAAGCCTTAGCAGCAGGGCCTTAAATCTTGCTGAAGCAAGATAATGGGAACTGACTTCCTCAGTGGTGAGATTCAAGAGCCTCTGGGTGATGCTTGTAGAGACCATCAAGCAGTGGCAGGATCTAGCGAGAGCAATCGGATGGCTAAATAAATAAATAAAATACAAAAGGAGAAAGGTAGAGTTGGTTTTCTTGTGCTTCGCTTTTGAGCTGGTGTCACTTTTATTTGACTTTGGGTAAGTGGAGTAGAGGAACCTGGGATGTTGATTTACTTATCCCAGAAGTTCAATAGCATTTTGATTTATGTTTATATTTTCATATCCTCTCAAAGGCCCAAAAGGGTGATTGTGTATGTTGGACTACAGGACAGACTGATTTGACATTGTGTTGAATGGCCTTCAACTTTGAATGACGAATGTTTTGTTTGTACATGTAAGGATTCCTGGAAAACATTCACTTAATTTCTGGTATTTATTGTAATAAATAAAAATGGATGCATTCAGCCATCATGGTAGACTATGCTTTAATGTGACAGGAATGAGCCTAGCCTGCCCCTGAGTTTGAATGCTTCCCTTCCCCTTTTGAGGCACCTAATCATAAGCCTGCATTTTTATCAAAGCTTATATATTGCAATCAAGGCTTGTATTTAAAAATGAGCTTAAAAAAGGATTTTCAAATGTTTCATGCCAGGCAGAAAGAACCTTGGCAAGAGGTTTTTCTCCTAAGACAAGGGGGGCCCCATTGATTTATAGTAGAAAAACAATTCTCAAAGTCATAAAAAGGGAGAATTACATATGCTGCCCCAAGGCTGAAAAAACACAATTAAGAATGGGTAAATAAGTAAAATAATACCAATGTGCCTCCCAGTAAAATGAGCCAGATCTTCTTTCCAAGGTTGAAAGGCCAAGAGCAGTGAAAAAGGCAACTGGCTTGGCTAGAAGAAAAGAGAGCATTTTTGGGAAATTTTAAAAGCTGTTTCTTTCTTAAACTGAGAGAGTTAAAAAAAGGCAATAAATGTTGGGAAGAGCTAATGGGAGAAGCATCTAGCTGGCTGGGAAAGGAGGGGGAAAGGGGGGAGGTGTACACTGAAGAGGTTTATTTTAAAAGCTGTGTTTTTTTACTGAGTTCCTTCCTTTTTACTTTGAGAAGCTTTATTCTTTTAAAAGGCTACCTATGATAAATGAATGAAATATATTAGCTTAAATATATTGGCTTAAATGTAATTATGCAAAGGATTTAAGGAATGCTAGATTCTTATTTCATATGGTTGTAAGAGTTGTATTTATCCTGAAATTAAGTCAGCCACCAGCCTAGCCCCCCTGCCAGACAGAAGACGCCATCCAAGCACTCTTGATATATGGTTGTCAGGCATTTGTTTAGAAACTTTCAAATGAAGGAAATCTTTCAATATTGATGTGAAACTCAAGATCCTTGACATCTGTTGAACATAAAAATGTAAGATTAAACATTTGTTTTAGAAGGCAATAGGGCAAGGAGGGCAAGAGGTGAGCTGGTAATTAAGATTCCATGTAAGATATATTATTACTTATTTGTCATATATATAGCTCTTTGTCTCCCTTATAAGGACAGGAGGATATGGGTGTATCTTTTGTGATTGGTTCTAGCAAACAGCCAATAGGAATATTCAACCAGGCTGATTGGACAGAGGCAGCCACAGGAGGAGCAAAGGGGGCTGGATTAAGGGAATATAAGTGCTGGCCAGGATGGCAAGAGGGCAGGCCAGAGCTTGGTAACCATATACCACTGTGCCTCTCATTTATTTGTCTGACAAATAAATTATTATTTTAATTTCTCTATTGCTGCGTTGAATATTTCATTCCAGCTAAGCGTTAACCACAAGCAGGGTGCTACACTTTGTTCTTCTGATGCACCTGTGACTTGCATGTGTCTGTGTCAATCCATCTTTCTAGTGTGTGAGTCCTTCTCCTTTTTAATTGATATGAGCCACATTGCAAAAATTGTCTGAAAAGCAAGAGAACAACAAAGCAAATCAATAAAATACACTGGTACCTCGGGTTAAGAACTTAATTCATTCTGGAGGTCCGTTCTTAACCTGAGGTACCATTTTAGCTAATGGGGCCTCTCGCTGCCGTCGCCACGCTGCTGCGCGATTTCTGTTCTCATCCTGAGGTAAAGTTCTTAACCCGAGGTACTATTTCTGTGTTAGCGGAGTCTGTAACCTGAAGCATCTCTAACCTGAAGCGCCTGTAACCCGAGGTACCACTATAAATAGGATAGCCGCTGTTAAAATATGAGCTACATACGTGCTTTGTTAAGCATAACAAAACAAAAATGCTAAGATCCTCAGCCATTTTTAAGCAGTCCACAGAATTAAAGGCTGAAGAGGAATTATTCTCCTACAACTATTACAGTTGTGCAAAGTTGACCTTCATTGGACACTGAGTTTCTGATATAGCGCTAATCCGTGCAAGTCATTTGCTGAGAAATGGTTATCATGGTAGGAAATAATGCAAGTGTTAAGCTGCTAGGAAAAAGACAAAGCAGCTGCCAATTCCTAGCTTGCTTAGGAGGGTCCTTTCCTCCCTCTACTCTTTTAAGGGACTCCTTTATGTCTACTTTCTCACACCTTGGAGAGACTCCAAGTCTGGCTGGATGCCACCCTCCATGCGTGAAGTAAAAAGTTTCCTTTTCCATCTCTACCTTGCTTCACCATGGAATGTGCAAGAAAATAAGTCAGTGTGTAATCAGGCCATCTCTGCTCTTTTAGTCTGTGATTCTTTCCTGCAGCATTTCACAGTAAAAGGAGGCCCACACAGTAGCTGATCTAGTCTATCTGCTGATTTATGTGTTTTAATAATACAGGAGTCTTTTGCAAAAGAAAGTTGCCTTGAGAGTTTGTCTTTAACGTTCCATGAATAGACCTGTCTTCTACAGAAAGTTTGGCTTGCTCAAACCACCAGATAGAGAGAAATAATTTTTAATAGCTTTGCTTAGCTCATATCCTGTAAGGTCTCTAGTGTGGTTTTGCCTAGACCTTTTGGGCTGCCTTGTTCCCAGAATTGTTAAAAAGGAAAGGAAAAGGAAGGGGGAAACCATTTCATAAATTTTGCTCACGTGTGAAGATTTTGCCCACGAGTGATTGCCAAGTACAACCTGCATTACCTAATTAGCACAAAATAAACAGAAGCTGTGCACACACACACACACACCCCACGTGCTGCAGTCATAAAAATTAAGGTAATGGCCAGAGCACACAAACTGGAAAACTCAATGTGTTCTTTACTGAATGTAAGTAAAGCTGGGTGTCATTTACATGCTGCAGTGTCCTGAGTATTTGATCTCTAAGCCACCCTGACATGCAAGTGAGTGTGTCTATATATCAGAAGCATGTCATCAAATATTTGGGAATTTCAAATCAATATATGAGTTTGGGGTTTCATCTCTGCACTGTCTACATACAGGTATGGCCAAACCTGGCCCTCCAGATGTTTTGGGACTACAACTCCCATCATCCCTAGCTAACAGGACCAGTGGTCAGGGATGATGGGGACTGTAGTCACAAAACATCTGGAGGGCCAAGTTTCTGCAACCTCTCATTATTTCCTTTCCCTCTTTCTCTGTCGGTTTGCCTTCCTCTCTCAGACTCCTTCCTAGGGTCTTCTTCTACCTACCTTAATTCCTCTGAACATCTTTCTGCTCCAACCATCATTTCCTCCTCCTCCTCCCCCTGCCCTGCCACATACTTCAAAGAATCATAGAACTGTAGAGTTGGAAGGGACCACAAAGTTCATCTCACCCAACCCCCCTGCATTGCAGGAATCTTTCACCCAACATGAAGCTCAAATCCATGACAGTGTGATTAAGAGTCTGTTGGTCCACCAGCAGAGCTGCTCGGGCCTGTTTCTTCTGTTGGTGTGGATGTTCACACCTTGGCTGAAAACACATTAGGAACAGCTTTAAGAACTCCAGTTGGTAGGAAGCTGGTTTGAGGAATAATGCATCAAGCAGCAGTGTTGGGTTTTTTAAAAAAACAAAGTGAACAATATATATGTATCTTGGATAATATTGTGTGAACACGTTAAAAACTCAGCACTGGATATGCAGTGAGTGAACACAGCCCTAGTTCCACACAGATTGTGCAGTTCTTTCTTTAGCTCTGAGTCAGTAAACCTGGCTACTCCATCACTGTGTATTCTCTGATGAAATTCATGGTGACTAATAACATTTCCCCATAAAATGCCAGCTTAGTTCTTGCTTTGTTGGATGCATGCTTGAGTATACTGGGAGAAATGTTCTGTGACCATTAGAATAGTTTGAGTAGCCTTGTTGTCTGAGTCCTTCTTTATAAAGCCTATGCACAGAAGTTCCATCAAGGGACAGAGTTTGACATTCATTGAGGGTGAAGGCCTTTCTGGTTTAATCTTGCACTGAGTGCATCTTTCATATATTCTACATTTTCTAATAGCATCAGCAAAAAATCTGGTTGGGGAACATGGATTCTTGCCTAGTCCCAGTGTATGCTCTTTCTTAAATCCTCTGCTCCCATTGTGTATCATCCCTTGGAGATGACACACACTGCAGGGGACTGGAAATTGATTGATCATCTCATCCTTCTAATGAACTTACACAATGCTTATGAATTAGTAAGTCTGCAATCCTATACATCCTTTCCTAGGAGTAAGTCCCATTGAACTCAGCGGCACTTACTTCTGAGTAGTTGTTTTCCACATTTTCACAACAGCTAGCAGTTTTCTTTTTAGAAGTACTCATGAAATTTCATCAGCATTTTGGTGTGATGTTCTTGTAATACACACATTTTCCTAAGCAATTTTTCCTAATATGGACATTTTTGAAAGGCAATTTCCCCTTATATAATGCATTTTTGTATTTTGGTCTCATGCATATATGCACTTACTGTATATGCACCCTTTGCTCTACTATATGCATTTTTGAACACATTGCTTGGCTGGAGAACTGAACTGCAAAATTCAGAGAGGTGTGGATTTCAAACTATGGCTGTGTCTCAGTTTGCATATTGTTTTGAAATATACATATCCAGTAAGTTTGCCTTTAAAAGCAAAATGAATTGAATTTATCCCCATCTCTATTTGTCAGCCATGTAAACTCTTATATGTAAACACAAGGGTTTGCTGACCAAAATGGAATTCCAACATTTTTGCCCCTTACTTAAAATAGAATCACATAGCAACAAACCAAAATAGAGCGAGTGGATTCAATTTAGGATGTGCAGCATAAACCCAGCTGGTTATTTCCCTGAATGTTCATTCTTTAATTTCTCTTTATTCTTATTCCAGAACTCTGCATTCTTCTGATACCAATCTCTGAATTAGACTGAAGATTACATCTGATATTTTTTTTTTGCCTCCATAATTTTTCTTTGGCAGCCCCTTATCTTTGGAACTCATCGCCTCCAGATATTTGCATGATTTTGTCCCGCCTACACTTTAAGAACTGCCTCAGAACTTTTCCCTGTGCTTCTCTTAAGTCACTGACATTTGCTCTGGAATTTTCCCCCTGTTGTCTTTCTTTACACCTTCTTCATCGCTTTTTCCACTTGTGTTTTTTGACAAAGGCTGTGGACAAGGCCTTATCATGGTGGGCTTTATGTTATACGCTGGAGAGTGCTTGGTTTCCAGATACGTTTGTTAGCTAGATGAGCTAGATGAGAATACTGTTGCTAAAAACAAGCACACAGGTTTTAGATTAATGGTAATACTTTCCCCCCATATAATATTACACATGATACAAAAAGGTTTGAAACAATGAAATAATTTCATTTCAGCCCACTGTTCACGGTTAAAGGGATTTCCCCAAAATACTGCCTAAATGATACTTCACTATTTTTTTTATTTCTTTTGCCACCATTTGTTTGTTGCCAAGATGCTTGGTTGCGTGTCGAGGTCCCCAAGCCACCCCAAATAACACAAACTTCACACAGGATTTTTGTTTAAGGTTTTTGGCATAATTTTGGCCACAACTTTATTAAAATACAGAAAATGTGAATGGTTGCTTAGGTATTGGTTGCGACTATCTGACCCCGGTGGGGACAGACTGACATTTCGCACACCCACGAAAGTCAGAAAGGGGAATATATTTTGGGGATAGCGACTGAGCAGGGAACCTGCCTTCAGCCCTCCCCAAATGCACCCAGGGGCTCTTGCGTGGCCCTAGCCCCTTGACAGGGTTTGGACAAAAGCAATGGTGAGCCACTGTATTCCTTTAACAGAATACCTTTGCAGCAGCAGCATTAGAGGGGCAGGCACAGCCAATCCATGCCCCTCGACCAACCAAACCAAAACCCAATGCCTAACCACAACCTTACAAGTTGTGACGATTTGCTACGCAGTAGGCAAAAACCAAATGGCACCAGCCAATCAGCCAAATGGACAAAATTCCTACCGGGCCCCTGTCCCAAGATCAGACGACCCCATGACAGGCATAGCAAGGTGAACACGAACAGCCCTAAATATAGGGAGGGAGGGCGGGCAATCCGATGCTCGCAGCGAAAAGAGGAAGCTCAATGCTGCATGCAGGGACCTTTAGCATTGCTGGCTGTCAATCACAAAATGGCAACATTAACTTCTCCCCAACAACAAGGGAAGCCCAATCACAACAGTGGCCAATGACATAATTATCCCGCCCCACAACTATGGGGTGTCTTGCCAGCCCCCACCACAACACGTGCTCTCCATGAAGGAGAACATGCTTTGCGGGAACTTTATCTTCTTCCAGTAGAAGTGCTTTTTGAAACAGTAAAGCCCCCTTCAAAAAGTCACCTTTACAGGCTTCAGTACATGAAGGGCTGACCACACCTGCTGATTCTTTCAGCTGCAGCTCCAACATCTGTGAATTCAGCACAATGACTGGGAAGGGGAACTTACATGCAATGTTGCTACATACACAAGACTTCAGCCTAGCCTGGCATGGGTGACAATAGAGAGAAGGAAGAAGGAGCGACTTCCTTTCACTCCCTCCCTCAGCCATCCTTCCTGCCCTTTTGCTAGTGCTCCTTCTCAGCTGTGTCCTGCTGGTCTAGCATGGTGCAGGTCCGCCGTTGCTTGGACTCCTCCACTGCCCTGCCCTGTCCTCTACACCTCCCTCCTCCATGCTTGAGGCTCTTCCAATGCCAGCATGGGCAAGAGGCTGGAGCTGCAGCTCAAGTCGCCCATAGGAGCCAGCCATCTACTCCTGGCTCCTGCCCGTCTACATGAGTCGAGGGGAATAGCGGAGCCCAGGTGGTGAGGGAGGCAGGACGCCCAATGTGAGGAACCCCCCTCCACAAAGGGCAGGAGAATTTGGTGTCACGAAAGTGTGTGTCCCCCCCCCATCCCCTCCCAAACCTGTCTTTTATTTTGCCCGAGCTGCCCATATTTTGCCCAACCAAAGGTGGAAATCCTAGCTCCTGGCCATGTCTTCCTTCTTTGGTGATCACTCTTAGCCGAGTAAGATTGTCTTCCATGAGCATGGTCTTAACAGTGAGTCTGCAAGTGACTGTGGAGGCCGCCTACCTGGGTACATGTGTATGTGATTAGCCAGCCTCCCCCAGCTTGCGTTAGAATTCCTGCTCCGTGATTGCAGTCATGGGATTGTTGTATTTCACATGATGGTGTATGTTTTGACTCCCCAAAGTGGGAAGCGATGGAGACAGGATGTTTGTGTTACTGTCTTCCGTGAAGTGGGACTATTGTCCTTTGTTCTTTTTCTCTTTGTTGTCTGATGCTAGAGAGAGAGGGAGCCATGTTGCAGTGCTCTCTGTGTGTGTTTATATGTAAATAAAGTAGATTAGCCAAAATGCTGAGTTGCTGAGGTCTGTTGCACAAGCTGCGAAGACTCTGCGGATCCCTAAGTGTGCCTATGTCCGTTGGCATCGGTCGATGTGATGTTTGGGCAGAAGAAAGCTTTTGAAGCTCCCGATCGACCAGGAGGGAGGGAACATGCCAGTTGGGCATGTGTCTCTGCCAGGGTCCTACTCAAGAGTAGGACGAGCTCCTGACAGCTTGATCATCTCAAGATGTTTTGGACCGCGGCTCCTATCAGCCCCACTCAGCACTGCCAATGATAACTGATACGGAGAGCTCCAGGTTGGAGGAAGATGGTTCATAGGCCTTTCAGAACTCATATGCAGCATTTAGATATCTGGCAGCATCATGGGCTGCAGGAGGTATGGCCAACAGATGTGGTCCTGCTTCCCTTTCACAGAGTCAACTCTGTGAAGAGGGCTTATCAATAAGGCCTCTGGTCAATAAGAGTCCATTTTTCTTCTGGCTGGGGCTGAGGGGACTTGCTGTCCAAAACAATCTGAGACTTCCAGGTTGGCAAAGGCTGATCTAGTGATTACTCAATATGTGACCCTAAATTAAACCAAACCCTATGTCTTGCCTTCATATTTCTGAATCTGTGAGCAAAAGTTAAAGGCTTTTTTTAAAAAAAGGTCTTTTGAATCATGTGGAAATTTTCACGGAGCCTGTTTTATATAAACAGGTCCATTTGTTCATTGAATGAGCCTGGAGCACTTCAAGGCAACTGTTTATGTTAAAGAAGAAACAGAAAATGTGGGTTGGCAAAGTTCCACCTTCACACCTAAAAGAGTTGTCAGGCCTTTAGATCAACACTTCAATGCTAATATATTTTTCCTGAAGGGGACAGCTGAAGCCAAGAGCATAATTTCTGGATGGAACATCCAGAGGTGTGAGCCTACTTGGTCATGGATGGGGAGACAAAATGGCCAGTGTTCATTGCAAGTTGACTTTGGCAGCACTCCCTCAGAGGACCTGGATGAGTAAATGTTTTGCTCCTAAGTCACAGTACATGCTTATCCCTGTAGAAGTGGTCATAGTGTTGAGCATAGAAAAATAACAAGGACAATCCTGAAAACACTTTACCCTGATTTATGTTCATGGGACTCTTCTTTGAGTATCTACCAATTTGTTGTTGTTTAGTTGTTTAGTCGTTACTGCCTCTTTGTGACCCCATGGACCAGAGCACGCCAGGCACTCCTGTCTTCCACTGCCTCTCGCAGTTTGGTCAAACTCATGCTGGTAGCCTTGAGAACACTATCCAACCATCTCATCCTCTGTTGTCCCCTTCTCCTTGTGCCCTCCATCTTTCCCAACATCAGGGTCTTTTCCAGGGAGTCTTCTCTTCTCATGAGGTGGCCAAAGTATTGGAGCCTCAGCTTCAGGATCTGTCCTTCCAGTGAGCATTCAGGGCTGATTTCCTTAAGAATGGATAGGTTTGATCTTCTTGTAGTCCATGGGACTCTCAAGAGTCTCCTCCAGCACCATAATTCAAAAGCATTAATTCTTCGGCGATCAGCCTTCTTTATGTTCCAGCTCTCACTTCCATACATCACCACTGGGAAAACCATAGCTTTAACTATACGGACCTTTGTTGGCAAGGTGATGTATCTGCTGTCTACCAATTTACACTCATAATCTACCAATTTACATTCATTTATATCAGTGTCATGGCTCCCACAGAGAATCTTGGCTATTGCAGTTTGGCAGGAGTTCCATGCTGTTGAATGTTTTGCTTCTCGAACACACATTTTTGGGCACTGTGCAAGATCACAGGCCCTCCAAAAGTGCTTTTTCAGAGCAAGAGTGTGGCACCCAAAATGGCTGCTGAGATCTTGCATGAAAAAACACAACGTCCCATTTCTTTCTAGGGCACTTGGAAGGTATAGGTCATAAGATTTCTTTCTTAGGGATTTCCAGCTTCCTAAACTTGCAGACCCCAGGATTCTTTGTGTAAAGGGGAGTGACTAGCAAACCTCTCTGTGCTCCAGATTTCATACATTTCTGTCTTGCTCTTCAACCCTTTCTGCGTGTTCAATTAATGTGTGTAGACATATGTACTGTGGCTTGACAGCAGGATCTAAACATAACTTGCATTTGCACTAAAAAGAGCCCCATTTAAATACAGCTGTTACCATCCTGACTGAGGCATATGGAAATTATAGCCCCAAATACCTGAAGGGTACCAGGTTGGGGGTGGCTGATTTAGTTTGTGAGTCTTCTGACAGGTACATCATCATCACCAGGAAAAGAAGAGTACATAAATATCTATAATTTTAGGAAAACCTGGAACATTGCTTCAAGTTTTATTGCATGTAAAGCTCAGAAAAATAAATGCATTAATAGCAATATTATGTAACATAAAGCCTTTCTGTATTTATGTTTTACACAAGAGAAGAACCTTTGGGGAAGGAAGGAGTTGACTGGAATAAGAACCTCTGATTTAATTTTATTTGTTTCACAAACAAAAAGGAGAAATACATGCAGCAAAAGTAATGGCAATTCAGAGCTTTGCGCTAGCTATTTTCCTTAATTTGTTATGCACAGCCAGATCTGCTTGTTGCATACAGACTTCGCATGTGATTTTGATCACTCTCACCTGTGATAGATTTTAAGCTGGGGGTGAGGAAAATGGGACAACATCAGTACTGTCAGGGCGGTTGGCATTTCCCCCGGTTTTGTAAGTAAGTCCACCTGCCAGGCTGTGATTGATGGAACCATCTGGTTCTGCCTCACAATGGAGCAGGAATGCAAAATCTGCACAGTGCAAGCAGATAGTCAGCAGCCATTTGCTGCAGAGCCAATTCTGGATCCAGAGTTGCCGCGTCTTTTGCTGAAAGTCACCTTAAACCTGAATTCTCTTCCCTCATCTCATGCTACTCTAAACGTCTTAAAATGCAGGCTGTCGTGCCATTAATGCCTTGCTTGAGTGACAGAAGGGAGGCTGTTAAAAAGAGGAAACTGAAGGCCACATTTTTAATCTTCTAATGTGGGCACTCTTAGAATCTTCTCCCATGTTCTTTTGTGTTTTGAATTAATACGTGCGCATGTCACGGGAAAGGCTCTGCACACAACTTGCTCTTGCCTGATCAGATCTGAAGAAAGGCCCCCCCCCCAAAAAAAGACCAGGATAGTGCTGTGCCTAAAGTTCCTCCAGCATTTCACCTACCACTCTGCATTTTTTTATTTGTCCTGAATCTTCCAACATTCACAGGTGTGGAGGGGTCGCAGCTGCCGGTGCTGCCCCTGATTTATATGTGTTTACTTGAAGGTCTGTATGGAACAGAGGTGGCTAACCTGTGAACCTCCTGATGTTGCTAGACTTCCACTCTAATCAGCCTTAGCTGGCATGGGCCATGGATGATGGGAGCCGTAGTTCTATAACATATTGTTGTAGGGTCTGTGTGCATACAACTCTATAAGTGTAGGGCTCCTACAGCATGCATCTTTGGACTTCTTGATCATGTGGAAAGAGTCCTCTATATGTGAACAACTGTACACACATAGGCAGGATGGATCTACTACCAAGACCTTGCCTCTTCCCATGCATGAACTAGTCAGATTGGTTGTCTAAAAAGGGCTAGGTGGCCAGGGTGCCGGGTCTCTCTCTCTCTCTCTCTCTCTCTCTCTGTGTGTGTGTGTGTGTGCATCCAGCTAAAAGCAGTGGGACGCGGGTGGCGCTGTGGTCTAAACCTCTTGGGCTTGCTGATCGGAAGGTTGGCAGTTCGAATCCTCGCAACGGGGTGAGCTCCCATTGCTCTGTCCCAGCTCCTGCCAACCTAGCAGTTCGAAAGCACACCAGTGCGAGTAGCTAAATAGATACCACTCTGCCGGGAAGGCAAACGGTGTTTCCGTGCACTCTGGTTTCCGTCATGGTGTTGTTTTTTTGAGCCAGAAGCGGTTTAGTCATCCTGGCCACCTGACCCAGAAAGCTGTCTGTGGACAAACGTCGGCTCCCTCGGCCTGAAAGCAAGATGAGCACCGCAACCTCATAGTCACCTTTGACTGGACCTAACCGTCCAGGGGTCCTTTACCTTTAAAAGCAGAGTGCCAGGGTGCTTGGAGTGCGCAGCAACCTTTCTCCTATTTCTCAGCTCATTTCTCTGAGTGTGCAGAAGAGGGGAAACTGCACTTAGCTTTACTTGTATGATAGGGGGATAGGAAATGTCAAGGTACAGGTGCACTATCCTCACCTGCGGAAAAATACGCTTTGATTTTAGAGGACAATGCAGCCACAAGGGGCATGCATCAGCAGTTGCAGCACTGTTCATCTTGCCGGGTTGCCAAGCTTTTGCCATTGATGTATGCATGCAAATGAAGTCTAATGAAGACCATAGAGGAAGTCTATGCAAGCAGAAAAATCATTAAGGGGCAGTGGTCTTGTTCTCTACCTGAGTTTTTGGCAACAACAAGTTTTTGCAGAGTGGCCTGGTTTCCCCAGATTCTCTGCTCCCCCCGTCAACAGCTTACCTGACTGTAGAATTCCTTCCTGCTCTTCCCTTGAATTCAAAGCAACAAATGAATGTATTTGTCTGAATACAAATGTGGGGAAGGGCTAAGTGTGAGAGCATCTGTTTTGAGTGTAAGAGCATCTGTTTTGCATGCAGAAGGCCCCATGTTCAAGTCCCTGGCATCTCCAGGGAGGGTTGGAAATATCCCCCGAGCCTGGAATCCTGGAGAGCCATTGCCAGTGAGTATGGACAATACTGGACTAGGTGGACCAAAGGTCTGTTGGGCATAAGGCAGATTCCTGTGTTTATATGAACGGATTGTGTATGTTTATCTGAATGGGGTTTGTGAGGGTGGAGAGAGGTTTGTGAATGGTTTGTGAATGGGGTTTGTGAGTGGGAGAGAGACACACAGACACACACACACACACACACACACACATACAGAGGTTGGATAATGTGTGAAGTGTATAAATGGAGCTGAAGCGTGCTTAGGGTAAGTTGTGGGGCGTGTGTAAAAAGATACTATACTCCAATTAAAAAATGCATGATCACAGAAAAAGTGGCACTCTTCTTGCACGGAAAAGAAGAGAAATGCGTGCTTTGCAAGTTTGCATTTAAAAGCATAATTCTTTTTCCCCATTGTGTAATGTTCTTGTAATCTCTGAAAATAGTGAGCTCTTAATCTTCAGGACGTTCTTTTATTAATACTTATATGATCCATTTAGTTTCATTTAGTGCTGGTTTCTACTAATGTCTAATTAATGTGCCATTCTTTAGAGAAAAAAATTACAATAAGCTTCCAGCTGTCACCCTAGCGGAATAATTTTCTCCCATCCTACACTACAGTCCTCGTCGTTTACTTCCCCCCTTGATCTCTCAGTGTTTTTGTGCCAGGTGCTGTGCAGTGAAAAGAAACTACAAAACAGTCTAATAGCAAGCTCTAGCAGCTAACCAGCGGGGGGAGAGAAATACTGTTCAGGTCCAAAGCTTTGAATTATATTTGTCCACAGGTGCCCCAAATGTATGATTTTTTTGCTGCTGCAGTTGAAGCAACCCAGGAGAAACAAATTTGCAAAACCCCATAGGTCAGTCTTTGCCAACCTGGTGCCCTCCAGATGGTCAAGGTTGATGGGAGTTGTGTTCCAAAATATCGAGAGGGCATCAGGTTGGCAAAAGCTGCTATAGGCTAAAGAAACCAGAATACATTGCCCTCAGTTCAACCCAGGCAAAACTTAAGCTATGTAAAAGTGCTTTGGAAAATCATTCTTAATAGCATATTAAGTTATTTTTAATGTTATAATCACATAGAAGTAGAGTTGTGTATGATTAAGAGAGGAAAAGACGAATGATTTTTTAAAAAAATACCTGCTCCACGTTTTCATCCCAATAATCCAATGAGCCAGATATCTAATTATACCTCCTAGGACAACAAGAAAATGTTCTTCTCTAAAGCTTGACAACTCTTGTTCATGACACTGGTGTACAAATGATTATTGCTCTCCCATCCAAATTTTACTGTTCCTGCCCTTGATAAGGATTTCCTAAGTGCTTCACAAAACAGGGAGGTGGGGGAGATTGCATGGCACAAAACCATTTCCTCTGTAGATTGCAGAGTGTTTGCATATTCCGAGATGACATTTGGAGCTCAATGCAGCATAACTAATGAGCTGCTCAAAATTGGCTGTAAATAAGAGGTGCTGGAGCAGGCATTGCGAAGTTGATTTGGAACAGGTAGTGTGCCTCCATTTCTTTCACCACCTCTGTTGTTTTACTGTCAAGGCAAATGCATATTAAGTAGGATTTCAATCCCATAAAACAAACAAGCTAAAGCGACAGAGATGGGACGGAATACATGTGTGGTATTTGCATTAATTAGCTTATCGTAGGTAAACGGCCCAATGTTCGTAATGTTTCCCTTGGATTCTAAAGCAAATGGACTGCGTGATAAATTTCTTGCTCAATGGTCTTTACTTCTGCAAATGCCAGAGGTGATTAAAGACATTAATTTCACATTGGAAGAGCTGGGCTCATTTTGGCTTTGCAGTGGAATGTTTGCTGCTATGGATTCTAATCCATTTGGCATGCCCATTCTGAGTGACATCCCAAGCAGAAAAGTCCTATAACTTCATTGGAATCATTAATGAGAAAGAATAAGCACTGTTTGCTCAAAAGAGCAGAGCAGGAATAAACTTACAAAGAGATTTTAAAAAACTAAACAAAACAGGCATGTACTACACACCATTGTCCAAAATCCAAAATGTGTTTTCTTTTGTTTTTGTCCAGGTTTTCTGGCTCAGTGGTGGATTCTATATAACTCTTTTAGAGTCTGTTATTTTGCATTCAAAATGAAGCGGGGCAGAATCAGAGGACAGGTTTGCACTGTGATAAAAGAACACTCGATTGTTTCAGTGACGGCATCTATTTATTCATAAAAACTCTGTAGCTTTTTAAGATCTGGTAACAGGATCTTTTGAAAGTTCCATGGCTGCAGTCACATAACACAGGACGAAATATGTGACATCTGGGTTGTGAAACCTGGCTCACTAGGAAGCATCATGACAACCCCAGCTTTCATCTGAAAGAAAAGTAAGGAACCTTTGAGACTGGGACGTTCCCTAACAACCCATTGGCTTCAGAATCTTCTTCAGGTCAAACAGGGCCAAGAATGTATGGCAATGTCTTCTACTATTGTCATATATATTATGAGACCACAGGATAGGCTAGACTTGGTATAATATTAGGAGCTTGAACTTTGCTTGATCAAACTTTGCTTGGTCTGGCTTAAGCCACTAGCTGCAGGGACCCTGAACCCAAGAGCATATCTTCTAGGTTAGCCTTCAGCATACTAGCTTTCTTCCAGATTTTCTGGACCATCCGCCCCTCCCAGAACATCTGGTTCTGGCTAGGGCTGAAGGGAATTGTAGACCCAAACATCTGGGGGAGCCAGGTTCCCAAAGGCTGACTTAGGACTATGCTTGCCTAAGTGTATGCAAGTTCTCATTCACTATAGCAGTGCCAAATAAAACACCATGGAAACCCAAATATTTGTTAAGAAAAGGGACCTATTTTATCACCGGTAATGCTATTTGGAACCCACCTGCCAGCCCTACGCACTGACACCAGATGGTGCCATTGTTGTGTCCTCCAGATGTTGCAGCAAAACTCCTGCCATCCCTGATCATTGGCCACAACGATTGAGTCTGATGGAACCTGTAAGCCAACAATATCTGGAGAGTGCCAATACCTGGAGAGTTCCCTGCACTAAGCCAAAGGTCGCCCTCATTAGTCGCATGGTGCTCCAATCATCATCCAAAGCCAAAGGTCTGGCCACTCAACACAACTACCAAAAATGACTTATTGATTGAAGTTATATGCACGCTGAGAGTGCATAGTGAAGGGCAGACCTGCATGCAGTTAAGTAACTTTGCCTTGAGCCTTGGGTTGCATGAAGCCACTGTATCATGTACTAATGCAAACTACCTTCCGTAAGGCTATGCCACTGAAAAATACTGTAAGGAACCACCAGGGTTGTCTTAAGCATATGCGGTGCTGCGGTGCAAAGATCCCTCCAGCGCCTCCCCCCCATTTCCCACATCATACACATAGCTGTCAACCATCCCTTATTTGGCAGGAAACTCCCTTATCCCAGCGCCGTGTCCCGCTGCTGTCCCTTATTGATGATGTCCCTTAAATTTCCCAGGTTTCAAAGGAAGCAGCTCCTCTCCCTCCCTCCCTACCGGCCAGGGAGGAGGGAAGATCCAACTGTATTGCTTGGCTGCGTTGCTCACCCAATACGAAGTCTAAGAACGATGGAGGGTGGAGCTTACATGCCTTGTGCCGATCAAATCGGCCGCATTGCCTGGGGACTCGCCTCTGCTCAGCACTTCCCAGCGGAGAGGTGACAGTGGTTTTCCTTGCTGCATCCATCCCCTTTGCCGGGTTGCTGCACTGTGGGAACCACCGCTTGAGGATTTGTTTGGCTGCTGGCTGGGCTTTCTGCCTTTGGCTCGGAGGGGCTCAGAAGTTGAACATACCTGTGCCCAGAAAATCCCTTATTTTGGCTGCTGATCCCTTATTTCCGAGGCTGCTGGTCCCTTATTTTCAAATCTGTAAGTTGACAGCTATGATCATACATTCAACACACATTTAAAGCAGATGATTTCCCCTAGAGAATCCTAGAAACTGTAGCTTCCCACTCACTGAGCTATAGTTCCCAGGATTCTCTCAAGGAAGCCACGTGCTTTAAATGTGTGGTCTAGAACTGGTGTCAGCGGCTGAGCATCTGCTTCACATGCGGAAGGTCCCCGGTTCAGTCCCTGGCATCTCCAGGTATGCTGGGATAGGACTGTGTAAAAATCCCAGAGGGCTGTTGTCAGTCAGTGTAATAATAATAATAATAATAATAATAATAATAATAAATTTTATTCATACCCCACCCTCCCCAGCCAAGGCCGGGCTCAGGGTGGCTAACACCCAATATAAAAACAAATTGATTGAAATACAACTTAAAAACAAGATTAAAATACAACATTAAAACATTAAAATACAGCCTCATTTCAAGGGAAACTCAAATCAAATCAACGTGTAGACACTATGGAGCTAGGTAGGCCAGTGATCCAACTCTGGTTAAGTTATCCTTCTATAAAAGTAATATTTCATTTCCTCAGGTTATGTGTTAAACTGGCATTGTGGGGGAGGTTGTCCTATATAATGGACAGGGGGAGGGGGAGAATTCTCCTTTATGGGAAAAAAAATAGGATTAAGCAAATAAGAGAGCCGGGGAAGTATAGCAGTTAAGAATGTTGGGCTAGGACCAAAGACCCAGGGTCAAATCCCCACTCAGCCAAGAAGCTCATTGCATGACCTTGGACCAGCTGTTCTCGCTCAGCCTTGCCTCCCCGCTCTCCCCTCCCCAGACTCTCCCCAGACTCTCCTCCTAGTGCCCTCCACAGCCCTGGTTCACTGCGCCACTACGCCAAAGGGTAAAGACACCCCTGGGAACCACAACACCGATGGAAATCCCTGCAAGGTTTGCAAGCCTTGCTTTGTTCATCAGCACACAACAGCCAGCAGGGCGTGGGTGAATCTGTCTCTTTCCTGCCGATATCACTTTTACGTACGTTCGCCTAGGAGTCCAATTTGTCCTGTTTTCCATACTAACGTGCAAATTATTTAACATCCACACAACAAATTCATTTTTAAATACATATTTGAAATGTGCTTGTGTGTGTTTTCTTTCTAAATATGCATTTCCAATGGTACTTTTTGTGTCAAAATATTTGGGAAGCATGAGAATGGGTGGGCAACGCAAGAAGCAATCTTTTTAAGCTGAATAGGCAATGCTTAGAGACTAAAATGTCAAGTGGAATATAAACTGTTGAAAATAAATTAATAAAGAGACCTCACTGTTGCAGTTAATATGGCTTGCTTCTGAGTAAATGTGGTTAGGCTTGTACTGTAAGCTCAGTTTTCAACTACTTTCTACACTCATGCAAGGGGAACCCCCTTACACATTCCATGCTGTCCCCGAATCTGCTCTGGAGGATTGGGGAGAAAACTCAGAAAAGGTTTAGGATGGGTGTAGACCAGAGGAGGGGGAGAATGTTCTGTTGTGCAAGGAGAAATCCTTTGACTGATGGAACATTCGCCTTAGCGCTATGTTGAGTATACCACAAAATTCTAAACTGAGGGTGTATACCGTATTTTTCGCTCTATAAGATGCACCAGACCACAAAACACACCTAGTTTTTGGAGGAGGAAAACAAGAAAAGAAATATTCTGAATCCCAGAAGCCAGAACAACAAGAGGGATCACTGCGCAGCGAAAGCAGTGATCCCTCTTGCTGTTCTGGCTTCTGGGATAGCTGCGCAGCCTGCATTCGCTCCATAAGACACACACACATTTCCCCTTACTTTTTAGGAGGGAAAAATTGAGTCTTATAGAGCAAAAAATACGGTAAGTGTGTGGATCAGTTCAGTTTATATCAGAGTTCAAGAAAACTGAATTCTCAAGCATCTCTTAACCTTAGCCCATCTTCTGCTTTAGACTACAATAACATTGGTACCTTTCTACATATTTTCATTTGTCATGCTTGTATTTGGGACAACGAAAGTTTGCTAGTTATGATGGTACATTTAAAGTGATACTTGGGTGGCCTAGTTAACCCACCATTCAGAATATGACCGTATTTAGTCAATTAAGCCCGGCTTGTGGGGGAAATCCACTATCTCTTCATTTTTATAATTATTTTGTGGACATAAATTAAGCAACATGTGCTTGGTCAGCTGTCACATTTGTCTTTTAAGTAGTGAATTTACAGTGCCCACATGCTCTGGAGTGATTATTCTCTGGGTGGTTTATAGTATCTAAGCTTTTCTTCCACCCCACCCCACACCCCACCCTGAATAAATCTAATTTATATGGATTGGCAGCTCAAACAATGTATTTTCTACTCTCAGGAGGCAGCGTATGGTTCACTTTTTGGATTTGCAACTTGAAAAGATGAATTGCTTTGCATAATGTAAATTGGAGGCAGAAGATGCTTCTGACTGCAATGCTGCAAATACTATTAGTGAGATAAATACGGAGCTAAATTCATCTTCTCTGAAAAGAGCTAACCTGATTGGTATGCAAAAGGCACCTTTATTTGCAATCTTGGTGCTTCCTAAAGTAGTTAGCAATGCACAGGGTGGCATTTTGATTTGCAGCTTTAAAGAAGTCTGGGATGAATAAAACATGGAATTAATTGCCAACGAAGAACCTTTGCCAGCCAGCACGAGATCAACAGTGCTGGATGAAAGCTCTAATTGTGATAGACTCCTTTCCAGTCCCAAGGGAAATGATGCCAACACAGGAAAAGGTTAGCTGGGACTTCTCATCATTGGGGGGGGAGGGGGGCTTCACCTCCTCTCCCTTCTCAGATTTAAGATATCAACGCTACATCAGATGCATCTTTTCCTTCTGCTTTCTGATGCACATTTTGACTCAGGATTTGTGGAACTTAGCAAATCAGCATGCAACAGAACAGCATAATGCAGCACAAGGGCCCTTTTGCATTAGAGCTTTTATTGTGATAATTTCAAGGAATGTAATTTTCGCCACCTCCTGAAGAGGTGGGAAATGACTAAGGCTGTGTTGAAATGGTAGAGCATAATGCAAATCGCATTTAGCTCTCAACGGGCCAGATATTTCAGGTTTTATTCCCATTCCGTTTCCCCTAGGTTTTCAGCAAATGTTTTCTGTTCCTAGTGCCGTGGTGATGAGATCTCCTCCTAAGAAAGGGGCAGAGTATGATGGAGAATTTAGGGTTTGTTTGCAGCAAGTGACATGGAATGCAACCTCGACAGCTTGAAGAAGGCAGGATGGGATGGGAATTGCAGCTCCTGATGTGCGGTGAATGATCTGAGCACTGCTGAAAAATTAGGGAAGCAGCAGGAATCAGTTTAACAACAAAAACAACAACAACAAAAAGGACCATCATAATAAGAATGGAAAAGAACCCCCTAAGGTCCTACAACGTGGACATCCATAGCACAATCCCTCTGTGAAACACTTCACTCACAGACTCTTTACAGGCTATATGGACATCCCACTTGCTGAGTCATGAGTGGGCTTGCATGTTCCTATGACTCTTGTGAGCGAAGCCATCGGAAATCTCGTACTCCCAGCAGGGTCACCCAAGGCGGTAAGGTCAAAGGGAAGGAGCTATACAAAGAATGATTCAAGAAGTCCTCAATGGCAGAACATGTTTGTGACACATGGACCACTTATAAACGCCATCTCCAGCTCCTCGGCAGATTCCATCAACGGTGTCTCTGAAAAATTTTACACATCACTTGGGAAGACAGGCGAACTAATATCAGTGTATTGGAAGAAGCAAAGATCACCAGTGTTGAAGCAATGATTCTTCAACATCAACTTCATTGGACTGGTCATGTTGTGCGGATGCACAACATGATGATCGTCTTCCAAAGCAACTACTCTATTCCGAACTTTAAAATGGAAAGCGCAATGCTGGTGGTCAACAAAAGAGGTTTAAAGACTGTCTCAAGGCAAATCTAAAAAAATGTAGTATAACGCTGACAACTGGGAAACACTAGCCTGTGAGCGCTCCAGTTGGAGAATAGCCTCTACAAAAGGTGTTATGGGCTTTGAAGACACTCAAACTCAGAACACAAGGGAGAAATGTGCTAAGAGGAAGGCACGCTTGGCAAATCCACACAGATCAACTCCCGCCCAGAAACCAATGTCCCCACTGTGGAAGCACGTGTGGATCCAGAATTGGCCTCCACAATCACTTACGGACTCATTGTTAAAACCATGTTTTTGGAAGGCACTCTTACACGGCTATGAGTGATTGCCAAAGAAGAAGGAGATATGGGCATAGAGGTGGCATGGGTGGGGGCAATAGCAGCAGAGTCAACACCAAATGCTCTTGGGTAACTACCAAAGCCCATGTACTGCAGCAGAGCTCACTGCTAATGCTGCCCCAAGAGCCCCCAGATCAGTTGGTTGGGTCTGGCAGCAGCCATCATGTTCAATTTTCCATGGCTCTGTAGCACCTTCTGCTTGTGGTTAACGCTTAGCTGGAATGAAATATTCAACGCAGCAATAGAGAAATTAAAATAATAATTTATTTGTCAGACAAATAAATGAGAGGCACAGTGGTATGGTTACCAAGCTCTGGCCTGGCCTCTTGCCATCCTGGCCAGCACTTACATTCCCTTAATCCAGCCCCCTTTGCTCCTCCTGTGGCTGCCTCTGTCCAATCAGCCTGGTTGAAATTCCTATTGGCTGTTTGGTAGAACCAATCACAAAAGATACACCCACAAAAGATACACCCACTTCCTTGCCCTTATAAGGGAGACAAAGAGCTATATATGTGACAAATAAGTAATAATATATCTTACATGGAATCTTAATTACCAGCTCACCTCTTGCCCTCCTTGCCCTATTGCCTTCTAAAACAAATGTTTAATCTTACATTTTTATGTTCAACAGATGTCAAGGATCTTGAGTTCACATCAACATTGAAAGATTTCCTTCATTTAAGGTTTCTAAACAAATGCCTGACAACTATATATCAAGAGTGCTTGGATGGCGTCTTCTGTCTAGCAGGGGGGCTAGACTGGTGGCTGACTTAATTTCAGGATAAATACAACTCTTACAACCATATGAAATAAGAATCTAGCATTCCTTAAATCCTTTGCATAATTACATTTAAGCCAATATATTTAAGCTAATATATTTCATTCACTTATCATAGGTAGCCTTTTAAAAGAATAAAGCCTTTGTAAAGTAAAAAGGAACTCAGTAAAAAACAGCTTTAAAAGATTTCCCAAAAATGCTCTCTTTTCTTCTAGCCAAGCCAGTTGCCTTTTTCACTGCTCTTGGCCTTTCAACCTTAGAAAGAAGATCTGGCTCATTTTACTGGGAGGCACATTGGTATTATTTTACTATTTACCCATTCTTAATTGTGTTTTTTCAGCCTTGGGGCAGCATATGTAATTCTCCCTTTTTATGACTTTGAGAATTGTTTTTCTACTATAAATCAATGGGGCCCCCTTGTCTTAGGAGAAAAACCTCTTGCCAAGGTTCTTTCTGCCTGGCATGAAACATTTGAAAATCCTTTTTTTAAGCTCATTTTTAAATACAAGCCTTGATTGCAATATATAAGCTTTGATAAAAATGCAGGCTTATGATTAGGTGCCTCATTCCCCCCTTTCAAGCTCAAGGACCTTCATCCCAAATGTCCTTGATAGCTTGACCTTCATCATATTCCTGAGGTAAAGCTCTGTATAGGGCCATGATATGAGGTAGAGTTTCATTTGAAACCATCTTGCTAATTGTACTTCTAAAACATGAAATGATACATGGCATCATACACAAAACCATTACCACTACTGTCAAGAAAAACAAGCAAGACAATAGTATCCCTTTGAGTCCTGTGACATTAGGTAACCAATTGGTGAGCCATCCCATATCCCATCCTTCCCATGTTTGTACTGGGACATGTGCTATATTCTCCATCTTTGTGGCCAACACACGGATTGCCTCACCATTATCTGAAATGTTAAAGCAACAGGCATTCCCTGTCAAGTTCAAGACTCCACATAGGCCTCCCTGCCTGGCAAGTACATAATCCATTCCCATTTTCAGCTGCAAAATGGCGGCTCTACTTTCATCCAACTGTTGTGCAATAAGTCTCAAACTCTGTGCCGTTGCATTGGTTACAAGTTCCACTACTGCTTGCAATCGAATTATTCTGTTTAGATTATAAATAGGATCCCGTGCCCCTTGTATGAGCTCACCAGGATTCCAGGAGGCAGGATCATAATAGGCTATAATGCGCTCTGGCGGCCAATCATCAGTACCGCTCCAACTTTGGGTACTTCCTCCTGCTATATGAGAAATATCAGCATTCCTTCGTGTTCGCCTGGCCGAACTAGTGGGCATAATCCACATTGGTGGTAATACCCAACCCAAGAAACAAGTCCCACTCCATTTGGAAGGGAGTTTCTTGTATGCCCATTCTCCACATATCCACCACAACCATCGGGTCTGAGGTTTTTGGTACGTGGAGTACAGAAGGCGAAATACCAAAAGAGGTAGAGAGTTCACAGTGCAGTATGTTAGATTGCCTTTTTCTGTCACAGTTATGTTCCACACCACTTTCCATGCGTGAATAAAAGGAGGTGCACAGGGCAAGGTATTCCGAGTTCGATAGGTAGTACCGTGTGCCCAGGTATGACTATTCTTAATATAATCCCAAGTATAGTGACAATGAGAAGAGCCTATCATGGGAGAATCAGCTGCATCTGATGATTTATGTACACAGAATTCCCCTTGTACAGGTATAACTCGTAATGGTTTAGTTGAGTTCCATCCGGGGAAATTCTGTATTTCTGTTTGGTGTGGCATTTCGCTTACCATACCAATGGCATCTAATGGTATCGGTAATAAGGGCATACCTCCCTCTGAATCATCTGGCCCAAGAGAGCAAACAAGGCAATTGGTCCTATTTGCAACATTGGCTACCATTTCAGCTAAACCTACCCACATATTGTGGTCATGGCTGAATCCATATTTAGCCAATTTGGTCAGATTCAAGGACCCTTCCCCTTCCCAAGGGATCAGGATTAATAATAAAATCATGTTGAGGTCTAGTATATGCATTCCTTCCACAAAAGATTACCTTATTGTGATAGCAAATAATTATTAGCCCCAATATAATTCCCCCAGTGACAAAAATGGGGAACCACCAAGACCAAAACATATATCCCGAGGATCCCCAATGAGTAATATCTCTGATAATTGTTCCACAAGGGGGCAGTCAATCAATTGTATTAGAGAATCTTTCCGTTCACAGTCGCTGGTTCAGACGCTCCTCAAGCTTCAGGCGTGCGCAGGTCAGCCAGCTTCCAGGTTGTGGCTGCAGCAGGCCGGTCGTCAAATGTTGCCCGTGACCTAGCCCGTTCCCGGTAGGGCTAGATACAGGGGTTTTTGGAGAGAGTTAGTTTTAAAGGATTAGAGGGGTCACCTTTGCACGTCCAACTGCCTTCGGACTTCTTCAAACGAGAGTGATGAATCCAGGGGGTCACCTCAGCTACCTTCACCGCTGTTGGAGTAGAGAGCAAGACGGTGTAAGGTCCACGCCACTTTGGTGCAAGTGGATCACGTTTCCACTCTTTCACCCATACGCTATCGCCAGCCTGGAACTGATGAATCGGCTCGGCAATGCTGCACGGCGTGCGTTCGAGGGCCCACCTGTTAAGAGAAACAAAAACACGGGAGAGAGATTGCACTTGTCCCTGTGTCACATGATCTCCTATTTGTTTAAGGTCAGCTGGAATATCCTGAACAAAGGAGGGCGGTCTCCCATACAGGAGCTCAAAAGGTGACAACTTAAGTCTTTTTGTGGGTGCACACCGAACACGAAACAGTGTTATGGGTAACACATCTACCCATCCCAATCCCGTTTCCTGGGTTAATTTTGCCAATTGGGTTTTCAGAGTCCGATTCATTCTTTCAGTTTTCCCTGAACTCTGAGGCCTATATGCTGCATGCAGTCTCCATTTTACTTGTAGGACTCGACATACATCTTGTACTACTTGATCAATGAACGCTGGCCCATTATCACTTCCAATGCATCTAGGTAATCCAAACCTTGGGATCAATTCAGTGAGGAGTCTCTTAGTTACCTCTCGTGCCTTTTCAGTTCGGGTGGGAAAAGCTTCAACCCATCCGGTAAGAGTATCTACAAACACAAGGAGATACTTGAATCCCTTAGAAGGGACCAGCTCTGTGAAGTCCACAATTAGACTTTCCATGGGGACATATCCCACATGCTGAATTCCAGGAGGTTGTACCGGTCCCTGCCTGGGATTGTTTTTAGCACAAAGAACACATTTCTGTGAAATGCAAGTTGCTAATTGTGATAGATTAATAATATACAACTTCCGACTGAGACTCTCTCTGGTTGCAGTACCGCCAAGGTGAGTAGATTCATGATAATTTCTTACAATTGTGCCTGCTAGATGATGAGGTACATAAATCCTATTGTCCGGCAGGATCATCCAACCGTCCTTCACAACCGCTCCTTCCTGTTCAGCCCACTTCCTCTCTTCTGGGGTATAGTGAGGTTTAACATCTTCTGGAACTACCTCTGGTATGAGGGCTGCTATAAATCCTCCCACAGGCTTTTGGGCTGCCTCTCGGGCTGCTTTGTCAGCAGCATGATTTCCTCTGGTTATTGGATCCCTTCCTCGTCCATGACCTTTGCAGTGCATTACAGCAATCTGTTCTGGAGCCCATACTGCTTCTAACAGGATTTCTACTTCAGGTCCATATTTCAAGGCCTTCCCGTGGGCTCCGATTAGACCTCTTTCTTTCCATAGAGCTCCATGTGCATGCAGGGTTAAGAAGGCATATTTAGAATCAGTATAGATGTTTGCCTTACATCCAGCTGCCAATTGCAGAGCTCTAGTTAAGCCTATAAGTTCAGCTTTTTGTGCTGAGGTGCCAGCAGGCAAAGCTTCAGCTTCCACAACTTCCTCATTGGTGACCACAGCATATCCTGCTCGTCTGGCACCTTCATGCAGGTAACTGCTACCATCAGTATAATATACAACATCTGGATTTTTCAATGGCTCATCTTTCAGATCAGGTCTACTGGAATAAACTTCATCCATTATTTGGAGACAATCATGTGATTCTTCATCATCTACCTCTGGCAGAGGCAGCAAAGTCGCTGGATTGAGCATATTCACTACTCGTAGATGAATCCTGGGATTTTCACACAATAGGCCTTGGTATCTAGCCATCCTTGGGTTCGTTAACCAATAACTACCCTTATATTCCATGAGTGTCAGAACAGCATGAGGTACATTCACATACATCGTCTGGCCGAAGGTAAATTTATCAGCTTCTTTGACAAGGCTTGCAGTGGCCGCTACTGCCCTTAGGCATGGAGGCCATCCTTTTGCTACTGAGTCCAATTGTTTAGACAAATAAGCTACTGGGCGGTTCCAACTTCCTAATCTCTGGGTCAGGACTGCCGCTGCAATCCCATTCTGTTCATGTACATACAGCTGAAAGGGTTTTTCCAAATTAGGCAATCCAAGGGCTGGGGCCTCCATAAGTCGTTGTTTGATAACTAAAAAGGCTTGTTTCTGCTCAGGTCCCCATACGAATGGGTCCTTTTCTGCACCTCGAGTGCTTTCATGTAAGGGCTTGGCCAGACTGCTGAAATCAGGTATCCATAGTCTACAAAACCCTGCTGTTCCCAGGAATCCTCTAAGTTGTTTCCTTGTGGTAGGTTCCTTGATAAGGCAAATAGCTTCTTTCCTCTCTGGTCTCAATGCTCGTTGTTGGTGTGAGATGTCAAAGCCCAAATATTTGACCTTTTCTAAACATAACTGTGCCTTTTTCTGGGAAACTCGGTAGCCAGCTTCCCAGAGCAAGTGGAGCAGTTCCTCTGTCCCTTCTTTACAGGTATCAAAATCCTTTGCCGCTAATATAAGATCATCTACATATTGCAGAACCACCTTTTCTCCCGGTATTGAGGGGTAACTTGTTAGATCCCTCGCCAAGGCAGTGCCAAATAAAGTTGGGGAATTTTTGAATCCCTGGGGCAATCTTGTCCAGGTTAGCTGGCCTTTTGTTCCTGTCAAAGGGTCTTCCCACTGGAAGGCAAATATAGGTTGGCTCTGTGGTGCCAGCCGGCAACAGAAGAATGCATCTTTCAAGTCCAATACAGTAAAAAATGTTGCTTCTGGTGGGATCAAACTCAACAAGGTATATGGGTTTGGTACATTTGGGTGCAAGGTCTCGATAGCCTGGTTTACGAGCCTCAAGTCCTGCACTGGCCTGTATTCATCTGTCCCAGGTTTTCGAACAGGCAAAAGGGGTGTGTTCCATTCTGATTGGCAAGGCTTAAGCAGACCATATTTTAATAGGCGGTCCAAATGTTTCTGGATGCCCTCTGCTGCTCGCCGGGGTAAGGGATATTGCTTTACAGATACAGGGGTAGCCATAGGTTTTAGGGTTACTACAATTGGAGCTATATTCTTAGCCATTCCTGGTGGGCTATTTTCGGCCCATACTCCTGGTGGCACCTGTAGAGTTCGGAGGAGCTTGTTTAATTCTGTATCCAATGTGGGTTGGACTTGCAGGGCTGACATTAGGCGCCATGATTGTTCCTTGGGTACTGAGAGGGTAATTATTCCTGCTGCTTTTGATGGCAGTTTCATTTCTGGACCTCGAGGAGTGAAGGTGATTTGGGCCTGCAATTTGGACAGCATATCTCTGCCTAAGAGAGGTATTGGACACTCAGGTATATACAAAAACTGATGGGTTAAACGATGTCCCCCAATCTGGCATTCCAAAGGTTGGAGGAAAGACCTCTTAGCTGACTGACCAGTGGCACTTTTAATGACTACACTTTTGGATGCCTTTTTCTGCAATAGTTCTGGGAGTACTGAGTATTCAGCCCCAGTATCAATCATAAAGTCTATTAAATGGCTCCCTAATTGAATCGTGACCGTGGGCTCCTGGAAGCCTAACTTTATGGAGTCCGGTCGTTCCTAGTCTTGAGTAAAATCCTCTTCTGCCAGTCCAATGAAATTGTCTCTACTCTGTCCTTGTCCTGGTCTCTGATATCTTCTATCTCGGATCATTCCCCGTCCCCGTCCCTGGTTTCTTGGGCCGGAGCCTGGGCCTGGGCCTGGGCCTGGGCCTGGGCCTGGGCGTACTTCTTCCAACCTCAGGGGTTCAGGACACTCCCGCTTCCAATGACCCTCCTTCTTGCAATTTGCACATTGATTCCTTCCCAGTGGTGGATTCCTTCCTCGCCCTCTCCCTCCATTTAAGGGGCGGTGGTCTTGCTTCACTGCTGTGGCTAGCATTACCATCTTTTCCTTCTGCCACTTCTTCTTCTCTTGCTTCTCAGCCTCATCCCTATTCCGATAAACTCGGCGTGCAATGGCCATAATTTGGCTCATCAGCATCCCTTCCCATCCTTCTGATTTCTGAATTTTCTTACGAATATCAGAAGCGCACTGGGCCACAAATGTAGCAGTAATCATTCTGCTGTTTTCAGGGGCTTCAGGGTCAAAAGGTGTCCATATACGATAGGCTTCCTGCAGCCTCTCTAAAAAGTCTCCCGGACTCTCATTTGGTTTCTGTTCTACTTCTGAGACTTTAGACATATTAGTGGGCTTCTGGCATGCCCTGCGGATACCTTGCACAAGTGTCTGGCGGTAGGTGGTAAGTCTGGCCAGGTGAATTCCATTGTTTGGATCCCAATTAGGATCTTCCAAGGGAAAGTTGTCTTGGAGATGACGATCAATATTAAAAATATTTCCCACTCTGGCTTGCTCACGCAAATATATCTGTGCCTTTTCAATTATGTCTCTCCTTTCCTCAGTGGTGAAAAGAGTATTTAGGAGCTGGCGACAATCTGTCCAAGTAGGGCTATGAGTATTTACTATTGAAGTCACCAAGTCCATCATAGCCTGAGGTTTTTCTGCAAAAGATGGGGTGTGTGTTTTCCAATTCATCAAATCTGTAGTTGTGAATGGAATATATTGCAGGGTCGAAGTTCGAGGTGGCCGTGGTCCGGGTTGCCCATTAACCAGCGCAGGCTCCTCAAGTGCATCAAATACTCTTCTAAGAGGGGCTACTACGTGATCTTTCTCTTCGCTTTGCTCTAGGGGCCTCAAATCATAGGGGATGGTATCTGTTCCAAGGCGTTCTTTTAGCAGCTTTATACGCCTGGCTGTATTGCTTGCTGACCGATTAAGGTCTCCCTGTAACTTCTGTAATAATTCTCTAGGACTTGGATGTACAGGGGTTTGGGGTGGGCAATCAGTTGTTCCACTAAAGGAGACTGTAGATGCAGGTCTATTAGGAGTCACAGGTGGAATAACCACTTCTGCTTGGGCTTTATTATAGGACTCCAATGCCTCCTGAAGATATTTATCATAATCTATCAAGGAATCAAGCTCTGTGACTCCACTCCCATTATTCATTCCACTTTCTTGCCTTGGGGTTACAACTGGCGGAGTGTTTGAATTAAGCTCCCTTCGATGTGGAGCATAGGGTGGAGGTGGAAGCACCTCTTCCTCTGGTCCCTCAAAAATGGGTTTGAGTTTATTTGGCAAGATTCCTTTCCTAGCTTCAGCTTTTACAGCCAATAATTTGCATCGTTTGACTTTGCATTTCCTTATCCATGGAGGATTTTTATTTAATGTGCTCAGCCAGGAATCTATATATGAAAATTGTTCTGGGCACCCTCCAGTTTCTTTGGCGATATCAGTCCAAAGTTTGCTTACTAAATTTATATCAAAAGTTCCCTGAGATGGCCATTCAGTATTTTGTTTTGGCCATTCTAGTTCACATAACGTTCTCAAGCGCTCTGGCGTCATTTTGACTCCATATGCCCCTGAGAAGGCTTTCTTAAAATTATTTAACATACACTCAAGAGGTGTATTTTCCCCCTTTGAACCCCCAACTCCCATTGTATGGCCCTGTGAAGTATCCACTCAGTCACTCGCACACACACTTCGTGAGTTTCCTTGCCCAGATGGAGTCGCCTCACTGGGAACCGAAGTACTACCCACTCCACACTCAGGTCAGCTACAGATTGCTCTGTACTTTCTCACACATACAATGCGCTGGATACTTCACCACACTCTACCTCCCAATCCTTCCCTTTCCCTACACCAGATCACCATCTGATGTACCCAACCACCTAGCGTACTCAGTTTCCCCTTACTGAGACGCAGAAGTTTGATCAAGACTTCTCTTCCTCCTAATTAATTGGAGGGCCAAAAATCCCTTTGTGCACTTACCCTTGGTTGGTTCCCTGTTTCCCCCGGTCCGTCGCCGCCAATGAGCAGGGTATCAGACAGACGAGTCTTCTGCGTTCCCCCTGGAAAAATTTACCAGTGCGCGCTGGGTAAGCAGTGGTCCTCTCTCATGTACCCTGCCCAGTAGGGCGAAGGGGCTGCGTTCCAGCAGACCACTTATCCGAGTCACGGCACCATAAAATGTAGCACCTTCTGCTTGTGGTTAACGCTTAGCTGGAATGAAATATTCAACGCAGCAATAGAGAAATTAAAATAATAATTTATTTGTCAGACAAATAAATGAGAGGCACAGTGGTATGGTTACCAAGCTCTGGCCTGGCCTCTTGCCATCCTGGCCAGCACTTATATTCCCTTAATCCAGCCCCCTTTGCTCCTCCTGTGGCTGCCTCTGTCCAATCAGCCTGGTTGAAATTCCTATTGGCTGTTTGGTAGAACCAATCACAAAAGATACACCCACAAAAGATACACCCACTTCCTTGCCCTTATAAGGGAGACAAAGAGCTATATATGTGACAAATAAGTAATAATATATCTTACATGGAATCTTAATTACCAGCTCACCTCTTGCCCTCCTTGCCCTATTGCCTTCTAAAACAAATGTTTAATCTTACATTTTTATGTTCAACAGATGTCAAGGATCTTGAGTTCACATCAACATTGAAAGATTTCCTTCATTTAAGGTTTCTAAACAAATGCCTGACAACTATATATCAAGAGTGCTTGGATGGCGTCTTCTGTCTAGCAGGGGGGCTAGACTGGTGGCTGACTTAATTTCAGGATAAATACAACTCTTACAACCATATGAAATAAGAATCTAGCATTCCTTAAATCCTTTGCATAATTACATTTAAGCCAATATATTTAAGCTAATATATTTCATTCACTTATCATAGGTAGCCTTTTAAAAGAATAAAGCCTTTGTAAAGTAAAAAGGAACTCAGTAAAAAACAGCTTTAAAAGATTTCCCAAAAATGCTCTCTTTTCTTCTAGCCAAGCCAGTTGCCTTTTTCACTGCTCTTGGCCTTTCAACCTTAGAAAGAAGATCTGGCTCATTTTACTGGGAGGCACATTGGTATTATTTTACTATTTACCCATTCTTAATTGTGTTTTTTCAGCCTTGGGGCAGCATATGTAATTCTCCCTTTTTATGACTTTGAGAATTGTTTTTCTACTATAAATCAATGGGGCCCCCTTGTCTTAGGAGAAAAACCTCTTGCCAAGGTTCTTTCTGCCTGGCATGAAACATTTGAAAATCCTTTTTTTAAGCTCATTTTTAAATACAAGCCTTGATTGCAATATATAAGCTTTGATAAAAATGCAGGCTTATGATTAGGTGCCTCAGCTCCTTAACAGAGTTGTGGGGAAACTTAGGATCCCCAGGTGTTGCTGAACTACAACTCCATGGCCATTGCCCATGTTTGCTGGGGCTGATGGGAGATATAATTCAGAAACATCTGCAAGCCAAAGTTTTCCCCCAGGTGCTCCAGCATTGGCATCTCTCTGAGGTATTGTGGGCAATTCAAAATGGAAGGCTGGACTGGGCCTCATCAATACAGGAAGGGGATGCATTGACTGGCAGCAGACGTCCAAGGTCTCAGGCCTTTCCCAGCCTTAATGCCTGAAATCTTTTTTTTGTGTTTTGTTTTTTTGAGGAGAAGATGCTAATCAGGAACTCTGTCATTGAACTCTCCAACTTTTAATCTAACACTTTAAAGACAACGCCTTACAGGCCTAAAATCTTGGGCTCTCCCCAAAACGCGAATAGTTGTCTGCTCTAAATATCTTAATTTATTATTACAAAACATTGTATGGAAACCTTCGTAGAGATTGGGTACCCAATATTTCACTTTCTGTTTTATAAAACAATGGATGCGTTTTCTTAGCTTGCCTCCCTTGTCGAGAGTAACTGCTGGATAGGAACAGATGGCAGAGGCCTAAAGCTTTCCTGAGGCATTCAAAATGAGTGTGTGAGACTTAAATACCCAAGTAGAGGGAAAGGAAAGTTTTATGATGTTTCTATGAAACCCTGTGAGATCAGCAGAAGTGCCTTGATCACTATATCATGCCTTGGAGATGCCCATCAGACACGGACAGGTCTGCAGGAAAGAATAAATGTGGAGAATATGACAGCCAGAGCAGATGGTATTATAAAGACTCAGTGATAGCTCAGTACTTATGTAACCCAAATGAAGGGTGGGACTAGAGGAGAGGATGGAGGAAATGGGCTGCTGTCAAGCATTTCCTGTAAAATGTATGTTAATTTATCTAGGTACTATTGATTTCCGTGTAAATTGCGGATAAAAGGGCTTCTTTATGCATAGTTCCAATAACTTGAGGGTAATTTTATGAGCATATAGCAGAGAGAAAAAGAAGACACAGAGCCATAGCTGTCAACTTACAGATTTGAAAATAAGGGACCAGAAGCCTCGAAAATAAGGGATCAGCAGCCAAAGTAAGGGATTTTGCTTACCCGGCTCCTCATGATGCGCCCCTGAGGGGGGGGAAGGGAGAGACGGAGACTCGTGCGCACTCTCTCTCTCGCAGCGGAAGACCCCAAGCCGCTGCTTCCCTCCCGAGCCGGGCGAGCATGAAACCCGGGGAAATTAAGGGACATCATCAATAAGGGACAGCAGTGGGACACAGCGCTGTGATAAGGGAGTTTCCCACCAAATAAGGGATGGTTGACAGCTATGCACAGAGCTCCAGCTCTGAGGTCCTTCTGGCGGTTCCCTCACTGCAAGAAGTGAGGTTACAGGGAACCAAGCAGAGGGCCTTCTTGGTAGTGGTGCCCACCCTGTGGAACACCCTCCCATCAGATGTTAAAGAAATAAACAACTACCTGACTTTTAGAAGACAACCCTGTATTGGGGAATTTTTAATGTGTAACGTTTTACAATATTTTATGTGCTGTAAACCCAGCCAGATGGGTGGGATATAAAATAATTTTTATTTTTATTATTATTATTAGTCCAGAAGGAGTAACAAAGGTCAGAGAGGCACAATTTCAGCTTTGAGGGGAGACGTTGACAAAGAGATATCAGCTGGGAAGACACATTGGGTGGAATTCAGCGCCAAGCTCTTCAAAGCATTCCAGCTTGGCAGACAGAACAATAGCCCATCTCCACCCACCCACTATTTTGGGAGTCAGTTTTGGGGGTGCATGGAGGGAGAGAAGCCCAAGTCCAAGATTCTCAGCGAGGTTTAAGTGCACATAAGCACCCCTTCTCTAAGTGGATCCCATAAGCAAGGCTGCATTCACACATCAGTTTATTTCATTTCCCTGATGTTTCTCGATCTGTTAATTTCCACATTATATTTGAGTTTTCACATGGCATAAAAGCCACTTCCGGAAAACTAATGGAATGTAGTGCATATTTACTGCTAATTTCCATGTTCCTTGGTTCCAAAATCTGCTCGCAGCGCTGGAAAACCTTGAGAGCAAAGTGACAAAATTTGGCATGGGATTGAGGGCATATAGTTCTTTTCTGCTGCTTTGTTGGGGGGGTCATGCACACACGTCCAGAAAAGGCAGGGGAGTAACGACGTTGCCCAATGCCATTCATCGTGTTGCACTGCATCCACCGGTGTGAATGAAATTTAGCGAGACATGCTGGTATATCCGTCCATAACACAACAGGTACTGCAGTGTGAAAGGAACAGCAGAAAATGGAACTTTGTAATCAGGAAAACTCACACCACGTTCCCCATGACTGAATGCACCCCAGGACCATTCACCTCATAGTTACTTTGATGACAAAGCATGTCATCATTTTATCTGTGTATTTAAGCAGCACCGTGCATGCCTTGCTTAAGCTGCACAGATGCTACTGAAAATAAGACTGGGGATGGAGAGCAGGGATAGAAGCGAGTTTCCTAATCAGAAATAAATAGCCATACCTTGGCTCTCTGTCCCCGTTATAATTAACTGGAATTTGTGACCTTTCACATGCAAATGAAGTCAATGTCTGAAATCGGGCATCAGCTGCAATCCTTCCTCGGTTTGGCTAGGAGGCTCTGCAAGCGTACTGGCAGCCACCCTTAATTGACTGCAATCAATATCCCCTCTTTTTCTGTGTGGTGTGTGCCATGATGGAGACTGGGAACATCTACTGTGCCGCATCCTCTTCCAGGCTGCTTAAAAGCAGGGAGGCCAATTTATTTTGATGCTCAGGCAGAGGCACCCAGAAAGCCTTTTAGGAAGATAGTTAATGGACAGCCCAGTGAAAAGAACAGTTGTGTTTCACTTAGCTGCCAGGTCGGGAACATACTCCTGCAGGCGGGAGGGAGCCAGTGACTGCCACATGTTGCTGCTTAATTTCACTGTTTTTGCTTTGACTTTGGAACGCTTCAGTGTTGTCTCCTGCATCAAATAATTTATTTAGGAACCATAGAATCATACAGCTGGAAGGGACCCCAGGGTCATCTAGTCCAACCCGCTGCAATGCAGGAATCTCAGCTAAGGCATCCATGACAGATGGCCATCCAGCCTCTGCTTAAAAACCTCCAAGGAAGGATTCATGTTCCATCTTGAATTTGTCATTTTCCCTGCTAGTGAAGCTGCAGCACTGTGGTTAAAAGCAATTTTGTGTCGAGGTCTTCCAATCCACCCCCAAATGATTCACACTTCACACATAATTTTTGTTTAAGGTTTTTGGCATAATTTTGGCCACAACTTTATTAAAATACATAAATTAGGCATTGGTTATGACTGTCTGTCCCCACGCCTAGGGACAGAACTGACCTCCGGATTCCAGTGAAAGCCAGTGAGGGAAAACAATATTGGGAAGAGCATGGAGCCAGGCACCAGACCCTCAACCCCCCCCCCCCATGCTCCCTGGGGCTTGCACAGCCCTAAGCCCACTTCAGGGGTACAGACAAAAGAATGGCAAGCCCCTGGATTCCTTTAACGGAATTGCCTTTCCGCAGCAGCATTGGAGGGGTAGGCATTGCCAATCCTTGCCCCTCCACCAACCAATTTTTTTAACCAATGCCTAACCGCAACCTTACAAGTTGTGACAATTTGCTACGCAGTAAGCAAAAACCAAATGGCAGCAGCCAATTGGACAAAATTCCTACCAGGCCCCTGCCCCAAAGGCAGGCGACCCCATGACAGGCATAGCAAGGTCAACCAAGATCCCTAAAATTAGGGAGGGTGGGCGGGTGATCCGATGCACACAGCAAAAGTGCCTAGTCAGAGCTGGGTGACTTCATTTTATAACCTTTGGTCCAACCCCCTAAATGCCAAAATTTGCCCAACAACCCAACCGCCAAATCACTGCGGATCCAAACTAACCTGCCCAGCAACAAAGGGGTGGCCTTCCAGACCCCACCGCAACACGTGCTCTCTATTAATGAGAACACACTTTAATGTGAGATCCTCCAAACTATTGCTCCCCACAACTAGGATCCTGTCCAAGTCTAAATGCAGCATTACAGCTGACTAGAAACTCATTGGAAATGTACCCCTTGTGGGTCTTCAGTGACTGTGTGGCCCTCTTAAGCTGAAGATTTTAATGTGACAGTTGGAAGAGTACACCAGAAGGAGGGACATTGACATTCCTTCATTTGTAAGTGCACTTTCCCTTGCATATCCTAACTGCAAAAAGTCTGTGTTGCCAATGCCGTTGTTTTAAAAGGTGTGTGTGTGTGTGTGTGTGTGTGTGTGTGTGTGTGTGTGTTGTTGTTGTTGTTGTTGTTGTTGTGTTAGGGCAGCCATGCACTTGATCTGCCTGACCTGTATAAATTTAGGTGCTGCTCCCCCAGCAAAATACCCAGTGTCTGGAGGTGACCAAGAATTTTGTTTGTTCTAATGATCAGAAAGGATATTAACAGAGTCAGAAGCAATTTTCTTTTCCATCCTTTCAGATGTACCTGATTTGTCTTGGCAGGTCTGCTCTTTGCTTGGCTCTCGTTAGAAGCTTTTTGTTTCATATCTGAACGGTCATCTCCATTAAATTTTAACACGAAAGCCTATCATATATAAGGCCTTGATGAGCTGACATTCAGGATAAGGTCACCCTCCGCTCGGAGAACTCCGAGACTTGTGTGGAGAATTACATTTTTGCCACAACAATGGCAACCTCAGTGTGGCTCATTTTAAGAGTCGAGTGGGAACTAGGAAACCATCTCTTCTTTTCTCAGAAAGCCTGGACAGCTCCTCCTTTGCTCTGAGAGAGAGAGAGAGAGAGAGAGAGAGAGAGAGAGAGAGAGAGAGAGCCCAATTCCTCCTCCTAATATATTTTTCTTGGAATCTTTGCAACCATCTGCGCACCTACTGTGAGTGCCAAGGTGATCTCTGAGGTGGCTTGAGCTAACTAGTGATTTGAAGCCGGGGATTACTTTGGCTCACAGCTTCCTCAGAGCTTTATTCTTTAATTTGTTATCTGCCCAGATGCTCACCTTTCACTCTAAGCAGCAGAAAAAGGAATTGAAATAACTAACATGTATGCTGCTTGCAGTCCTGAGCAGCCAAGGGTCTGACTGTGCTGTGTCCAAAGCACTCTGCTTCTCAGCCTCATTCTGAAAAGAATCAAACTTGGCCAGAAAGCAGCCCCTACTCTTTATATCTTAAAAGATGTTGAACGTGTTGCCCTACACAGTCAAGGCAATAAACAACTATTTTACTTTTAAAAGACAACTGAAGGCGGCCCAATTTAGGGAAGTTTTTAATGTCTGATGCTGTATTGTTTTTAATATTTGGTTGGAAGCTGCCCAGAGTGGTTGGGGAAGCCCAGCCAGATGGGTGGGGTATAAATAAATTATTATTATTATTATTATTATTATTATTATTATTATTATTATTAGGTTCGAATTGATATCGGATAATAAAGTTCAATTGCCATTTGGGGGTTGATGCCCACTCATACATACAAATCATCATTTTTGCTACAGTCAGTAAGCTTTGAAATGCTTACTGTGAAACCGTTCTTTGTGTACTTTTCTGACTTAATTCATATCAGTTAAACCCTGTGCTAAATAGCATTCCTACGCAGTCGAACCAGGAATTCTCTAAATGTATTGGCTATCCCAGATAGAGATGGGAAGGCCTGGGAAAAAACCGGGGGGAAATGGGGGGGCAGGTTTTCACTCCTTTTTTCCCAAAGCCATTTTTTCCCAGGGAAAAAGAAGAAAAAAGTGTGTGGAATATTCAAACTGTTTTTTCCAAAAAAAATTTTTGGAGGAAAATGGCTTTAGAAAAACTGGGGGGGCTAGGTTTCCCCCCAATTTTTCCAGGTTTTTTCCCGGTTTCCCATCTCTAATCCCATAGGCCAGACAAATAAATGAATTTAAGATAGTGATAATCTGAAATAATTTATGGCAAAAGATTTACTGGAACTTTGATCAGCTCACAGAGCATGCATCTTCTTTGGCATCATTAACAATGCTCATTTTTATTTATAACTGTATGAGCTAGTGTCCCACATGTACATGCAGGAATGTAATATCCTGAAAAATCTGCTCCTTTGCCTTTAATTCCCCCTCCCCCCCAAAAAAAACCTTCTTATTTTTGCCAAACTGTCAGTGATTCCCTTTTCCGTGTCTCCTCTGTGTGGACTTGACAGGTGACATAAGTATTGTTGTTGTTGTTGTTTAGTCGTTTAGTCGTGTCCGACTCTTCGTGACCCCATGGACCAGAGAACGCCAGGCACCTCTGTCCTCCACTGCCTCCCGCAGTTTGGTCAAACTCATGCTGGTAACCTCGAAAACACTATCCAACCATCTCGTCCTCTGCCGTCCCCTTCTCCTTGTGCCCTCCATCTTTCCCAACATCAGGGTCTTCTCCAGGGAGTCTTCTCTTCTCATGAGGTGGCCAAAGTACTGGAGCCTCAGCTTCACAATCTGTCCTTCCAGTGAGCACTCAGGGTTGATTTCCTTCAGTATGGAGAGGTTTGATCTTCTTGCAGTCCATGGGACTCTCAAGAGTCTCCTCCAGCACCATAATTCAAAAGCATCAATTCTTCGGCGATCAGCCTTCTTTATGGTCCAGCTCTCACTTCCATACATCACTACTGGGAAAACCATAGCTTTAACTATACGAACCTTTGTTGGCAAGGTGATGTCTCTACTTCTCAAGATGCTGTCTAGGCCTGTCATTGCCCTTCTCCCAAGAAGCAGGCGTCTTTTAATTTCGTGGCTGCTGTCACCATCTGCAGTGATCATTGAGCCCAAGAAAGTAAAATCTCTCACTACCTCCATTTCTTCCCCTTCTATTTGCCAGGAGGTGATGGGACCAGTGGCCATGATCTTCGTTTTTTTGATGTTGAGCTTCAGACCATATTTTGCGCTCTCCTCTTTCACCCTCATTAAAAGGTTATTTAATTCCTCCTCACTTTCTGCCATCAAGGTTGTGTCATCTGTGTATCTGAGGTTGTTGATATTTCTTCCGGCAATCTTAATTCCGGCTAGGGATTCATCCAGCCCAGCCTTTCGCATGATGAATTCTGCATATAAGTTAAATAAGCAGGGAGACAAAATACAGCCTTGTCGTACTCCTTTCCCAATTTTGAACCAATCAGTTGTTCCATATCCAGTTCTAACTGTAGCTTCTTGTCCCACATAGAGATTTCTCAGGAGACAGATGAGGTGATCTGGCACTCCCATTTCTTTAAGAACTTGCCATAGTTTGTCGTGGTCGACACAGTCAAAGGCTTTTGCATAGTCAATGAAGCAGAAGTAGATATCTTTCTGGAACTCTCTAGCTTTCTCCATAATCCAGCGCATGTTTGCAATTTGGTCTCTGGTTCCTCTGCCTCTTCTAAATCCAGCTTGCACTTCTGGGAGTTCTCGGTCCATATACTGCTTGAGCCTTCCTTGTAGAATTTTAAGCATAACCTTGCTAGCGTGTGAAATGAGTGCAATTGTGCGGTAGTTGGAGCATTCTTTGGCACTGCCCTTCTTTGGGATTGGGATGTAGACTGATCTTCTCCAATCTTCTGGCCACTGCTGAGTTTTCCAAACTTGCTGGCATATTGAGTGTAGCACCTTAACAGCATCATCTTTTAAAATTTTAAATAGTTCAGCTGGAATACCATCACTTCCACTGGCCTTGTTATTTGCAGTGCTTTCTAAGGCCCATTTGACTTCACTTTCCAGGATGTCTGGCTCAAGGTCAGCAACCACACTACCTGGGGTATACGAGACATCCATTTCTTTCTGGTATAATTCCTCTGTGTATTCTTGCCACCTCTTCTTGATGTCTTCTGCTTCTGTTAGGTCCTTTCCACTTTTGTCTTTTATTATGGAAATCTTTGTATGAAATGTTCCTTTCATATCTCCAATTTTCTTGAACAGATCTCTGGTTCTTCCCATTCTATTGCTTTCCTCTATTTCTTTGCATTGCTCGTTTAAGAAGGTCTTCTTGTCTCTCCTTGCTATTCTTTGGAAATCTGCATTCAATTTCCTGTATCTTTCACCATCTCCCTCACATTTTGCTTGCCTTCTCTCCCCCGCTATTTGTAAGGCCTCATTGGACAGCCACTTTGCTTTCTTGCATTTCCTTTTCGTTGGGATGGTTTTCATTGCTGCCTCCTGTATAATGTTACGAGCCTCCATCCATAGTTCTTCAGGCATTCTGTCCACCAAATCTAAATCCTTAAACCTGTTCCTCACTTCCACTGTGTATTCATAAGGGATTTGACTTAGATTGTATCTTACCGGCCCAGTGGTTTTTCCTACTTTCTTCAGTTTAAGCTTGAATTTTGCTGATGATCTGAGCCACAGTCAGCTCCAGGTCTTGTTTTTGCTGACTGTATAGAGCTTCTCCATCTTTGGCTGCAGAGAATATAATCAATCTGATTTCGATGCTGCCCATCTGGTGATGTCCATGTGTAGAGTCGTCTCTTGTGTTGTTGGAAAAGCGTGTTTGTGATGACCAGCTTGTTCTCTTGACAGAACTCTATTAGCCTTTGCCCTGCTTCGTTTTGATCTCCAAGGCCAAACTTGCCAGTTGTTCCTTTTATCTCTTGACTCCCTACTTTAGCATTCCAATCCCCTATAATGAGAAGAACATCCTTCTTTGGTGTCACTTCTATAAGGTCTTGTAAGTCTTCATAGAATTGGTCAATTTCAGTTTCTTCAGCACAAGTAGTTGGTGCATAAACTTGGATTACTGTGATGTTAAAAGGTCTGCCTTGGATTCGTATCGAGATCATTCTATCATTTTTGAGATTGCATCCCAGTACAGCTTTCGCCACTCTTTTGTTGACTATGAGGGCCACTCCATTTCTTTTACGGGTTTCTTGCCCACAGTAGTAGATATGATGGTCATCTGAACTGAATTCACCCATTCCCGTCCATTTTAGTTCACTGATGCCCAGGATGTCAATATTTATTCTTCCCATCTCATTTTTGACCACCTCCAACTTACCCAGGTTCATGGTTCTTACATTCCAGGTTCCTATGCAATATTTTTCTTTACAGCATTGGACTTTCCTTTCACTTCCAGGCATATCCACAACTGAGCGTCCTTTCGGCTTTGGCCCAGCCGCTTCATCAGCTCTGGATCTACTTGTACTTGCCCTCCGCTCTTCCCCAGTAGCATGTTGGACGCCTTCCGACCTGAGGGGCTCATCTTCCAGCGTCATATCTTTTATATGCCTGTTGTCTTTGTCCATGGAGTTTTCTTGGCAGGGATACTGGAGTGGCTTGCCGGTTCCTCCTCCAGGTGGATCACATTTGGTCAAAACTCTCCACTATGACCTGTTCATCTTGGGTGCCCTGCTCGGCATAGTTCATAGCTTCTCTGAGTTCTTCAAGCCCCTTCGCCACGGCAAGGCAGTGATCCATGAAGGGGGACATAAGTATTGACCTGGAAGCTATTTTCTAATTGAGGCTTCACATTTCTCATTCTTCAGCATTTCATTCTGAAATCCTTTTTTTATTTTACTGGGCTCATCTTCTCGGAAGCGGTGCAGCTGCACAAATTACATGAATGCAACAAAAACACATCTGTGGGGAAATCTTGCCGAAAGGATGTGCACAGAAGTAAGCTTTAAAGCATGTACGGCAGTGGAATGTGACACAGAAGTGAAATGATAATTAAGGATTCCTAGCAACCCCTGGACGTATTGATTCAAGAGTAATGGAAACAAAATGGGAAACAGCAGCACTGGCTGCCATCCACTTTCCCCATTTCTTAATGTTTTCAGACTAATTCTGAAAATGCATTCTTCTTGCTGATTAGTCACCCAAACCGAGACATGAAAATTAAGGCCTCAGTATGCTCACCCCCCTTTGTCTACTAATTTATTTTCAGTTTGATTGCACTGGGGAAGAAGGTAGCCTCCATCTTTTAATAGAACTTAGGAATGCATGAGCATCCCTTGTTTGCACTGGAAGGGGACAGAGCTGTGCACACATTCCAAGCAACCAGAAATCTCCCAAAGGTGCCTCAGAAGCAGCTCAAGCTCCTACCTCTACTTCCATCGTCCCCTTCCGAAATGTATAATCTGCACTATATATTCTGGTCAGACCTCACCTGGAGTACTGTGTCCAGTTCTGAGCACCACAGTTCAAGAAGGACACTGACAAACTGGAACGTGTCCAGAGGAGGGCAACCAAAATGGTCAAAGGCCTGGAAACGATGCCTTATGAGGAACGGCTAAGGGAGCTGGGCATGTTTAGCCTGGAGAAGAGGAGGTTAAGGGGTGATATGATAGCCATGTTCAAGCATATAAAAGGATGTCACATAGAGGAGGGAGAAAGGTTGTTTTCTGCTGCTCCAGAGAAGCGGACACGGAGCAATGGATCCAAACTACAAGAAAGAAGATTCCACCTAAACATTAGGAAGAACTTCCTGACAGTAAGAGCTGTTCGGCAGTGGAATTTGCTGTCAAGGAGTGTGGTGGAGTCTCCTTCTTTGGAGGTCTTTAAGCAGAGGCTTGACAACCATATGTCAGGAGTGCTCTGATGGTGTTTCCTGCTTGGCAGGGGGTTGGACTCGATGGCACTTGTGGTCTCTTCCAACTCTATGATTCTATGATTCTATATTTAAAGCGGTTTCATAGCACTTCATAGCACCCACCCCCCAATAATCCTGGAGAGTGTAGGTTTTGTTAAGGGTGCTGAGAGTTATTAGGGCATCCTCTATTTTTCTCACAGAGCTACAATTTTCAGAGTTCCCTGGGAAGGTAAAAGGTAACGGTAAAGGACCCCTGGACGATTAAGTCCAATCAAATGTGACTATGGGGTTACGACGCTCATCTCGCTTTCAGGCCAAGGAAGCCATTGTTTGTCCACAGACAGCTTTCCGGGTCATGTTGCCAGCATGACTAAGTCACTACTGGCGCAATGGAACACCATGACAGAAGCCAGAGAGCACGGAAACACCATTTACCTTCCCGCCACAGCAGTACCTATTTATCTACTTGCACTGGCGTGCTTTGGAACTGCTAGGTTGGCAGGAGCTGGGACAGAGCAACGGGAACTCACCCTTTCATGGGGATTTGAACCGCCAACCTTCTGATCCGCAAGCCCAAGAGGCTCAGTGGTTTAGACCACAGTGCCACCCGCATCAAGGGTTCACTGTCTACCATTTTCAGTGAAAAAATGGTATACCGGTGGTACATGACCCCAGTCAAGCTAGCTAAGATATATCATCTGTCTGACAACAAATGTTGGAAATGTGGAGAGGCGGAAGGGCATTCTTTCATCTCTGGTGGACCTGCCCGAAAGTGAAGGCCTTCTGGGAAATGATCCATAATGAACTAAAAAAGGTACTGAGATTTACCTTACCTAAGAAACCAGAGGCCTTCCTTCTGGGCATGGTGGACCAGAGAGTGCTTAAGAAGGACAGAACCTTTTTCATGTATGCTACCACAGCAGCAAGGATCCTGATCGCAAAATATTGGAAGACACAAGATTTACCCACGCTGGAGGAATGGCAATCGCAGTTGATGGACTATATGGAATTGGCTGAAATGACTGGCAGAATCCGAGTCGTGGGAGAAGAAACAATTGAGGAGGACTGGGAAAAGTTTAAGGACTATTTGAAAAAACACTATAAGCTGTATGAATGTTAAAAAATGCACCTTTCAGGAAATTCTAGCTTCAGCAAATGTAAGTTAATGAAATGAAAATTAAGACACAAGAATTTAGAGGTAAAATAATGAAACAACTTTATTGTGTTTAATACAAAGCATATAAGAATTGGGTTACAGTAAAATTGAAATTAGGGAACATGATAAAATGGAAAATACAACAAGTTTTGAAATAAGTTAACAAATTGCTGACGCTTTATAAGACAGGGAACGTAGGGTTTGGAGGATGTGGGGAAGTCCTTTAGATTGGATGGAAAAAGAATTTGGAAATTTGTTATTCTTCTATTCTATTTTCTTATAACTATTCTTGATTCTTTTTTCTGTATTTCTCAAAAGCAATAAAAATATTTTTTTAAAAAAATCAAGGGTTCACTGTCAAACCACCCTTGGAACTGCCGCTCTGTGAGGGGAATAAGAATCTCCAACTAACTATAGTTCATAGAAAGTCTTCCTTCAGATTTCTTATCCAGAGGGTTCCTCAGCTCCTAAGTACCTTATGTATGTATTTTTGTGTTTTTTATATTGTAAACTACCCTGTGTTCTTCAGATAAAGGGTTGTATAGAAATTAAAATCATCATCATCATCATCATCATCTTACCTTAGCCACCACGTGGTTCCCAGGGATAATAATAGACATGTCAGGGAGCTTACCAGCATTGCTGAAGGGCGGGTGCTACCGCTTTAACTGAGAGCAGATGTCCTATTGGTTGCAATATCAAGGCCACACACATCCTTGCAGGAGCTTTTCAGTCCTTATTAAGTTAACAGCCAGGGTTGGAGCAACATCTAAGACTACAGCCACAATTAAAACACTGAAGAATACTGGGAACTGTAATTTGTTAAGGGTGCTGAGAGTTAAGAGACCTCAGTTCCCCTCAGAGAAATAAAATTTCCAGAGCAAGAGGGGCCCTTCCTCCCAGGGAACTCTGGGAATTGTGTGGTGCAGAGGAGAACCAGGGTAGATGGGACCAGAGGTGTACTTAGGCTCCCTTGCACCCTTGGCAAGGAGCTGAATCAACACCACTGAAGCTGGGAGAGACGATGGACCAGAAACTCAAGACTTTCACTGAGGAGAGGTCCATGGAGGGCTGCTGCAACAGACTATGTCACCGACCACATTCCTTCACTGAGGCACCCAGAAGAGCTTGCATGCCTCGCCACTCCAAGCCAGAATGGAGAGGTGGAATTTGGGGGTGGGGGTTGGGGGCCTGGGCCTGCACCCTTAGCAAGGGCCAACCTGGCCAACTTCTTGTTACACCCCAGCAATCCATCTGTGTCCCTGTCATGAGTGAAGAGTTTGGGTGTAATCCTTGACGCCTCCCTTTCCATGGAGGCACAGGTTACAGCAACAGCTAAGGCGACATTTTTCCATCTTCGCCGCATTAAGCAATTGGTCCCTTACCTTTCCCGCCCCGATCTGGCCACAGTGATCCATGCAACAGTCACCTCCAGGCTTGACTACTGTAATTCGCTCTACGCGGGGCTGCCCTTGAAGCTGTCCCAGAAACTCCAGAGGGTGCAGAATGCTGCAGTGAGGCTCCTCACGGGGTCCCTGCCATGGGAGCATATTCACCCAGTGCTTTACCAGTTACACTGGCTGCCGGTGGAGTCAGGTTCAAGGTGCTGGTTTTGACCTTTAAAGCCCTTCGTGGCTTAGGGCCCTCGTATTTATGGGACCGCCTCTCCTGGTATGCCCTGCAGAGGACCTTAAGGTCCATGAATAACCATAATTTAGAGGTCCCGAGCCCTATGGAAGTCAGACTATCCTCCACCAGGGCCAGGGCCTTTTCAGTGATGGTTCCAACCTGGTGGAATGCTCTGTCCCATGAGATTAGGGCCCTTCAGGATTTAACCTCCTTCTGTCGGGCCTGTAAGACAGAGCTATTCTGTCTGGCCTTTAATTTGAATTCAGCCTGATCTTTTATTTCCTTTCTCTTCCCTCCCCCTCCCCTTTTATGAAGATTACCTGCTCTGAGACCCCACAGCTAATTCTCCCCTGGCCTCCTCACTGGCCCAAGTAGGACTAATTCAGCCAGCTAGCCCTGGCGACTATCTAATGCTTATTAGATGGATTTCCCCCAAAGTGATTTCTGAACTTTGAATTTTATTGTTATCCATGTTTTTATACTGTATTTTATGCTGCTTCTACAATTAAGTGTTTTAAATTTGTTGTTAGCCACCCTGAGCCCAGTTTTCTGAACCGGGAAGGGCGGGGTATAAATAAATTATTATTATTATTATTATTATTATTATTATTATTATTATTATTATTACACCAGTGTATGGAACTGCCATGCAGCAGCATTTTGAAACAGCACCTACACTTCTGCTGTAATTCATGAGGTGGCCCCAAATTCTGCAATGTCAGTGAAGCTGACATTGTGAAATACACACCTGCGCAAATGCAGCCTTCAGATCTCAAACTCCGTGATGCATTGCCCTTGCAAATGGAAGCGCATGCTTGAGAACATCTGATCTTTAATTGAAGACAGTGATTGACAATACTGAAGTCCCGACGAGGCAAAAGGAGCCGGATAAAATGCAAATAGGTAGGCAGATTTTACACAAAGATCTAATGCTTGGGACTCAGAAAATGGAATTCTAAATAGGATTCCTTCTGCAGGTTTTACACCTCACCAATCATATTATCTGTTGCGGGTCCAGCTATCAAATGACTTTGTGTGTGTGTGTGTGTGTGTGAAATGCCAATAAGCAGCCTTCTGTCCCCACGGCGCTGGTGCCAGCTAAAACTCCCCTGTCAAGGATGGATCACTCCTGACTGACAGGGTGTTTTCTTTCTCTCCCTCCCCACTGAGAAATATTTGTGCCATTGTAGTTAGGCTCCTTAGTTTCCTCCAGAATTTTATTTCATCTCTTTCATAACCTTTTAAATTAATAAAAGCTCTCAAGTAATGAGATGTGGGGGTATAAAAAAAATAAATTCCTTTCCTCTTAATAAAAGTCACTTCCCCAAAATGTGCGAAACTCATGAAAGAGCAAATTCCATCTGGATGACTCAAGGAAGAAATGTCGCAGAAGTTCTAATGAAGCAAACACAATGACGTATATCAGTGAAGCATAAGATGGGTGCAAAAAGTGGGAGGACGACAACAAAGGAAGGAGTGGAGCAAAACAGAAACAACAAAACAAAACAAAACAAAACAAAACAAAACAGCATTATTCAGAATGGGCCACCTAGTTGTTGAACCAAGGACACCTGAAGGTGAAATCTCTACTGTCACCAAGCAGTAGAGATGCATGAACCTTTCGATTTCAATTTCAAGTTTTTCCATTCTTAAGAGTTGTGCCTAACATTAGTCTTGGTCAGAGTAGACCCACTGAAAGAATGGACATGACTCACTTCAGTGCATTAATTTCAGTGTGTCTCCTCTGAGTACAGTGGTACCTTGGGTTACAGACGCTTCAGGTTACAGATGCTTCAGGTTACAGACCCTGCTAACCCAGAAATAGTACTTCGGATTAAGAACTTTGCTTCAGGATGAGAATAGAAATCGTGCTCAAGCGGCATGGCAGCAGCGGGAGGCCCCATTAGCTAAAGTGGTGCTTCAGGTTAAGTACAGTTTCAGGTTAAGAACGGACACCTGGAATGAATTAAGCTCTTAACCCGAGCTACCACTGTATAACTTAGCAGAGTACAACTCCTAAATCCAGTTCACATTTCTGCTCCAAGTCTGACTTACTAATCTTTTAAGAAAAATATCCTCATAAAAATGCATCGATATTTTAGTGTGAAATTCTCCTAAAGTACTCATTTTTGTATGCAGTGTTGTGTACATATTTTTGCAAGCAATTGCCCCAAACATCATGCAATTTTGTTTGCTATTTTCACAAACTTGTGCGTATTATTATTATGTTTTGCACACTTTGCCCTTTTTTGCATTTTTTTGTATGCATTGTTCACTTAGTGAACTGTTAATTGGACACCTTTCATGGATGCTTTAGTTGGGATTCCTGCATTACAGAGGGTTGGACTAGATGATCCTCAGGATCCCTCCAACTTTAGAATTGTACGATTCTAACTGCACTGCAAAATTCAGAAAAGTGCAAATTTCTGAAAGGATAATTCTGTTCCAGTTTGTGCATTTGATTTGATAAGTAGGTTCTCATTAAAATGCAAAGAACATTGAATTTCTATCTCATCCTTACTTAGCAGCAGCCAGTCTTTCAGAATGCAGCAGAGGAGGGTAGTGAAAAGGTGCAAAGTCACCCCATTATCCCAATTAAGGGTAGAGATGGAGGAGAAATTTTATTCAGTTCGTATTTAAAAGTGAATAATTAATTTTGCACTTTCTGAAACAGCATAAGAACCAAAACACAGCAAACCTTTGACATTTGCACTTATCCTACAGTTCTACATCTAAACAACGATGACCAAGATATACATTTTGGGTACGGTAATTGGTTTCCAGTGTTTTGTTCTGGCAAGCTATCCCAGCTGGATAAATGGGTCTGGGCAACAAATGTCTATTTTGTATGGTTTTAGTTTTGTTTTAAATATGTTCACTTGTTTTTAGTTGGTTTTTATTGTGATCATCTCAAGATGGTTGTATAGAAGCTGATTTTTAAAAATGAGCATGATGATAACAATAAGACATTATGGGAAAGTACAGTGGTACCTTGGGTTACATAAGCTTCAGGTTACATATGCTTCCGGTTACAGACCCTGCTAACCCAGAAATAGTACCTCAGGTTAAGAACTTTGCTTCAGGATGGGAACAGAAATCATGCCCCGGCGGCACAGTGGCAGCAGGAGGCCCCATTAGCTAAAGTGGTGCTTCAGGTTAAGAACAGTTTCAGGTTAAGAACAGACCTCCGGAACGAATTAAGTACTTAACCTGAGGTACCAATGTATGCATAAGAATGAATCTATCAGCGAGAATACACAGTTTTAGGGTAGCAAGTCCAGTTCAGCTGTACTGGGCATCAACGCTGCAGGAGGGCACCATAACAGTGCTGTAGAAGAGAGTGTGAGAGGCAGGGTGCGCCAAATTTTAGTGTTGCACAGAGTGCTGCTGAAATATGAGAGCCCAAAGTCCGCTACTGAGAGGATATGGGGCACTGATCCTGCACCTCTGATGAGCCACAGCCTAAAACACATGTCTCAGGATGCCTGATCTCATTTGTGAAATTCCCTCATCGAGGTTTCCTCATTATTAATGTTCAGGAGGAATTTAATAACATTCCTGTTCATCCAGGCATTTAATGGCTGAAAGACACTGTTCCTGGCAACCTAGGAAATAGTAGCTGTGAGGGTAGGTGATTGCTTTAACATCTCTTTAGATGTTTGTAATTTTTTCTACATGCTTAAAAATACGTTTTGTATTTAACTTCTGACTGCACTGTTTTAACATTTTGGGTTTTGCGGCCTGAAACCCCTTCGGGAGAAAGGGCGCAGGATAGAAATGGAATAAGTAATAATAAAAATGACAGTGCCAGGCCTGTGGGAAAGGAATACCTGAAGAGATTTATAGCGTATGGAGAGGCGTCTAAGTCTACGAAGTCCACTATCTCCTTAGAAATATAATACACTTGCTACATGTACTGTGGTGTCAGGTCAGAAGTTCTCTACCCATTACAGGTAGAGATCAAAGTCCTTCCACAACAAAGCTGCCCAGATGAAAAGCAGTAGTTCATCACCACCCGCCCCCCTTTTATAAAACTGTGAACTTGAGACTGGCATGTGGGACCTGCCCATCATGTCCACTGAGACACAGTAATTGGTTTTTAGGCAATTGGCCCAAGGAAAATGCTATTGAAATGTCCAACAGATAAACGTCTGCAGAAGCAGCAGTGATGCTGGTAGTTCTGTTTGTGCGTTTCAGATAACGAAGGCGATCTAACAACTTCCTGACAGATAATTAAATGCATTACTCTGAGTTAACCACTCTAGTTTGGCTGATTCCAGACTGGCGCTAGCCTTTCAGGAGCATGCATAGACGTTCCGCAGTATCTCAGGAAGTTAATGCACCACGCACACACAATGCTATGCATAATAGAGGTTCCCTCCGGGAATCATCACGCCGGTGCTGAACTGCATTTTGTAAATGATTTTTGTACAGATATCCAGGAGACTCAGATTGGTGAACTGGTCGTGTACGTAGAGAAATAACTGTAGGCCTAAGGACAAAACTCATTTTAGACAGCCACTGTACTAAATGATCACACAGAGCCTGCCGGTGCTTCTTTTAACTTCCTGGTGCTGCAATAAAAATGCAGTTGACTGCATATAAAAGCAGTGTAGCAGGAGAAGAAATCAGGAGCCTCTTTTTTTATATGGCTGAATAAATGGTCCTGGTCTAAAGAGTGAGTCACGTAGATAGATATTACACAGTGAGCCATCAAAACCTTGCTTTGGCATAGTCGCTTCACTCAGTTGTTCAAGGGAGATTTCAATATGAATGTACTTCAGGCCTAAGTCAGTGAATTACACAGGATTCAGCTACATTAGTAAAAACAACAACAACACAATGTTTTGAATGTGTTTTAAACATGCAACACCAGATGGCGGTGGAGAGCAAAAAACATTATAAGTGATTTTTACATAGCGGTTTTTTTCTTTTATTATAATGATTTAATTTCTGACTTATTTATAGTGGGTCCCCCCCCCCCACCCTGTGTGTAGCTCCACCCTAAGTAATACTCCCAAGAAATGTTCTGGTGGAACCTTCTCTGTTGATGTTTTCATCTGGCAGTAGCTGGTTGCTTCCTTTAGGAGGGGAGTTGATGTGGGAATGTTCAGAGATGCAGGAGAGGATATATTGTCTGATTATATCCTTTTCCAACTTGTGTTAACAAGTTCCATAATTTAGCAGAGTAACATTAGCCTTTAAAACTTGCAGTGGATGCGTTTGCTCAGGCTCGCTAAAGCCTCTATAATAACTGTCCTGATATTTTCCCCTTATTCCCTCATAAAGGTTAAGACACAACACAGTCTTCTACAAAAGTATAAAAAGGTTTACTCACATATCATTCTGTTCACAGTAGGATCCCAGAAGGCAGACTTAGCTTAGAAAAGTAACATATACCTAGAAACTATCTCATAAGAAGACAGTCCCTTTGTCCTCTCTTGGCTGGAAGCCAAGAGGGCATCTTTGGCTAAGCAGATTTTGCTTTTTCGATGCATGTAGTCAGAAGAGAGAGAGATGGCTGCCCTGCCAGTGTGGTGTAGTGGTTAAGAGCGGTAGTCTCGTAATCCTGGGTAACCGGGTTCGCGTCTCCGCTCCTCCACATGCAGCTGTTGGGTGACCTTGGGCCAGTCACACTTCCTTGAAGTCTCTCAGCCCCACTCACCTCACAGAGTGTTTGTTGCGGGGGAGGAAGGGAAAGGAGAATGTTAGCCGCTTTGAGACTCCTTAAAGGGAGTGAAAGGCGGGATATCAAATCCAAACTCTTCTTCTTCTTCTGCCTTGTGCTTTTGTCGTTACCTGCACAGGTGAGGCCACACCCACTTCTAGTCACATGCAGAGGAAGTCTGTTCCAGCCCAGAAGGAAAGAGGAAGTTTACCTGCTGGCTGGACAAATATTCCTCCCCATGTGTAAACATGTTCACTCTAGGAATGTTGTACTTGACTACTCTTGTGTTTCACATCCCACAGTTGAGGGTAAGCAAGGTTACCCCCAAAGTTTTATTTCTTCTGTAAAGTTATGGTTGGTAGACTAACTGCACCAGGAAGATTCAAATCTTGCCTGTGCCATAAACGTAGGGCTACATGTACATTAGCAGCTTAAAACACAGCAAGGTTGTCTCCCTTGCACCCCCTGCCCCAGTGTTTTAGGTTGCATCTTTACATTTTTGTACACAGCAGAGAGGAGGCAGGGATATTGTCATCTGATGCACATTACTTGCAACACATACATCCCAAACTCCCATTGAGTGAAGCTGTCATCTGCACATGTGCAATAGATACTTCAAATGGGCATACCTGCATACCTCAGCTTAAGCATGGCTTACATTTTCAAATCAGATGGCAGATGATTTGAGGGAAAATGCACCCAACAGCAGTATTTATTGAGAAACTACAGGATACATATGAATTGTGGCTAACATGGGTGGACTCACCTTCAAACGCCAGCAGTTGGATCCATTGTAAATGGTAATGTGTGCACAGCATCCCTGTGTGGTCTTATGCAAGCTACTATTTATTTATTTATTTTTAAAAAATGAGTATTTTATTTTAATTATCCATGTAACTCAAATAACAAAATAGAAATTCATGAGACAAGCACATAAAAACTAAATCAAACCAAACCGAGGCTGGCATGGGATGTTACATTCACTACAAGAAATGATAAAGCTAGTTATCCAGATATTTGTGATACGGTGCACAGTTGAGAGGAGAGTAAGAAATGAGAGAGCAAGTCAGTATTTCTAAAACTCAGGAAAAAAAGTGCATCTGCAGTAAATGGGTCAATATCTCTCTCTCTGTTGAGTGTTCAGAGGCTGTATTGCTGCGTGTATAGCCTAAACAGTATCACTCATGCATAAAGAGCAGGACTGGGGAAACCATTAAGGCTTTGCAGATGTAGAAAGACAAGTTTAGCAAATAAAAATAAAAAATTCTAATGGCGGGAACTCCATAAACAGCTCAGTGAGGACAAGAACTGAGTGTGCTTGGTGGCCACTTGGTGGCCAGGCTGAATGTTAGCAACAGCAGGAAGAGGAAACTGGGAGGGAGAGGGAATGAAACTGGCTACCCTGATGAGGAACACTTCATTCTGCAACATGGTGTTGCGTGATAAAATCAACGAAACAGCATTCAGCAATAAATACAAATAATGTCTCCAGCTTTCTACCTTGAAAATGTTTTTTTTTTTTTGCATACATTTTTTTCAATACACAAGTGTGTCAAGTGATCTAATATACATTCTGCAATATGACTTACTTAGTCATCCAACTCCATTTTGTATGTTTTGACCAAAGCTAATTCATGCTACTTGACCAATCTATGTAATATGGTTCCTTCCTTAAAATTGCTGCTGCCCTGATCAAAACAATGACACTACATTCATGTTATGGCAGTCTCATCAAACCTGACTAGCATGATATGACAACAAGTGTTAGCTCATCCTTCCCCAAAGTGGTACCCTTCAACTGTTTTGGATTACAACTCCCATCAGCACCAGCCAGCATGGCCAATAACCAGAGATGTTGGGAGCTGTATTCAATAATAATAATAATAACAACAACAACAACAACAATAATAATAATAATAATAATAATAATAATAATAATAATAATAATAAATTTATTTGTACCCCACCCATCTGGCTGGGTTTCCCCAGCCACTTTGGGCAGCTTCCAACAAACATTTAAAATACATTAAATCTTTCAATAGCACCAGGGGTGATCTTCTAAGGTTGTAGGCATTCATGTATATTTCTTGGCTCTCTTTATCAAGCCTATCTGTATTAGACAGCCAAAAGGCAGAAGCGCGGCAATTTATGCACACACTGCAAAGGATAACCATTTTCTTTTTCTTTTAAAGGAATGAAAAAAATGGAGTGATTCTCTTCCTATAGCTATTTATGCAGCTTTGGCCTTTTTTATTTATCAGAATATTTTTGAATGATCCATTAGGGTGTTTACATACAATCAATATAGCCTGGGGTACCAGACAAGATTAAAACTGTGCCATAGTGTCTCATTGATGATAATACGTTTTAAAGATTCTTGTTCAAGGAAATGTTTTGCATTGCCAGTAAGCTTCAATCCTAGACAGCAATATTGATCTGAATGTCAATCTCTGGATTCTTGAGTTACTTTCCGTACAAAATGGAGGAAAAAATACCTTGGGGGGAGCAGATAAATAGATGTGCTTTTGTATCTGATGTGAGCCTGCCATTCTCATTCATCTTGCTTCATGCCATCCTGAAGAATTAAATTGTTTCATTTTCCATTGTATCATAATGTAGATTGATAGGGATCTCAATTCTGAGAGCCTGTCTTTACGCAGCCAAAATAGTACTATCCACCCATCTTCAAGAACTCTTCAGGGGGAAGGACCCTCAAGGTTGGACCCCAGATGGTACAAAGAAGACTGAGCATGCTCAGTGGGCGCGGAATGCTGACTGACGATTGGGAGGATGTCAGGGTTCAGCCCTTCCCACAACTGGAAACTGAGGTCCCACTTGCAAGGCCAGTCCAAGACATTTTGGCATCTGAGGCGACCCACAAAATGGTTCCTCCCCACCACCACCACCACGGAAGAAAGGGTGAGTGAAGATCTCCATTGGGAACAGTGGGGGAAATCAAATCAATGTTAAAGGTAAAGGTAAAGGGACCCCTGACCATTAGGTCCAGTCGTGGCCGACTCTGGGGTTGCGGCACTCATCTCGCTTTATTGGCCAAGGGAGCCGGCGTACAGCTTCCGGATCATGTGGCCAGCATGACTAAGCCGCTTCTGGTGAACCAGAGCAGCACACAGAAACACTGTTTACCTTCCCACTGTAGCGGTACCTATTTATCTACTTGCACTTTGATGTGCTTTCGAACTGCTAGGTTGGCAGGAGCTGGGACCGAGCAACGGGAGCTCACCCCATCGCGGGGATTCAAACCACCGGCCTTCCAATCGGCAAGCCCTAGGCTCTGTGGTTTAACCCACAGGGCCACCCACATCCCAAATCAATGTAACCCAATGGCTGAAGTGGGAATCAAAGGCTATTTGTGGGGGGTGGGACAAACTCTGAATCATGCCAGGCAGACACAGAGCCCAGGTGATCCCAGAGGGAAACCCCCACTATTTCCTCCCTAGGCGTGGGAGGAGACCAGCAGCACCTCTTATTCACCACTGTGGCCACTGTAGAGGTGGCATTGGGGGTACCTGCCAAGCAGGTGGCAGATCCGGCCTCCAAGGAGCATGTAACTGCCACCATGGCAGCAACAAAGCATTCCTTGGGGGCAGCTGCCTCACCTGCCTCATGGGTGGGCTGGCCCTGCCCACCTTCATAACCAACTGGCTGAAATTTGGCCAGCACTTGTTTCCTCTGCTGTTGCCTCAGGCTTCCTCTAGACAAGCAGTAGAATAAGGTGCTGGAATCCTGAAGTGGTAGAATTAACTGTATCACTTCAGACTTGAATGGATGGGTGAGGGTACCCGTTTTATTGCTTTCTCATGTACATAGCTTCATGAAAGGGGAGGAGGAACTGTTGCCTGGTTTGTTTAGCAGTGCCTGTGGGGCACAAGAACATCACATGTGTATCCTGCAGTGCTGGGTTTGATAGTAGTTTCTCTTTCCTCAAGGCAAAACGCTGGAATCCTGTGCTGCCCTCTGAATTGAGATGATTTGAGGACTGGGAAAAACTGTGGAAAGTAAATCTGAAATTTACAGATTGTTCTCTTTTGAAATAAAATTACATGAAAATGAGGTATAGATGGTATATTACACCAGTACAGATAGCAAAAATGTACAAAACCAGGTCAAACATTTGTTGGAAATGTAAAGAAAAAGAAGGGACTTTTTATCATATGTGGTGGGAGTGTAGAGAAGTTTAAAAAAATTGGGAAATGATATACAATGAACTGAAAAAAATGTTTAAAATGACATTTGTAAAAAAAACCAGAAGCATTTTTGTTAGGGATTCTAGGACAAGACCTGTCAAGAAAAATAATGAACTTATTTATGTATGCTACAACAGCGGCAAGAGTCTTGATAGCACAAGGATGGAAGAATTAGGAAATCCCAACGAAAGAACAGTTGCAAGAAAAATTGATGATTTCTGCAGAACTGGGTAAATTGACATACAAACATACATACAAGGACAACTGTGACTATATGGAAGAATGGGAGCTTTTTACAAATTATCTAAAAAGACAACAAAATGAACTGGATTCCTTGGCAGGGTTTGAATAAACATACACAAATTTATTGGTTGATAATATGATAGAAAGATAACACAAGTTTATAACATGCAGAGAATAATATGCGCTGAGAAATCAGAGGAGCTGAGGGAAGTCTCAGGGGAGAGGGGGGTTGATGGGGGTGGGGGGAAAGGGAAAAAATAATGAATATGATATGTTTTGAAATTTTGTTATGTTGGAATTGTTAATAAAAAAATATTTTTTAAAAAAGAGATGTATTCTGGGTTTGTTTGTTTATTTCATATATTTATATCCCACCCTTGCATTCTCACAATTGCTAACAGTGGCTTGGACTCTGGAGCATAACTCCAGAGTTTTTAAGAACTCCGTTCTTGCGGAGCAAAGATTCCTTCATTGCTTTGAGTTCCTCTGGGGCCACATCTGCCATGGCTGCTGGGAAAGGTGCAGGGGGCAGGAGATGAAGACTGATCAGGTGATGGGAAGCGAATGGATCCTGGAAACAGCACACCCAGCCAGGGGCGCCGACTTATAAAAAATATTGGGGGGGCCCATACCGACTTATAAAAAATATTGGGGGGCCCAAGACCTCCAAACCGCTGCTGCTGGGGGAACGAAAGGGGCAAGCCCCGGGCTGCCCCGACCTTAAGTGAACCTGTGAGGGCCCGCCCTTTGCGGCAGCCGATTGGCTGCCGCCGTGGGCGGTGAATATTAATGAGCTAGGGGGAATCCCCGCTTCTCGCGGGGCTGGCGTCAGCCCCGCGAGATTGTTGATGGGTCGAGAGCCCGCAACCCCACCCCCTCTCTAGATCAGGAGTGGCTTTGTTTTAACTCATTACTGAATGTATTTTAAAAGGTAACTATCGTCAAACAAGGAAAATAAAAAATACCAACATAATTTTGTGATTTTACAAAGCATAATATAACTAATAATTTTCTTAAAATATTGGGGGGGCAGAGCCCCCCCAAACGAATTTTTGAGGGGGCTCGGGCCCCCTCAGGCCCCATGGAGTCGGCGCCTATGCACCCAGCACTGTGTTAAAAGTTTTGAGAAAATAAAATAAAGGCAATTTCCTGTGGCTTGGAAAGCAAGCTTGCGGGTGGGGTGGGCTTCTTCTTATTCATTCCTTGCTCACTTCCATTTATCAGGGATGCACGAGGGCCTGAGGGACAGTAGCACAGCAGCCTTGAAAGCTTTGATACCTGGTAACTGAGTGGAGAGCTCGGGCTCTTCCTCCTCCACTGTCAGAGGCAATATGCCTCTGAATTATGCTCATGTCCTGCTTGCAGGCTTCCCACAGACATCTGGTTGGCCACTGTGAGAACTAGGACCATTGGCCTGATCCAGCAGGCTCTTCCTTGCATTCTTAGAAGAAGAAGTAGTAGAAGAAGAAGAGTTTGGATTTGATATCCCTCTTTATCACTACTCTAAGGAGTCTCAAAGTGGCTAACATTCTCCTTTCCCTTCCTCCCCCACAACAAACACTCTGTGAGGTGAGTGAGGCTGAGAGACTTCAGAGAAGTATGACCAGCCCAAGGTCACCCAGCAGCTGCATGTGGAGGAGCAGGGAATCAAACCCAATTCCCCAGATTACGAGACTACCGCTCTTAACCACTACACCACACTGGCTCTCTTAGGGAGAGGAGAAGAGAGGAGAAGAGAAGCAGCGTGCGGTGGTACAGCAGGAATCCCCAGAGAGCATCTTGCCTAGGGCCTTCCTCAAACTTGGCAGCACCAATGATGGCTAACAAACTGAATTTCATTGAGAATCAAGTGTAACTAATAAGATGGTTTCCCACTCCCACCTGCTACAAATGGCACGTTTCCCTACATTTCAAAGCACACCTGCCAGAAGTTGGTGTGTGTGTGTGTGTGTGTGTGTGTGTGTGTGTGTGTGTGTGTAAAAAAACATAATCCCCTGGGGAGGCCATCCTAAAACCTCTCAAGGCAACACACCATGTTCCACAACTGCTGCTAACCTTAGGGTGGGAAGAAGCATCTGTTCGGATGTTTGCAACCAAATCTTTTGCTGTATTGCAAGATTTTAACAAAACGGAGAGATAAATAGTAAAACAGACTGTAGCTTTTGTATTGTGGGTTTTTGTTTTTAAAGGGCAGGAGGAACTTTTATATTCCCCTGCTACGCAGACTTCAGTTCAGTGTTGTTTGCATTTTTGAAGATGAACAGAAGTACTGCTTGAAGTTTGTGGGATGCCTGGACTCCCACTCTTAATTCCTGAACCCCTTTTCCAATTCCAGGGTTCCAGACATTGAATTTAGCATGTTTAAAAATCAACTCAGGAGCCAGCCTGCTGATAAAGGGAGTTGGTAGCCTATTAGCTGGGATAAAGGGAGTGGCTCAGTGCCAGAGCAAATAAGAGCCCCCACCCCAACTCACAATTAATGAGAATGCCAAAAGTCTTTGAAGGAGAGCAGTTGTTTGGAGGACTGCAATTTGCCTGATGTAAGCTGGAGGAAATGTTAGTTAAGGTTTGCAAGCAGCATCAAGCTGGAGAAAGGGGCATCAAACTGCTGGCAGCACTGGGAGAAATGGAACCCTCCTGGAGTGTAATTCTGGAAGCCCCTCCATCGTAGGCCCAAGTTGCATATATGTGTAGATAAAACCATATATCATAAAGACACCACGGTCTCCCCATGCCTCTTTTCTAAAGGAAACACAAACCCTGGATAATCTTCTGGAACTCCTGGAATCTTGTACTGCTGTGGAGATTTGGGTGGCATTTAACAGTACATTAAATTTTAGCCTAAAAATAAAGATAATGACTTAAGTGACCTGATTTCTGATTTGTATATCACTTTTCTTTTTCCAGTAGAGAGTTTCAGAATCTGACATTGGAATATACTTGATATTTTAAATATATTCAAGCCAACTTGTCTCCCTGGTCTTTAATCTTTGAGTAAAACATTGATAATGACCTCAGCTAAGATCACACCATCACCCTCAATAAGGGGGGGGGAATCTGGGGGGGGGTGCATGGGTGTTATTCGTTTACATATGTGCAGTTTTTAAATTGGTTATTACCTAGAATTGATCCTGAGCAAATTTACATTATGAAGCAAAAGTAAAAAAACAACCCAGGCCAAGTTAAAACTGACCCTCTGTCAACCCTGATTTTGCATAGGAACTCTGAAGACGAAATGCAATTTGATATGGTGTGAATGAAAGCCATGAATTATTGCCCTTAATACAAAGTGTATGGTGATGAATTCTATTTTTTAATAAAATGCCTTCTAATTTTTCATGGTCAGGACAGACACGCCGATCCATATATTCATAGAGGCAAGTTTTGCATCTCATCACTTGCACACAGTTGGGTCAGAACCAATCTGCTTTAATCTGATTTTATTGGAAACTTCGTAGGAGGTTTAATCTATCATTACTGAGCCAAGCCTATAGGATAGGACAGGCTAGACGTTTTAGTTTAACAAATAATTGGATTTTTAAAAAAAGAAAAAAAGAACTGTCTCTGCAGCTGAATAAAGCTTAGAAAACCTGCCAGTAATATAAGGTGCAATTGAATTATTAAAGAATGGTGTAGGTGTTATTAGAAAACTCCTTCGGGTCATCCAAAAGTTATGGGCACCATTACAAGATTGCTATACTACAGAAGCTTACTGAGGACATAAGAACTTAAGAAAAGCCTGATGAATCAGGCCACTGGCCTATCTAGTCCAGCATCCTGTTCTCACAGTGGCCAGCCAGATGTCTGTGGGAAGTCCACAAGGAGAAACTGAGCACAAGAGCACTCTCCCCTCTTGCAGTTTCCAGCAACTGGTATTCAGAAACATACTGCCTCTTCTTCTGCTTTGGCGATCACTCGTGGCCCAATAAGGTTGTCTTCTATGAGCACAGTTTTAACGGTGAGTCCATAAGGGACAGTGAATGCAAATTCTGGATCCACACGTCCTTCCACAGTGGGCAACAGCGGAGCAAGCCGATCGGGCGACTGGGGCGGTGCGCGTGCTCTGTGCCCAGGGGTGGGGTCAGCCGCCTACAGAGACGGGGTCAGCTGCCCGCAGGGCAGGGCAAGCCAGGGCAGGATGCTCCACGGTGCCTCTGGAGTCTGCCTGCCTCCTCCCACTCAGCCGCCCTACAGCTGAGGGGGAGGCGACGGGCAGACCGTTTGGGGCAGTGCAGAACCTCCGGGTGCTCAAGCCACACGTCACTCCTAGAAGAGATGCGTGACTCAGGTGCACTGCAGGCTCCATGGTGCGTGCCGCCCAGCATTTTGTCACCCCCCTCAGTGGTGACACCTAGGGCGCTCCGCCCCCACCACACCCCCCTTCCTCCACCACTGACTGTGGGGACATAGGTTTCTGGGTGGGAGCTGATCACTGCAAGGGTTTGCCAAGCATGCCTTCCTCTTAGCATGTTTCTCCCTTTCGTCCTGAGTTCGAGCATCTTCAAAGCCCATGACACTTTTGGTACAGGCTGTTCTCCAATCAGAGCACTCGCAGGCCAGTGTTTCCCAGTTGTTGGTGTTTATGCTACATTTTGTTTTGCCTTGAGAGAGTCTTTAAACCTCTTTTGTTGAGGTTTAAATACTGCCGTTAACAGCCTTCGTGAATCTGTCTAAACGTCTGTCCCTGGGTCCTAGTGTTATGATAGATGGAGAAAAAACTTTTCTCTATGCCATGCATAGTTTTACATACTTTCATCATGTCACCTCTGCAAACTGAAAAGTCCCAAATAGGTTCAAATAATAAACTCCTTCCCTCTCTTTTCATAGTTTCAGCAGCAAGCAATGAGTAAGCTGTGCATCATTTCTTGACCGTAAGCAAGGATCGTTCCAGGGTTGCATGTTTCTCTGCATTGTAATTAAAACTGCCCTGACAGTAAGTCACCACAAATCAAGAGTGATTTACATGCTGGCAGTGAAATGTCTGCCATCAGAGAAGTGCCAGAGTCATTGCACTCAGCGCTACTATGCTTTGGCTTTTGCACACTAGAAAGTCCTCCTGAACACGGTGGCTTTTTCCTATCCATTTTTAAGATCGCCATTACAACAGCATTGAATCTGACCTTGTCCTTTGAGCCATTTAATGCAATTAAAAAGCAAAGCAAAGCAAATGCTGTTTCTAAAACCATAAAAATTGAGCACAAACAGAAGCATTTAACTTAATGGGAATCTATGAAGCCACATTAGACAAGGAAACACAGGTCTCCTGATATTAATATCACTTTTGTTTTGCAATAGTGTCCCTTGTTCCACAAATAAAACTTTAATAAGCTGTTTATACTGCAATATCATGTGGTGTAAAGGAAGGGCCATATAGCTCAGTGGTAGAACATCTGCATTGCTTGCAGAAAGTGCAGGTTCAATCTCTGGTATCTCCAAGCAGGATTGGGAATGCTTCCTTTCTGAAACCTTAGAGAGCCTCTGTCAGTCAGTGTGGACAATACTAAGCTAGATAGGAGAAAGTCCGGGCTATGTACTTATTGTGGGGCACGGGTGGCACTGTGGGTTAAACCACAGAGCCTAGGGCTTGCCGATCAGAAGGTCGGCGGTTGGAATCCCCGCGACGGGGTGAGCTCCCGTTGCTCGGTCCCTGCTCCTCCAACCTAGCAGTTCGAAAGCACGTCAAAGTGCAAGTAGATAAATAGGTACCACTCCAGCGGGAAGGTAAACAGTGTTTCCATGCGCTGCTCTGGTTCGCCAGAAGCGGTTTAGTCATGCTGGTCACATGACCCGGAAGCTGTACGCCGGCTCCCTCGGCCAATAAAGCAAGATGAGTGCCGCAACCTCAGAGTCGGCCCCGGATGGACCTATTGGTCAGGGGTCCCTTTACGTACTTATTACCTTTTTCCATTTCAGGAGTTTCTCTGTTATTCCAAACAGAAAGTCCCTTGCTGATCTTTCCCTGTTCCTGTCCCTCTGATCCACACCGCCCAGAATATATTTCTCTCACTTCTCAATCATATGTCAATTACTGGACGAATATGATTTCTTCTTTTACTTTACAGGAAAAGAGAGACAATTGCCACAAGTAGTAAGCTAGAATCTGTTTTATCGGATTGTACTTCTCTTCTCATCCATAATCAATTGGACCTCAGAGCAATTTGTTACACCCGAGTTGCATTTGTGGCAACATCCATCTAAGGCATGCTTTTGAATTATTTATTGGAAAATTAAATGGCAAAATGTCAGGTAGCTGAAGTTAAAAATTTCTGCAATTGATGAATATACCGGTAATATTTTTCATGTGTTACTAATACATATAATTCTCTTCCCCTGTAACCACTTCATTCCTCCCCCTGCCACATGAATGGGCAGCACCTTGATCTGACTGATGCACACATCTAAATCTTTAACCTCATCTACTTACCTGTATACTTTGTCTGAACAACACGACCCATCTCCATCCTGAGACCTTCTTTGTCCATGGTCTTGACACCTCCACTACTGCTTCCCATAATCTATCAGTCTAGATCTACCGTATTTTTCACACCATAGGGCGCACCGGACCATAGGGCGCACCCAGTTTTTTGGGGGGGAAATAAAGGGGGGAAATTATTTTTCCCCCAGGCGCAGGGCTGGGGCGGGGGAGGCCCAAGCTTCTCCCGACCCCAGCCCCCCAAAAGGCAGCTCTCTGCAAGCCGTGGGAGCCCAGCGCTGGCTCCCGCTGCTTGCGGAGAGGTCTACGAAGCCTGGATGCGCTGAGCTCAGCGCGCGCAGGCTTCGGCATGCAGGCAACTCTCCGCAAGCAGTGGGAGCGCTCCCGCTGCTTGCGGAGAGGTCCGTGAAGCCTGGAGAGTGAGAGGGGGCAGTGCGCACCGACCCTTTCTCGCTCTCCAGGCTTCAGCGAAAGCCTGCATTCGCCCCGTAGGACGCACACACATTTCCCCTTCATTTTTGGAGGGGAAAAGTGCGTCCTATAGGGCGAAAAATACAGTAATTTATTCTCCTGTCTGATTTCATAGCTTGAATCTGGTCCCTAGTCTTCTCTTGACTTCTGTTCCACAAACCAGAATCACATTCCAGATTCCATTCCCAGAAGAACATGCTGTTCTGCAGATAACGCTAACTGGAGTCTACCAGGAGCCTGGATGTAGGGTTTATCAGATCTACAAATAAGAAATCCTGGCTAGAAATTAATTTTTTTAAACCCAAAAGGCACACAGAAATGAGTGATTTGCTTTATCGGTTGCCTAGCTCAAGGCAGTATCTAGGCTATTTGCAATCCAGTATAAAAACACCTTTCAAATTCCATCAAGGAAGATCTTAACCTAGCAATCCAAAGGGTGTCCACTTCCCTAGGCAGGAAGCAACAACTTAAAAGGTCATCTCCCTTGGGACCACCCTCTAAGACAGGGGTGAGCAAACGTTTTCAGCAGGGGGCCAGTCCACTGTCCCTCAGACCTTGTGGGTAGCCCGACTATATTTGGGGAGGGGGGAATGAATGAATTCCTATGCCCCACAAATAACCCAGAGATGCATTTTAAATAAAAAGACACATTCTACTCATGTAAAAACACGCTGATTCCCAGACCATCCGCTGGCCGGATTTAGAAGGCGATTGGGCCGGATCGGGGCCCCGGACCTTAGTTTGCCTACCCATGCTCTAAGTGGAAGGACTTTAAATGATGGTCATAAAGTCTGGGTTAGTTCTTATCAGGAGAGGCAGCCAATCAGGTATTGTGTTCCTCAACCATATAAAGTGTGGCAGGTTTAAAGCAGGATTGTACATCCACAGGTGTGCATCAGAATTCCTGACCCATATAAGCATTTCCTGGATACGGGCTTAATACCTGTGACTACCTCTTCACATGTGTTTGTGTGGGTATCATTCACAAAATAAATTTCAGTGGTGACTTCTTTCCAGATTCCATTGCTTTCACATCTTGCATCCATCAGATTGGAGCAAAATACAATATAAGCCATTTTCTTCTTTTTTTAAAAAAAAGGGGGGGAGAGAAAAAGCTCCCTTAGCAGGTCACCTTCAATAGAGAGAGCTGGTTGCTATGGCTGGGGACTAATGAGGTATTGATTTTTATCTTGAGAGCTGGTGACTGACAGAAATTTCCCCTCCAGTAGTCTGTGCAATGAAAATCGTAAGCTGCTGTTACAGCTGTCTTACTTCTTCTGGGAGACGGGGAGAGATGATTTAAAAGAGAATCCATATGTGGCAATACTTTGCCAGCACCTCATAATGCCTGTTTGTTCCATTTTAATTTACAATTATAACCCGCTCAGGTTCAATGCAAGTGACATTTTAAAAGAGGTGTGTGTGTAATACAGTCCAACCCTATGCGCGTTTACTTAAAAGTAAGTCCCACTGCATTCGGGATCAGCAGCTACACCAACACAGCTATTTTAGGTCTCTAGCTTCAGGAATTATTGCATTTATTACAGTGGTACCTCGGGTTAAGTACTTAATTCGTTCTGGAGGTCCGTTCTTAACCTGAAACTGTTCTTAACCTGAAGCACCACTTTAGCTAATGGGGCCTCCTGCTGCCGCCGCGCCGCTAAAGCACGATTTCTGTTCTCATCCTGAAGCAAAGTTCTTAACCTGAAGCACTATTTCTGGGTTAGCAGAGTCTGTAACCTGAAGCATATGTAACCTGACGCGTATGTAACCCGAGGTACCACTGTACATTTATATCCCACCTTTTCTCTAAAGGTCAAATACTTGGTTCTCATGCCTTTCCCCCACATTTGATCCTCTCAATAACCATGTGAGGTAGGCTAGGTTGAGAGAGAGTGAATGGCCCAAGGTCACCCACTGAACTTCACCTTTCAGTAGGTAGTGGTTGAACTAGGCAATAGATACTGTTGCAGTAGACCAGAAGGTCATTTGCTGATATCAAGCACTCCCTGTCCACCAGATTATTTGTTACCATCCAGCCAGAGCCAACATTTTACAGGAGCTTCTGAGCAAGTTGGTATGGTCATGCTTATATTTGTGTTCATATTTGATCTAACATCAGTGGAAGTCTCTTTCTCCCCTTGCCCCGCTCCCATTCACCTTCAGTAAATCAAACAGTGTTTTGAAAGAAACAATAGTTAGATCAATGCCTGGATGCAGGCCACAATTTCTTAATAAAGATATTGGAAAACAATGTGCATACAGATTCGCTTGGTGAAGCTTTGAAGAATTAGCACATGCTGGATGCATTTTGACCAGCACTGTGCAAAAACTTTCATCCTTTGTTTTTCTCCTTACCAGGCAGCTGGGCTGAATGGATCTATTCAGATCTGGTCTTCCAGGTCTTTTGGTCCAGCACTAGGGGATCCTGTCCCCAGAGCACATCCCTACTTCAGCTCTGCTTTTCTGCTACTTCAGATGCTTTTGCCTGGCTGGGATTTGTCTTTGCACAGTGAAAATGTCTCTTGCTTGCCTGAATAGAGGATGGAGAGAGGGCTAGGGATGCAGGAGAAAATCAATTTCATTTGCATGTAAAGGTGAACCATCTTAACTTCCATTTATCATCATCATCATCATCATCATATTTACAGCCTGCCTTTTCCCCTGACAGGACAATCTATTAAAAACATACAGATAATTACAATAAAATCAGAATGGCACCAGTCAGTTCCCGAAAGTCTATTGGAATAAGAAGGACTTCTAAGGACAACAAGGAAGAAGCCGCTCACTTCTCTAGGGAGGGAATTATGAAGTCTGGGAGCAGGCACTTGAGATGGCCCCAAACAATATGAGAAACCAAACACAAGCATCCTTAGAAATCTGCACTTCTGCAAACCAGGTAATGTATACAAAAGTGCAAATGCTAAGGTGCATAAAAATGCATATGTTCGTGAAATAACATATAAATGTGTCTGCAGGGAGAAATCCACAGTAAAGTGCAAATTAATTTTAACAAAGGCTTTTTTTTTTTTTGGTGCAGGGTGGGTAATATAAACTGTTGTGGAAATATGGACTACTGAATTTAAAATTGGGACTGTTAGAAACTGAATTGGACAGATTTGTCCATTCTAGAGAGGTGGGTGGGTGAGTGTAAACCTCTGAACTGTAACCTATTACACAAGAGGGCAAGTTACATCTGTTGCCCTGCCCATTTTAGTCTCTGGACTTACACACCACTGGTTTGTGGCCCCCAGAAGGTTGCTCATGAGAGATTTACAAGGTTGCTCATGAGATAATGGCACCCTTGGGCTGAAAAAGGTTCCCCACTTCTGCATTATCCCGTACAATGAAGGACAGAAGGCCATATTATTTCCAGCATTAAAAGATTATAACAATGAAGAGGCAATATTTCTGCCATGTCTGCCTTACTTGTGTTTTTCTTACTAAATCACCCTTTAAAGGACCCAGGAGCTTCCTCAATATTCAGCGCTTTGATCATTTTGCATATCACATAACTCCTTTTCCTATGATGGCCGTTCCAGCTCTCATAAACAAGTCCGCACCAAAGCTCCCACTGGTTTCGGTGTGATGAAAGCAGAACTTTCTCTTCCACCTATTCAGGTGTGAAATGATATTTATTTCCGTTTGTTTTTTCCCCTCTTTCAGTTCTACTCCCTGATGATTACATTCCTGCCCTGGCAAGGAAATGCTTTTTAAAAAGTGTCACCTCCTCATTTCTGTGGCTTCATTTATTTCCTGTGCTCCATTACCGTTCACATTATAATCATTTCACTCCCCTTTTCCAAGCAGAAGAAAAATTCAATTTCTTAAAATATGGATGTCGTTCTACATAAGGAAATGCACTCTGGGTCTGAGTGTCTCTCTGCAGGGGCTGATGCATGATTGGCCAAGCACAACAGCATCATCTGCAGTTACCATGTTGAGCAAAGCGGGTGGGAGGGAGGGAAGGATGCAGCTGAAAGATCACTTTGGCAAAGAGCAGCTGGGATGGATGTATCAGATTCCTCTCCATGCAAGGACCACTTGGGATTCTAGTCTGGAACTGTTATTAGCGTTGCTTTTATTTTAAACACATTTTATTGATCTTTTCAGACTTAAAACAGAATGACATAATAACAACAGCAAATAAAACACCCTCTCGCCCTCCTCTCCCAGAGTGCAGATTTTGCCCCTAAGTAAGATATAGTCTCTGTCCAGCTATAAGTTTTCACAAGCATCAATAAAGTAATTAATTGAAAGTGACATTCCACAGCATCCACTGCATTCTTGGTGGGCGAAAGCCGTGTTGCATGTTGAATAAAATCAAACCATGTTGCCTAGAAGGTGGTTGTTCCTCTTTCCTGTACAATGTGTTTACGTTGAAAGGTGGTCGTCTCCATGAGGATCAAGTTCCAGGTCAAGTTCCAAGTGTCAAAAAGGTGCATGTCAAGAGATCTCCAGTGTCCGGTCCTCGCAGCTGTTCACAGATGCATGATTAAATCTTTATTCATTAAGTTGTGAAACTCTGGAGATTGATAGGTGAGTAGTATCACCTTTTGGTCCGTAGGAATACAATTGCTTTGTAACCTGGATAATTACAAAGGTGCTGAATAAACTCTAAAGTGTGGAGATGATGTGACATTTTGACCACCATATTTAAAGCTTGCGCATTATGCAGTGTTGGAACATATCGCAAAATCATAATATTTAAGGTCCTAAAGTAGTATCATACCACCAAAGCATATTGGGAACTGTAGTTTGTTAAGGGTGCTGGGAGTTGTAAGGAGACCCGGGGAAGCTATGACTGTTAGAAGTGGCATGATACTGCTTTACATGTGTAGTGCTGATAGGGCCTGAGAGTTCATCTGGTCAAGCCTCCACTGGTCAGTATAGGAATCTTGCAGCTGCAGCATCCTAGAAAGATGGCCATTCAGCCTCTGATTAAATACCTCCAGCAAAGAATAGCCCACCACTTTGCACCGTGGAAAGTCTGTTCCACTGTGAAACAGCTCTTGCCATTAGGAAGCTTCCCCTGATGTTTAGCCAAAATCTGCTTCCCTGCAGTTGCCACCAGCTGCTTCTAATCTTGCCCTCCAGCAAAACAGAGAAAAATTGCATTTCACCTGCTGCATGATAGCCCTTCTTATAACTGGAGGCAGCTATCACATTTCCCCTTGATCTTCTCTCCCCGCTCTGTTGGCCCTCCTCTGGAGGTGCTCCAGTCAGGATCATCAACAGCATCCTGAATATTCATAGCATAGTTTAAGAACCTAAATATCTATGGAAGAAATAATAGCAACAACTTCATTTCTTCTTATTATTATTTATTTTATACCCAAAGGTCTCAGGGTGGTTCATATAAAGGAAAGCTATTGACCCTCTTCCCAGAAGAAAAAAATTAACACATACATAAAATCAAAATACAAACAACAACCCAATAAAAAAACCCTAAAAAGAGCCAGCATTTTAAAAAGCTTATAGGATGTAGATCAGGTCAGGCAAAGGCCTGGTTAAAAAGGAACCTTTTGGCCTGGCACTTAGTGGTGTATAGTGAAGGCACACAATTTTATTTATAGATAAAAGGACAAGTTACTGGAGTTAAAACTCTCCAAAAGACATAGCTGCTGTGCCCCAAAAAGGTAAAGGTAAAGGTACCCCTGCCCGTATGGGCCAGTCTTGACAGACTCTGGGGTTGTGCGCCCATCTCACTCAAGAGGCCAGGGGCCAGCGCTGTCCGGAGACACTACCGGGTCACTCTGGCGAGCCAGAGCCGCACACGGAAACGCCGTTTACCTTCCCACTGGTAAGCGGTCCCTATTTATCTACTTGCACCCGGAGGTGCTTTCGAACTGCTAGGTTGGCAGGCGCTGGGACCGAGCAGCGGGAGCGCACCCCGCCGCAGGGATTCGAACCGCCGACCTTTCGATCGGCAAGTCCTAGGCGCTGAGGCTTTAACCCACAGCGCCACCTGCGTCCCTTTGCTGTGCCCCATAGTCAATGATTATTCACCTTTCATGGGGCAAATACCCCTTTGAGAAGCTAATGAAAGCTATTGACCCTCTTCCCAGAAAAAAAAAATATTAACACATATACACAAAACTTTCCATGCAATTTATTTAATTACATTGGGCCAAAAAGAAAAGTGCACCTGTTCCACAGACTCCCTGAAGACCATCCATGGACCCCCTAGGGGAACATAGATTAAGAACCCCTGCCTAAATTAAACAGCATGTGAGCTACCAAGAAGGACTCAGTGTGGAATAGATACTCGTGGAGAGTCACAGTCTTCCATCCAGCAATGCTGGAAAAATATTTTTAAATAAATATTTATTAAAGTTTTTTGATACAAATACCCAAATAATAAACAACATTGCTTATATCAAAATGTGGTTTCATCACTTCTTTGGACTCCCTCACGTCTGGAAAAATATAGGCAGAAATATCTAGGCAGCAAAATGCAGGAGGCTCACCTGACGCCACCTGACACCATCTTTGAACTAAAAAACTAATGTCTTGAAATTTCTATTTCCATTATGGAGGAACAAGCAAGACAGCTGACTGGAAGAGACTGTAAATTTAATTCCAACTGACAGAAAGGAAATAGTTGAAGCACTGGCCTGATAGGATGAAAGATTGGCATTAGAGCAGCAGATCTGAAATATTACTAATCATGTTTATGGGGAAAGTGCAGGGTCCTTGCTCATTTGTCATCCCACTTCCTTTGAAAGGCAAGGTAAGCAAGGGTATAATGAGATGGCCGAGCAGGGATTTGGATCTGGGACCCTATGTAGAAATCAAACTCATTTCCCCCTATGAAGACAAGACTGTCTACATTTCTAGTCAAGATTCTGAAGGGTAGATGTTCTTCACTGTTGTTCCCTGAATCTGCCAACCAGCTAGTGAACTGAGCATAACTGGCTAGAGGGTAAAGTCAAAACAGATTTGAATTAGGAGAGTACTTTTGTACTCAGATGATGTTTGCGAGCTTCCCATAGGCACCTGGTTCTTATATTATTATAAGAGGATAGCCCTGCATTCATGCATTATGTTGTTGTTGTTGTTGTTTAGTCGTTTAGTCATGTCCGACTCTTCGTGACCCCATGGACCAGAGCACGCCAGGCACTCCTGTCTTCCACTGCTTCCCACAGTTTGGTCAAACTCATGTTGGTAACTTCGAGAACACTGTCCAACCATCTCGTCCTCTGTCGTCCCCTTCTCCTTGTGCCCTCCATCTTTCCCAACACCAGGGTCTTTTCCAGGGAGTCTTCTCTTCTCCTGAGGTGGACAAAGTATTGGAGCCTCAGCTTCACGATCTGTCCTTCCAGTGAGCACTCACGGCTGATTTCCTTAAGGATGGATAGGTTTGATTTTCTTGCAGTCCATGGGATTCTCAAGAGTCTTCTCCAGCACCATAATTCAAAAGCATCAATTCTTCGGCGATCAGCCTTCTTTATGGTCCAGCTCTCACTTCCATACATCACTACTGGGAAAACCATACATTGCAAGACCAATGCTCCATGCTTCTCGAGTGCAGATATTCTCAGCCCCAGTCAGCAGAACCAATGGTCAGAGACGTTGGGATATGTGGACAAAACATCTGAAGTGCACCAAGTTGAAGAATACTGTTCTAGACTTCCACCTGATCCTAAAGCCCACAGGGAATTCTCCGTGGTCCTGACTCTCAGCTGCCTGACCTGCATGCCATCACAGCAGATTGAAATATCTCCAGTCTAGAAACAGAAGTCTTTTGGAACAGAGCTTCTCACAGCACCTATCAGTTAAGAGATGGAATGCAGAGGAGAAGGGAAGCAAGACTCTGTGCTCAGTATTGCAGATCGGTTCAATGTTCTGCAACATCAGGAAACATATTTGCAATAAAGAAGCAAATATTTGCAATCCCATTGGCAAGACTTTGAAACCTCTGCCTCACAGCTGAATAGCTGTCACTGGGCCCTGGCCTATTTTTCTCCCCAGCAATGCAACATGACAGAGCAACAAGTTCTGAGGACAGTAGCCTTGCTCTCTGGTGCGTCTTTCAGCATGACATGCCTGTATTCTGATTTTTGTGCAAGTGAAATTGCTGGGAACAGAGGGAAGCCTGGAGCAGTCTAACCCTGCAAAGCTCATTTGGCAGATATGCAAAACACTTCTCATGAAGGATTTCTACTTCAATGGTTTGCCTTTAAGTTTTCTCACACATTTCATTAGGGATTTCAAGGGGATACTGTCATAATGTTGGAGGATTTCGTCCTTTCTTCATAGGTGCTTACAGCTTCAACAATTCTACCTTGGTAGGATTTGCTGCTGCATTGTATGTTGTTTAAGGAGATTTATTATTCAGCCATTGCTTAGCCATGCAATTATATAGAGAGCGGGAGAAAAGGGTGAATCAATAATGCTAACAAAATTAAATTCCCTTCTAATCCCTGCGTGCCTTATCACCACCATGCCTCCATTGCCAGTACCAGCTTAATCATGGTCACTAAAAGCAAACATTTCACACATTAGTACCCAGCAGCACACCTGAGGTTGCCACCAAGTGCACAATCAATGCCAGACCATAGCTCAGTGGTGGAGCATCTGATCTGAACACACAAGGTCCCAGGTTCATTTCACGGCATCTCTAGGTAGGGTTTGGAATGTCCCTTGTCTGAAACTCTGGTGAGTCACTGCCAATCACTGTAGACAATACTAAGCTTGTCTTACTCAATATAAGGCAACTTCCTATCTTCCTAAAGGAGAAAGGCAGACAATTGTGGTTCTATAGACCTGCATGATACAAACTTTCCCTGGTACCCACATTCCTTCCTGTTTGTCCTTCCCAGAGGTATCTGGCTGGCTAGCTCTGGAGGCAGAATGCTAGACCAGACTGAACCTCTGGCCTGATGGTGCAGCTGCAGGTTCTCAAGGTCCTCTGAAGCTCCTCAATTTGCAGTCGAACTGTTTTATTTCTGACTGCCCTTTATCTACAGATAAAGCTTCTGGCACTAGCAAGCTGAACTGCAACTACACAACACAAAACTTTTTTTAAAATAATATGATCAACTGGACATCATGTGAAGAAGGATTTTTCAAACAGTACAAGATGCCAGTGGAGAAGTTGCATGCTCCACTACCGGGGGCGGAGAGCAGGCGGGGGCATGGCTGGCACCCCCGGGGTGTGTGACGCGGGCCCTAAGGGGGGGTGATGCGCATCGCGGGAGCGTGGTATGCTGCCCGCAGGGGTGTGGCACGTGTTCTGGGGGCATGGTGAGCCGCCTGAGGGGGCGTGGTGTCGGGGGGGCGCCGCAATGGCACCTTACCGGAATAGTGGTGCCAGGGGCAATTCGCTCCCTCCGCACTCCTGTTCCTCCACCAGTGCAAGATGCTCAACATTTTAGCAAAGCTATTCATTACAAGCTCTTAAACAAAAGTTTCAATCATACTGGAATCTTCAACATTGCCCTCTCGCAAAATGTCAGGGCAGTGTGCAACATTATAAAAACATTTAAAAGCAACACAAAGCAATCATTACAATAACTGGCTGCTCAAGGGACAGGCACCGGCCTGTCAGCACAAAAAAAGTATTCAAGAGCCAAAAGTGGTAGTCAAAAATGAGAATGCCTGCCAAATCTCTGCTGGGAGAGGCTTTCCAGGCTGGGATATAAGGGCTCAGGTGGTCTTTAATATATGCTGGACCCAAGTTGTTCAGAGTTTTGTATGTCCAACAAGAGCCTAGCAATCAAATAAATAAATCTGTATTAAAAACTTTTTTTATGAATTGCATGCCTTTTTATATGAATTAATACTATAATGCATTTGTGTTTATTTTTTAACATCTGCTGTAAGTCACTTAGATACCTTTGTGTAACAAGTAGTGTAGTAGTAGCAGTAGTAGTAGTCATAATATACTCTTCTGTTATATCCGTAGTCATAATGTACTCTTCTGTTATATCCGTGCATATATAGAAAAGAGTAACTCTTTCTAATGGGCCAGGCTGCATGAAGCAATTGTTTGCTGCTGGTCCCCAGATACTAGCAAATCATTACGGACATGTATTGTCTTTCGCTTGCCTGTTCTCCTAACCCTAGACACGGGTAAATCATCCCAGATAGTCCTCCTAGGACATGCCTAAATTTACCTGGTCTATTGATCGGTCTTCCTGGATCTCATTATGCCCCTTGCATAGTACATAGCCAAGTTTTCCTGCAAGTATACTGTGAGGTCTGTTGTTGCCCTTAACTGCAAATAGCAAAAGTTGTGCTCGCTGACACCTCTCTGCCACAGAAGCAAATACGGAATTTCGATTTTTCTTTTTTTATATATAATATTTTTTATTAGTTTTATATAATACAGAAAAAAGAATAAAGAACGTATTGTAAAAGTAAAAAAGAAAGGTTACAAATTTTTCTTACTCCTTTTTCCAAATCTGTTGGACTTCCCCACGTCCTCCCAACCCTGCATTCTCTGTGATACATAACGTCTGCAATTTATTAACTTGTTTCAATACTTATTATATCTTCTTTTTTATCATGTTACCCAATTTCAAATGTAATATAACCCAAATCATGTACATTTTCATTTTAACACAATAAAGTTGTTTCATTATTCTGTCTCTGACTCCTTGTACCTTAATTTCCATTTCTTTAATTTAACATTACTGAAACTAGAATTTCCTAGAGGGTGCGTTTTTTAACATTCATACAACTTATAGTGTTTTTCCAAATAGTCTTTAAATTTTCTCCAATCCTCCTCGAATGTTTCTTCTCCCAAGTCTCGGATTCTGCCAGTCATTTCGGCCAGTTCCATATAGTCCATCAACTGCGTGTGCCATTCCTCCAGTGTGGGTAAATCTTGTGTCTTCCAATATTTTGCAATCAGAATCCTTGCTGCTGTAGTAGCATACATAAAAAAGGTTCTGTCCTTCTTAAACACACTCCGGTCCACCATGCCCAGAAGGAAGGCCTCTGGTTTCTTAGGTAAGGTAAATCTCAGTACCTTTTTTAGTTCATTATGAATCATTTCCCAGAAGGTCTTCACTTTCGGGCAGGTCCACCAGAGGTGAAAGAATGTCCCTTCCGCCTCTTTACATTTCCAGCATTTATTATCAGACAGGTGATATATCTTAGCAAGCTTGACTGGGGTCATGTACCACCGGTATATCATTTTCATAATGTTTTCCTTCAAGGCACTACATGCCGTAAATTTCATTCCGGTGTTCCATAACCTTTCCCAGTCTTCAAACATAATGTTATGCCCCAAATCCTGCGCCCACTTTATCATGGCGGATTTGACTGTCTCATCAGGAATTTCGATTTTTCATCCCAGGAACTGCTGCTCCTTGCCACTAAGTGAGCTGCAACCTTTAGCCTTTGTAGAACATTGTTTCTTAAATTAGAAACAAAGGGGCAGATTTGATTAACTAGCCCCTGTCAACGGAAGGCAGTGCAAGTCCTCCCACTCAGTGGCATAGCGTGGTTTGCCAGTGCCCGGGGCGGGCAAGCTGTTGACAGTACCGGAGCACCCTCTCCCCTGGAGCCAAGCTCTGTCTATTCCAGCATCCTGTTTTCCACAGTGGCTAGCCAGATCCCTAGGGAAGCCCACAAGGACAACATGAGTACAACAGCCCTTTCCAGCATCTGATATTCAGAGTAACCTTCCTTCGTATCCTGAAGCTAGCATGATGATAGTTTCATGCAGTGCAGCCTTCTTTTCCATGGATTTGTCTAATCCCCTCTAAGAGCTATCTAAGTGGGTGGCCAGTACCACATCTTGTGGAATCAAATTCCATAGCTGTAAATATGTGCTGTGACTCCAAAACCTCCTACTATTCAGCTTCATTTGCTGAGCGGTGAAGATTATGCATTGTCCTACACGTAATATACAAATGTTTCATTGTGATGAAAGTTAGCTATTGTCTGAGTGCCTGGAAGTGGGGAGGGGAGCATGTAGCACCGTATCTGCTAATTCCAAAGATGCCCAGGCCTGTCTCGTGGCAAAGTATTTCCCCACTATCCCCTTTGTCTGAGTGAGAAGGAAATTGCTACGTAAAAATGCTATTCTGGTTTAATTGTTGTTTGCAGGTAGGGTAGGATTCAATCTGCTTGGCACCAGAGTGCTATTATCATGAGGTTGTTTTAATCCTTTGGCGAAGGGCGTGATTCAGGTTCCCTCAGGTGGGAAAACATTTCCACGGGCACCAAAGATGAAAAGACGCCTAACAACGCCATTATAGAACTGCTTGTTAATTTCCCCTTTATCAGATGGCAACAAATTGAGAGCACTTCTGGAAATGCTGCAGATGTGAAAGGAGAAGCCCTACTCAGCAGTCCTAATGACAGGGGTGTAGTCCTGATTATTAGTGAGGATAAGGGAAATGGCTCCAAAGGAAAGAAAATGACTCACAAGAGGGAGAAAAGAAGGTTTGGCCACAACAGCACACTTCCCATGTAACCAGACATTCACACTGCCTACACAATGTAACCACAGAGATTGTCAGAAGCACTAGCACCAAAGAATCTAGGGCACAATCAGCTGGGAACTCTTCTTCCTCAATGAAATGCAAAGCAAATGCAGTAATAGTGCAAATGGGTGGGAACTAGTGAGTCGTGTTTCCCAGTAGTGATGTATGGAAGTGAGAGCTGGACCATAAAGAAGAATTGATGTTTTTGAGAGTCCCATGGACTGCAAGAAGATCAAACCTATCCATTCTTAAGGAAATCAGCCCTGAGTGCTCACTGGAAGGACAGATCCTGAAGCTGAGACTCCCTGGAAAGAAGACTCCCTGGAAAAGACCCTGATGTTGGGAAAGATTGAGGGCACAAGGAGAAGGGGACGACAGAGGACAAGATGGCTGGACAGTGTTCTCAAAGCTACCAGCATGAGTTTGACCAAACTGTGGGAGGCAGTGGAAGACAGGAGTGCCTGGCGTGCTCTGGTCCATGGGGTCATGAAGAGTTGGACATGACTAAACGACTAAACAATATAGCAACAAGTGAGTTGTGACCAGAGTGAGGCATTGTGGGTGAGGTGACAATGGAGAGCATCTGTACTGCTTTCTCTGGGATGCAGTAATAAAACTGTTTAAAGTTTAGCAGTGGCCCGTGGTGCTCCTTGAAAGCTCTCCAAGGCCAACTCACTGTTCCCCCCCCCCCATGCCACATGGATTCCTTGTTTGGAGCTAGGCATAATTGTTGTAGACTGTGAATGCTGGAAAGTACCCCCATGAAGCACTCGGGAGTCAAAACTTGTTCCAAGAAGAGCTTTATTCCAATTGCAGTCTTGGTACATATGGCAGTCTTCTTACAATACCAGCATACAGTACACAGGAGAGATCACATACAGGGGAGAAGACAGCGGGAAGGGAGTCAATCATACCTCTTCTTACTAACTGGCTACAGACTAATTAGCCAACTCCCAACCACTCATGTTGCTGACTCATACTTCATGAGTCAGCATTCCCACCTAATTTGTTGTTGTTGTTGTTTAGTCGTTTAGTCGTCTCCGACTCTTCGTGACCCCATGGACCAGAGCACGCCAGGCACTCCTGTCTTCTACTGCCTCCCACAGTTTGGTCAGGATCGTGTTTGTAGCTTCGAGATTAGCTTCCCACCTAATACATAATGTTAACTGCTTGATAACCACAACACTCCAACAGTGGTGGGGTGAGATGTCACAGCAGCAAAAAATAGGGGCATCTTGCATATCCTCCAACATTTCTCCGATGAAAATAGGGACGTCCCATTCTACAATGATAATTTTACTATTTATACCCCACACATTTTACTGGGTTGCCCCAGCCACTCTGGGCAGCTTCCAACATATATGAAACCATTGAACATTAAAAAACAAAACAAAAAACCTTGCCTATACAGGATTGCCTTCAGACAGGGGTTGGATAACTCCATACCCTCCAACATTCCTCCAATGAACATAGGGGCATCCTTAAGGAAAAGTAGGACATTCTGAGATCAAATCTCTACATCAGGGACGTCTCTGGAAAATAGGGACACCTGGAGGGTCTGATCTTGTCCAGTTGCCCTGCTGTGAGGAAGAATGATTGCAAGCCATTGTGTTGTAGGATAGCTGTGCCATTAAAGCTGGGGTGGGGTGGGGATAGAAGCAGCAAGCAGTAGAGACCATTGGAAGAGGAGGTGGCAGCAGCTAGGCAGCATTTGCTTGTCTGCATCTGGTGGCCCCATATCTTGGGACAGTCCAGGCTGTTCTGCTTGATCTTCTTGCCTCCCTATCACCACCGCTATTCAAAAAACATAAACTTTGCACTACCTTTTAAACCTGCTTGTGGCACAGTTAGGCTTCCTTACACGCTATATACTGTATTTTTCCATGTATTGGACGAGGTTTTTTCACACAAAGCTCATATCAAAAAACTGGGGTCGTCCAATACACGGATAGTGGCATGGGGGGAAGATGCCACTGCGTGCAGGGAGCTATCTGGGGGCACTGGCTAGGGGCGCACAGCTTCTCCAGATGCCGCTGCGCACAGGAAGCACTCCCTGGATCATTTCCTGCACACAGCGGCATGGGGAAAGGTGCCCTCCAGCCAACCAGCTGGCTGGCTGGAGCACAACTTCCCTCGATGCTGCTGCACGAGGGAAACACCCTTCTTGTACGCAGGAAATTATCTAGGGAGTGTTTCCTGCCTGCAGCTGCATGTGGGGAGAGGCTCAACAATTTTGGGCCATCTCCCCTCATTTTCTTAAAATTGAGTCCCCCAAAATAGAGGGGGGGTCTTATACATGGGGGAGTCTAATACAGTGGTACCTCGGGTTAAGTACTTAATTTGTTCCGGAGGTCAGTTCTTAACCTGAAACTGTTCTTAACCTGAAGCACCACTTTAACTAATGGGGCCTCCCGCTGCTGCCATGCCGCCGGAGCACGATTTTTGTTCTCAGCCTGAAGCAAAGTTCTTAACCTGAAGCACTATTTCTGGGTTAGTGGAGTCTGTAACCTGAAGCATATGTAACCTGAAGCGTATGTAACCCAAGGTACCACTATAGATGGAAAAGTACAGTATTTAAAGCACACATGCCCAACGAATCCTGAGAACTATAGTTTACTCTCCACAGTGTAAAATTTCCAGCACCCTTAATAAACTACAGTTTCCATGGATCTTTTCTGGGGAGATGCTCATTCAGTGTATGGTGCGCATGCAGCCTTAGACAAGTGCATTGATAACAATTGTGCATGACTTCAGCAGATATTAGAGCACTATTAATAGCACGGCAGCTGGTGTTCCTTCTTTGATTATCAGTCTGAGGACCATTAGACTTTGGGAAGCCAGTGAAATTGTATCCAACAATATCTGATATTATTTCTGTATGGATTTAACAGAAATCCAGCTTGGAGCTCTGAAAGCTCCTTTCTTCATGTATCTGTATTAAGCTGCAATTAATTCTGCAGATGTGGCTGAATGTACTGGTGAGAGGCAAGGGGAATTATTTCTCTTTTCCAGCACACAAAGCAGAGTTATATTTCTTTATTAATGATGCAAGTATTTTATAGCACAGCAATCTATCACACTATGACCTTTCTTGATGAAACATTGACGTGCCTTCAGAATGGATATGGAAATTGGAAGTTGCCTTGTACCAAGTTAGGACCTTATGCCCAGGTAGGTCATTGGTCGATGTGGGTCACCCAGTTTACCAACTACCGTCCCTTTGGGATAGGGATGACTTGGCCAATGCACTTCATGCTGTGGTAACTTCCATACTGGATTATTGCAATGCATGCTACAAAAAGCAAAATGCTACTTTGTCCTTAAAATAATAAAAATAAAATTCCGGTTGTATAGATGCATGACTGTTGCTTGGAAATGTGAATTTTATAAAGCTGAGTCTAACAATGATTTCTCCTCTGCACGGGGCTGCCTAGACATTGGCTGGAACCCTAGTGCACCTCATTGTTAACCAGTACATTGGTTATTATGCAAAACATGTTATTTCAATCAGTTCTAATGGATCCAACCAAGTCTCATGGATCAGAGCTACTTGCTGCAATCTAAGACCATGAACAGCAATCTGTGGGGTCAGACCATCCAGGAGTCAAGGAATCTGATGATCATGGGTTCAAGACAACCAGCAATCTAAGACCGTAGCTATCACTAGAGAAGCATCTTACTGGTTATAGCAGAGTTGTCCTGCCCTAAGCTAATTTGTTGTTGTTGTTTAGTCATTTAATCGTGTCCAACTCTTCGTAACCCCATGGACCAGAGCACGCCAGGCACTTCTGTCTTCCACTGCCTCTCACAGTTTGGTCAAACTCATGTTGGTAGCTTTGAGAACGCTGTCCAACCATCTCGTCTACTTAGAATCATAGAAATGTAGAGTTGGAAGGTATCCTGAGGATCAACTTGTCCAACCCCCTGCAATGCAGGAATCTTGGCTAAAGCACCCATGACAGATGGCCATCCAACCTCTGCTTAAAAACCTCCAAGGAAGGAGAGTCCACCACCTCTCGAGGGAGTATGTTCCACGTCAAACAGCTGTGAAGGATGGGCTGATCCTGAGATGCGAATGCTGTGAAATCTCTCTCCACTGAAATCTTCCAGGGTAAATAAATTATATTTCAAAGGCACTGCAGAATCTGCCGTGCCTCCTTTTCCCCAGAAGAACACAAACCCTAGTTGAGTGCCCAAGTCCTTTTGGAATCTCATGCACCTCAGAGATTGGGGTGGCCAATAATAGTGCATATTAAGAGACATGCACATGAAAATGCATACTTTATATATATATATATATTAAAAATCACACTGCATAAATCAGAGGAACTAAATTTAAGACTTGAAAAATGAGAAACACAGAGGAACGGCATTTGACAGATTCCTCCACCCCAAGGTATATCCATTTCAACAGAACCAGAACGGTGCACATTGATCTGATGCGCATCTCTTTGGAGCTGCCACTCACTGGATGGGGCCTCTTGAAACTCTGTATCTTTGGGGGCCTTCCTTCCCAACAATACCTTCGTGGGATTTGTACACTATAAAATTTTCCCACAGCCTGCCTCTCTCTGTGAACCTCAGATCTCATTCCAGAGGTTTACGACTGCCAGCGCCATAAGTATACGGCTGACGTTTAAATCCCTTTGGATTGCTCCAGTGTGCTAAAACTTTAAAGGAGTTACCTCATTCATTCGCCGGCTCGCTGCAACTTCAGAACTCCAGTGCTAGTCTTTCAAGCCTGCTGTTATAAGGGGAAAAAATGGGAGCTCAAGTAATGAAAACTTCATCTCCTGAGTGCAATATAGACTGTATGTGTCAGTTCTTTGCAAAAACACATTCTGACGCTCAACTCTAATAAATTAATGTTATTAGTGTACAAAGCACAGTATAGTAAAAAGGAGAGGAATTTCCCTCCCCCTCTCTTCATAACACTGTTGATTTATTAGGTGTTTTTCCTGGATGTTAATCCCTTCATTTTGAAATACTGCATCATGAGGAAAAATCCTTACATGGTAACTAAGGCCGGTACTGTATTTCTATACAAGTTCAGCTACTTGCTAAGAAAAAATGCAAAGTTTTCAGTGTGCCCATTGCCAAGCTGTAGTTCTTGACTCCATAAATAGGTTGTGTAAATAAAATAAAATTACTTGGAGAGAATCACATTTACATTGAAAGATGCTCTAACATTGTTTTTGAGCTCTAGGTAAACGTCATCATCATTGTCCATTCCCAGTGTTACACTGAACTCTCTGGTGTTTACACACAAATACATACAGCCCAAAATGATAACATGGGACCTGTTGTTTGTTAAGGGTGCTGGGAATTGTAGCTCTGTTAGAGGTAAACTAGAGTTTCCAGGATTCTTTGAGGGAAAGCATGACTGTTTAAACTGCTACAAATGTACTTGGTGTGGATGTGACTGAAGTGATGGTCACCTTGTTAGGATCTCATTACTCTTTGCAGATGAAGCTGGAAGCAAGGACACGGGTGGTTTTGTTCATTTCAAACTATCAAGTAACGCCTCCCTCAAGAAACTGAGCTAACGATAAATGTTTGAAGAAAACAGCAAGGTAGATATTACATATAACGTTCTGTCACTTAATAGGCCAATACTAATATGCCATGAGGACGCAGGTGGCGCTGTGGGTTAAAGCCTCAGCACCTAGGACTTGCCGATCGAAAGGTCGGCGGTTCGTATCCCTGCGGCGGGGTGCGCTCCCGCTGCTCGGTCCCAGCGCCTGCCAACCTAGCAGTTCGAAAGCACCTCCGGGTGCAAGTAGATAAATAGGGACCGCTTTCTAGCGGGAAGGTAAACGGCGTTTCCGTGTGCGGCTCTGGCTCGCCAGAGCAGCGATGTCACGCTGGCCACGTGACCCGGAAGTGTCTCCGGACAGCGCTGGCCCCTGGCCTCTTGAGTGAGATGGGCGCACAACCCCAGAGTCTGTCAAGACTGGCCCGTACGGGCAGGGGTACCTTTACCTTTTTAATATGCCATGAAACAATATTAGCCAATACTGGCTATTTGTATGGTTTCAAAATATCATATACATGAATCCAAAATATTAGGGCTCAAAATACTGCCTAAGCTTCCCCTTAGGAATGGGTAGACATTTGAGATATTGATAATACAGAATTATTTGCTTTTTTCTTTATCTACAAGGCCAGAGACTCCACTGAGCTGAATGGTGGTGAGTTGATCTTCCTTGCCCACCCCGATTTCTTTCAAATTACAAATGGAATGAGAGAAACAAGAATAATAAGCAGCATACCTTGCCCCCAGATATTAACCCCAGCCCCCAAAGATAAGTGTTGTGCTTCAGTGTGCTTGCAAACATTGCCACCTTTCCATACCATCCTGATAAACAACATTTGCTTCCGGCCATACATTGGGAATGGATGCATATATTTTAGAAAGACATAAACATACATATGAATATGGATATATTTTGGACCTTCAAAGGTTGACTGATCTGCACTGAGAGCAAGCCCTGCTTTAGGCAAGTATCAGCTGCAATGCAGAGTTCCTGCTTGGTGCTGATAGGAAGCATCACTTGCCAAGCAACAATCTGAAGTGCTTTCCAAGGCTACTGACTGTTCCTTTGCACCCACATCTTTACCTGCCCCACACCTGACTTCACGCATGCTATCAGATGTGGGGGCAGAGCAGGTGGACATTTGAGAAACTTGGCCTTGTGGGCTGCATCAAGACTCCTGCTAGGCTTAATTTGGACCCACCACTGGAATAAATAGTACTGACTGGTTGGGAACGAATAGTCTGCTTTGGGATAAGGAAACTTCCCATGTTCTTTGTGCATGTAAAATCCGCATCACGTAGCTTCCTAGCATGCCCTGTATTCCTGAATTTTACCCAGAATATTACCTGCACAATCGGGGCCAAAACCTGTTGGGTTTTACATGTCTTTTTTTAAAAAAAAATAATAATATTTTTATTTGATTTTATAAGTAAAAAAAGTTATCACATTACCAAATACATAACCATATGTAGGGATTTCTCTGAATCCCTTGACTTACCAATATCCCCTTCATGGGTCCTGTTGTCAGCATTTTCACGTACATACTATTACCTAATCCATATCTTATACCTTTCAATGTTATCCATTGTATTTGTTACATTACAAGTGTTGTTAAAATCGTGCTAATGTTTTCAACAGCCGCTCAGATGCTACTAGCCCAAAGATGGAAAGAAGACAAAGTCCCAACAAGAGAGGAATGGCAAGCTAAGCTGATGGAATATGCTGAAATGGCAAAACTGACTGGAGAACTCAGGAACCAAGAGAACAAAAACTTTAAAAAAGAATGGGTGGGAAATTATCACTTAACTAGGAAACCACTGCAAGCAGATGGAAACATTAGCAGGATTTTAATCCCACTTGTAATGTAACACATACCATGGATGATTTGGATTGATATAAAATATAGAGTATGGACCATAAAGAAGGCTGATCGCCGAAGAATTGATGCTTTTGAATTATGGTCTGGAGGAGACTCCTGAGAGTCCCATGGACTGCAAGAAGATCAAACCTATCCATTCTTAAGGAAATCAGCCCTGAGTGCTCACTGGAAGGACAGATCCTGAAGCTGAGGCTCCAATACTTTGGCCACCTCATGAGAAGACTCCCTGGAAAAGACCCTGATGTTGGGAAAGATGGAGGGCACAAGGAGAAGGGGACGACAGAGGACGAGATGGTTGGACAGTGTTCTCGAAGCTGCCAGCATGAGTTTGACCAAACTGTGGGAAGCAGTGGAAGACAGGAGTGCCTGGCGTGCTCTGGTCCATGGGGTCATGAAGAGTCGGACACGACCAAATGACTAAACAACAACAAATAGAGTATGGAATAATATGCAGTTGTAAATGTTGATAATAAGACCCATGGGGGTGGGGGGAAGCCGCGAGATTCGGAATAATCTCTATATATGGATATGCATTTGGATTGTTATAAATTCATATTTGTAAAATCAAACAAAAATGGTTTCAAAAAAAGAAGCATGGCATAGAGAGCAGTGGTTCCTGAACACTCAGCAGGATTCAGTTTCTCCACCCTTAATCGACCTTCCTCATACCCCTCTTAGGAGATATGTTTGTTTTCCTGTTTCTCTCTCTGTGATTTCTTTGCCTCATTGACTGGCAATCCCTTTTTTGGTTTCAATGTGTTTGTTATCAGAATGTCAGCAGTTCAGGGCACATAATTTCTGTACTGATGCAGAATTGGCCAAAGGCCACAGCACAGAGTAATTTCTTCTGAGAAGCGGGGGCCAGTCAGTTGCTAGGCAAACTTTCAACGTAGCATCATGTTGTGCACTGTAGGTGCTTGTCAATTATTGATGGGACTAGTAAACATACAAGGAGCTGGAAAGGGGAGAAGGGATTGTATACGGGCTGCAGTTATCACAAAGGTATTTCAAGCTTGCCTATGTAGATTTGTTATGGTTTTCTCCTCTGTGAGAAGAGATATATTTGAGATGCTTCTCGCAGGCAGAGGTCATAGACCATTAACCTCCCTTTCCCAACACAGGCCAGCTAAGCAGTTTAGGAACTGATGATGGATGGATATACTAAAAAGGACCAAAAATAATACTGTAGGATTGCAATCACTCTTTTCAGTGTGCAAAGTCCTTTGTAGATCTGAGCCTTCCAGTTGTATGCATGAGACTTTTAAGCCTTAGTTTTGTGGAACAGTATTCAGGAACCACTGCTGTCTAGCATGTGCACGCACGCGCGCACACACACACCTTTCCTTGCTTGCATGCACCAGCTCTCCAGATTTCTCATTTGCCCAAGCCAAAGCTCCATTCACTTCTAAATTGCACTATAGTTAAGCTTTCTAATGTTTGCATACATGCATCATTGAGTATTCTAGTGCCTTTACTGGTTGCAAGTAGACCCACCCAGAGAGAACTAACCTATGCATCAGGTGCAATTGCAGATTCATGAAACAAATGGTATTTTCTGGTGAAAATACCCACTTAAGATGACTTAATTATGATAAAATTATGACCCGGGCACCAGAGTGTACTTTCACCTGCTAACTGTCTCTGTGAATTATATCCAGCTTAAAGTCAAAGTAGACTCATTAAAATCAATGGGCTTAAATCCACTGAGTCTACTCTGAGTATGACTTAGCTGGATATCACCCAGTCGATTTATTTCTTCACTCATTTACACCAATGTTAAGCAAATAAAGTAAAAGTAAAGAGATCCCTGACTATTAGGTCCAGTCGAGACTGACTCTGGGGTTGCGGCGCTCATCTCGCTTTATTGGCCGAGGGAGCTGGCGTACAGCTTCCAGGTCATGTGGCCAGCATGACCAAGCCCCTTCTGGTGAACCAGAGCAGCGCACGGAAATGCTGTTTACCTTCCCGCTACCTATTTACCTACTTGCACTTGGACGTGCTTTCAAACTGCTAGTTTGGCAGCAGCTGCGACCGAACAATAGGAGCTCACCCCATCGCGGGGATTCAAACTGCCGACTTTCTGATCGGCAAGTCCTAGGCTCTGTGGTTGCACATATTGTATATCACACATAGTGGTGCTATAGTGGTTTTGATAATAGACATTTCCACTTGTAAATTCATCAGCGGGTTCTTGTAACTATTTCCTTCCCCCTTGTGAGTCCTTCTTCAAACCCACTTCTTTGGCAAAGCCTTTTGTGAGACACATTCACCTTACCTTGCCTGCTTCTCCACTGCTGGCAGACACTATCGAATTATTCAAGACATTGGCAACTCAAGTCATTTTCTTAAAGACCAAAAATACCCCTCCAATATTTAGGGGAAGCCAACATTTCAGTACTGTGTTCTTATTCAAAGCAGGCATATGTGGGCCATGTGTAAATAAAGGGGCTATTAATGGTAATCAAAGTTAAAGTAGAATGGAATAATTATTTTAAAATGGCAAAAAAGAAAAAAAAAATGTGTAATGGTGGGAGCCTCCTGTGCTACCAGGCTCATGATATCAGTTGTCCAGGAAGTTGCAAAAAACAGTTTCTTGCTTCATTTCCAAAATGAAATCTAAAAGATATTATCTCAAATCTCAAAACAAAGAGTTGTAACAAACAGGATGGGAGCCCCATATTTTTGTCATGAAGGTGTTCATGATAATCCCCTTAGAAAGCCATTTCTGTTCCACATCTTGTGGAAGCTGATTCTGTATTTCACTACGCCCTGTGTGAAAAAGTGTCTGTCTCCCACCATTCAGCTTTATGGGATAACCCCAAGTTCTAGTGTTCAGCATGATGATGTAACCAGACATCACTAGAGATGACCCTCATGATCCCTTCCAACGTTACAATTCTAGGATGCTACTTGCACCTCCAAACCTAGCCAGCTTCACTTCCTTGCTCACCATTGAGGTATTGAGAAACATTGTGTGAACAGATTGTTCTCTCTCTCTTATACCCAAAGAAAGAGAGAGACATTCGCTGCTTGATAGTGCACCTATTTGCAAATCACGCTGTCCCTATTTTGCCTGTCTGTATTAAATACAACATAACCTCTCTGGGTAGTGATAGCATTTCCTCTATGTTCTTTTCAACACCTAGTTTGCTACTGGTACTGAATAATAATCTCGCTGGGTAGGTAAAATGAGATGATTAGCTAGACTTCTCCCTGGAGAAATATGGTCCTCCATTTCCCATCAGTGTTTCCACATATCACCTACGCAGACGCTCTAGGCGCTATGGTGGGCGAAACATTCAGCCCCGTGAGATTCATCTGTATCATTGTCCCTGTAACCTAAGAGCCTGCTGGATTTACAGACTTTCCTCAGTTCATTTTGGCAAGGTGAAAAAGATGTACTGCCTCAGAGCTACCCTGGAGAAAGGCTCACATATCAAGCTAGCCTCCCTCCTCAGTTTGCGAAAGGCAAAAAGTAACTCTGGTAAAACAGAAAGGGAAAGATCAATATACCACACTGGATGCACTTATTAATTAAGTATTAAAGGGAGAGTTATTTATAATGGTTAAATGGACAGCAAAGTAATTCCAATTCAGGGTCTCTGATTATCTGAATTGGTCAATTATCTTTTCCTCATTCAAAGCCTTGACAAGTTCCATTCAAATAGATTAACTTTGCAATAGAAGAGACAACACTGTTTTGTCTTAAAACATGCTTTTAAAGACGCTAAGAATGGGTCTAAATTTTTCACCTTTTCCCCTACCCCCTTCAACTTTGTAAAAAAATTAAGAGCAAAGCCCTGACATTGCTAGCTACTGGTGTCAATTTTTGCAAATATAAACTAATACATCCAGTTAGTGGACCAAGTATGAACTATTTTTAGCATGGTCAAGTAAGATCTAGAGTGGGGAAAGGAAGTCTGTGACCTTCCAGTTGCTATTGGACTCCAACTCCCATCAGCCCCAGCCAGCATGGCCAAGAATAATAACAATTTTATTATTTGTACCCCACCCATCTGACTGGATTGCCCCAGCCACTCTGAGTGACTTCCAACAGATATAAATCATAATAAAACATCAAACATTAAAAACTTCCCTGTCCAGGGCTGCCTTCAGATGTTTTCTAATAGTTGTATAGTTATTTATCATGTGATGGGAGGGCATTCTACAGGGTCAGGGATTATGAGAGTGGTACCTCAACAATACATGGAGGGCCGCAAGTTCCCCACTGCTGGTCTAGAGATATAAAAGGAATAGAATTTAAAACATAATTGTAGCATAAAATTGGCATAGTGTGTTTTCCATAAAACAGAGTTTCAGAGTCAAGAGACAGGTTCTCTTATCTTGATTCTGTGTGCATTCACCTGACTAGGATCTCAATGAAAGTGAACGATCTATTAATAAAGAGGCAGCCCATTCAGCTCCTTGCATTAATTGTCATCTTTTGATCATTTGGCAGAGCCAGAGTTCTCATCAAAGCAGCATTGGACAGTTGAAGGTCAAAGATGTTCCATTCCCTACTGAGATGCATTTGAGGAGTTCTCCTTGCCAGAGGGGACAGCCTTTGCTTGCTGACTTTCCCATTCACTCCGAACATTGTGCTTTCTAATGAAGAGGAGTGTCCTGTTTTCTGGGCGTCCTATATAGGTTTTTCAATAATGGAGAAGGTGAGGAGGGCAGAAGAATAAAGCTTTTACAATCCGCTAGTCAGTGGGGCAGAAAGCAGCAGGTTGATGGGAAAATACTGCATTTATTTACATCCTGGGGGGGGGGGGTGGACAACAGAGGAGAGTATGACAAGTCTTGAAAGCCCAACCGGATAAGTAACAGCTATCTTCCTGCACACTAAGTGGTGCAAAGTGTTTGGGTGGTAACGGGAGGGGAAGAAACCCCAGCCAAATATAATATCCTCTTATCATTCTGATTGCAGCCATCATAGTTTATCTAGCGCCTCTTGTAACAACACAAAATTAGCATTTCGTTACTTCCCTTCACTGCGGTTTAACTGGAGATAGCGCGACGGGGCAGCTTTTACAGCAGTACAAAACAGACACCAGCAGTTGTGTAAATATGTGCCCGTCTGAGCAGTACCTATTTATCCACTTGCACGTTGACGTGTTTTCGAACTGCTAGGTTGGCAGGAGCAGGGACCGAGCAACGGGAGCTAAACCCCATCCCGGGGATTCGAACCGCCAACCTTCTGATCGGCAAGTCCTAGGCTCTGTGGTTTAACCCACAGCGCCACCTGCATCCCAAGTGAACATTAGGCTAGTTTTATTTAGACACACCTCTCTACCCTCCATCCAGACAAACAGAAGGCATTATCAGACTTCAAGGGCGCATTCCAGCAAGGGAAAAATGCACAGATGTCTGAAGCAGGGCATGAGCGGGTGTGGTCTATGGGGAGGAGGTGTTTGCCTGGATAGACTCCCTCGGGCCAGATAGAGAAGCCACATTCAGACCCCTGGCCTTTGGCATTCTGCCCCCCTCCTGTGAATAATGTGTAACTCTGGACAGGATTGCAGCCACACATTGTTTTTTTAAGTATCTTCCTGTTGTGCCAATAAATTACCTGCTCTTAAGCGTTCCCTCTCCCTTCGCTGACATTTCATTCTTAACACCCTTGACAAATGCCAAAGAGTTCACATCTGTGTGCGAATACACTGGCTTCCTTCCCTTCTCAGTATTAGTCTCTTCTATCATGTTTACACAGTTTTAATCCATTAGGTCGCCTCACTTTTCCACACACACACACACACACACACACACACACACACACACACACACCACTTTTTGACATTTCATTCATGCCAAAAGCTTCTTGTTTAACCTTGATTCTTCCATCCCCACTATTGTTCATAACAAGGGAGTGTGCACTTAAGGAATGTATTTGTGGGAAACAAAACTCTGGGGGGAAATTAATTAAATTAATTAATTCCATCACCTTTCACCACCACCATCGTTTATTAAAATTGCTCTGCATACAATAGGCACTGAATGTGAAAACAATCTTCAAAACAAGGGAAAAAGCGGGATAAAAGGAGGTGAAACTTGGGTTATGTTCACAATAGCAGCTTGAAACTGTACAAGGTCATTTTGCTTTGCCGTATTTCGAAGTCGCTTTCTTCTGCTGCTGTTCACCTCCTCATGGAGGTGGGAATGCCATTCAGGCACACGTAGGTGGTAGCATATGCGCAGATGAAAGCTTCACTGAATTGGAAATCAATCAACTGGTTGACAACATCCCCTTCTTGGGCAAATGACAAATCCCCTCCCTAACCCTGCTTTGCAACTTCCTGAAGTGTTTTCCCCTGGCTGGAATGTGTGCGTCCTTGAATTCTGATCATGCCTATGACATGCCTGGATGGAAGACAGAGAGGAGAATGTGTCGAAACTAGTTTATTGTACACTGGTAAAATCCACATTTGTTGCTCTGCCCACTTTCACCTCTGGTCCTACTTCCATGTGGGTCTCAGAAGGTTGCCCAGAACAGAATGTATGCACCTCTTGGGCTGAAACAGGTTTACCTACCCCTGTCCTTAGGTCTGGCTGTGTAAAGAAGACGGCCCCGTTCCCTTACCTGCTTTTTCTTCAGTCCATTCAACCTGCCATTTATCCCATCTGTGGAAATGTGAAGGGGAGCACCTTGTGGGAGGAAGATGTACTTGCTTTCTATGTTGCATGGTAATGGGAGCCCATTCGGGTACAATATGTCTCATGCAACAGCCTTGCCTTGGTGCCCCCGTGAGGTGATTCATGAAATCACCCACTGAATTATAGCAATGGGCATTTTGTAGACTGCATTACACAATGATGAAAAAGTATAGTTGTTTATTATTATTATTATTATTATTATTATTATTATTATTATTATTATCTCTTTAATGACTAAATGGCATGGAATATGGGGTGATTTTTTTAACTTTTAAAAGAGTAAATAAAAATACTTACTTGTGCAGATGTTAATAACTTTAGTTTTCTGGTTTGGATGTAACAGGAAACTATGGTTGATTAATGCATTTCACAATGCTTCTGTATATCTATGTTTTAGACACGTTATTGCATCTCTCATGCTTGCATGCTTGAGCTTGCATGCACATTTTTATTTGCTTAAATATGACAGACACTTGTCTGCTCAGTGTATGTCACAGAGAGTTCTGTATTTTTCCCCCTTTTCCTTTAAGTTACAATTTCTCCCATCCTGTTATAATTTATCTGCTTTGCAGAGATTCTGAGCAACTGATTTTTCTCCTGGAGTTCCTTATATTTAATGCCTGAAGAAATATGCTGAGGCTGTACTTCTTCAGACTGGCACATATTGAGGTGTTAGGCTCTGAGCATGGTCTTGAATTCATGAATGAGAAGGAGCCTCGCCTAGGCAAAATCCTTCTTCTTTTTTTGTGCAGCATTGCAAATGGCACGTTACTGGTGATCCGTAAATCCTACTCACATGGTAGCTAATAGCCACGTATGCAGTGAATCTTCAGGCTGTGAAGATCACTCAGATATATACCCTTATCTTACAGGAACCTCTAGCAACTACTGAAGTGTAAGAAGCAACCATAATTTCTGATCCACTCCTTAATTAAGACACAACCTTTCTTATGCACAACTAACAAAATGCTGTCATTAGGAAAGGCCAGGTGTGAATGGAAGGTCATCGAAGACCAGTGGAAGGCAATGCATCTCTGTTATACTGCATTCAGAGACATATTGCCAGCAGTGTCTGGCTGGGTGGGGCCACCACCTTCCAAACAGCAGTGTCATTTTCACTTGCTGGGACAGGGGACGGCAAGGCAAGGTGCCTTTTACATAGAGACAAATGAGACATGCAACAAGATGTCACAGAGCTTTCTCACGTCCTTTTTTTATATATACATTTTTATTGGGGTTTTTAACATATCATTTCCAACATAACTTCTTATCTTATAAAATGTTTTAAATTTCCATCAACACCTCTGATGATTTTTCATTCTTTATCACTTATTCTGCATTTCTTCATTTCTCTATTACTCCTAATTATCATTAACTAATAATTCTCCTCATAGTCTTTCTTGCAATATTTCAAATAGTCCTCCTTACAGAACTTCTTGTAGTCCTACTAGCATAATCTGTTCATCACAATTGCTTTTCAAATAGTTCATATATTTACTCCAGTCTTCTAAGAATCTCTGGTCCCACAGGTTTCGAATCCTTCCTGTTAATTTATCCAATTCTGCATAGTCCATCAATTTCATCCGCCACTCTTCTTTCGTCGGTAATTCTTCTTTCTTCCATTTTTGTGCCAATAGTATGAGCTTTCTCACTTCCTAATGGAATAGCTCCCAAACGCCTGACATCCTCCAACCGGTCATTCTATTACATGCCATTTCCTTTTCCAACTAACACTTAGCATTCAGTGGCTACTGGGCATGTTGGGGGTTGCCCCCTTACCTTGAGGTTTCCCAGAGCATGCTGATAACTTCTCTTTGTTTCTTGCTGCCTCTGTTTTTGCTCAGTTTCTCTCGGCACTCATCACTTGCAAGAACCAGGTTCCCAATAAGTTTGGTAGAGGCTGAATGCAGGGACCCCAATGGTAGGTGGAGCCAACTCATTCTAGTTTAATTTTCACTCTTTCCCCTGATGACTTCTAGAAGGGCAACACCAAGACAAAGGAAGAGGAAGCTGACAAGCAAGGAGGGCAGACTGAGGTTGGTGAGGCAGGTCACCATTCACCCAAATGGATGCAGTCTCTACTGTTCTCAACCAACACTGTGACTCTTATTATGTAGGATCAAAGATGTTAGAGAGACTGTTTTATGTTCATGTGCCTTGGCTTTACACAAAGGCAAAGTATTCATTTTTAAATGTAAAATAACTTTTAAAATTTATTATTCATATGATTTGTTGGAACCTTTGTTTCATCAAAGTCGTTTTTAATAAAGATATATTTGTGTTTCAAGTGTATGAGAAGAGCCATTCTCGTTCAGGAGACAAAGGCTTGGATCCAGACTTAGGCTGCAATCGTAACCCCACTTACCAGCAGAGTAAAGTTAAAGGTACCCCTGCCCGTACGGGCCACTCGTGTCCGACTCTAGGGTTGTGCGCCCATCTCACTTAAGAGGCCGGGGGCCAGCGCTGTCCGGAGACACTTCTGGGTCACGTGGCCAGCGTGACGAAGCTGCTCTGGCGAGCCAGCACCAGCGCAGCACACGGAAACGCCGTTTACCTTCCTGCTATAAAGCGGTACCTATTTATCTACTTGCACTTAGGGGTGCTTTCGAACTGCTAGGTGGGCAGGAACTGGGACCGAAAGACGGGAGCTCACCCCGCCGCGGGGATTCGAACCACCGACCATGCGATCGGCAAGCCCTAGGCACTGAGGTTTTACCCACAGCACCACCCGTGTCCCTCCCACCAGCAGAGTAAGTCGCATCAAATTTAATGGGGATTAATTCTGAGTACACAGAGGACTGCAGCCTTAGTTAGAGTATTCTTGAAAATGAAATTAGTGGGTCATCTATTGTCTACCTTGCCTTGCTTTTCTCATCCTCCATTTCTACTTTGTGAATGGGAACCAATGTTGTGAGAGAAAGGAAGTAAGCACAATCCTATGTACAGTTACCTTGGAGGAAACCCTGTTGAATACAGTTAGACTTACTTACTGGCATAGCGCATACCCTCACAAAAATTGTAACTAGGACCTGAGCACAACAACGCTTTCCTTTCCTGTGATTTCCAGCAACTGGTATTCAGAAACATACTGCCTCTGACAGGGGAGGTCGAACAGGGAAGGTGATCCAAGGAACCTATACAAATAATATATGAGTCAATCATCATCATCATCAAATGCAGTCCAAATAAAGTCTGGAAATAGAAGTCCAAAATTCAAGTCTCACCTCAGTTTACCATACCACCTAACCAATTATTTGGCACTTTGATAGCATGTGCATTTGACTGCAGAAATGTTACAAACCGCATGATCCTGGGGTTCTTTATAAATACATAGGTGATGATTTGCATGTGTGAAACAGCTGCCACAAAACAGCTGCCACAGACAAGAGCTTTCATCCCAAGTTCATCAAATGCAACAGTTTTCAAAGGAAACTGTTCACACACTGAAAATCATCAAAGTGTAAATACAGAGATTTACTGAGGCGTTAAGAAGGAAAATGGAAATTAAAAGATTACGAGGAAATAAAAGATCATGTCCAGAGTTGGTTGCATTATAGAAAGTTATATGAGATGTACAAGGAAGACAACAAAAAAGGGTTTAGTTATACAACCTCAAGATTTCAAAAGGAGGTTATAGAAGAAGAAGCAAAGCTGTTGAAGAAAGCCTATAGTATTCTGCTAGAATGGGAAACGAAAGATGAGGAGGTCAAATCAGTTATGATCAAATGGGCACAAGATGTAGGACATAATATACAATTTGAGGACTGGGGAAAGTTGTGGAAGGTAGATTTGAAATTTACAAACTGTTCTCTTTTGAAAGAAAATTATATGAAAATGATATATAGATGGTACATTACACCAGTAAAAATGGCAAAAATGTATAAAGCCAGGTCAAATACATGTTGGAAGTGTCAGGAAAAAGAAGGTACTTTGTATCATATGTGGTGGGAATGTAGAGAAGTAAAAAAAAAAGGGAGATGATATATAATGAATTGAAAAAAATGTTTAAAATGACATTTGTAAAAAAAAAAACTTGAAGCATTTTTGCTAGGGATTTTAGGACAAGACCTGCCAAAGAAAATAAATAACTTATTTATGTATGCTACAACAGCAGCAAGAGTCTTGTTAGCACAAGGATGGAAGAATGAGGAAATCCCACCAAAAGAACAATGGCAAGAAAAACCGATGAGCTATGCGGAGTTGGCAAAGTTGACATATAAATTGCGTGAGAAGGACAATTGTGATTTCAAGGAAGAATGGGAACTATTTACAAGCTGTCTAAAAAGACAACAAAAGGATTTGGACTCCTTGGCAAGTTTTGCATAAACATCCACAAATTTATTAGTAGAACATGATAGATAAGGCAATGATGTGTACAATTTTACAACATGCAGATAAAAATATGTATAAACAAATCAGAGAGAGGAGCTGAGGGAAGTCTCTGGATGGTGGAAGAGGGAGGGAGGGGGGAAATGTAATTGGTTATATTGATTTATAAATTGATTTGTTAAAAGTTATTAATAAAAAAAATTAAAAAGAAAAGAAAAGAAAGTCATCAAGGTGTTATCAAATGATGCATATGCACATTTGAATCGATTCATAGATCGGCTATAGTTAGTGTTAGAGCACCTGCTTTCTATGTACAAGGTCCCAGCTGCAGTCTCTGGCATATCCAGAGAAGTCTGGAAGAAATTCCCTGCCTGAAATTCTGGTGATCTTCTGCCAGCCATTGTATATTATTCTGAGCTACGTGGAACCCATGTGAGGCACCTTCCTAAGTTTCTGTAATACTCAAGATAGATCTCTCAGGTTTCCTGAGGGTGAAATCGGATAATTTTCATGTATGTTATCCTAGGCTCCTTGGAAGAAGACAGGAAAAGAAAGAAGTAAGAGCACCTTTCACACTAATGCCGGCACAGTAAGCCAATTCTGCTGGTTGGTTTAGATTTGCTAAGGAAATTAATAGCAAAATATTTGATGTTGAATATCTTATAATACAGCATGAGGCTGATGCCCAATGCAGAATTTTCTCCATTGCTGCAGGCTTCCCCTGAACTCATTCCCAGCAATGCTTTCTTTCAGTTAAGCGGAAACAGACATTAGTCATTCTTCCCTTCAGGCTGGGGTGGTTTTTAGGGGGTTTTTTGCACAGCAAACTACCAGTCTCTGTGCCTCCTTCTCCATAACCATTCATCAGAGCTCCTTTCAGTCTTCGTTGTGACTCTGCTTAATTCCATATGACAGGGCCGAGGGAAACTCACATAGCCCTGTATTATTTTTTCTGATCGAGTTAGGAAAAATATTGCGGGTTTCTTCAAGGCAATTTATATTCATTGTCTTGGAGGGACTGTAATGATGGGACCATCATGTTTTCCCCTCCAAATAGAATCACCTTTTTATCCCAACTGTGGGACTATAATTGGTGTGAATAAATTCTGCTATCTATAATACATCAACTCAAAATTATTGGCTCTGATTGTCTCATTTCGACCTGTCAGCCATCAAGTCTTCTCTCTCTTCCTCCCTCCCTCCCTCCTTTGTAGAACTGAAATGCTTCACCTGTCTCAGAATTGTTTGCCACATTTTCCAGTGCAGGAGCTTATGCTTGGCCAAGAAATAGCCCCAGAGTAAGGTACCTTTTCCACAACAGGAACATGGTGGGTAGCCTCAAATTGTTGTGACAGAGTAGAGAAGTTGCACAGCAAGGATAAGGGCCACAGCTCATTGGTAGAACATAAGAAGAACTTGTTTGATTGGGCCAACATCCCATCTAGTCTGACATCCTGTTCTCACCATAGCCAATCAGATGCCTGTGGGGAACCAGCAAGCGGGACCAGAGCACAAGAGGAGCCTCCCCATCTGTGGCTTCCAGCAACTGGTGTTCAGAAGCATTATAGCCTCTCGTTGTGAAGATAGGCATCATTGCTAGTAGCCATTGATAGCTGTATCTTCCATTAGTTTTCCCAATCCTCTTTTAAAACCATCCAAGAACATCAAGTTTCTATTCACTTTTATTTATTTGCTAAAACTCTATACAGTGGTACCTCAGGTTACGAACTTAATTCATTCCGGAGGTCCATTCTTAACCCAAACCATTCTTAACCTGAGGCATGCTTTCACTAATGGGGCCTGCCGCTGCGCCGCCAGCACACGATTTCCGTTCTCATCCTGGGGCAAAGTTCTCAACCTGAGGTATTACTTCCAGGTTAGTGGAGTTTGTAACCCAAAGTGTTTGTAACTTGAGGTACCACTGTATTGCCCTTCATCCAAGGTTCACAGGGTGGTTTACAATATAAAAACACAAAAGTACATAACATCAGTGCTTTTTTTCTTAAAAAATACTGCCCCTCAATGAGGCCAAACTTAGATGCACAAAATGTTTAGGGGTATGCGTACCCCCAGAAAAAAGCACTGCATAACATAATAACAAAATAAAACAAAAACAACACCATCACAGTTACAGTTTAACAGCCCATAGATTGTTAAACTAGACTTTCTAACTTATCTTAGTTTACTGTGAACAACCTGTGTAGAAAAGTCTCTGGTCTGTTGGTGTAGGGCTGGAGAAATTACCTGCCTGAAACTTTGGTGAGCCACTGCCAAATCAGTATATAAATTGCTGAGCTAAATGGAGCAATGATCCTAATCAGTTTAAAGCAGCTTCCTCTGTTCTACATGAATGGAGACCAAAGCTTTTGGCAAAAAGCCTTAATTCTCATCTGCTGCTGAAGTCCAGGCATGTATAACACGCTGTTCCTCTGTTGACTCTCACCAGCCTCTTCCTCCCATGCATCTGTTGTCATTCCCCTGTCAAGTGTATATGGTGCGTACAAAGGAGACCTACAGTGTAGAGTGGTTGTATTCAGGGTTCTAGCCAGCCAGGCTGAAACCTAAAAAACTATATTTGTCCCTGGGAAACAGGAACATCTGGTAACCATAGGATAAGACCCTTGTAGAACTCAGCAGGGAGGATGACAGGGACAAAGCTAGAATTAGTTGGCTCTAGTTGCACGTTCTGTTGGTCTCCCTGCCTTCCACTCCACCGGTCCCAATAGATACCAGCAACCACTGGTTTGTGCAGTGGGTAATAATGTGTTGGAGGTTCAATCTCCTTGGTGTTAGAATAGGTGCATTGCAAGTGCACAAGAGTGTTCCTATGTGCAGGTATGTGAAACAGAAAAGCAAGTATGAAAAGCAAGAGAAAGAGCAGGGACTCTGCTCTTTAGCTTATTTGCTTCTGATTCTTTTTCTGCCCTCTCCAGTCACTTGACCCTTTGCAGAATTACTTCCTACTTCTTCTTCTTCTTAACCAGTTTCAGTGCTTCAGATTGAGCATTAGGCTCTTCTATGTAATTATTCTCCCTTGCCTGACAATCTAATTTAGACCAGCGTGATGCAGTAATTCATCAAAGCTCATTCAGGAACAAACACAAAACCACAATTTTTGCACCGGCCCTTATTCCTCTAGACTGTATCCCATTGGAAACCATCAGGAGATAAGAAAAGCAAAGGTTGATAAGACCTTAAAACAGTACAGGTGGCTCCATCTAAAATTCTATGTGTTTAGGGCAAACAGGACTCTGCCCAAACCAACCTCAGTCTGCCCTTAGCTATCCCTCACCGGCCTGTTTTCCTGCTTACAACCAGTGCACTGGCTGTGAGCTTCCTCCTCTTCAGTCTCAGTGTCGCCCTTGTTGGAAAGGTGGGATGGGGGACAAAACTAAAATTAGTTGACCCTGCCTATGATTGGCTGTGGCTCCATCAGTGGCTACTTTCAGTGCCTTCTTCCCCACTTGCCCAATGGCTGCATGCCACCATTGCCATAAAAGGAGGATGTATGTGACTATAGGTCCAGCGTCCTCTGGGGCACATTCATGGTTGCACAATCTCCTGAGGAACCAGAGTACTGGTGGTAAAAAAAAGCATAAGGTGCTGAAAACAGGCTAGAGACTCCCTTGGTGACTTTCAGGTAGCAAGATATCTGCATTTCAAGCCACTCTTTGAATCACTCGCGGATCCCAGTCCCAGACTTGCCAGTTTCTGCTGCCTCCTGTTTATCTGTCTATCTTGAAACCTATCCCTCCCTGCTTCAACCGCAAACTCCGTTCCAGAACCTTGAACGTGCTGTGACCATACACTGATTGGAGTTTGTGTGTGTTTTAAATCAGTTTTGACTGGTTCTATTAGAACACATAACCAAATAGGATTTCCATAATGTGTGTCATTTGCATAATTTATTCTGCTTGTGGTGAATTCGCAGATTTAGTTAGTGGCCTCTAACAGAGTAAAGGTTTTGTTCGTAGGCTTTTCTACAACAGCATCAAGAAATCAAGAAGAATATTAGTAGGAAAGGATGTTCCAGAGTATAATTTCCTCAAAGGACTAGAAATAGAACAGGTCCTTTTTATTTTTACTAATGATCAGGAATTAACTAAGGATAACTGAATCTTTCAGGTTTGGTTTCTCTTCATTTCTCAGTTTTTTCAGTCTTAAGTTTAGTTATCAACATTTCCACATCAGTTTGCAAAAAAAAATATGCTCATGAAAATTCATCAGGTTTTTTTTAGCACACTAATCTCTGAATATACACATTTTTATGCAATTTTGACTAATATGCACATTTTTCAAAAAGAAATTTTCCCTAACAATTTGTGTATGTTATTTTCAATAATGTGTGCTATTAATGAAGACTTTACTATATGTGTTTTGTTGCATATACTCTAACACTTTAGGTTGGAGAACTGCATTGCCAGATTCGTATAAGTGTGATAGAGCCTGATGCATCACTGCAGAAACAGAGTCCCACAGTTGTGGGATCACTACTGAGAAGGCCATCTCCATTGGGTCTGTGAAATGAACTGGTCCCACAGGCAAGGAAACAAACAAAGCATTTGAATGGGAATCTGTTCTCTTCTCATCTCTACATTCACAATCCTTTGCAAACTGTGGGAACTCTGAGCAAATCTCCAACATTTCTCTGATGAAAATAGGGACGTCCCATTCCATAATGATAATTCATACCCCACACATCTTACTGGGTTGCCCCAGACACTCTGGGCAGCCTCCAACATATATAAAAACTTTATTATTATTATTATTATTATTATTATTATTATTATTATTATTATTATTATTTATTATTATTAATTATTATTAATTATTAATTTATATCCAGTGGTTGCCCCAGCCACTCTGGGCTGCTTACAACTTAAAAAACACAACAAAACATCAAACATTAAAAAAGATATCATATACAAGCAACAAACAAACCAATAAATCAATAAAAACCAATAATAGCAATAATAATAATAACAACAACAACAACAACAACAATAATAATAAACAATTTACAGTTATACCCAAATTAAAGTAACCACCAACCCCAACTAAACATTTAATCAACACCAACCTGACAAAAATGAAAGAAAGGAACCAAAATTAGAACTGTTTGAAACATTTTAAAACATTTTAGCCCAGGGGTTGGCAAGGTTTAGCTCACCTGGGCTGGTTCACTCCAGCCGAAATCCCTCCTGCAGCCAATGGGAAGCTGTGCATGCCTCCTCCGCGCTGGAAGGAGCGCGGAAATAGCGTTTGCACATGCATGCATGCACACAAACACACACACACTGGCCCACCATGAACTGGTCCAAGCCACAAAAATTTTGCTGACCCCTGCTATAGGGGATCACCTTCAGACAGCTCCAGGGTTGGAAACTCCATACCCTCCAGCATTTCTCCAATGAAAATAGAGACATCCTAAGGAAAAGCGGCGGGACTCGGGTGGCGCTGTGGGCTAAACCACAGAGCCTAGGACTTACCGATCAGAAGGTCAGCGGTTCAAATCCCCACGACGGGGTGAGCTCCCGTTGCTCGGTCCCAGCTGCTGCCCACTTAGCGGTTCGAAAGCATGTCAAGTGCAAGTAGATAAATAGGTACTACTCTGGCGGCAAGGTAAATGGCGTTTCCGTGCGCTGCTCTGGTTCGCCAGAAGCGGCTTAGTCATGCTGGCTCCCTCGGCCAATAAAGCAAGATAAGTGCCGCAACCCCAGAGTCGGCCACGACTGGACCTAGTGGTCAGGGGTCCCTTTACCCTTTACCTTTAAGGAAAAACGGCACATTCTGGGATCAAATCAGAAACTGGGACGGCTTCTCTAATCAGAGACAACCCTGGAAAATAGGGACACTTGGAGGGTCTGGTAGAGGTCTGCACCATAAGACCTCTATATATGATGACAGTGTTGTCTGTTCAATGTGGGCTCCAAGCTGTCTTTTCCTTAACAGACTTGGGATGTTCAGGTGCCTTGATAAAGTAATGAATGACATTTTTAGGCCTTTTCATATTTCACTGTGGAAGTGCAGAAATTTACACTGGTCATGGAATTCAGTTTTCTTGTGGCTTCCATTTGACAGATCAGCCACTTTATTACTCTTGAGGCTGCAAAAGAATTTGGGCAATGGTTTGTAACATCTCAGGGGTGGGAGCAGAATTCCCATAACAAGGGCTTCGAACCCCATTCAGCTCCTTTCCACTGGAAGGATGGCAGTGGAAGACTGGGTGTGTCAGCAAGAAGGAGTCTCCTTTTCCCTCCCTCTTTCACACACTTGTGTACACACCTGTAGATGTACACAAGGACTTCCCAACAAACAGCATAGTAAAATATAATATTAGTCACTACAGAACGTGTTTCAGAATATTTTAATTTAGCACCCTTTCCCATGCGCAGCGCCCCAAAAGTAATCAGATAAATGAGGCTCTTTAATAGCTGATGATTGGAAGAAAGCTTCCCTGATTAAAGACCAAAGCTGACAGAGTATCAATCACTGCTTCTTTTGATTAGGTACCACACTAATCTCTGTCACCGTATAATGACTATCTTGGCAAACAGAGTCTGATTGCTCCAGGCAACTCATTTGCATTAATCAAATAAAGGAAGAAAGACAGGAATGCACTTGGCTGTACAGGACAAGATGCTAAGTGTCTCATTGCTTAAGAAAAGTGGAAGGGGGGAGGGAGGCAAACAAATTTGGGTTTTATGCCCCCTCATGTATCTGTGGAACTCTTTGCATGGAGGAACAAAAATATGAAGCTACCTTATTTGGAATGACACCATTTGTCTTTCTGGCCCTTGGTTTTTCATTTAGGACTCTGCAGAGCAGAGTGGGGTGTGGCAGCCAGTGGAAGTTCAGAAGCTGCTGGACTACAATTCCCATCAGACTGCTTTGAGCTCAACACTTATTGGCAAACTCTTGTTGGGAAACTGTGTATGTGCAGCTACTCACACAGAGTCAATTAATGTTTGACAGACATTCAGAAGGCAATCTGAAGGCGTAAGTCTGCCTGGTGATAACAGAGGCATGGAGACAGCTCCCTGATTGGTCAAGCTCTCTCAAGGGAGTGATAATTAATGGCCTACTAACTGGAATGTGTTAGTTCAGTATTTCAGAGGTTCAGAGTTCTGTGTTTCAGTGTAGGAGTTGTGAGTCGTGTCAGAGAGAGCTAGCAAAAGATCCGTGTTCTGTTCCTGTAAATAGTCCACTGTATATAATAAACACCTAACCACAAGTTTCTGGTTCCTGCTTCGTCTATCCTGTCTGCAGCCAAGTCGCCAATTGCTTCCGTGGATTCTGCGTTTACTCTGCTAGGTCTGGCTAAGGTCCTGCAACTAGTCAGAAAGTTGCGAAACACCAAATAGGTTTTACCAATAAGTCTGACCATTGGCCATACTGACTGAAGCTGATGGGAGTTGGAGTCCAACAAGCTCTGGAGGTCCACAGGTTCCCTATCCAGAGCCAGATGTTGTGCCAAACCCTGCAACTACCCAATAACCTTTAACTGGAGAGGCTATGGATTCAACTGATGATGTTATACATGCATGTCAACACAAGAGCAGGCCTTTTCTGTGGTGGCTTCTTATTTGTGGAATGCTTTCCCCAGCAAGACCCTCCTGGCACCTTCATTATACATCTCCATTATATATCCTCCAAGGAAGGAGAGTCCACAACCTCCCAAGGGAGACCATTCCACTGTCAAATGAGCTCTTACTATCAGAACATTTTCCTGATGTTTAGCCAGAACCTCCTTTCTTGTACCTTGAAGCTGTTGCTCCAGATGTTGAGGATTCCAACTCCCTTCAGCCCTAGCCAGAATAGTCATTCATGGCCTACTCCCCTCACAGAATCCTAGAATTGCAGAGTTGGAAGGGACCCTGAGGATCTGGTACAATTCTCACAGTGGCTCAATTGTTAAGCCCTCTTCTCAGAGTTTCTCTCAGAATTACAGCTTTGGGGAGGGAACAGCAGTCTCCTACTAACTCTCAGCATTTTCAACAAACCACAGTTCCCAGGATTCTTTGAGGGAAGCCCTCAGGATTCTTTGAGGGAAGCAGCATGGAACTATGCTGCTTTAAATGTATAGTATAGATGGGGGCAGAGAGGAGAGGAGAGGAGAAGGGAAGAGGGGTGCCACCTACTTTTGTCAGAACTCCACCTCCCAGTTTCTAACATGAGCTGCCATCTAGCCACCCTGTGACCACAGAAAACAAGTTGCATTCATCCCAGTCATGGCTGCAAAAAGAAAAGAGGGGGAAAGAAGAACTTAATAATAATGCTACCAGCCAAATGCTAATGAAGTTCTTCAGCTCTGCTATGGCCACCACAACTCACCCCCGGCATCCAATTGACTAAAATCCTTCTCATGTCAAATAATCAATGAGCACAAGGTGCTCTATGGGCTCCCGCTGCCACACAAAGAATAAATTCCTGCTGAATAAGGGGGAATTTGTATAGGCAAGGAAATGCAGCTACTGAATCAGAAATGAAATGAGCAATTAGCATCATTGTGGCCTGATAGCTAAGTGGGCACCGAGGAAGAAGTGGGAGGGTGAAAAGTCAGGAATGGACCAGCAGGTCGTTCGACAGCAATAAGTTCTGGCAATCAACAGGTGATCTGGAGCCTCGCAGAAGCTCTAAGAGGTGCCATGAAGAGAAACACCACTCCAGTTGCCGCCAGAAACTCCTTAATTTGGACAACACCAAAGTGTTCCTAGTGGCATAAGTAACACCGTTGGCTTCCAATGTTCCATTACCAAAAAGTCCAGTTTGAAACATCTCTGTTGCTCCACTGTATTACACACATTTTTCCATGTTCTTGGCACGTAGCTTTCACTCAGCACTGATGGAAAGCAACCTTGCCATGAATGCATTGAGATGGTTTGATTAGGTGTAAGGTATACCCAAAGGTATGACTCAGGTTGGCGAAGAGCCCTCAAACCCCTTGCAGAGCAAGTTAGGTACGCCATGGCTCATGACCAATGTTGGTTGCCAATGAAAAGACTGTGCCAAGGAGCAGATGTCATTGGCAATCAAACTGTTTCAGACACCAGCAGGCCCTCACACCCTGTAGCTTGGGCGAAACAGAAGTGTTTTACTACGTACAGCAAATAGGGTGGCCTTGTGTCCTCTTTTATTGACACCAGTCCTCTATTTGAAGGAGTGTGTGGTCCAAGTTCCATTTAAAGATAAATGACTCTAGGAAGGGAGAGTAGCAGAGGCCTAGAAGATAGGCCCATTTAGAGATCACATCCATGCCACACATTTAAAGCACCCTTATACCACTTTAACAGTTATGGAGAATCCTGGGGACTGTTTTTTGCTGAGAGTATTGACCTATTTTCTCCCTCTCACATAGCACTAGAACTTGTGGAGGTCCACAATGTTTAGTGTTTAAAATGTTTAAAAGTACTTTTTCACACAGCTTGTAGTTAAACTATGGAATTCTCTCCCACAGAAGGTAATGATGTCCACCAACTTGGATGGCTTTAAAAGAGGAGTAGACAAATATTTGGAGGACAAGACTGCACACTGCACAGTGAATCTACAATATATCCTATTGCTTGTTTTACTTGTGTCCAGCTTAGAGATTCAGGAGAAATTCGATTCCCATTTAAAGGTGAACCTGCCCAATTTGCCCTTTCCAAAACAATACACACAATGAAGCAAAGCCAGCCTTTGAAGTTTACACTTCTTCAATTTTTGCAATTCAGTTCTCCAGCCTAGAAATGTGTATAAAAATGCAATTATTATGCAACATTGCATACAGAAATGTGTATGTCAAGAGAAATTTGCACAAAGATGCTGATGAATTTTCAAGAGGACTTACAAAGAAAAGAAAAAAACCAGGAAAAAGGGAAAACTAAGAGAAAGAAAAATGGACTAAATTGCTCATCCCTGCCCCAGCTGTAACATGCTTGGAATTTGTCTTAGAGTTAGGGCTGAATTCAGATTGTTTGGATCAGCCCAAAGTGACTCATTGTAGCAGGAACCTTCAAATCCAACTGAATACTGTCCCATCCATTCTTTCCTCCTTCCTTAATACCCTCCTTCCTTTTCTTAATAAGAGGATTTACGTTCTTGTCTGCAGCTGTGCTGCTTTGTTCCTGGAAAAAGCCACTGGGTGGATTAGACATCCCCCAAAATGCAGAAAGATTCTGAATCACCCTTGTGACCTCAAGTGAGCAGGCCAGCCCACTCAGTAGCAACCAAGGTTATTAAAATAACAGCATTGCCATCGTACCGATGTTTGAACTGCCCAGCCAGACCACCAGAGTAAATTATTCAGAATGCAAAAAGGAGAATTCTAAATGCATTCTATTATTTTAAAACCTTCAATATCATAAAGGAATTAAGGTGCTTTTAATTTCACCCATGCTTCAGAAAACAAGGAATGTAAGTTAAGACACCTCCACATCATAAAGACTTTTGACAGGTTCACATATAACACTACTTACAAATTAGACTCCTTGCACTCACATTTTGCAGTTCATCATTTAGTGGGGAGGGGAGGACATATTGGAGGCAAAAACACAACAGATGCGGCAGTGCCAAACACTTGCTGCATACACGCCTAATGGATTTTTGCCTAGCACATCCATAAACTGCACAGTGCTCCCTATCATACCATGTAAATGCCTAGGCTGAAATTAAACAGGTGCATCTAGGAAGGAGAGAAAAAAATAAATCCAGCTCCCAACTTTTCATCACATAACAACATAACAGCATAATGAAGCAACACAACTCAGGATGGAACTGCACAGAGGGAGGGAGGCTTTATTCATTCAGTGGCCTCCACCCTGTTTATGTCCTCTTGTCTTTCTTTTTGCTTCCTCCCACAAAAAGAGTGATTTCTGTTCAGTTTTATTGGGAAAAGTAAAGGACTGCATTTGTGTGTGCTGGATGGCCTGGCTCTTATTGGTGGTGTTCCTGTAGGGCACATGCAGTATGCATCTCTGTTGAGTGAGCACATCCAAGGCCATCTTGGAAATGAACCCCACCAGACTATTCTCACTGCCCCCCGCAAAGTCAGGAAATGACTCAGTTAATTTCCATGCCAATTAGAATCACAAGCATCTCAGGGAGGACAAGAGAGATGTTTCTCCACCCCAGGAAAACCGTGGTGGAAAAGGCCACCATTTTATGCACAGCCTGTGGGATGAGAGGGTCGGCATTTGCACCTCGATCCAGTTTCCCCATGGGCAGCACTTCAAAGGAAGGGTGAGCCAGAAATTCTTCTGTGGCTCAGATTGTGAACCTTTGGTTACAATCAAGCCCATCAGGGCCTGAGCCTAGCAAAGTTCTCCAGAAACACGAGTGCAAAGTAGAGTGAAATGTACTCTTTGTCCATGAGCTTGGGCCCTTGCAATCACCTCTCCCTCTCTTTCTGTCTATCTATCTCTCTCTCTCCCCCCTCCCCATCTCTCACACAGAAATGGTGGACATTTTGCTAAGCTAATAAAGGATGGTTTGATCACATTCTGGCTCTTTAAAAAAGTCATAGTCAGTTATATTTTATGTTAAGTCCCTTATCTCTCTCATATATATATTCATATTCTAAAATTCTGAGTAGCCAGAGGAACACTAATCAGATAATACTTTTAAAAACACACAGAGAAAGTGAGACAACTCAGCGCTGCGCACCTTGCCAACTGAACTCATGCATAAATCAACTCATTCAAAATAATTTGTTAGATATGTGCAGCATGACCAATGTATATTCATGTGTGCCTGGAGCACACGTTGTATATGACTAAACGGTTAAAAAAAGAGAAGAGGATGAATTTATGCGGATGCCTTCTGAACTCCAGCTTGGGTTTCAGGGGATCTGCATTTATGAGAGCTAAATTCCACTGTGAACCTTGGAAGAATATATTTCAGGGCATAGAAATAATTGGTTATTTTCGATCTAGCTTCAAAAGAGTCTCCCATCACACTGCTCTGCAAAGGAAAAGAAATGCAGGAAGCCCAGAATCATTTTCTTGGCTGGTGTTATGGACAGGAGAAATGAACTAGGATTTCTACCATTGTAATGACAATGATTGCAAGAGCTGGTGCAAGAAAGATGCCTACTGAATAAAACTCCAAAAGGTGGCTGTCAATATGGGGAGAGGGAGAGAGAGAGGCATGCTTCTCAAGAAAGCAGCTAGTGCAGTCTCCAAATTCCTCCCTATTAGGGTAATTGCAGGTATTCTCAAGGTTGTCTGAAGGTACCTACTAATGCTGGCAGCCCTGTCTCTAAGATTTGGGGGGCCTTGGGCACAGCAGGAAGAGGTGGGTAATGTAAACTCAGAATTCTCTTAGGCTGCATCTGGTCTTCTTGGATAATCTGTGCCAAGTGGAAATTGTAGGACTGTGAGAGCAATAGACTCTCTGCTGATCTTGGGGGCCTGGCAAATGTCCACCCAACCATTTCCATCCTTTGGAGTCAGCCTTGGTTCCCATTACCCCCAGTGCACAATCTCCATCTTCCCCAGTCCATAGGCTATCACCCTAGGCTATCTGACTCATGTCTATGCCATTCTTGCTGACTTTTGCAATCACCATGTCAGTTCCATTAAAGCAAACACAATGGTAGTTCAGTTGCTAAGACAGTTGCTTCGCTGTGAAGTGCCACATTTGTGGCATACCAGATTCCTAATTTCAGAACCCAGGACAAATGCTCAGCTTTTCCAATGGAAGGTTCAGCCACAGCTAGATGAGACCCTAACTCAAAGAAAATGACTATATTTTGGGAGACACAGGAAATTATAGGAGACATTTTGCAAACATAGAACAGGATCAAGCCTCTCTCATTCACAGGACTGCACTATACCAAAAATCTAAGGCCAGGGTAGAAAACATGATGCCCTCCAGATCTGTTGGACTTCAGCCCAAGTTTGCTTGGCCAATGGTCAGGGATGGTGAGAATTTCAGTCCAGCAACACCGAGGGGAGGGGGATGACCACATTGGCTACCCTTAATCTAACATACTGAAATTCAGGCCTGGTAGTCTCACTTTTTAGTCGAGTGTGTGTGTCCCCAACCTCTATTTATTAGCACAGTGAAGCTCTGGACCCTCCCTGAATGCCTGTGGTCATTCTTGATTTGGATGTTTTTGCCCATTTCAAAGACACAAACTTCCTCAGTTAGAAAAATGCCACTAATTAGCTGCAGTTGAGTTAATGCGTGTATTCCTCTAGCTGTTAGCAGATTTACATGGGTGCCACTGTCAAAAAACTGGAAAGAAGCCAGACAGGAGCTCATTATTCCACCAGAAATCCTTGGCCGCTAATGAGTGCTTGATAAAGGTTAGATAGTTCCCTGCCGACATTTGGCTATTAAATTCCATTTATACTGTAGCCCTATAAACACTATAAATTCTCTTTCATTAGTGCACTGTTCGTGAAGCTCTTTGAAAACAGAAGTTACATGGAGGGTGTCTGCACAAAACAGAATTCAAATTAGGGCAGAAGGAGCTCAAAGAGGAATAATTTCTCAGTGGGCGGGAACACCAAAATAATTTCTTGGAAACTGTGTGGCTGCAGAGTTGCCAAGTGAGTACGTAGGGTGTATGACAGAGTAAGGGAATTTTCCTTTTCTTATCCTTTTCTTGCAGGGTGGAACTGCGGCAAAGGCACTGTTATGATTTATCAGTTGTTGAGATTGCAGGCAACCATATCCTGGAGAAATGTCAAAATATCCATTGAGCAAGAAGTGGGGGTTGGCTTGTGTGTCAGAGAGTCATGATTGCAATAGGTGTCGGAACAAGAGGTAGTCTCTTGACAGGGACAGGAAACCTCAGGACCAGAGACCAGGTGTGGCCCTCCAAAGCTCTCTGTCTGTCTGTTGAGCTACTCCCCAGCCATGCCCCCCTCTCCCCAGGCCACATCCCTCACCAGTTTTGCTTGACATCCTCCTTGAGGGTTTTTGCCTGGCTGGAATATGCCCTTGATCTTCAAGAATGATTCTTTCAGCATTGTAGCCAGACACTGGAGAGACCTGTCATGAGTGAACATTGACCGCTGGTACCAAATCTTATGGGAAACAGCCTTACTAGAAAAGCTAACCGGTAGACTGAAACTGACACGGGGTCAAATAAAAGAGGATGTCTTCATCCCGGTATAGCTCCCCTTTATTACATACACAGCCCAACAAGACAACAACATGAAACCACCAACAGCATACAAATCAATATGGCAAAGGTAAAGGTAAATGGACCCCTGACCATTAGGTCCAGTTGTGACCGACTCTGTGCTCATCTCACGTTACTGGCCGAGGGAGCCGGCGTACAGCTTCCGAGTCATGTGACCAGCATGACTAAGCCGCTTCTGACGAACCAGAGCAGCGCACAGAAACGCCATTTACCTTCCCGCCGGAGTGGTACCTATTTATCTACTTGCACTTTGATATGCTTTCAAACTGCTAGGTTGGCAGGAGCAGGGACCGAGCAACGGGAGCTCACCCCGTCGCGGGGTTTCGAACTGCCAACCTTCTGATCGGCAAGTCCTAGGCTCTGTGGTTTAACCCACAGTGCCACCCGCGCCCTGTTGCGTTTGCAAAGTAAAGGAAGGACTGGACCCTGATTAAAAACAAGACACGAGGCTTTGACCAGCAAGGCTCTCAGAGAAAAGTGCGTCAACCAAGCCCCTCACCAGGCCATTTTATTAGCAAAATAATCTTTTAAACAGTGCTCGTAAGAACCAATCATATTTCCTCTGAGCATTTCATCAAACCCCACATGGGGAAAAAGTAACACTACAACACTAATTAGCATGCATACATTTTGGGGTAAATAAATTGAGAACTACAAAGGGGTGGTAAATAAGTTGAGAACTACAAAGGGGCGCATCTGGCAACCCCAGAGGTGAGAAATAAACATGATAAGAAGGATGGCCAGAAAGACCAGATCACTACCACCTTCATGTGAGATCTGTTTCCTGGCTCCAAGATTAACATCTTAAGATTATATATAAGAAAACTACATCAAAGAACTCGCCACTATCTTTATGGCCCGGGATGCCTGCCTGGCTAAGCAAGAAGCAACTTATGAAGCAAGAGAGATGAACAGTAGAGAAATGGCCAGAGATGCAGAGGTGTAGATTGATCAAGAATCATATCAAAATAGTTTAAACCCAGTCAACCCAATGCTTTCATTGCTGACACAGATGGCCTACTCTATATTTGTTATAATTCCTCATAGCAATCCCACCTGATCACTACATCTTTGGATATTTGCACTCCTACAGCGCCCCACCACTTTTCCTTAGGATGTCTCTATTTTCATTGGAGAAATGCTGGAGGATATGGAGTTATCCACCCCTGGAGCTGTCTGAAGGTGATCCTCTATAGCAGGGGTCAGCAAACTTTTTGTGGCTTAGGCCAGTTCATGGTGAGTCTGTAACCTGAAGCGTCTGTAACCCGAGGTACCACTGTATATATAATGCTCCTTCCTTGCCTGGATGGGGAATAGAAAGGGGCTGTGTAAGCATGGGCAGAAACTAGCCTACAATACAAAGGTAAAATTAACCTTCATTGCCTTGCCCAGTTTTGTCTCTGGCTCCACTTGCCGCTCGCACAGGACCCCCAGAAAATTGCCAAGGAGGGAATGAGGTCCTTGGGCTAAAGATGGTTCCCCATTTCTGATTTATTGGGTTCCGAGTGTTGGTAACAAATGCACTAATTTAACAGAGTTGCATGCAGCCTCCCAGTAGCCTCCCTTTAATAAAAACCCAAAACTAGGCTTCTGAGAGTCTAAGGAAAGACAGGGGGGCCCAAGGCAAGGGAGGGGTGTGTGGAATCTGGAAGGCATGCTATGAAGTCCACCTGGCGCCAACATTAATATCCTTTTGGCACCAGGTTAAAACTATCCTCTTCTCCCAGGCATTTGACAGCATGTGATATGCTGGTTGATATATCTTAATTATTGCAGATATGAGCTGCTGATAATATTCTTTACTGTTATAATGATGTTTCATATTTTAAAATTTTGCATGCTTTTGAAACGTTGTGAATTGCCTACAGAACATTACCTTTACCTATCAAGCAACTAACAACAGAAATATTTATAAGTTGCTGTTATTTAAACATGCAGTACAATGTAAACACATTTTACCGGAGTGCAACATCTTGTTTGATTAGAGCACACTCAGGCATTTGGATCCGGAGCAGAGTGTTGTCATACTTGCTTTTGTGGCCTCAAATTAATTTGTCTACATTAAGGCAGCTCTGTATCTGCACTGATGGCGTTAAAGAGCAATTTCCCAGGAAAGGTTGCAATGCCATGATGAAATAGATTTGGAGCCTGCCTTTCAACTCCATTCTTTCTCCATCAGGAAAACGAACCTATTTCTCGAGTAAATCCTATGATCATTAATCAACTGCTGCCATCACCTGGTTAGCAAATAAAAATGAAATTTTGCAGGGCATCTCCTCTGTACACTTGGGCATCCAAAAAGGGGCAGGGGTTTAAAAGGTTTCTTTTTGGCAGTATCTATTATGTTTGGCAGTGCCTATTATGTTGATAGAACATTTGGCAAGACGTGTTGAATATAAAATTGATGAATGAATGGACCAAGCCAGGAGGACTATCACTGAATGATGGTACCAAGTCAGGGCTGTGTTGACCATTTAAGAGCTATTCTTTGCTGAATGATTGTACTAAGTCAAAGCTATTTTTTGGTTTAAGCAACCAGAAAATAATCCATTGGAAATAAATATGCTTTTTTCTCTCTCTCATTTTTCTGAAAAGAGCAACTGAGTCCTTGGACTCAACTTTACTGCAAAGGGTGTTTCATAAAGCAACGTCTATGCAGTGGTGACATCTGCCAGATCTGCAGAGTCCACCGCATTCTTTGTATTGATTCTGGTAATAATCTCCCCTTCCTATCCTGGAAGCATTAAGCAGCAATTTGTGGTGCTATTGCAAAGGGACTTTATGCACCTCTCCATTTTCATAAGATGTGTGAGAAAAACCTCCAAACCATAATTGAACAATCAAATAACATCCTCTGACTAATTGCCAGGGAGGTTCATGTTACTAGGTAGACACAATATCCTACTGAGGGAGCACATTCTCTTGCAGGAAGCTGCCTTCTCAGCTGAGCTTTGCACAAGGTGCATGGAGGTTGGGCTTCTCATCACTGGGAAGGAAATATTTGGAGCTTCGGAGGGGCAAGGAAGGGCAAAAGAACACCTTAGTGACTAATGTCCAGCAATCAGGGCAAAAGGAGGCAAGCATTTTGAGCTGACTTGGATATGCTGCTCAGGCAAAAATAACTTACCAGGCAAAAGAGGGATAGGACGAGTACAACAGAGGTGTACATGAACCTCATATTTTATATAGTGGCTGTTGGGCTGGGCTGTGATCCTCTGTAGCTATGGACTGTTTGTGCTTCAGGAGGGAGTTAAGAAGAGGAAGACTGGTAACTGTAGGTCATTAAGGATGCTGAGAATTGTACCTCTTTGAGGGGGTAAAGTACAGTTTCTGGGATTCTTGAGGAAATCATGTGCTTTAGGTGTATGGTGTGGGGGTATTCTGACTCTAACCCAGGAGCCAAAGTGGTGCCCATAGTTTGCACCCAGCTTATGCACCGGTCTTATTCAGTACCCTTGGCTTCTATACACGCCTAAAAAAATGGGTGCACAAATAGTGAATTCAAAGGGCCTGTATCTTTGATGGGTGATACATTCACCATGTTCACCGTCTTCTTCACTGTCACAGAAAAAAATGATTCTGTCCATGGTGTCTTCTGATAAATGATACATGTTGATCAATGCTTGATTCATGCACATGGCTGCACTACATTTCCTTGCTCATGAAATTAACTGATTGTCATCTCCAAAATATCCAGTGAGCTGTCTTTTTAGCTTTGCCGGCAATGACTCAAGTGGCATCATAAAGTAAATGTACTTGTCCATTGAGCTACACAGCCAGCTGATATTCTGGGCGCAGTTATCAGAGTATAGAGAAAGATCTCTTCCCTCTACAGCAGGGGTGCAGGCCCTTTGACCCTCAAGGATCCATTGGCTGCAGATCCCATCATCCCTGACAACTTGCAACATTAGCTGAGGGGAGCTGGAGTCCAGTGACATCTAGGGGACCTTAGGCTGAAACTGAAAATATATCAACACATGCTGCATGATACAATTAAATGTTTATAACTGACTAATTGCTTATTTGAAGCTACTCAAGCTGTGTACACACCACACATTTAAAGCACATCCTCTCCTGCCCCAAAGAATCCTGGGAACTGTAGTTTAGCCCTCAGGAGTTGATAAATTCCTAGCACTCTTAACAAACTACAGTTCCCAGAATTCTTGGGGAGAGCACTTTAAATGTGCTTTCAGTGTATGGTGCACACACTCGGCTAAAGTTTGGCCTTTTTAAGACAGTTCTTTTCTAAACCTTGTATTGGAAGTTTAAGTTGCAGAGGGCAATTGTGATTTGGCAAGCAAGTGAAATGACATTACATAATGAAGACATTACATAATGCAGCCCCTGATCAGATCATACAGCGGTCAAGGTACAGTGGTGTAGGAAGAAGAGAAGAAGAGAAGAAGAGTTTGGATTTGATATCCCGCCTTTCACTCCCCTTCAGGAGTCTCAAAGCGGCTAACATTCTCCTTTCCCTTCCTCCCCCACAACAAACACTCTGTGAGGTGAGTGGGGCTGAGAGACTTCAAAGAAGTGTGACTGGCCCAAGGTCACCCAGCAGCTGCATGTGGAGGAGCGGAGATGCGAACCCGGTTCCCCAGATTACGAGACTACCGCTCTTAACCACTACACCACACTGGCTCTCCTTTCCTGCACTGTACCTCTTCAAGCTGGAACAAAGACCCTTTGGTACGGAGGCAGCCAGAGCTAGGGACAATCCTTAAGAGGCACGGAACAGGTCAAATAATATTTTGAGAGATGCCCAGGTGGTGCCTTTTATGTGCAAATGGCATGCTGAATTATCCAGACTTACACATGCAAGCGATACAAGGACTACATTTTTCCACGTGCTTCTCGCTACCAAACAGAATAGCAATGTCAATGCAGATGTTACCTTATTCTCTAGGCATAATGGAGAGCAGGAAATCAGAATCTGTCACTGTAAGCATTTCAGGTTTAAATAGGGATGGCTGAGGCTCAAATTCTGCTCAGTCACAGAGTTCAGTATAAGCCTGTCAAAATCAACGTTGCAAAAATTTTGTTAGGGTAAATGAGATATGACATTTAAGGCACTTAGTGAGGTAGTCGTGGCTCCTGTTTTATAGCTTGCTCCTGTATCTCATCTTTCTTTCTTTCTCTCGCTCTGGAATTGAACTGCAGTCCAGGCGGCTCTTAGGCTCCCTCCCTGCACAGGGTTGCCGATCACTTTCTCTATAACGTTCCGAGTTCATGCAAAGAAACCGCAAATATTGTAAGTTCCCTGTGCCAAAGCTGAAGCAATTAGTTTCTCAGATGTGACAGGCATATTATCAGGGCCATATGGCACTGAACGTACTTGATACATTCACTAATCAGAAGCAGCGTCTTCTCTCTAGAAATATGTTTGATGTTAATCAGCAGCTGAGAACCACTTGGGCCTGGGTAACCCCATAGGCTTCAGCGAGATCACCACGCATTCAAAGCACATGGCTTCTCCCCAAGGAAGCCTGGGAACTGTAGTTTGTCAAGGATGCTGGGAATTGCAGCTCTGCAGTGGGTGAATTACAATACCCAGGATTCCGGGGGGGGGGGGGGCAAGTCATGTGCTTTATATGCGCCCTAAATGTATGGTGTTGATGTACAGTGGTACCTTGGGTTACAGACGCTTCAGGTTACAGACGCTTCAGGTTACAGACTCCGCTAACCCAGAAATAGTACCTCGGGTTAAGAACTTTGCTTCAGGATGAGAACAGAAATCGTGCGGTGGCAGAGGGAGGCCCCATTAGCTAAAGTGGTACCTCAGGTTAAGAACAGTTTCAGGTTAAGCACAGACCTCCAGAACGAATTAAGTTCTTAACCCAAGGTACCACTGTTTTAGTAGTGAGCAGTGAGGTGGCACTGGTTGGGCACAGTTGCTCTCCTGGCTTCCCAAGACAGGGGGCCACTGGTACATAGCAAGAGAGGGGGGGGGGCCAAGGCATGGGAAGCTTGACATGGTTCAGTGTGTGACAACCCAATGTTCCCACCATCAAACACCACACCAAGCTCCCCACACCTGCCCCCTCTCTTCCCTTCTGACCTCCAAGAGAGTTAGGAGGGATGTGGCAAGAGAAAGAGACAATATTTTTAAAAACCAGCCAGAGAATTCAGAGAATAAAAGGGTCAGTTGCGGAAGAAATACTGCAGTTTGGGGCATGTGCCATGTGCCTTGTGAGCAAGCAGGAAATACCGTAGCAGCAATATCAGGAAGAAGAAGAAGAAGAAGAAGAAGAAGAAGAAGAAGAAGAAGAAGAAGAAGAAGAAGAAGAAGAAGAAGAAGAAACTTTCTCCCAAGTTTCCCACCTTTCTCACTTTATCAATAGGTTCTTCCCAGTTCAACTGAGTTAAGTCCAGGATATCAGGTCCTCGTGTTCCTTCCTCCCTGTTGATGAAGTTGCCAGCAAGGAAAGGTCAATAATTAGCTGGATGTTCCATTCTTAGCAGATCTAGATTTCCAGTAGATATCCGGATACCTGAAATTCCCCATTAACTATTAGGACTCACTACTATGAAAGATTTGTAATGTGTTTCCAGAAAGCATTATCCAGTAGAGAATGGTGAAAGCAAGGTTATTTATACCTTTGCATTTATTTATTTATTGCTTTTTGTTTTGTTTATTTACAATAATTGGATTTAAAACTATCCATAGTGGCAATTTTTGACGTTCATTTCCAGAGCCCTGCCCGCACTGTGTTTCCCTACAGATTCTACATAAAGTTATAAACAAAGAGGAATGTTGACATTCACAGAGTGTAGTTAAGGGACGGGTACCTTGTACTCCAGGCAAAAAACAAAAATGGGAAAACAACGATAACAAAGCAATTACTGATCTCCTAGGGCAAGGTGAGGCAGAAAAAAACAGGGGGGATATCTATTCTGCTGGAGGACTAGAGCATTGATCATAGGAAACTGCAATCTCCTCATGTTGACTGGGACGAGAATTATAGACGGGCTTATATAGCAAAGGCTATATTTATCGGCAACTTCTTTCAACAGCCTGTGGCAGAGGAACAAGGGGTGTGTTTTTTTAAAGGATCTAATATAGACAATGAACATGTCTGCAGACTTCATCAGCTGACCTTGGAGCATGAGGGACAAAGCATACAGTTGCCAGAGCACAGGGCTTCTGGAATTGTAGAATTGCAGAGCTGGAAGACACTCTGTCTTCTAGCCCAACCTCTTGCAATGCAGGAATCTCAACTAAGCATCAGAGGCAGATTTCGGGGAGCACAACCAGCTCAGTCACATGGGGCACAGAGCCGGGGGGGGGACAACAACTATGATGTAGAATGGAAGGTAAGAGGCGGGGGTGCCAGATTTTGGCATCTCGCCGGGCACTGCTGAAGTTTGAGACCCCAAGGTTCACCACAGGCATCCATGACAGATGACCCCCCAATCTCTGCTTTGTTGTTGTTTAGTCGTTTAGTCGTGTCCGACTCTTTGTGACCCCATGGACCAGAGCACCCCAGGCCGTCCTGTCTTCAACTGCCTCCCGCAGTTTGGTCAAACTCATGTTGGTAGCTTCGAGAACACTGTCTAACCATCTCGTCCTCTGTTGTCCCCTTCTCCTTGCGCCCTCCATCTTTCCCAACATCAGGGTCTTTTCCAGGGAGTCTTCTCTTCTCATGAGGTGACCAAAGTATTGGAGCCTCAGCTTCACGATCTGTCCTTCTAGTGAGCACTCAGGGCTGATTTCCTTAAGAATGGAGAGGTTTGATCTTCTTGCAGTCCATGGGACTCTTAAGAGTTTCCTCCAGCATCATAATTCAAAAGCATTAATTATTCGGCGATCAGCCTTCTTGATGGTCCCGCTCTCACTTCCATGCATCACTACTGGGAAAACCATAGCTTTAACTTACATGAACCTTTGTTGGCAAGGTGATGTCTCTACTTAGAAACCTCTAATGAAGGCGAGCCCACCACTTTCTGAAGGAGGCCATCTCACTGTCAAAGGAAGAAAACAGATCAGGGTCTATGGTAAATTGCAGGCTGCTTAGCTAAACATCTGTCCCAGATGATCCTCCAAGGTTAAGTGCATGGCACTCTGCACATGTTCAGTCACTCTGTTTTTAATTATTACTGGGTATTCCAAAACAGGTTCAGGAATGAAGTCACTTTTTAAAAATCACATAAAAAACTTTTATACAGTCCCCCACCCCACCCCGCGCCAGCTAACATAATGCTCAGAAGATTGCAAAGTACACAAACCTTGGTTCAAATTAAGACTTGCTTGAAGGAACAGTTGATTTAACTCTGAGAGACAAACTCCTTTTGAAATGATTCTTTAAATCGTAAGGCTTTACATTATAAGCCTGTGGGCAGGGCCTGTTTTATTTTTAATTTTTGTACAGCAGCTAGCAATTTAAGGTGCAATATTATTGCTATTATTCCTTCCAGCCTTGAAAGGGAGAAATTAATGCAGTTTTTATGAGCAGAGTGCCACAGCAAAAGAATGGAAATACAATCCTCAAATACAATCCTCAGTCAAATTTTGAAACCACAATTTCAGCTCTTTAGTATTTCATCTCCACCTACTGCTTCTGTGAACTCTTGTGCCCTTCAAAAATAGAGACAAATAAAATTTTCCCGGAATCAACAAGGATAAAGAACACTTTAAAGGTGAGAAAATAAACTGAGGAGAAAAATTACTATATTCGTGTCAACAAAATTAAATTGCCGCAACTTGACAACAAAAGCCTGCTGGGAATCAATAACTAAGAAAGGAGCAGTATTAAGTGTATACACAGCAAATGGAAAAGATGTTTTGAAAGAAAGTCCTTTGAAAAGAGGCACACTTTAATGGAATGGAAATTTTAAAAGAATGAAAACCAGTATTACACACATTCATTCACTGGGACACTGGGCAGGCAAATATCCATGCAGACCTTTCTTCTCCATATTCTGATATAATGAGATTATAATCTCCCTGGATTATAATTTAGATTTTATGTTCTTCATTTATTCCCCCCCCCCCCGCCCCCCGGTTTCCCTGCTGCCCTCCACACACCCACACACTCTGTCCCTGGTTTTCCTTCTCCATTTCATCCTCCTTGCTTCATCACAGCATCTCACTTTCCCTCCCTTTCAGCAGCGTTATCAAACCACTAACTCCCGGAGTGCCGCTCAAGTACTGCACTGTGTGTGCCGCTGCCTCCTGACATTCAGGATCCCAGCTTTGTAAGACAGCGACTTCAGCTTCCACCTAGGAAGCCATGACGCAGAGGCCAAAGAGAGGTCAGGTGGTGGATCTGGAAAAGGAGGCTTGTTTCAGGGAAGGGTGAGATGAGCTCTCTCCCACCACCAAGTGTTCTCTCCTATCCATCCAAAGATGCATTTCAGCCAATCAAAAACACTTAAGGATGGTGCAAAGCAAGAATGAAGACAAGGTGTCCCGAGTCCCAACAGAGAGGGCTGGAAGGCTGCATTTGATTCCTGAGCCTGATACTCCCTATCTGTACTCTAAACCCAGTGCCCTTAACAAAGGACAATTCCTGGGGGGGCGCCATTTCCTGGTTGACTTCAGGCAGCAAAATGCCTAAGGCTGGCCCAGCCCACATGCATCTCAAGACTTCTCCATATGATGGTCTCTGCAGGTGACTATTTGTGTCCATGGTAATCTTGGTCATGCTGGCCACATGACCTGGAAGCTGTCTGCGGACAAACGCCGGCTCCCTCGGCCTATAGAGCGAGATGAGCACACAACCCCAGAGTTGTTCGCAACTGGACCTAATGGTCAGGGGTACCTTTAATCTTGGGTAGAAGACAGCCTGTTGTTGTTGTTTTTAGCCAGGTAAATCCATGGATGAGGTGGAGGTTATCAGCAGAGTTCAGTCTAGTTTGGACCGCTATCTAGTCTTTGTAGCCCTAGATGGCTTGATTTCTGTGTGCACAAAATGCATCCTTAGATCACCAGCATTATTTAATGTGGCATTGTCTAAGTAATCCTCAAAACAACCATGGAAAATAGCCCTGTATAGTGCTTGACTGTGGCTGGAGTGAGGAGCAGGATGCTGAACTAAACGGACCTTTGATCCGAACAAGGAGGGTCCTCCTTGTGCTCCCATTTCTTTTAGCCCTGTCTTTTAGCCACTACAGTATTCTGTACAGTCATACCTCGGGTTGAAGTAGCTTCGGGATAAGTATTTTCGGGTTGCAAGCTGCGGTGACCCGGAAGTAACGGAGCGCGTTACTTCCGGGTTTTGACACTCGTGCATGCACAGATGCTCAAAAAGGTGTCATGCGCGAAAGCGGCAACCTGCGCACGTGCTGACGTGGGTTGCATTCGCTTCATGATGCGAACAGGCCTCTGGAATGGATCCTGTTTACATCCAGAGGTACCACTGTACTACACTGTGGTGTTCTCTAGTTGCGATTGTAAGCCTGGAAGGAGAGAGGACTCTTCAGTCTCCTAATCATTGTGCAAGGACCCTTCATATTATTAGTGTCATTGCTTCTAAGGGGGTGTCGTGTGATGAGAGAAGCTGTAGCTGGTGCAGTTTCCCCCTTGTACATTTTGAAAGTACTGGAACCCTCTTATGCTCTGGGCCTGTCAGTTCTACTCTCTGATTTGTAAAGCAATTCTTACAGAAATAGCCAGAAGAACAAAATTATTCCTCATCTCCCCATATTCCTTTAACTGGGTGAAAAAAAAGCTGGATTTTGTCCATGTGGCTGCAGAGTGCCAAATTCCAGGGGCTGTGCGCTAGTTTGGCAACTTTGACATACACAGATGGTTAGCACCATCTTCTGGCCATTCTGGGAGAAAAATGTTATCACATCCTCTCCAAATCTTTAACAAATACCTTGCCAGAAAAGCGGTGAAAAGTCCCTTTGCCTGAGTGTCTACCCTGGCTGGTGCGCTATATTTGTTATTAATTTAGTTAAAATATGTGCATGCCTCCCAGGGTGCTTAAAAAAACACATGATTCTAAGTCATAGGCCCACTGAATGTGGGCTTTTCATTTATCATTTATACGCGGGGAGACTCAGTTATGGAATGTTTGGAAATGGCTACTCCAACCATGAGGAGAATTTTTCAAAAATCCGGAATTTTGGCATATGTCGTAACTGTGCCTTTTATATACTCAATGTGTGCATTTTTCAAAGACGCTTGATTCCACCCTGCAACCTTTGGCCAATTTGAGATATTTAGCTTCAGAGTTTCTGTACCTCTGCAGGCTGAAAATAATCACACAGATATTGACTGCTGTGGGCGGGGAGGGGGTTGAGAAAGATAACCAAGGAGTGAGAAAGATAACCAAGGAAAGATGGTGAACTATTGTAGTGCTTAACTTTGCATGGAACATGTCAAATTCCACCCGCCCTGCTCAGCAGTAGTGCTGAAATAATAATAATAATAATAATAATAATAATAATAATAATAATACATTTTTATTTATACCCCGCCCTTCCCGGTTCAGGAAACTGGGCTCAGAGCGGCTAACAACAAATTTAAAACATTTTTAAAAATTATAAAATTTAAATTTAAATTGAAAGTGGCCAGTTATGTACTGTCAAAAGAGAATGTGGAGAATGTTATCACCAAAACAGGACGAAAAATGACATGGGATTTGTATATAATAAGCATAGGCTAAGGTATATGTATAGATGCAACTGGAGAAAAAAATTGCTGCACAATAATTACTGCAAAATTGCATGCAGTATTTATACTGCATGTTGCAATGTAAATAGAAATCTAATACATCTCATGCAGACTATTCCTATAATTAAGGGGAGCCGAATCTTTAAAGAGTGGCAAAGAGTGCTCTCAAGATACATCTGGCAGGGGAAAAAACCTAGGATTCAGCTCAAATTATTAACGGATATAAAAGAAAGGGGGGTTTTGCGCTGCCGGATGTGAAACTATATTATGAGGCAGTTTGCCTCTGTTGGATAAGAGATTGGGTAAAGTTAGTGAATAGGGAGCTTCTCGATTTGGAGGGCTTCAATAATAGATTCGGCTGGCACGCCTATTTATGGCAGAACAAAAGAAAAGTACATAAGGGATTTGAAAATCATATTTTTAGAGGGCCATTAATTGAAATATGGGAAAAATATAAAAATTTGTTGGAACCGAAAACACCACACTGGCTTTCACCCCCGGAAGTAATGATTGTAAAGACTATTAATATGAGAAGTAATTGGGCAACATACAGTCAGTTATTAACTAAAGAAGATGGGAAATGGAAGGTTAGACCATACGAACAAGTGAAGGACCATGTTTATGATTGGCTACACCATCTTCAGGTGAGTCAGATGTTCAGAAAAGATATTAAAGAAAGAGGCTATGCAGAGAAAGAGTCCAAATATCAGACGGAGATTATAAATAATGAAGAGAAAATTATATCTAAAATGTATAGAATACTGTTAGATTGGAACTTGGGAGACGAGGAAGTCAAATCCGTGATGATCCGCTGGGCAAAGGATGTAGGACATAGTATACTATTTGAGGACTGGGAAAAACTTTGGAAGGATGGATTAAATTTTACGGCGTGTATAATGATAAAGGAAAATGTCATGAAGATGTTCTATAGGTGGTACTTAACACCTATGAAACTATTGAAAATGTATAAGGTGGACAATAAGTGTTGGAAATGCAAGGACAAAGAGGGCTCCTTTTACCACATGTGGTGGGAGTGTGGAAAAGTAAAACAGTTTTGGGAAAAAATCTACATTGAACTAAAGAAGATCCTAAAATATACGTTCACAAAGAAATCAGAAATTTTCCTATTAGGGATACTAGGCCACGAGATAAAAAAAGAAGACTGTAAATTAGTATACTATGCAGTCACAGCTGCAAGGGTAGTGCTAGCCCAGATGTGGAAACAGCAGGAAACACCAACGGTGGAGGAGTGGAGATCAAAGCTGCTAGACTACGCGGAATTGGATAAACTTACAGGAAAAGTTAGGTATATAAGAGACCAAAAGTTCATCAAGGATTGGGGAAAGTACGTAGACTATCTGGAATCTATCAGTGAGGGAAAAACAACGCTAAAGGGATTCAGAGATGCACTGTGATAGACCAGGAGTTATTGTGTAAAGAAAATAGGAGATAGAGAAAGGTACAATGACAATATATGCTAAGAAATGTGTAACCCAAATCATTACTTCGAATGATTTTCGGGCAAGCTAAAGGAAGCCTCAAAAGGGAAGATTAGGTAATTTTGCTGATGTGAAAATTATAATTTTGTGTATCTTCTTTTTTATTTTTATTTTCCTTTTTATTGTTTTTTATTGTTATTTGTCTGTGTAATATTCTTTTTTGTTTATCTGTGTTTTAGTCTCTATTTCCTTTATGGAATGAAGCAATAAAAAGATTTTTTTTAAAAAAATACATCTCATGCAGGTGGGGTCACCTGTTGGTCTGCCTGCTCAGTCTGCTGTCCAGATGATGGGCAACTTCAAGGCTTCCCCCTACTCTCTCTTCATATGGCTCTATCTTGAAGCCAGACTTGGACCAGACAGCCCTTCAAACAAGGATGCCTTTCAAAGAGATTACCATCCTCTGTAGCGCTGCATGGATCTTTGTCACCTTACCTATTCATATTTCTTGCAAAGAAATTAGACAAGGAAGAAATGATAACTTTGACGGAACAATTAGAACTGCTCTTGTACAGAAAGCGCTATTCTAAGGTTTTTGTGTGAGCCCATAGAATCTCTTCTGCTATGTCGACGGGGTGGGGGAGAATACACAACGGCATCAGGACATAATCACACTGCATTAAACTCATGCCTTAGTGAGACGTTTCACAGGCTAAAGTTTTTATTGCGCGGTTTGATGAGGTGTTAGTGATGCCACCAGGGGGCGGGGAGAATGCGTTGTGTGGTTAGATTTATTGTGTGATAAACCATGAAGGAGCCTTTTATCCAGAATAGTGACTTTATAGGCCGCCCCAGGAGGCAAAATTAGTGTGAAAAACTTGGAAAGCAGTTGAAGTCTATTGAAAGGCGAATCAATTAATGTATAATAAGATAATTCCCAAAACCGTTGCTGCCAACGGGAGTGAATGGAAAAGGCATTACATGGCTAATGTTTGCTGGTATCAAGTTCCATTAGCAAAGCCATTGGCCACAATCCAGCGCAGAACCACATACACAAGTCAGATTGCTTTTGGATGGGCTCCATCATGTGTAACTGTACACTGAATTGCAACTTTCATTCTCTTACACGGAAACGTAGGACTGGAAAAGGGGAGTCATTTCTAGCTAATTGACATTTATGTCTCCTTAAATAATTGAGTAAGATCATCTCACCCCTTATGTATTTCATCAATCACTGCGCTGTCCAGGTGATAGCCTCCTACAGATACCATCTTATCAGGAGGTCAATTCAGCACAATGTAGGAATTCAGTGTCATGGCGCCTTCTCTTTCGAATTCCCTCTCTTTGAACACCAGACAGGTGCCATCTCTGTTGCATTTTTGGCATCTAGTGGAGAACTTCTTCTTTTACCATTTTAAGTTGATATCTTTTCTGGTCTACATCTGTAATGGAATCATTTCTCCCCCAGATCCTTTCAAGACATGTTTACTGTTTTAAAGCTTTATCACTTGTTGTTTTTTGTTCTGGGTGCCTTTGAGACTAAGGGCAGGATATACATTCAATACAACAACAACAACAACAACAACAACAACAACACAACAACAATAATATGAATATGAATATGATTGTATTTCACTGTGATAGGACGTCAGAAGAAACCCCATCTCAGCACCTCTGATTAATCTTGAGGCCTAGATTAGAAGACTGTAATACTACTTTATGTCATTGAAAAAGCTACAGGTGCAAGGGAAAGGGAGGTGGGCGCAATAGGAAAAACCAAAGAAATTTCGAACACTAGCCTGTATGTCAAAGAGGCTACATCTACAGAAGCGCTCTCCATACATTCACATACAAGGAGACAACCCCAAACATTTAGGAGTAGCACCCATAGCTTAGACTGGGGTGACTTTGAAACTTGAAGCACCACATTAACAGTAATAAGACAGTCACATAATACCCTAAAATAAACTTTTTCAAATCAACAACATAAAATTGATATCACATTTATATTGATTTGATACCAAGCCATATAAAATTTATATTAAAAGGTTGAACATCTGGGGAAAGGGGCAGGACTTGGAAGTGGAAGGGCACCTGTCACCTTTCTGATGATGTACGGTATTATATTCTTCTCAAAGGAACAGTTCAGCAAAAGTGGAGGAGAGGGATGCAATAGCCTCCTAAGCGCTGCATCATCTGAGTTTTAACATGGAAGGAAGTAGGCAGTGCTTTTTTTCTGGGAGGATGCAGGGGTACGCATACCCCTAAACATTTTAGATTCAGGTAGGTAGCCGTGTTGGTCTGATGCAGTCAAAATAAATAAAAAATTGTCCAGTAGCACCTTAAGAGACCAACTAAGTTTGTTCTGGGTATAAGCTTTCGTGTGCATGCACACCTCTTCAGATACACTGAAACAGAAGTCACTAGATCCTTATATATAGTGGGAGGGTGGTATGGAGTTTTTCTCAGGAGATGGGTGATTGACTCAACCTGTTGACGACTGCAAACATTTTGTGAATCTTTGTACTTTCGTCCATTTACTGTATTTATTTTTACCGATTTGAACTATAAAATGGTGATTTTCTTGAGTCAAAATGAGAGTACCCCTAAACATTTTTTTTAGAAAAAAAGCACTGGAAGTAGGTATTGAAATTAGTATTGAGTTACTCAGTTGTGACTCTACCACGGTTAGGCTTTGCAAAAAAGCATCTTAACATTGGGTGTTTGTGCATAATGTCTGAGAGACCTTTCCAGGAAGAGACCCACACACTGTCCTTCCATCTTTGCTTGAACAATGTAACACTTCATTGAGTGGAAAAGCTGGATGCGGAACCCAAGTGTTTCCTTGGGGCATTAATACCATGTGGGGTTCTAAAGAAACCATGAAATCCAAACACTGTATCCCACAGTGCAATAAGAGGGTAAGAAGACCTTGCTGGATCAGACCCATGGCCCAACATCCTGTACTCAAAGCTGCCAAGCAGACGCCAATGGAAAACCCTACGGTAGGACCCAAGCACAAAAGCACCCTCCCCTCCTTCAGAGTCCAGCAAATGGTATTTATAAGCATTGCCGCCTCTGACCAGAGGCGGAGCGTAGCCATTGTGGCTAGGGCCTTCTTGGTAGTGGCACCCTCCCTGTGGAACACCCTCCCATCAGATGTCAATGAAATAAACAACCTTCTGACTTTTAGAAGACATCTGAAGGCAACCCTGTTTAGGGACGTTTTTAATGACTGATGCTTTATCGTTTTTAATAGTCTGTTGGGAGCTGCCCAGAGTGGCTGGGGAAATCCAGCCAGATGGGTGGGGTATAAATAATAAATTACAGTGGACGCTTGGGTTGCGAACGTGATCCGTGCGGGATGCGCGTTCGCAACCCGCAGCAGCGCATATGCGCATGCACGGGTTGTGATTCGGTGCTTCTGCACATGCGCAAAGTGCAATTTAGCACTTCTGCGCATGCACGGCTGCCGAAACCTGGAAGTAACCCGTTCCGGTACTTCCGGGTTTCGGCGGGTGCGTAACCCAAAAAACCGCAACCTGAAGGTGCTGTAACCTGAGGTATGACTGTATTGTTATCATCATCAATCATCATCATCATCATCATCATTATAGCAGACACTGACAGCCTTAGCCTTCATGAATTTGGGGACAACATCCCCATTATGACAACGAGGGCATCTTTCTTTTTCTTCGCACGCCCTTTAAAAAGTTGTGGTTAAGTAATGGAAAACTGGGTGTGAGGATAACTAATGGAAAACAGAGTGTGTTACCCTGCCCACAGCCCTCATTCTGCTTCTGCAACACCATGTTTTGGGGCCAAGCTACAATCTGGTTTGGTGATGGAAGGAAGATGTTGTGAGGGTGCCAAGCCTTCACAAGCAAATGGCTTCTGACAGCTCAGAGGTTCCCACACAGACAGAAGCCACCCTCTGCCACAAACTGTGTTTGTTTCCCAACAGGAATCAGGCTAGGAGAGCTTCTCACAGCTGAAGTAAATTAACATACCCTGTACATACTGTTTTAATATCTACATCTGGCAAGTGATATATAGCCACATCAAACTGTTGGTTTTTTTTAATTATCAAAATAGCAATTACTGGAGATGTCATGTAAGTAATTTGAAACTAATGAAATAATTCTGATTCCCTCTGCTCAAAGGCCTCAGAGTGCTTCTAAAGCAAGCTTCGTTTTAAGTGGCGTCCAGAAATCATCCAAGCATTGACTTACACACTTATTTTTTTGAAAATCAAACATTTAGAGGGATCTGCACATATTTATTCATTTCAAATACCTCTGCACAGGTGGGAAGCAACTGTCCTGAGTGAACTGCAGTGTCTTTTGACACTTGAGGAGTACATTTTTTAGGACCCACCTTATTTTTGTGATTGTAAGTAGTTTTAAACTTTTTAATATTGTGTTTTGATGTTGTAACCCATCCTGAGACCTGAGGGTGAAGGGCAGGCAACAAACAAACAACCTGGCAAGAGGATGCAGACTGTTGTTTAATGGTCAAAAAATGTTCTTCTCAGCTCTGCTTATTACAGCAATGATGAAAATATCCAAATGCTTGGTGTAGAACTACATTTCTGAGAGAGGAAACTGTGTTTGCTTCTTTAAATCAGGTGCTTAATTCGCCTTGGCTCGGTGATGCCATTAGCATTTAATTATTAAATTATTAAATTTTAATAGTTGGGTAAGTTTTGCTTAAATTGGGGGTTGAAACTTACTGTACATTCATGCTCAGAGCTGCAATCCTATACTTACTTACCACTAAGCTCAATGGGACTCACTTTTAAGTAGCCATGTGCCACTGCAGGTCTCTCCATTGAGCTGAATGGGGATGACATTAATGTGCAAGAATAATGTACAAGGTGTGTATATAATTGCACACAGCCCCCTGATCTAGGCAAATAGCTGTAGATTTTCAATGTAGCTCTCCTGCCGTGAGTGATAAAGATACTTGCAGATCTGGTGAGAAGGGCTTTTCAAAATAAAGCTTAAATCTCAGTAATACAGCTTCTGAACCAAATGCCAGATCTCACACAGTGAGATGTTGAAGACCCATTGAGCTGCTAAAGCAGAGCTGATTTTTAATGCACCCAATCTGCATTCAATCACTGATAACTTTTCTGTTGGGTTGGCAATTCTTTTCCTAATGTGAATTTTTTTTTTTGCCTCCAGCATATCATTCTTTTCCACACAGAGGTTTTGGCAGGACTAGTTTTTGTTCTCTCCTCATGCTCGTAGAAGAATAAGGGAGTGAAAATGTGAAAAGGCCAGCAATCCTAAAGTGGATTATTATATGGGAACTGCTTTTTGATAGCAGTGGAACACCTGGCTTGAGATGTAAAGAAAAAGGTTTCATCCATTTCCCATGTAGCTTATTGTGAGATTGGCTGTGTGTGAAGTCTTCCATTATTTCTGTACTTCTTGAGGGGCCAAAGTAAGGTTGGTGTCAGGAGCTGGCATAGTTGGGACTCTGTCAAGACCAGTAAGTGACTCAGTGCCAATCCCTGGAGCATCCTGACCCTCTCTGCTCCTCCTTCTCACGGGAATAACAGGCTTCATTCGTGTCATTTCCAGGTAGGGCTGGAAGAGATCCCTGACTGATATTCTGGAGAGTCACCGCTAGTTAGTGCAGATATTGCTAAGCATGATTCAATATAAGGCAGTTTCCTCCGTGCTTCGCTCTTGCTGCCAGTTCACCTGCGCCCTGAGTAAACAAGCATTGAAAGGAACAAGGATGAGTGTGGCCCTTTACATACCTTGTCCTCACTCTCCAAGATATGGCGTTTATTAGCAAATAGACAGGCAGCAATATTGGTGTCAAAGGTGGGGTCCCACGGACGTTTTGACCAAGAGGACTCCCCTCCCCCCCACACACACAAAAAGAAAAACACTCCTTGAGCCAGTGGTGACAATAAAATATTGCAGGGGCCCAGGTAAGCTTTGCTCCCCCATAATCGATCACCTGATGCAGTGCACACACCCCAATTGAATGGGAATGCCCATCAGCCTTACAAATATTTTATTGTGGGGGCCAAAGCCCACACAGCCCCTAGGAGTTGGCTCCTATGCCTTGAACTGACATTGGATCAAAGAATGATTGCATAGGGTTAAGGAGAGGCAGAGCTTGTTTTCTTGGGAGATGCAACAGCAATGCTGCATCTAGGAGCCCATCTTGGAGTATTTGCTTTTAATCATAACAAAGAGCGACAGAAATGGGTCTAGTTGCTGAGAAACATGACAAACTATGCTTGACGTGACAAACCATCAGCACGGGTTGAAAATAAAATCCTGAACTTAAATATATGACTCAAGTCTTCACAGAGGTCTAAATGAAATGGAAAGAGCTGAGGTCAAGAGCAGTGCTCACTGGAAGGACAGATCCTGAAGCTGAGGCTCCAATACTTTGGCCCCTCATGAGAAGAGAAGACTCCCTGGAAAAGACCCTGGTGTTGGGAAAGATGGAGGGCACAAGGAGAAGGGGACGACAGAGGATGAGATGGTTGGATGGTGTTCTCGAAGCTACTAACATGAGTCTGACCAAACTGCGGGAGGCAGTGGAAGACAGGAGTGCCTGGCGTGCTCTGGTCCATGGGGTCATGAAGAGTCGGACACGACTAAATAACTAAACAACAACAACAACAAAGCAATATTGAAGATGGATGCAAATCTCTGATTCAGATCATGCTTTTTCCCATCCCAGCATTCAAAGACAGCTTCCATCTCCGCTTTGCACCTAAATACACGCTCCTTGTGATATCTTCTCTATTACATTTGTTCTCCTGCCGCTGAAGCTATTTTAAACCACAATTTTTAAGCTGTAGCGTCCAAGATGCGACAAGCAGGATGGGTACATTTGCTGGGGAAATGCAGCATATAATTCTACTAGTTTCAGCTAGGCCTCAAACTGTAGTTTGCTAAATATATTTGTTAATTCAGCCTTGCTAGAAGAGTTGTGCAGAAATTTCCACTGTCAAGCCTACGGCTGCCACCTAGTGGTTGCTGACGCCACTCCAGTCCTTTTTATTTTATTTTTAATGCACTGTGTTATTTGGAATCAACGAGATTGCCAGAATAAGCCAGGGTCTCAGGCTCATTTATTGTTGAATGTTCATTTTTTCCAGTAACCATTCTCCATCATTTAAAAGTCAAGGCTGCTGCTGCTTTAAATGCCTTCCTCAACCAGAGTAGGAACATACAGTTTTCAATGTAACACAATAAATGAAGGATTGGACTGTTAGGAAACATTGGAGTTTATTAAATGCCCTATTTTAAGCCAAAATCAAAATATCCCTCTTCTGTGTGCTAGATTACAGAAGCAACTCTAAGGAATTTCCATGCATGCCCAACGAAAAGCATTTCAGAGGAGACTATGGCTTTTTAGTCTATTATGATATAGAAGAATGTTAGTTTTGTCTTTATGCCCCTTAATTTTTTTTGTATCTGGGTCAACATGGATGATTCATTTAAGGCACTCACTCCAAAATAATGTTACTTCTGGCCTGAGATTGCTGATATTTTTCATTACATTGTAGCAAGTAATTTGGAAGCAAATTACTCTGCTAATGATAATACTGATCAAACAGAAAACAATTCTAAAACAGGGAAAAATAAAGTACATTATATATACAACCATGATTTCATTTTAACTTACAACCCACTGTAATCTATTTTCTTTTCTTTTCTTTAAAAAAATGTATTAAAGACTACTTAAATACTGCAAGGTTTTAAATAACGTAACAATATTTTCAGTGAACTGAGATCTACTACGTATCTGCCAGCATTATTGGCCCCATTTGAAACAAATACTTCTTAAATTTAAACCTTGTGTATAAGGAAAAAGTTCCAAAACAGATACTCCATTCCACATAAATAAGTATAGTTTTGTCCTTGCTTCAAAAATGCTCAGCTGTTCAAATTACTGGAAAACAGAGCTGTGGTTGCTTCCCCTTTCATCATATCTTTCCATTTCAGAAAGAATCCTTCATTGCTAAATCTCCCTTGTAAAATATTGTTGTATTTCCAGAATACATAATGGACCATTAGTAAAAAGTGTTAATTGCAAACCCTGAACTTTACAGTAAAAGTTAAAAGGAAATTCTCGTAGAAAGTCCTATGGAATGTGCACTCTGCGGAGTAGAGTCTGGTTCATACTGGGCTGAAGTGGAAAATGGCTCCTTTGAACAAACCAGAGATGTGTGCTATTCACAATTTCAAAGTGCAAGTTGGTATGTTTTTCTTTTTTAAAAGAGTGTTTGTGAGGCTCTTGTTCAAGGCCACTAGCCAACACTGTGCAGGAAACTGGATGAGAGTCCAAAACAGCATGACAGGTAGATGATGTGCTTCACTTAGATTTGCTAAGTCCACAATGTCCAGTCAGCACCGCAATCAATTCCTTATCACAGCGTTTTGTCCTCCTGTGATATCCTTCCTGGTACTGGGCAGAAGTCATTCCTCAGTTTCAGAACTCCTGCAGCAACCAACCGCAAAACAGGGCAACCAGGCCTGCCTATATAAAAAGGCAGGAGATGCGTGGAAAGGCAGTTTTAGTGCACCAGACTGCCTAGAAGCACAGAACCCACAACCCTCCTCTCTCTTCTGGACTCAGCACCATGGGCAAAAGGTAGGATCAGTGCTCAGGAAGCATCGCTCTCTGCTGAACGCTTCTGTGATTACAGGACATGGGAGTTTCCTTCACTTCTATAAATCTCCATCTGCAGGGGGTTGACACAACTTGTAGATTCTGTAAAGGCATGACATAAAAAAAAGTTGATGTTACAAAAGGGACGCTAATGGCCAATGGAATACAGTCATACCTTGGAAGTCGAACGGAATCTGTTCTGGAAGTCCATTCGACTTCCAAAACGTTCGGAAACCTAAGCACAGCTTCTGATTGGTTGCAGGAGCTTCCTGCAACCAATCGGAAGGCGCAGAAGCTCCGTCGGACGTTTGGCTTCCAAAGAATGTTTGCAAACTTCTGGGTTTGTGGCGTTCGGGAGCCAAAACATCCGAGTACCAAGGTGTTCAGGATCCAAGGTATGACTGTGCAACAAAAGCAGTTAAAATAAATTTCAAGTGATTTCCATCTAAGGGCAACAGTGACACTGCCAACACAAAGAGGAGGGTGGGAGTGGCGACAGGAAGAGGAGGACAGGCAATCCTCTCCACTCCAGATCCCCTAAGTTTGTAAGCCATGAGTAGTGGCTTTGGTTAAACCATTCTTCAGTCCTCTGATATTGTTTTGGGTAACCTTCCTTCAGTGCTTAAACATCTCTAAGTCCAAAATCCACGTGCTTCTTACTTCTTAAAACACATTTTGACATAAATCATTTTAATGATCAGACTGCTTTTTAAAACACTTGCTGTAGCCCATAGCCAAAGCATTAGCTTATGAATTATCTTTGCTTATCAGTTGTCAGTTCTGCTACTGCAGCATCTCGCCATTCCTCAGGCAGCTGACAATGCCCTGACAGCCGAAAGATAACCATTACAAATTTATTTTACACAAATGGAGCTACCCGTTGCTATTTTTCTAGAAACAGAGGTGCCAGAACTGAGTTCTGGCTGAAAACAAGCCCTGGAACTACCCAAAAGGGCTAGGAAGAGTGTGAGATGACTTGAAGAACAGCTATAAAAACCCTGCTGCAATCTGTAAAGCACAGTATACACTAGATTGGAGCAGTGTTAAAGCCTATGTAATATTAGGGATGGACTGAGTTGCAACAATCCATGTCACTTGTGCTCAACTCAGAGATCCTTTCCTTCCTGGTTTCTGCAGTTTTCTTTCTTTTCTTTTTTTAAGTACAAAGCCCTTCATTTAAGCTGCATGCATTTTGTACATATCTCTATGTAAGAAGTACATTTTTCAATGCATTCATTTGTAAAGCATACATTTTGTGTGCTTCCTAATGAAAAATACTTCTTCTTTTTTTGCACTGAAACTACACAGCAAAATATGAAAGAGCAATCCAACTGGGATTTGTATTTTGATCCTCAGGCAAGTCTGGGAGTATTTGTTGGGGTTCGCCTGCCGTAAAAAGGGAACTGAATGAACGTTTCCTGTTTCCCTAATATCACAGAATCATATGTGTGTATATACAAAAATCTGAAGATGCATTTCTTCAGGTGAAATCCTTGCTGTATAGAGTCGCCTACCGGGGTGCAGTCTGTGGCATCTGATCCATCACTTTCAGATTTTTTGCAGAGATTTCAACTCTTGGTCCCTAAAGAAACAAAAAACATTAGGTGGTGTGTTGGCAGTACGAGCGAGAGAGTGCAGCCCTGGAGAAAAACCCTGAAAGACAAATATATTACTTTTCTTTGAAAGCACTCTAGCTTTAGCTACCAGCTTTGGAAAGCACCAAGGTAGTCCATTAGTCATCTGTGTTTACTTAAGATGAAAGGATTCCCAAAGCACTCTGCAACTGCTCCAGCCCAACACTGTAAGATTATCACAATATATATGCTGTAAGCCGCCCAGAGTGGTGGGGTATTTATTTTTATTTTTATTTATTATTAGTATTATTAGTATTATTAAACAGAATGAAAACAAGAATATGGACACCATGCACAGGACTTTGAGTACAAACATGGTATGGACCACTGCCCCTTTAAGCATAAATATTTGCAATGGGCTTATTTTTCTACTATGCCTGTTTTTGGATACCATTAATGTAATGGACTAGCGGGAAGGTAAACGGCGTTTCCGTGTGCGGCTCTGGCTCTGGCCAGAGCAACGATGTCACGCTGGCCACGTGACCCGGAAGTGTCTCCGGACAGCGCTGGCCCCCGGCCTCTTGAGTGAGATGGGCGCACCAACCCCAGAGTCTGGCAAGACTGGCCCGTACGGGCAGGGGTACCTTTACTTTTACCTTAATGTAATGGAACATACTGACATTCTGCATATGAAAATCTAAGGGTTTAGGACTCGAGCACAATCTACATCCTTTGGATAAACACAAAAATGCCCCGTTTGAAATATTTGCAGTTCCTGTTTTCTTTTTTTGCATTCAACCCTTCATAAAGGCTTACTTGTTTTCTCATGATGTCTGTTGCCTGCATGATACACTTAGGCAGGAGTCCGTGACTTCGAGCCAATATAGCTGCTTGTTCCAAGGACACGCTCAGCGTACTCCTAAAAACAGAACATAAAGAATGTCACTTCCAGGAGTCAAATGCCTATTCATATAAAGTGGTGATCCTATGGTCCCCGGGCCACAGAACTTTTGGATCCCCCTATCTGAGGGTGGATAGAAAGGTCCACTCTCAGACAGGGAGATTTGACCTTGCGCCTACCTACAAACCCTCTTCTACATCCAGGACATCTCCACTCTCCACTCTGATGTCAGATAGAACAAAAAGGAGGCATGTCAGGATGGGCTGTGGATCTGCAGGTTTCAACAGCAGTGTGGGAGAAAAGCTATGCAAACCCTGTAGCTGGTACAGTTTATTTTCAAAGGACAAGCAGCTGCACCTCATTCTACCCTGTCCCTTTGGATTGTTCCGTCTGAGGTTGTTGGTTCCACCACCCACCCACCAGCAAAACCAATTTTCAAAACCGTTCTTTCATTTCAAAGGTCCTGCTTTCTCTGAGTTCCAGTTGAAAGCTGCATTGGTTTATTTCTGTTTTAAATGGCAAATCTTTACAGTTTATCATTATTACTGTTTTTAATCCTGCTTTATATTGTTTTCATGATAGTTTTCATGGTGAGCATTTTAACTTTGCTTGCAAAACGGAAACAAAAATGTGGAACTCTGGACAAATCAAGCGAAAGGTAAAGTAGTGGAAACAAATAATCATGTAAGTATGTTAAAGGTACTCCATGCATTCAAAGTTCAAGCAGGCCAAAGGTGAAGGTATAAACTAATTTATTCCAGAGTCACCTCCTCTGAGAAGCAGAAAATGAACCTAAATAACTTAGGTCCAGTGCTGAAACATGTGTCTGTAGATGGTGCCTCACATGATTTCTCCATGCAAAAACAACAAACCAGCAAACAACACAGAAAACGGGATGCTATATTCTCCCTGACATCCAAGTTTTATATACAGAGGGATTGTTTCTATTTTTGAATGACGAAGCATTCAGTCATGTAAATCCCCACTTGAAATGGCAGAGCCCAGGGATCTCTACCAGTAGGTCACTTTCAAAAAATGTTCATTCCAGAGGAACACAACATTTGTTTTGATTTAAAAGCTCTCACCTTTGCATTCCAGTGCCGCACATTACAATCTGGCAGGCTCCGAGGCGATAACAGAGCTCAGAGGATATAGGCAGCAGTCCAGCCCCTGCCACGTAACTACTGGAATATCCCGACTGGCTGCCTTTTGTGCTGACAAAAGATTTCATTAGTCTGCAAAGCTCATCCATTGCATTGATGGGACGGATAAGCTACAAAAGAATACAAAGGAAGAATGCAACAGTGAAGCATCTGTACCTACAGGCTCCCCTGCCCTCAGTTATACCCAGTCTAAATGCTTATGCCAACAACCATTCATCAGAGCAACTTCCAAAATGGCAAGTCGAAATTGTTGTTTGCCATAGGGGATTTAAGGCCAAACTATACATTACACTGGCACTCCCAGAATAGTTTTCTTTTTTGTAAAAGCAACTATATTAGGGCCAGAGCATGGGGGTGAGTTGGGGATGGTGTCTAAATCTTTCCTTGTGCAACATCAGACGCTATATATACTTTTCCTTGTTTATTTGTTCATTTTTATCAAAAACTATTTTTTAAAAAAACCATTGCACCCCTTGTTTACATTATTAGAGACATAAGGGAAAATTTACAAGCTTAAAATGTTAAGCCAGTAAGCTTTATTTCCCATAGCTATTAGTAGCTTCAGGAGGAAATCTAGATTGGGGCTGCAGCAAGAGTTAAGCCTCTGCCCCCAATCCAAATCAGGAGGCCTTGTAGGTTCTTTCACAAAAAAGAAAGTTACGTGGGGAGGTCCAAACATGGCAGTCTTAAGTAAATATAGTTTGCTCCTTATAAATGGGTTAATGGGGACTCGGGGCGGCATTTTACACAGGCACTGCAACAAACCTAAACTGGCAATTGAGTCTACACTCAACAGGGATCTGTGGCTACTGTTCATTTGTCAAATTTATCTTTTACCTTTTTAAATGTACACTTGAAAAACTTAAATGTGTGAGGAGGTCCAGAGGACATTTGAGAAACTGCAGATATGAACTAATGGGGTTCATATTAGATTTAGGGCTGCTGAAGGCAGATGGACCTCCATCAGGCGTGGCTTTTGCCGCATGAAGTCTGATTGCCTCTTTCTTGCTCCTCTACCATCATATATATTCCAGGCTCTGACTCCAATGTGGATTCCTATGACCCTTCTCCATGCTTCAGCCAAGCATAATCTCACGGTTTTAGTAAAACAGCTAGCAGATCCCATACTCCTGCAGCCTGCTCACCCCAACTCTACACAGAAGGATAGGCAGCCAAGAGAGAAGTGGCTTTGTGACTGCCACATGGGCCGGCCAACCAGCGCTGTGCACAGCCAGCTTCTCCTAGAAATAAGGAGCACTGGTTGCTCCTCACCTCAGCTCGGTTTGGAAGTTTGCACTTACAGCGGTACCTCGGGTTACGTACGTAATTCGTTCCGGAGGTCCGTTTGTTAACCTGAAACTGTTCTTAACCTGAAGCACCACTTTAGTTAATAGGGGCTCCCGCTGCTGCCGCACCACCGGAGCACGATTTCTGTTCTCATCCTGAAGCAAAGTTCTTAACCTGAAGCACTATTTCTGGGTTAGCGGAGTCTGTAACTTGAAGTGTATGTAACCTGAGCGTATGTAACCTGAGGTACCACTGTATTGCACATATGCCAGAACTGTGGTTTCTGTACCTGATCAATCTTCACAGCTGTGGTGTTGGAATCTGTAGGCAGGTTGGATCTCTCAAGGTAAAAAGTCCTGAAAATAAGAAATAAGCTGTATTAGCTTGTGGTCTTCAAGTTTCAAGCAATCCTAGATGTTTCTTCCTAAGGGGCATGGCTGAGGAACAAGTCAACGGAAGGCTAGATGTGGCCTATCAAATATGTTTCTGTGGCCCAAGGAATGGTGCCAGAATTATAAGACTCTTTACTTCTATTAAACATGGTCCAGCTCATAGTCAGAAGCTGTTACTGGCTTCTCCTACTATTTTAAAGGGTTCATAGTGTAGGGTTTCCCCACACAAAATGTCAGGTAAACAACTATGACCCCATTCGCACATTACAATCTTGGGACCAATAAATCATGTTTTATTGGCCTGAGAATGAGCTTTGCCCTCACTTTTCATTCTCCCCTCCGGCATCTGGCTTTCATGCTTATATCCTGGCCTTGTTAATCCACACTATGCAATGCCATCCAAATTCAGAAATGATGGTTTAAAGTGCTGTTTACAAACCAGCATATGAAACCAGAATCAGTTACTAGAACATTTGCGTCCTGTCTCCAATTGCTTTCTCTCTTTCTTTTTGTACTATGTACATTTAAAAGGTTCTCTTTCTTTTATTTAACACCCAAACAAAACCTGAATTAAGAAAATCTCAATTCAAATGTATGGATTTTCTCTCAAATGAACAGGCTCAGATGGCAAGCACCCTGGGGCAGGGACCGGCCTTCATGTATGCTACCATGTAAAGAACCACCCAGACTGATAAAATCCTAATAACAATAATAATGTTGAGTACAAAGGCTGCCAACAAACAACATTCTTTTTATGCCACAATACCTGAGTTTGCGATAATACTGCTGCACCTTCTCAAGAGAGGTGGAATTAATTTGCTGCTGGAGCTCTTCTAGAGAGGAACCATTTGGCTGGGACTGGCCTTCCAGATTTTCAAGGGCTGTAATGATTTTAATGAAAAACATCATGTATTCATTATAAAGCTCACCCGTTTCTTTTATTTCTTCTGTCACCACCACTATTATACAGTGTGAAAGTACACTAGACTTCTTAGAATGCTAAGTGGTTTACAATCCTGATCTTTACTCTCCCTCACCATGGCCCCATGAGGCATGTTGCCATTGCACCCATTTCACAGATGGGGTGCTGAGACTGAGAGTCCAATAACATGGAAGGCCCATGCATATGTGCAGATTACAAAATAAGCTCAATGTGCCTGACCTTATGCTTACCCTCATCCTGTCAGCATTGTGAAACGGTTTTCTAACTGGCATATTTTACCTGCTTCAGATTAGGTTTAAGCTTCCTTAAATTTAATTTACACTGTCTCAGACTTTGCCTTGCAGATTTAAGAAGCTGCCAAAGAGCCAAGAGCTGAGGGCAACATTCATCTTTATCACATAAGGCTCGATTACGAGCATCATCCACCCCAATTACATTATAGTCAGTGGCTTAAAGGGAAAAACTGAACAAACAGAATTTCGCCTGTACCTTTTGTGAAGAGCACAGCATGCAGCTTCAGGCTCCCTCCGTTCTGAAACCGGGAAGGCAGTTTGGAGAAGTAGTAGCTGTCTAAGTAAAAGAAAACCTTCAAAACCTGCCTGTTGCCTTCAACATGGTAGAAGACATGGGTATCTGGGGGAACAAAAAGACAGAAGAATATAAAGAACGTAAAGTGAGAAATTAAGGAAAACTTACAGAAAGGATATGAAGAACAGAGTTTTATGGTGACTGATGTATAAAAGACCTCCAGCGTAAACGGTGGAAGTCTTTTAAAACATTTTAATTAAGACTGATATTTTGCAAGATGGAAATATAAAATTGTATGCAAGTATAGATCTGAAATTGTTGTTTATGGTGAACACTTTTCTATTCTCTAAATTTCTATTTTTAACTTTTCTTTCTTCTTTTATTCTCTTTTTTTCCTTCTTTTTTTTGAATATTGCTTTACAGATGTATAAATAATTGTGTTCATGTGTATATATATGAAATCTGTTTCTTTATTTCTTTTCTTATTTGATAATCTTTTCTTTTTTGTATTTAATAAAATTTAATAAATAAATAAATAAAAATTACATTTAAAAGATTAGCAACGCTCTTGCTGGGTTTCAGCCAAAATTGCAACTTTTGCAGTTTTTAGTGCAAGTCCACAGTCTTTGTGGACTAAGTCAATGGGACACACAGGGGATATGTCAGTGCACTGCAGGAAAAAATACAGGAAAGTAAGGCACAAAGAAAAGGCATGAACTCACTTGCAACAAAACACTCATCCAGTTGCCTGAAATAAAAAGCAACTTTGTCCAGCTCTGACAAAGTGGCTTGAATATCTTCCAGCATGGTTCGTTCCTCTTTCTGATTGAGAAAATAAATAAATTGTTAAGTTAGACGGGCTGCAAATAAGAACACACATGCCCCTTTTCCGAAGGAACTGTGAGAAGAAAGATAGATTCCCCCCCCCCCAAACTTAAACAACACAAGTATCAGCTAAAGGATGTTTTCTGCCACATGATTTTGGTTAAGGCTGCATCTCATCCCATCTTTTACACTGCATATTTAATTTCCCTACCTCACTGTTCTTTTAAAATGAAAAATATTCCAGCAAAAAAGGAAGTATCAATCTCTGTGCAAAAAACATGATGAATATCCATCCTTCCAGCCATAATTTTAGCATCATTTTTCAAGGTATTCCATTTCCATATATCCCATCTATATAGCCTAACCATGCTTCCCTCTTTCTTCTTCCTGCTTTTGATGTGTACACACTTATTTTTTTTGCACACACATTTGATGCAACGCAAGATACAGCTTCTCGCCAGCAGAGGACAGAAGACACCACACAATTTCCCACCCAGCATTGCCTTTCCTGCAGTGCTCTCTACGCAGCACCAGTATTCAACCTTTTCAGACGCAGGGCCCACCTTTTAGTACTACCTGCAACATGGGGTCCACTTTTAGTCTAACCACACATGTACATCTATCTTACTTTTGTCCCAAAGCCAGACAAGACAGGCCTCCTGTACTTTTAATAGTTTCATGGAATAGGGAATTATGGGAGTATGTAATACGGGGGGGGGGGTGTTTTTGTTTTTAAAAGGTTTGGAATGTAAGAATTGATATATTCTTAATCAAACCATTGGTCCATGTGACTGGTGGCTCTCATGGATTTCAAACAGAGGTCTTCCAGACTTGCCTCAAAATGTCAGGTATTGAATCTGGGACATTCTGTATGCAAAGGACACACTCTTCCACTGATCTGCATTTACTAAAATTCCCTCTTAACTATGAAAAGTTAACTCTCTTCCGCTTTGCAGCTGGTCATCTCTCAGACAAACCCTGGACAAATAAAACGGTCGCAATACCACCCACCTCAGATTGGAATGCACGTGGGTTCTGAAGAACCACGTGAATAAGCAACATGCAACCCGTCAAAACAAATTCACAGGACGTGTACATGCCCATTATATTTCTCACATCTTAGGAGCACTAAAGCGAGTCGACACAGATTTTGAACCGAAAGTTGGCCCGGGCCTCCTTCACAGTAGCATAACAGAACATACCCAGGGCCCATTTATGTTTAAAGTTAAACAATAATATACAGCAAATAAAGGCAGTTCAAATTTCTCACAGCCTTAAAATGTATCCAGGACAGGCAAAACAACTTGGTCAGGAGATGGGTAAGAAGAAGACTGTAAAGTTCCTCCCTTACCACAGAGGGCGAGAGCAAAGACTGGTAGTTTAGCAACACCCCCGTGGCCGCTATCTGCTCCAACCACTTCTTGCTGGCTTCCCTGCTGCTCTCTTCATACTCCCCGTTGTTATTGTATCTGTAGTTGAGAGCCCCCAGTAACTGCTCAGAAAACGTGCAAATGGCAGCCACCAGAGCCTGGCAGAAAATCGCGTCTCGTCTCAGCTGCAGCTCAGTGTCTGGGAGAGAGAGAGGAGAACACACAGGAATCAGGAGTTATCATTTGCTTCATGGCATGAGCCCAATGCCCAGCAACGGTCCCATATTTCCTATTCCCTTCATGTGCACTGTGTAAGGTGCACCATAGTAACCCAAGCAACGAAAGCTTCCAATCTACATCCATGTTTCCCCCCAAAGGAATGCTCAGTTTCCCACAACAACACAGAGCACATGGGAACGGAAGGACTGTTGGCCTATAAAAGGGTGTCCAGTTATATGTCATGATATGCAAGGATAATAACTGTTGTTCTGCCAACACCACAGCACTATCAAATTTACAGTGTTTAACGTTTAATGACTTTTTCTCTGCACACCTGTCCCTATAGCACCTAAGGGGTCATTTGCAAGCAGCAGAAAATAAAGGAGCTGCTTTACCTGTACATTTCAGCAATGCCAAAAGCAGCTGGTTCTTGCCATCTAGAAAGGAAAGACAAAGATAAAACATTTTTTAAAAAACAAGTGAGCATAATCACATTCCACTTAGCTAAGTGCTAAGTCCCAGTAAGAAGAGTTTGGATTTGATATCCCGCTTTATCACTCCCCTTCAGGAGTCTCAAAGCGGCTAACATTCTCCTTTCCCTTCCTCCCCCACAACAAACACTGTGTGAGGTGAGTGGGGTTGAGAGACTTCAGAGAAGTGTGACTGGCCCAAGGTCACCCAGAAGCTGCATGTGGAGGAGCAGAGATGCGAACCCAGATCACCAGATTACAAGTCTACCACTCTTAATCACTACACAACACTGGCTGTAAGAGATGTTGAAATACAAGCAGACTTGGGAATGGCACCCCTTAGCCTAGAACAGAAGTTCCCAAACTGAGGCTTCATTTAGTTGGTCTGCAGCTCGTCAGTGAAGAGCACTTATAAACTGAATTCTGTTGAATTCCATATACAGTGGTACCTCGCAAGACGAAATTAATTCGTTCTGTGAGTTTTTTCGTCTTGCGAATTATTCGTCTTGCGAAGCACGGATTCCCATAGGTATTAACAGTTTTAAGAAAAAGGAAACAAACTTGCAAGACGTTTTCGTCTTGCGAAGCAAGCCCATAGGGAAATTCGTCTTGTGAAGCAACTCAAAAAACGAAAAACTCTTTCGTCTTGCGAGTTTTTCGTCTTACGAGGCATTCGTCTTGCGAGGTACCACTGTATTCCAATTGTAATACGATAAAATACAACATACTAAATTAAAGAAGCAATGAAAATGCAATTAAAAATCATGCAGCAATTTAGCGTGGCACATTGCAATTGCTACAGCAGGCAGAAAAAAACTTTTATGTGGTCCATCAAAACTCCCAGCAATTTTCAAGCGGACCATGAGGCTGAAAGTTTGGGGACCACTGATCTAGAAGGCCTTGCCCCTTTTTCTCAGCTATGCATGGGCTAGATATGGTTACTTAATGGGAAGGAGAAATTACTCTGCACATACTCTTTGAAATTTCTTCGTAAGCTTCCAGCATTCAGCAACTGCACCAAAAACAAGTTCCAGGTCAAAGCCCTGACAAATCCTGGCCCCAAGAAAACAATTGTTCACGTGCACAAACTAGGAAGGAGGCAAAAGTCAGACATCATGGGCAGCTCCAAGTGTGCTTAATTAAATCTAAAATACTGTAGCAAACTGTACCTATGAGCCCCACCCTCAATGTCCCTATGCATGCTGGTGGCACTTTAGATCTTTGTGCATTACAAGTTCCTGATCATGGGGAAGCTTCTAAGCATGTTCAGCTCAATGTGTGAAGTGGAGTCAGTGTAACAGGACCAGGGGCGGAGGAAGGGGGTGAGGTGGGTGCGGGCCACCCCGGTTGTCACCACTGAAGGCGGTGACAAAAGGCCAGGCGGCACTTACTGCAGGGCCTGCAGCGTGCCTGAGCCACACATCTCTCCTGGGAGAGACCCAGTGGCTTGAGCACGTGCAGGTTCCACGCTGCCTCCGCCTCTGGCCAGGACACCCCAGACCCCTCCCCTGTTTAAGCCCTTATGTATTTACTCTAATGTTTGAGGAGACTTAAGAAACTTGGGGAAGTGGTGGTCTAAGTCAGCGGTGCCTATCTTTCGTCCTCCAGACATTGAACTACAACTCCCAACACCCCTGAACATTGGCCATGCAAGTTGGGTGTGATAAGACCTGGACTTCAACAACATTTGGTGGTCCAAAGGTTAAACATCCCATCATAAGTATAGATAGCACTAATATTTTGGAATCAAACACACCTGAAGCTACTCTGTATTCTGATTTATGTCTCTTACCTAGTTCTCACCCATAAAGTGTTAAAGACAGGATGTTGGGTGCAAGACATGTCTGCATACCCAGCCCCCAATAACAGTTCACGCCATCAACACATTCATTTGGGTGCCTCAAGGGGGTTCTAGACTCAACAAACTCTTCAGCTTGAAGAAATCTTTGCGTTTCTTAATGAAAGCAGATCACAACTACTCTCCCTATTCAAACTAAAGCACAGACCATTTCCATGTCAGGGAAATGGCTCAACATGGGAACTCCCCAAGTTTACTTCACAATGTGCAAAAAAAAAATGAATGTAGTCAAGGGATTATGACATTATTCGGCAGCCAGGGTGCTTGTCCGGAACTGCCCTAGCACTTCTTCTTCTGATGGAGGATTTTGCTGGGGGAATTCACAGAGTCAAGTTTGAGCAGCATATTCCAATGAAAAATTAGATGGAATCTAACAAAGGAATTATTGTGAGCCTGACTTATGAGGTGTGCCAGTTTCACATATAGAATCATAGAATTGTATAAATTGGAAGGGATCCCAAGGGTCATCTAGTCCAACCCCCTGCAATGCAGGAATCTCAGCTAAAGCATCCATGACAGATGGCCATCCAACCTCTACTTTAAAAACCTCCAAGGAAGGACGTCAAAATATCTCTACTTGGATTGCCTATAGGGAACAAATCTTATCTGTTAGAACTCTCCATCTGTTAAACACAGGCCAATTATGTCTCATCAGAAATGTTTTCAGCTCATGTCAGTACAAAGGGTGAACCCACCCAAAACTAATCCAGTCCAATGAGTAGAAACCCAGATTTGCAATAAAAGTAGCCCAGATCAATCCCTGGTCCCTCTACTACCCTTTTCATAATACTAGAATAAACCAAAGAGCTTTCCCCTAGCAACTCTTTTCACAGACCTTCCACATATTTCTGTATGGTCTCCACAAGGTTCTTGATGCGGAGCGGAAGGTTCCAGGGATCTTCTTGGATGCTGATTTGAATCTTGTTCCTGCTCCGAATTGTGGTTTCTTCTTTCTGCTTAAATTCTGCAGAAGAAGAGGGACTTTAGGCCGGACAATTGAGCAATGCCAGAGTAGTTCAAAACAGCACCTGACTGCATACTGTGCTAATCCCAACCAAGCCCTCTGAAAAGTTGGCTCTGATGAAAAATTAAAGCTGCCCAGAGTGGCTGGGGAAACCCAGTCAGATGGGTGGAGTACAAATAATAAAATTATTATTGTTATTTTATTTTATTAAAATACAACATAACTGGGAGCCTGTACAGAGCAGCAAAACTAACCTGAGGTGAAGCAATGGAAACATATAGATATATTAAAGAAGTCAAATATACAACAGGGCTGGAAACTGGATCTTATGAGGAATTAACGGCTACCACTGAGACCAGCAGCTCAGTGTCTTTTCCTTCCATATGTCCCCTGTAACATGATGTGATGTCAGTCACATTCCAGGTTTTCCTATCCCCACTCTCAAGAAAGGAGGAGCGAATTCACACATCAAAAGGAAGGAAGGAGGAAGGAGGGGAACAGCTGGAGATTGAGCTAGTTGCGTCTGGACCTAGCTGAGAAAAGCAAGATTATCCTGGGCACATGATGTTCTGGCAAGTTTACCTTGTAAACTGTGGTCCATTGGAAAATGTTTTGTTTCTTCAAAAGCCTTGTTTATTACTGGTCCTTTGAGAAGCGCATTGATAGCATCCACCTGCAAAGAAGCACATTTAGTGAGTCTTCCAAAGAGATGTTTTTTGGATTTTTTCCCTAAGGGAAACCATGGATGGTAACACATCCCATCAGTGCAAGAATTTCTGCTTACACAGCTCCTTCCCCCATGTGTGCCCCATGCTCTCCCCAAATCACAATAGCTAAATGAAGCCTCCAAGACCAGAGGGAGTATATTCTTGAACACCAAGTGCTGGGGGCGAACAACCAAAGACAACCGTCATGCTCTGAGGCACTCCAGATGAAGCCAAGTAGATGAGCCATGGCCTGAATGAGCAACAGAATATTTGTTGAACCCCATCACAGAGAATGTCAAGAAAAGAGCATCCCATTGCTAGTCAACATTACTGGTTCCTAAGCATCTGGAAGAGCACGCACTCTAAGAGAGTATGGCAAAAGCAGTGAAGTTCCCTGTTCTACATCATAAGCGTTTGTGTCACTCACCTGGTTAAATAGATGCTCAAGGCAGCCGTGCAGCTTGTCTTGTTTGTCTGAAGGTATCCTCATGTCACTGGGGAGTTCATCACCTAATGGTGGGAACAGTAAAACTTTGGGCTTGTTCTCATGCAAATATATTCCAATGGAAATAATGTCAGGAGCAAATAGCTATCTAGAAATTTAATATATAATGACAACAGCAACTACTTTAGGCTGTGATCAACCACCCTCTTTCTATCTTTCTGAAGGGGTGAAAAGGAAAAAAGGAGAACTGAAATTGCTTTAAGAACCAAGATGAACAAGATGACCCAACTGATTTTTGAAGTTTCTCTTTCCACTTGGACATAGCGTATGACATGGGCTTTTTTGGTTCCATAAGTCTGCAAGGAGGGTGGTTGCTATGGGAACACTAAGAAAACACAAGTGAGCAGCTGAATAATAGACTGGCATCTACTGGAGAATTGGCTTATGGTCCGTTCATTTATTAATGGTTTCATTATAGAAGCACAGCATTCACTCACCTGATCCCATCTCATCACTGCCCAAGTAAGAGCTGTTACTCCGTACGCTGGTGTAGGAAAGCACAGAGTCCCGGTTACTGTTGCACTCACTGGAAAAAAAATGTATAAAAACTAAGAAACTCTTCATATGCAGAATTCCAGCTATGCATAGTTAGCACCTTTTGGGGGGTGTATCCAAGGGCATTCTTTCATTTCTATCCTGCCTGTCTCCAAGGGTTTAATGTGGTGTACAATGGACAATGGCCCTCCTAACTCAACACAGTAAGAGGATACTATCCTTTAGTGACAGCAAACTTTTGAACTCTGTCCTAGAATACTTCATCTTTCACTGATGAAGACAGATTGCAGAACTGTAGCATTACTCTTTGCTACCAGAGCTCATGTCAGTGACTAAGTGTTAGAAGTTCAAATTCTAACCCAAATTTAGTTGATTCTTTGAGCGCAGGGACTTTGTCATCGAGCTTCAATGTTCTAAAGTTCAGATTTAACTTAAAACCACACAGTTTTTTATTAGCATGCACAATGACGGAACACTGTTTTCGGTACCTGTTTTGTGACATTTCCAGGTGTATCCCTGGATGGTCACCAGGACAGTCACTCAGCTATTCTGCTGAGTCTAGACTTCCCTTAAAACTACCTGCCACTGCCACTGCCACCTTCTGACTTATAGAAAGGAGTAGGACTCTGGTTTTATCATCATACTCAAGTACATCCACACAAAGCATGTTGGGTGAGATATACTTGCCATAGAATCCATCCAGACCAGAACAGATTTAAACATAAACATACATTTTTATTAGAGAGCATAATCTGCAGAACCAATAGCAGAATTCGTAAAGAGTTCTAATTTCCTGACCTAACGTAACTATCCTGTCTTCTAACTTTCGTTAGCCATTCTTACTTTTTTACATAGGAGTCAAAATGGGTTGCATGCCAAGAAGCAAGAGTATGCATGAGTCAATCTAAATATGACATCTGTGCAATAGGTTCATTTCAAAACAAACCCCTCTATATTGTCCATCAAGGCGAGCAAGAGGCATTATGAGAGTTCAAGGTCACATTCTGGCCAAGCGAAAACACTTATGGAGGCCAAGACACAGAGCCACTGAGGAGTGTGGCCTGGGGAAAATCCCAAGGACCAGACAGGGAGGTCTGGAGGACCACATTTGGCCTCTGGTCCTGTTGTGCCAGAATGTTAACCAATCAGATGAGACTGAAGGCACCTTCTCTGAATAGGATATAATTTATGCAACATTGCAATCTTTTAAATATGCTCAAAACTACCCCACAAGAGAAGTCTTTTCTGCTCCCATGTTGTTGGTTGTTTTTTTTAATTCCTCCCCCACAACAAACACTCTGTGAGGTGAGTAGGGCTGAGAGACTTCAGAGAAGTGTTACTAGCCCAAGGTCACCCAGCAACTGCATGTGGAAGAGCGGAGAATCGAACCCAATTCATCAGATTACGAGTCTACCGCTCTTAACCACTACACCACACTGGCTCTCTTCTGCTCCCATGTTGAAAATGGGAAATGAAGGTCCAAGGAAGCACAAGCCCATGAGTCTGGTGATACCTGAATTCACATATGTGGGATTCAAGTCTGAAACTCCATACGCTGGGCTACCACAGGGGCCCTCTCTATGGAATGGACCCCTATGAGAACTTGCTAGCTCCTTGGATACAGAGACATACCCAGAGTGTTGGACTAGGACCTGGGAAACCAGGGTTCAAATCCCCACCTGGCCATGAAGCTCAGTGGGTTCACCTTGGGCCAGTCACTGCATCTCAGCCTTCCCTAGGGTTCCTCTTAAGAGTTGTTGTGGGGATTAAATAATGATGAGCAGGAGAATAATACGACATGATATTTTTGTCTGTGTAGATCTGCAAGCTGCTGCATCTTAACAGTTTAACAACAACACAAACAATAAATGCAGTAAGCACAAGATATCCAAGAGCTGTTTCATCTCAATCAAAACGACAAGGGTGAAGGAGAATGCTCCACTTGATTTCTGCTATCAATATATAAGTTGTTCTCAAAGGTATCTATTTCTCTTAATTTCTGAAAGGGATATACTACACTATGTTTAGGAATGTTAGGAAGAGACAAATGGCTATGAAAGATAAACTGATTGTCCGAATCAGATCTCGTGCAACAAACCATGACTAATGCCAGCTAAGTATCTTCTTAGCTGTGCTTTACTCATTCTTGTAAGCTCCGGGATATCCATTTTCTGACCAAAACCAATCAAAACACATTTGATTCCTTCTTGAATTGCTATTATATAGGTTATGTATGCTTAATCGTCTGAGTCTAAAAGAGGTAAGACAGAACAAACTCTCTCATCTTTCATTTAAATTCTGAAACAAGTGACAGCCCCACTGGGAATCTGCCTTTGATCTCACTGTGTCATCTAGGACAGATTAGGCTCAATTATGGAACCCATTAAACAAAACACAGCACAGGAATAAGAGTCATATGAAAAGCTGAATAAAATTACTTCTATTGCATTAATACAAATTCCACTGTGAGTAGGTAGAAAAACCCTGAAGATACACTGCCAGCAAAAGATTAGCCTACCACCCACCAACAGTTTTTCTATGGAACCAAAACTGAGGATTTAAACCATGCAAAATGTGCTTTTTACATGTTCAATGCTCGGCTCTTAGAGGAAATAAATGATGCTAATTCCTGTGACTAGGAAACTTGAAGTGCTAGAAATAGCACTTCTAATTGAATTGCCATGGCCTATTTTCTTTAATGCACAGGTTGCAAAACACGCTGGGGATTTTCTACAAACGTTTGACAGTTTTTGGCTACCGCTCAGTAGCTTTCTTTGTTTGGTTGTCATGTTGAGAGCTCTGCTTCACACAAAATTCCATCTCCTTTGCCAACAACACAGGAGAAATACTCAATGTACCTGGATCACTATGCTCACAACAATCCTAAGGCATGACATGTATGTGGAAATGAACACATGTTTAAGAGGAAGGGGTCCCCTGTTATTCCTCCCAGATCAGAAAGTCCAGTATTGGAGAAAGAGCTACCATCCGACTAGCACTTGAATCACTGCAGCAGGAAAGAAGAAGAGTTTGGATTTGATATCCCTCTTTATCACTACCTGAAGGAGTCTCAAAGCGGCTAACATTCTCCTTTCCCTTCCTGCCCCACAACAAACACTCTGTGAGGTGAGTGGGGCTGAGAGACTTCAGAGAAGTGTGACTGGCCCAAGGTCACCCAGCAGCTGCATGTGGAGGAGCGGAGACGCGAACCCGGTTCCCCAGATTATGAGACTACCGCTCTTAACTACTACACCACACTGGCTCCCCAGAAATACAGTTCAAATGTAGATTTTCTGATTGGACTTTATGCTTCCCTTCTAGCACCAACCAGGGTGATCTGTCAAAATATCACTATTTTGTGGTTTTATACTGATTCATCGTCTTTGGTTTTTTAAAATAAATTTTATATTATACACTGCTCAAGATTTATTTACACAAAGTGGTACATAAACATTTTAAATACCACACAGTTAAATTTTAAAGCTTGAACAGTGTGATATTTCACTAGGTGACATATATGCCATGAGAAGCAGCTGGTCACTTATGCCTGAAGACAAGATTTTCAGAACAAATATGTTGGATCTCAGTTTTCTGAAAAACTGAAAAATAAGAAAGCTGGGTAAGGGGGTGGGGAACCTGAAATTTTATTCTTTTACTATTTCCCCCTTCTGAGTCTTCTGGGAACACAATGTTCACAGACATGAATAGGAAAGGCTTCTCTATAACTGCAGCTACTAGAAGTGCTTCCAAGCTACCTGAAAACCTCTGTGGTTTTATAGTGCTATATTACAAAGGCAGAGGGTGGTGATGGGGAGTGAGGGAACCACGTTTGAGGAACTGAAATGCACAAAGCGATTTTTCAAACAGTCCTTACTTTCTACAGCAGTCTAATAGTAAAGTTGTTCAGTATTTGCTAGACTCATTTCCATAGTGACAGGAGTAGTCAAGAGATATTTGAACAGCCCTGAGTGCTCACTGGAAGGACAGATCCTGACGCTGAGGCTCCAATACTTTGGCCACCTCATGAGAAGAGAAGACTCCCTGGAAAAGACCCTGATGTTGGGAAAGATTGAGGGCACAAGGAGAAGGGGACGAAAGAGGACGAGATGGTTGGACAGTGTTCTCAAAGCTACCAGCATGAGTTTGACCAAACTGCGGGAGGCAGTGGAAGACAGGAGTGCCTGGCGTGCTCTGGTCCATGGGGTCACGAAGAGTCGGACACGACTAAACAACTAAACAACAACAACAAATTTAAGAATATATAAATATGCTCCTATATCAGGCTAAAAAGGTCTCTTTAAAATAGCATTGCCTGCCGAATGGCTGGGTGGAATTTCTGTTCTACAGTACAGGTGCCTTAGTTCCTTATTGTTGTGATCCACAAAGCACTGAATAAAGAGTATTTGAATTTTAGCTCTGGTATTGGATTGAAATCAATTGAGATGAAGAGCCAGTTCAAACTGGTTTGTTTTTTTACTACTATGAAATAACTCCCCCTGCCCCCAATGCCATAAATTACCTCATGTTGTTGGTGTGCCTGGCGAGAGGAGTACTATTGGAGGAAAGCCTTGTGTATCTTGGCCTAAATCCATTTTGTATCCTCTGTATTGCTGGAGCCTCATTTAGCTTATTTGCTCCTTCGATCAGCAATACAGAGGAGTGGGCAACTTCCTTGCATCTTTAGATTCCCGGGTTAGAACAAGTGGAGAGGGACCAAGCTATTCTTCACTTGTCAGTTTTCACCTTTTTTGGGTGGAGGGTATATGAGTCTCATAATGCCCTCATCAAAGGGCTATGATTTAGGCAGCAAAAAAAACCTCTAGCTGGTTGACAGCCCCTTCAAAAACAGCATATTCTGTTCTCTCCTATCCTTCTAATGTATGATCCAGAATTTGTTCCACTTAGGACACAAAACCACAAAGTCCAAAAAAAAAAGCGCATTACTTGAAATCTCTTGTGAGATCTTCCAAACAGCAGTGTTGTGGTTAATTCAGTCTACTTCCATGTGCCTCAGACTGGTGCCTGCTGATCTGAGTAATGCAAAAAAATACTGCTGTAGATGTAATCGTTATAAAGTCCAATTAGTCTGTGTTTTCTGTGGATTGTGTGTTTGTACACATAAGACAACAAGTTAACAGTTCTGCAAACAACAGCTGCAGAACCAGTCTGAAGCTAACAGGCGTCTACTCCTGAAAAACCCACAAAAGATTCCCTCTTCCCAGCTGCGATGCTTCACCGGATAAAGAGGGAAATTCTTCCCTCTGACCTCACCTGACCTGCCTGATCACTGAGGCCCTGCTGTAAGTTGATCCTGTGACTGACATGTGCACCATGTCAAATTGTTGTGAACTCTGGACTGGATGCACTTAAACTCGTACCGTGCAAGTAATGATTAGAGCCTGGCCCACGTCATATGTGCTCTACTGTACATTTGGGAACAGTCCTAAGTATATAAGGAGTGATGATCCATTTGTTAGCAGATTTTAAGCACAGAGTGCTTTTTAAGGAGAGAAGGAATTGGTAAGATTTAAAAACATTTGGATTTTAGCTTGTTAAGGCAGAATGAGATTAGAAATAGACCATGGAGAAAAGCAACTGAATTTGTCTGGAGTGATGGAATGTCCTTCCTACGAAGAGGGACAAATTCCTCCTACCCTGCAATGCAGATGTACTAAATGGTGAGAAGGTATTGCTAGCTAGTAGGTAGCTGTTGCTGTGAACATTCTGTGTCACTGAGGACAGCATTAGTCAAAATGCGACTATTTGGGGTCACTTCAATTCCCCATTGCTTTCCCCTTCATCCTGCATCACTGCACAAAACTTTTAACTTTTGTTCAAAAATCTTACAAGTGGCCTCCCATATGGTAAGTCGTACTAGAATAAAATGTGGTAATGTACAAACAACCAGCAAACCAGAAGGGCAATATATGGGTTATGATTCTGCTCTGTTATCAAAGTGCAAGAACCCTTTGAATAAGAATGTAAGATTGGTAGGTGTCTATATCTATAAGACAAAGGACACAATTTAAAGAAACAAAGGACACAATTTAATAAAGGTTAGCTGTGACTAATCTCCTAATTTAGCCATCATTAACATTTGCTGGAATGGATTCACAGATTGTGGCGCAACAAACATTTTTCTTGTGATGGCATAGAGAAGTAGGCCAGCCAAAAAGGCATCATCTTGCATGTAATAAGCAGTTCTAGCAGTGGTGGACTTTGGGTTCACAAATTTCAGTGGTGCCCTGTGCGATGCTTAAATTTGGCACACACACCCCCCACCTCTCATGCTCCATTCTACATCATTGTTGTGGCGCCCCCTGCAATACCAGTGCCCAGAACCGGTGGGACTACCCTAAAATCGCCTCTGTTTCTAGCTTAGTGCATGTTCTCAAATGCATTTATTAACAACTAGAACCTGAAATACAATTCTGTGGCATAGTCAGATAGAACTGCTGCTCAGATCTCTTTGGAAAGGGAAATTTCAGGAGTTGGAAAGAGAAAAAAGGGTGAATTTCCCCCTGCTCCCCAGGGATTTCCCCCCGCTGTGCCATATAGTCTGCTGGCCCCAAATTTGCGCATTTCATAGCTATATGGGGCGGGTGTCGTTCTGGAGGACGAAAAAAGGGAAATGAATCCTTTTGCTTTGCTGTCCTTCTGAAACCTCATGTATAGAGTGGGTGGTTATGGGGAGTTTTTAGACCTCATGGCCCACATTCCTTCCACCCAACTCACAATCTCTCTTCAAGGATAGTTATAACAAGCTGTCAGGAGTCCCTGGGTCACACACCTGAAACCCTCATCACCCCTCTTTCAATTACCCTTTTCATAACTTGTCAGGGGCTCAGGCAGTTTAGACATTTCTCTTTCTCTCAACTACCATCAGCACCCTGTATGCTCTTAGGATCTTGGTGCCAAGGGGCTTTATTCTCTGTCTCTGCTCTCTCGCTCTCTACAATTTTTCTTTTATTTTACAAATATACTTCTGGGGGTTCTCCAAGGATGCAAAAAACTTATTTTTGGGTGGTTCTTTTTTCACTTCCTGATTGGTACTCCACTATTGCTACTAGATTAAGCCATCAAGCAGAAGAACATGAGCATTCTTGATACCACAAGTTTTAACAGCAGTATGTGATTCATTTGATGATACATGGATGTATAATTCTTCACAGTACCCAAGTGAAATGGCTTCCGAGCAGTGCGCCTCACTGAACCCACCTGTATGAGTCTCTGTAACTCATTGTATCGTGTCCCGAATCTTCCTGGTCCTCCTCAGACACTTTGAAACAAACCTTCTTCATCCCATGCTCGACTTTGTCAATATCGCTCTCTTCCGAGACCAAGGATGTGGCAGGCATCTCCTCCATGGAGGGAGGCTCACATAATCCTGCTGCCGTGGGTTCAGTAATGGTGGACAAAAGCCTGCAGATGTAGAATGTATCATGGTAAGAAGAAAAACCAGCCAAGGGCTCCAGGAGCCAGAACTGTAATCTCTGCTATACATACATGGGGACACCTGTAGGCTGACGCTCTGTGAACCTCCCCATGCTTTTAAAACCTTAATCGGAGGCTCTGCATCACCCCTGCTCTAAGGCATACTAAAGCTAAGCCAAGTAGGGCATTGAGAGTTATAATTCAATCATAACTGATATTCTCTCCTCCCCCCCCCCGATTGAGCACAACGATTTCTAAAGGCAAGATGTTAACCAACTCACTTATTTATCTGAAAGACGTATTGTTTCATTTCTTTAACTGCTACTTCTAGTTTGTTGAAGAGCTGCAAGTAGGAGTCCTGTATCTCCCGATCTTCTTGCTTCAACAGAAAGGTGAGACCTCTCTCCTCCTGAGTAGTTCCTCCATTCTCTTGGCCAAAGCAACCATCATATTGTCCATGTGGGTTGAGGTCCCCATTTTCTGGCGCCAAACATCTCCATGATGGTGCAGCCATGCTGGCTATGCAGTGCTGAGTATATGAGACTGGATTTAAGCTTCCTGTTAAACATTTAAAAATGCTGGTTACGAAAGCACTTGTCTTTAAAGCTTCTTTTAAGGAGCAACCTCAAATTCTTTTATATGTTATTTATTGAACTGTTTTCCAAAAGGGGGAAGATATAAGTGACAGATGGGAAGAAATAAGGAATTACGAAGAATTTCCCTGCCCCAGAAGACCCTTTGTAGTCATCGTAGAGCAATCCTTTAAAATTTACCTAAAGGTTAGAACTATGCTTATGAAATTTATTTACTTATCTGGAATTATCAGCAGGCCAATAGCTGCACTCAAGCCTGTCAAATTCTGTAAATACTGGGGCAAGAACAGCAACCATGAGCTAGTCCTAGACCTTTGGCCTTCCTTTCCCTGTTGCCAGTATCTCAGTTGCTCCTTGTATTATCATAAATTGGCTCAAAACAACATATTATTTTAGCACAGACACCAGTGGAAGACCATTCTTGTTCAATTGCCTACTTACAGCTGCCAAGCCTTGCAGCCATAATTTGCATGGTGATGGATCTCTTGTTAAGTCTTTCAGGTTTCTTTCCCAGTCAATAAACCACCCCTTCTATACAGAAAAGGGGGGGAATTTGCTTAAGGCTGCTTGGCTGTCATGTGCAGCATGATAGTTATGCTCATCCCCACCCACCCTATTCCCACTATTACGCTGTGTCCTATGACAGAGTCAGATGCTCTCATAAAACCTTCAAAGGGGACCAGGCATCTTAGTAGAAGCATTCTTCTTGAATTTGGTCTTGAACAACAGCTGGGTGTTGCTCCAGTGGGTATGCAAAGCTCTTAAGAGATAGTGAGCACCTTGTTCTGGATCTAGGCCGATAATAGAAGGCTTCCGTCCGATGCGAATGCTGAACGACCTAGCCACCGAGGTAGTGTTTTTGGGATACGACACTTCCATGAGGTTAATGTGGCAGTTGGTGGGGCAGAAATCCATGCTGCTCAGAGGGTGAAGTTCTGTTGTGGCTCGTTTGAAGGATGGGCTCACCTTGGTTTTCAACTCATCTGCGAACTAGGGAAAGAAAGTTAAATGTTTCAATTGTACTAGCACACTAATCCACAAACTACTTGCCCCTGAGTTTATGCACTTATAAATAAATCGAACACCCTACCACAGCTGCTCCTTTTTTTTCTTCTTATTTCCACCCACAAAAGAAAAAAAATTATCTTGGTGGCCCTCTATCCAATAATTCACAGAAAATGTATTTCCTTATTAACTACATAAATCTATGTATTGTATGCTTCAAGATGTTCACAGAATCCAAGAGAGACCAGAAATGATGTAGAAATGCTATCCATGATAGCAAGTGAATGCTTAAATCCCATAATGTAAGCTGGGGCTCTGATCCAAAAGACTGTGCATGAAGCTGTGGGTTCTGGATATGTGCTACTCATTTATTTATTTTTTAAACTAGAATCATACTAATCAGCTATTTGATGAGGAGGGTAGATAGGATCCCCTTACTCCTGCTTCCTGTCTGATCTGCAGGCATCATATCTTGGCTTTGTAAAATGAGCTGTGTGCATCCAGTCCGAGTTGTCGGATTGGAAAGCCTGCTTCTGTGTGAAGAAGGCCCTTAACTGGATATGGTGCAAGTGTTTCACAATCAGGCTGTGACATTAGTCTGCAATCTCAATAAAACCAGAAAAGCCATCTAAAAGTTTAAAACACATAACATAATGCACACCTACACCCAGCCAACCTCCTTAAAAGGGGATTTGAAATCTAAAAGCATAATTGTTTTATATATATATATATATATATATATATATATATATATATATACACACACACACACACACACACACACACACACACACAGTGTGTGTGTGTGTGTGTGTGTGTGTGCGCGCGCGCGCGCATATATATATATATATATATTTGCTTTCGTAGATTTTCACGGGTACAGGAATGCAGGTTTTGGTGTCCTCGGGTGTACTTTTACACGGGAAGACACCCGAGGACACCAAAACCTGCATATATATATATATATATACACACACACACACACCCCGCCCATCTGGCTGGGTTTCCCCAACCACTCTGGGCGGCTTCCAACAAAATATTAAAATACAATAGTCTATTAAACACTAAAAGCTTCCCTAAACAGGGCTGCCTTCAGATGTCTTCTAAAAGTCTGGTAGTTGTTTTTCTCTTTGACATTTGGTGGGAAGGCGTTCCACAGGGCTGCTGTCACTACTGAGAAGGCCCTCTGCCTAGTTCCCTGTAACTTGGCTTCTCGCAGCGAGGGAACCGCCAGAAGGCCCTCAGTACTGGACCTCAGTTTCCGGGCAGAACGATGGGGGTGGAGACGCTCCTTCATAAATGGACCGAGGCCATTTATGCTCCAGTGTCATGATGTCGTTATGCACAATGATCTCACCTCTTGATAGCTGGCAACCCTTCTGCTGATGCTCTCCAACTTTGTGTCGCAAATCTGCCGGCACTCAAATTGCGGCATGGTGACCACAGCATTGCTGAGGGACATAAGCCTTCTGCAGTTCCTCACAAATAAGCTGTCATCTGTAGCAAAGGCCTCCAAAATCTAAAGCATTAGAAAACAATTACCTTGTTTGGTTGGAACAGCAGGCCACAAACCTCTAAGCAGATGAAACGTTGGAAATACATCAGCCAGGATCGCACAATTCCAAAGGCAAAAATGACAACTGGGCAGGTAGACACGCTTCCTGGCGTATTTCAAGGGAACACTTTAGAAAGTTAAATTGTAACGCAAGTGGTGACTCAAATTTTGTTCTTTGTTTTTGTGGAACCCTCATTCCACAAAAAGTGAGAGGGAAATCCTGCTGTTTCTGTGGAAAGTAGGCAGATTTCTAAAAATGTTTTGGAAGAGGTGGGGGTTGACTAACCATAATGTAGTAATGAGGTGTTGGGTGACAGGTTTTTCTCTGGTGTGTCCCCCCTTCCTCCCCACTGTGAAAAAAAAAAACCTTTGCCAGCTGCAATCTGCAGTAAGTTAGTCTCAACATCTCTGCAGCCATCTGACTATTTTCTGAGTTTCTTTAGTTTTATTGTTACATCTTCTTTTCCATACTATATGCAATAAATCTATTTGACTTCCCACCCCGTGTTTCATGACAGTTCTTTGTACATATTATTTGGCTGCATATACACTAGTTCTTCACCTAATTTTCCACACTCTCTTATCTTTTATAATGTCAGCTGTTGATCACAAAGCATCCCCTAACCTGGAAGTCATATTTAAGGTCCAATAAATATCCCCCTAGGTACTCCCACTCACTCATTGTCAATTTGTCATCTTGGTTTCTTATTTCAGATGTCATACTGGCAAGCTAGGCATATTCAATTAGTTTGCATATCCGTTGTTCTTTCCCTGGGATTTCTCTTAATTTCCAACTTCTTGCATATACTATCCTTGCTGCTGGTTGTTGCATATAGGAATAGGTTGTGTTCTTGGGCAATTCATTTGCAATTACACCTAGAAGAAATGTTTCTTTCTGATTTCTAAGGAAAGGTAAGTTTAAAGATTTTCTTTAACTCATTGTACACCATCTCCCATTAGATTGTCGCCCATAAACAAAGGGTCCTTTTTCATTGCAACTGAATTTTAATAGACTTCAATATATTTTAACACATTTCTATATACATTTGTAACTACTGAGCTTCAGGGACAGGGAAAAGTAGTGGATGCCTGGTTGATGCATTAAAGAGTAACACCGAATGGTATAAACCTTTGCTGTGAGGCTGAAGGACCCCTTGGGCTCAATGATCTTCTCCAGGACAAAGCTCCTGATCCCAGCAGTGCTGACGTATTCATACACGACGCCATGTTCCAGGTGAACATTGTCCACCGTTAGGCTAATAAGAGGAGTGTCTTCTCTGATGATTAACGGGGAGTCAAAAGTCTGAAGGGCCAGTTCTGCAAACCAAAGTTCAGTCATTAGAAGAGCACAGAGATGGAGGAGGAGGAGGAGGAGGAGAAGAAGAAGAAGAAGAGGAGGAGGAGGAGGAGGAGTAGTTTGGATTTGATATCCTGCTTTATCACTACCCAAAGGAGTCTCAAAGCGGCTAACATTCTCCTTTCCCTTCCTCCCCCACAACAAACACTCTGTGAGGTCAGTGGGGCTGAGAGACTTCAGAGAAGTGTGACTGGCCCAAGGTCACCCAGCAGCTGCATGTGGAGGAGCAGAGACGCGAACCCGGTTCCCCAGATTACGAGACTACCGCTCTTAACCACTACACCACACTGGCTACACCACAAGAGCACAAGCTATAGCATATAAAAAAAATTCTCAGGATCCCTGAAGCAGCACAAAAAGCCATTATGCACAGGAGGAGTGAGAACATGCCATAATTAAAAGGCCCTCTTGGCATTTATGAACACTGCGATCTTACTGAATTCATTAGAAATAAAAACAAAAACCACTCCATCTCATGGGTGTGTCCACTTAGCACAAAGGAGGACTTGACACTCAGGGTCCCTTCCAACTCTACAACAAATTACAGTCACAGGAAGAGGGTGGGTCATGAAACTACACATCTCAGGTGTCAAAGACCACAGTAAAGGCGTGTGTATGTATATGAAGTACAACTCCCATAATCTCTGGCCTCATGAAACCTGGGGTGCATGGGAGGTGGATGTTTAAAGCATTTGGCAGGGACTACAATGCTACCCCTGTTATATGAATACTTATTTGAGAGCGAGTACCACTGAACTCCATGGGGCTCATTTCTGAACAGGCACGATTAGGATTACACTGTCAATCATTCAGCCAAAGCACATGCCATCGCACTGCGAGTCAGCCAAGAGCACACAATGCAAATATGAATATTCAAAAGCTTTTAAAAACGTGATTATCACTGATGAACTTTAAAAGCCCTCCTCGCTTCTGCTCAGTCAACAAAATTACTTGAAATTCTGGCAGTGATGCTTCTGCCAATTATAAGCCATCAGAAGCAATTTTAAAGGTCTTGTAATGTCTTGGGAGAGGGGGCGACACTGCCAGGAAGTACTAGACACAACTGGTGGGGCTGGTTCTCAGACCTCTTGGGATCCTGTTGAGCAAACACTCAATCTCAATTTTAAAGCACGTTTTAATTTCATTCATTATTTTGCTGAAATATGGTGCTATGCAACATCCTATTAAGGTATTAATTTTATTTATATTTGCATCCCACTCCTGCTTGAAGAAACTCAAGGTCTCAACGCTATACTCAGTTTTATCTTCACAATAACCAAGTGGGGAAAGTTCGGCTAAGTTAAGCATACTTCCTTTCAAAGAGAAGCTACATAGGCAAAATATCAAATGGGACTCAGATGTCTTAATACTCTCATCTCTTGCCATCTTGGTCAGTCCCCGTGTTGTAGCTTCAGCCAAATATAGCACTGTCAGTAAATAGAATCCCACAATCCCCTTTTCTCAATAACATTCTCATTAAGAATCCCACAGTTTATCTAGATGTCAGTCACATCCAATTTGGGGTAACAAGTTGAGAGAAAGACTGAGCTGGCATCCTACGTGGCACAAGGGATACAAGTAATTCAGTAAAATATAAAATAAAAACATTGCCCAGTGTGATATATGTCAACCACAAGCAAAGGCACTGTGCAATTATGTTGGGTTTGTGGCTTGATATTGCAGCTGCCAAGTCAATTTCCCTATAACACTGCATCCAGGGGCTCAGTGATTTTCTCTAGTGCACAGCTAAAGAGGTCAATAAAAACAGATGTACTGTTTTGGAGATAAAGTTTGTATATATGAAACCAGTGTGAGAGACCACAAAGGAGGAGATGCAGGAATGAAAAAACATAGGCTTTTGCTTGCGGCATCCTGAGTGATCTACCAGATTCCTCACCCACTGACTCACACTTGTATAGCACATAGCAGGAAACTGGCACAGTCCAGGGAAATGCCCAGTCTCCAGTCCCTGTAATAGGCAACGGTTGAATGACAACCCTTGAAGACTGTCTGCTGAAGGCAAGAAAAGAACCCCTGTTCCAAATTAAACATTCACAGTGATTCAGGTATAAATTATTGTCTCTGTCACCTTGCCTGTGCAGAAAGGCACATCTAGCTCCCATTCTACTGATGCATCATACAAAAATATAAAACTGCATTATAATGAACCAGGTCATTAGTCTATCTAGCCCAGTACTTCAGATGGCAGTGGCTTTTCAAGGTCTCAGGAAAGTCTTTTATAGACCTACTATTTGAGGTCATTTCTAAGAAGTGGGGCCAGGAGGCCTTTTGCATGACCAAGTTATCCCTCCCCACCCCAACCCCACCAGAGGACAGCTACGGATCACTTCCTAGATCATTTCCCTCATTGGCAGGGAATGTCTTACCTTCGTCTTGCTGGCTGTCATTAAGGGGATCATTTTCCTCGATTGTAAAGAGATCTCCTTTACAAGATTCAGAATGACTTCCATTCAGGTATGAGTTGGAAGCTGACTGCCGAGCTCTGTCCTCTTCAGCGTCTTCATGCGTTCGATACACCCATTGATAAAAACCCTTCCAAAGAAAGAAGGGATGTCAGAGAGACATTCTCCCAAGTTTCACTGCACATTAGCTTTTGGATGGATTTACAGGTATCAGCAACCTGGTCTGCTCCAGATGTTCTGGATGAGCATGGCCAATAATGAGATGGGTATGGCCAATGATGGATGGCCAATGGGGGTGATGATGAACATCAGGCAGATGAGAAGAATGATAAACAGGACCAGGAAATGTGAGAAAATCTCATTTAAAATATCTGAAATCCATATAGTTAGAGAGAACATCTGAACAGAGCAACCACAACCCCACCAACATAGAGCCAGAATTACTCAAGATCAAACACCCGGTGGAAAAGGAACAGTCTTCACAGCTCTGTGAAAGGCTTACAATATGGGGACCACATGAACCTCCAAGGGGAGGGAGTTCCACAAGCTGGGTGGTACTGCTGATAAGGCCTGGTCCCACATGACTACCAACCATGCCTCATACTGAAGCAGGATGTGAAGCAAAGCCTCAGATGATGATCTTAATAACTGAGCAGATTCATATGGGAAAAGGCAACCCTTAAGATACTCTGGGCCAAAACTGTGTAGAAATTCTAACATGACCTTTGCAGCAAAAAAGGAGGCCTGGACTGATAGAAAGGGTTAAATCCCCACTCCCAACATTCCACAGTCCAGATCCACCTCACCTTCCCTCTGCAACTATTTAAATGCCCCTCCCTCCACCCATGGCTGCTATTCAAATAACAAGCCTGGCTCATTAAGTGCATAGAGGTGCTTAATGCATTGTCTGGTTTGACCCTGACAGTACCATGATATCCCTTTTTAATATAGCAGATGAAGAGAGAGCCTTGTGATGGAGGAGAATAGCTGTTTTGCTGACTCCTCCCTCTTCTGTGAGTTCCTTTTACTGTTATAAAGTAAAAGTTCCCACTCTATTTATGTAAACATATTTGGCATGGGGTGGGGTAGGGGAAAGTGATTCTTAAAATACGTTTTGGCAACCTGAAAATTATCTCTCTGTTCTTCAGTCCTTCTTCCAGCCACTTCTTGCATTGTGCAAGCACAACATGCAATACTCACCGTCGTGCTTCAGATGTAACAGATTAAGCATGTACTACGTTATATTTAAAACAGCTGCACATGTCCATTTCATTTCATTGTGGACGCAAGGTGGAACAGATGTGTGTAGCTGCTTCCAGCATGACGCTGCACACTGATTTTGTTTAGAACAGCAGCATCATTGAGAAGGTACTACTGAAGGCTGGGATACATTTATTTTCTTTCTTTCTAATACAGTGGTACCTCGGGTATGTACTTAATTCGTTCTGGAGGTCTGTTCTTAACCTGAAACTGTTCTTAACCTGAAGCACCACTTTAGCTAATGGGGCCTCCTGCGGCCACCATGCCACCATCATGTGATTTCTGTTCTCATCCTGAAGCAAAGTTCTTAACCCGAGGTACTATTTCTGGGTTAGCGGAGTCTGTAACCTGAAGCATCTGTAACCTGAAGCGTATGTAAACCGAGGTACCACTGTATAGTGTTTTAACTTGGTCATCTTTACAGTAATTCTGTGGGACTATGACTTTACAGTTGAGGAACTGAAGCAGAGAACTAGAGTGGTCCTGCAAAGCTGTGCCTGAGTAGGGATTGAGACCTGTCTTCCAGATCAGAGTCCACCAGAGTGCAACAAGTAAAGAGGCATTGCATTATCCCCCATCACTCTAAAGAATTTTCCCTCTACTCATCAGTTCCAGTCTTCTATTTGCGGACTGCTTTTTCTTCATCCTGTGGTTCCTGATGAAAACTGCCTCCCTCCAATGCTGCTGTTTGCCCCAGAGGGAACCTGATATGGGCAATAGCAGCTGTAGGGGGGTATATTTTCATTTTGCCTGTAGCATGGAAAAATAGGGGTTAAACCCCCACCACACCCAAGACAAATGCCCCACCGCATGCCACAGTCCCAATCTTGAACACTTCCCCCTGTGGCTTCTCTTCAAATAACAAAAGTCAACGGCATTAAATGCATACAGGTATTTCAGATATCATCTATTTTGGTCCTCAGTGAATACAGATAGGATTGTGCAGAAAAGCCCCAAAATGACATTTTTTGTTGGGATTCCCCAATGTTTAGGAAACACTGGCCTATTGGATAAATTTAGTCTACCCATATTTAGAGCCACAGCACAGGTTTTGGTTTAAGAGGGATAGAAGTGGAGTCAATTACTAAGAAATATAAAGTGCACTGAATTTCGTGAGAAGAATGTTAGCATTCAAAACCAGCTCTGCATCTAGAGGAGAGAGCTCTGCTTTTAAAACTTGGATGCAACAAAAGTCAAGAGATTTTATAAGGGGGGGGGGGTGTTCAGGTCTCAGAACCAAATCTAATTTAGTATTTGGTGTTGTCCCTGCTAACTAGACAGAAGCAGCTTTTTTGCCACCTGAGCAGGAATATTTGAGGCTAAGATAAATTTGCAAAGTTCTGCTTTCATGTGAATTCTAAGCACCCTCCCTCGTTGATGAGGAGATGTAAGTTCAAAGCACACTTATTCAGCAAAACAACTTATTCAGTTGCACAACAGCATGATACAGTGTTTTCTTACCCTCTAGAAGTATTATAAGAAAACAAAAACCTCCCTAACCAGTTTCTCACCAGATATTCCTGCTGCCTGTTCCTGTATGCCGCAAAGTGCTCCAGCACCTCAGTGTAATTTTCATTCATCACGTTATTCCCGCTCACTTTCAAGACACACTGCCCTGGGTGAAGGCCCACAGCACTTGCTACCGATCCTTAAGAGAGAATTGGACAGGAGAGGGGTTTAGAAAGCACAGCTACAGAGTAAGCAATAAAATAAACAAGCTATTTCTGGTCAAGTGAGTGGCAGATATGACAGATTTTCTGAAGGAACCCTAGATGGGCCATTGGTTCTTCTACCGAGTCAGACCTCTCCAGAGTTTCAGGCAAGGAACATTTCCACCCCTAACAAAATATGTCCGGGATTGGACCTGGGACCCTCTTTTCTACCCCTGAGCTACAGACCTTTCCCCCAAAAGGGAGGGAGAAAGGTTAGTTCTTTTACAAATGATCCTACAATCTGTTTAGAAGGCCAATCCTATACCCATTTATCTGAAACTCAATGGGACTTTATTCTGAGTGACCATGCATCGGATTGCACACTGAACTACTTTTTGTTTTAGATTGTCTACATTCAATAAGTTTATACCTTGCCTTTCCTACCAACAGTACTTTAGACATCATAAGACCGGTGGGAGCGGCAAGCTGGAACCAAATCTAGACCTTCCAATGTTAGCGGCTTTTTCTGGAATGAGGAGCCTGAAGTGGAGCAGCTATCCAGACATAGCAGACCAGGCTTCCAGTATTTATACCAGGCATACTAATAAAGAGGCAGCATATTGCCTGCTAATAGTAGGGATTGATGCTGCAGATATTGCAGAACAGTAGCGATTGACCTCTAGGTGCCTCTGTGCCTGACAAGGCCAGCTCCAGATCTGATTACGCCCTCAGCCAGGTTGACATCAATGGCCCTCTACCCAGCCATGAGCTTACCCAGCAAATGGGGCTTGAATTCTGGTGCCAATGCAAGCCCTGGTAGGATTTTGTTCCACTCCGGAGCTCCCAAGCAGAGTTGATCCCAGCCCAAAATGTGACTTGCAGTTGGTGCTGGATTTGGTGTTGAATGCAAGGTCCAATTTTCGGCAAGAAACTTTGCAGCTTGAATTCAAGCCACAGCTACACAGCTGACTCTTTCTTTGCAACTCTGGATTAAACTAAAGCCAAGGCCACAAACAAAGAAAAAAGTATCGGAAGCAAACCTACAGTTCACTCCCAGTTCTTCCTTTGAAGTGACTGACAGGTGGACAGCCCCACCCACCCATCACATGGCCCACGGAGGGTGGGCCAGATGTAGATCCAGCCCACCAATCAGGCCCAGTTCCTCATCTCTGATGTGAACTGTTGAATTTAGCACAATCCACTACATAGCATCTTGTTTTAATGTACCTTGTTAACAATTTTAAAAGGCAATTAGTGTTATCATTAAGACACAGGGCATGATTCATCCTATAGGTTACTCCTGTTTTCCAAGATACAGCTCAGCTACCTGTATACAGCTCCCCTATTCTGTGTTCAGAGCTCATTGCAAATCCCCCTTTCTCACCTCTCCCCACAGCATGAACATATGGTGGTGCTGCTCCCCGAATCTGGAAGCACAACTTTTCACTGCAATCTGGGATTTTGATAATCCTGTCAAAAATAAAAGGGATGTGGATGACAACAGTGCACATGTGGTTATTCTTCATCACTTATTAAGTAATGTATTGGGCTTGGATTCTAAGGGGAATTCTGTGACTATAGGCAAACAAACACAGCTCAGCAGTCAGATGGGGGGGGGGGGAATCATAAGGTCACATGAGAATAAAATGGAATCCAGCAGCTCTAAAAGCTCTTTCACCCAGAAGCAGGGATGTCACGCTGGGGAGTTTTTCATGACTGCTAAATTCATGTTATCCTTAATTCAGTATCATTTGTATGCTAAAGTTATTAACTCTGATGCATGAGGCATACAATGAACATTAACTATAAAAAGAAAGGTATGAGTTGTGATTTTATAATACATGGTTTAATGTGTACGTTTGCTCTCAAGACTGCACTAGAGTGTAGAATTGTAAAATGTTTACGTTGACTTCATTATAATAGGCATTAATATATATTATATTAACTGCTCAGAATCAGCTTCCAAGAGCAACCTGGATTTTTCTGGCGACTTACTCTTTTGCCTTGATTGCCACAAGAAGCCGAAGAGGTCTCCGAGAGCAGAAAGACTGGTTCAAGATGGTCTCCACCTCTTGAAATGGGCGCAGGAACACCAGATCCTCATTCATGGAATAAATCTTCCGCCCAACCTGCAATCCAGCCATCTGAAATGACACATGGAAGTTATAAACCACTCCACGCTTATCATTCCATGCTTTATCATTTAAGTAGCATGTGGCAGACAGTATGTGAGATAATGGATTTATAGCTGCGTTCTGGGCAGCCCAGGAGTTCCTTGGAAGCTTATCAAGTTTTCCTACAGGAGAATGTCAGGTGTTTCATTCTGGGTGTGTTCTAGATCACACAAGGTCAACTGCCGAAGAGTACTGTGTGTGTTTTAGGCCACATAAGGTTGGCTTTTTATTTACCTCTGGTACCCAGATGTTACTGAGCTACAGTTCCCATGAACCCTAACCCATAAAAATATGGTTTTATTAAGCCAGGCGCTGTCTATAAATGTACAGCAGAACCCTTTTTTATGAATCAGGATTACTGAATGTCCTTTCAAAGGGTGAGAGAAGACCTAAACAAATGTGAGTAATGATCTACAGTGGTTTCTGTATTTCCTCTGCTTTTGCTACTCTTTATAAGCAAGCACAGTTATCTGGATAATGAGATGCTGGCTTTGTGCAAGAGCTATCTATCGATTGGACAAGGGCCAACATGCTTTTGGATACAGATCAGCGAATTATCAGACATCTGCTTGTCAATTGTTCCTTCAAAGCATGGCAGTAAACATGCCTCCCAATGGAAGAATGCTTTTGTTGTTGCTCTGTGCTGATATGTTGTGGTTGTATCAATCACAAATCAGTTCCATAATTAAAACATGCAGAGATGAAGCATTGCAATAAACACAGAATTATACTACCATATGGAGCGAGAGTAGGGAACCTTGTTCAGCCCACGAGGCAAAAGGGTGTGGAGTCAGGGGCAGAAGTGGGTGGAGTAACAGGTGTAACTCTTGCCAAAGTTAGAGGTTTCTACCCACATGCACTTATATATTGATCTGGTCAATCAAGAGGCAAGAGCACTTGAGGATGGAGGATTGGGAAGGGTGGCCAAGACAGATGTGAGGGCCAGACAGAGATGTCTAGAGGGCCGCATTTGGCTCCCAGGTCTGAGGTTCCCCAACATGGATGTAGATAGATTTCAAATAGAATTAAAGCAATCTGTAGGAAAGGTCACCAACATGGTGCCCATGGGCACACATTTTCCCACCGTGGCCATATCTGATGTCCACAGGGTCCCCTCCCCCATTTTCCATACTGAAATTAGACATTAAACTGGCATTCTGTTGTGGGCAAGAGAATAAGTTGTGCTGCAGTTTCTCTGATTTGTGAGTTTGATCATGGTCCCAAAAATGGTTGGCAGCCCTTGATCCATGGACAAATGAAAAATAAGCATTTTGCAATTCAGAAAATGCGCAGAATTAGATTGCCTCTTTTTGTTACCATTGAAACCAGGACTGTTTCAAGGCTTGAAATTTTGTGGGGGCAATGTCTCTTGAAATGAGAGAAACAGAATAAGTTTAACAAGTTGACAGTCAGGACTTCAATGTCCTATATACTGTAGCTCCATAAGTAGCAAACTGCTTCAGGCAAAATTTACAAAACAGGAAAAATTTCCTGATTTGCATCATATTTCTGAATTTAGGTTTTCTTGATTGAGAGCTTTGATTAAAAAATCTTTTTTGGTATAGAATAACATCACATCCAATCTTGTGACTGATTAGTTTGGGTTAAAGGGATATATTAGCAGCAAGGGGCCAATTCTTACATGTCCCCTATTTTCCAAAGAAAGAATCAGGATGCAACATTCCTGCATTGCAGGGGGTGGATTAGATGACCCTTGGGGTCCCTTCCAATGTTACAATTCCATGATTCTAGGACATGAGCTGCAGCGTCCAGTTGTGAGTGAGAGATGCAGGAAATAATGGAACATTGAACCCTATGCCTCTATGCCCATCACTTTATGTGTGGTGCATATGAATACAGATGTGCAAACATTTTCATGTGCTGTTTTAACAGCAAGCATCAGATATAAACAGCATGGCCTATGGAACAAGTAGAATACTTAAAAGGCTCAGTTGTGAATTGCAGTCACTCACATTCTTGAATTTCTATTTGGGCCTCAGACACCCAGGGATAATAATATCTATGTTAATGGTTTGCTGTAAAAACTACTAAGTGCTACATAAATGCTGTTATTATCTTCACTGGCACCTGAAGAACTGCAAAGCATGGTCCAGAACTGTTCCAATTCAGATCCATGTAAGAGAACTTCATTTACCCATTGTGTCTGCCTGTCCAGCACAATAAGCTAGCGCATTAAGAAAAAGCATTGCTTTGGTTAAGCTCTTTGTGGGCTTCCAGATAACCATGAGGCCTGCCAAAGTTCCAGTTTTTAGATTAATCACTTGCATCTGCAGAACCTGCCTGTTGTTGCCTTTGGTTATGCAGATAGGAGCAGGCTAATGTTGCTAAGCAACAGCAGTACAGAGAGACAATATTGCATCTCTGGGTCTTCTCTCTCGAAACCTTTGGGAGACAGAATGGAGGGAGATGGGATGCTTAATGCACCCCCATAAAGGAGCTGATTGCTGAAGAATTGATGCTTTTGAATTATGGTGCTGGAGGAGACTCTTGAGAGTCCCATGGACTGCAAGAAGATCAAACCTCTCCATTCTTAAGGAAATCAGCCCTGAGTGCTCACTGGAAGGACAGATCGTGGAGCTGAGGCTCCAATACTTTGGCCACCTCGTGAGAAGAGAAGACTCCCTGGAAAAGACCCTGATGTTGGGAAAGATGGAGGGCACAAGGAGAAGGGGACGACAGAGGACGAGATGGTTGCACAGTGTTCTCGAAGCTACCAGCACGAGTTTGACCAAACTGCGGGAGGCAGTGGAAGACAGGAGTGCCTGGTGTGCTCTGGTCCATGGGGTCACAAAGAGTCGGACATGACTAAACAACAACAACAAAGGAGCTGCACACACAGGTGGATACCCAGACTTCATATGCTGCTGCAGTAGCAAGAAGAGGGTCCCCAGCCTACGGAGAAATCCCGACAGGTGAACCAGTCACCATGATGTCACTCAGCAATGGACCAGCACATATGGAATCATTGGTCTGCAATAGATGCCTAGGAGGAAAGGCTGCAGGTGGATAATTAGCCGGGGGGGGGGATGTCTTGCGCAGGCTTAATTAAGGGGCGCAAAGGGACAGGGCTGATAAATGGGTCAGTGGTACATACCAGGAACTGGTGGCAGAATCCACCTCCAGGGAGGTAAGACCTGCTCCATTCATTATGTGTCCTAGCCAATATGGACCTGCCACTGGTGCTGCGGATAATCCAATCCAACCAGCACCTTATTACTACTCATTTCCCAAATTGTGCCCAGCACTCCCTCGGACAAACTGATAATAGTGCACTGTGCGCTAGGCTACCTCACCTCAGGACAATTTTATTAAGGGGTCGTAGACACACAGTGGCTTTCACCAGTCAATAGCCAAATGTGGTTGTCTTATCCAGCTCAGCTGCACTGAGGGACCATCCTCAGGGTCTGCCCGACATTATTTAGCTCTACCTGAGGTGGAGCAGCAAGTGCTGCCCACCAGCGCCGCAAACTCAGACAATATTCCTAGTACTACTGATTAAGCACAGAATTGGCTTTAAAGAAGAATTTTGTTCCAGATCGGTAGGTAGACCAAACATAATCTACACTACTGCTCACCTGCTTCTTCTTTCCAAAGGATTCAACTCAACATATGAGTTCCTCAAACCCAAAGAACCGAGACAGGACCATATACCATGCTAGAAGGCATGGTATATCCCAGAAATAGGCAAACGCGGCCCTCCAGGTGTTTAGGGACTACAACTTCCATCATCCCTAGCTAACATGACCAGTGGTCAAGGATGATGGGAGTTGTAGTACCAAAACATCTGGAGTTTGACTATCCTATGGATTTATACATGCTTTCTCTCCTCCTCTTTTTTGGCTGTATTTACCCACTAAGATTTACTTGTGTATCCTGATCAATTCATATCCCTCACCATCTGCTGCCCTAGACAGCTGCCTCTCTTCGCCTAATGTTAGGGCTGGCCCTGAAGTAGGTGGTTGGCCAGACCAAACACCTCAACTTAAAGGAGTGAAGAAAAGCACAGAAACAGGACGTTTGTGGCAGAGGAGAAGTCATCCCATCAGATTAGAAGCTTTTGGTTGCCAATGGATCAAGAGGTCAAGGAATTTGGGAAGATGGGGTGCCTACGGTACAAATATGTGAATTCTTCCAGATTCAGAAGGGAAACGGGTAGATGTTACCCAGAACTAATTTAACAAAGCTGAACATATATTAAATCATAGTTTTAAAAGTGGCCAGATGTTTTTTCAGGAAAATAGTATTTGTATAAAAGCCTGTTTGTTCCTAACAAATTCAGAACTGAAGACAAGAACAAAGAGCTGGCTGATATCAATCTGAGCGCCACTTCCAATGTCACATTTTTGCTCCATGAAGAAGTACATTTGGAATAACACAAAACACAAAACAGAATGTCACGAGTGTAAAATCTGCATGGATTTCATTCAAAAAGTCTGTAAACGCTTTTTGCAGTCAACTTCTGAGATGTTTCCTGAAAAGCCCTCATCATTGTGAAATAACATTTTACATATTCACTCTTCCATTGCTTAAAAATATTATGGAAGAATCCTCCTGGCATGATTAGGAAGAATCAGAATGACATAGCAAACAGTAAAGCGATCCTTTGAATGTGTGTTTAATTTGTGTGCCAAGAGATTGCAGAAAAACGGCAGAATGTGGTACTAGGTAAAGAATGCCAGCTTTCTTTAAAAACAATAAAATAATTTCTAGTTCTTGAGGCTGTAAAGACATGCTTGAAAATGTGCAGCAATGCCTGGTGAACTTTCAAAAGCCAGAATAATACTGAATAAAATATCCTCGGTCAAAATAGGGGTTCTAGTGCCTGCCCATCCCCTTTGCCACCAAAACCAGAATTATGCAGAATAATAGGGAGGGGAACCATTTCAGAGTAAGTAAGATAAAGGATAAGTGATTCGGATTTGCACAGTTGGGATAATTTGCACAGGTCACAGAACTTCTTATGGCACAGATAAAGATTGCCTAGGTGCTAAGTTTTAGTTTAGGGCGGACTACCCTATCTATTAGGACACGGATGGCACTGTGTCTAAACCACAGAGCCTTGGGCTTGCCGATCAGAAGGTCAGTGGTTCTAAAAATGTTACATGGAAAAAATACGAGGCATTATATTTACTTCTGTAAAACAAGAAAATCCTTAATAAAAAAAAGAAGAAGGTGGTCAGTGGTTCGAATCCCCGTGATGGAGTGAGCTCCCGTTGCTCAGTCCCAGCTCCTGCCAACCTAGCAGTTCTAAAGCATGCCAAAGTGCAAGTAGATAAATAGGTACTGCTCCAGCGGGAAGGTAAACAGCTTTTATGTTGTTTATTTTAAAGTTATGCTTTTAGCTTCACATTTTTTGTATTGGATGAGATTGTTATCAGGTGTGTGTCTTCTTTGCTGTCTGTTTTGTTGTGTCTTCAGTCTGTAAACCAGGCATAGGCAAACTCGGCCCTCCAGATGTTTTGGGACTACAACTCCCATGATCCCTAGCTAACAGGACCAGTGGTCAGGGATGATGGGAACTGTAGTCCCAAAACATCTGGAGGGCCAAGTTTGCCTATGCCTGCTGTAAACCTTCATCGTGTATAGTAATACAGGAAGGTGGTATACAAATTAAAAGTGAAATGAAATGAAATCTAAAAGCTCAGCAATGAGAATGTGAGCGCTACCACAATCAGACTATTACTATTGGTTCATCTAGCTCAGTACTGACTATAAAGACTGCCGGGGGGGGGGGGAGTAAACAATGCATTTCTATTGGGCACCCTGTTCTCTCCACCCCTCCCTCCCTGGAGAGCATCAGGCCACCAGAGGGTTTTCCAAATGGTCTGCAGCTGCTGTGCTGGCCTGGAACCATATGCCGGATAGCTTTGTAGTATCAAAAAGCAATTAAAGAGCCCAAGAATGCAATAAAAGGCATTACTGCTAGGTTTCAAATCTTCGCGAATTGAGCCGACGGCTCTCCTGTTCAGCAGGATTTGGGTTGGGTTCATATTTAAAGCAGTTTCTTAAGGCCAAATGGGAAAGAAGGGCAAATGGTCAAAGCAAGTTTTTCTTCAAAGGTCAAGACAAAGATTCCTTTGCAAATTGTGTGCTTCTATAGTCTCAAAACACAGAGAGATCTCCCTCCCCACCCCAACACTGAAATATTCTTCTATGGGCAGCTTTCCAAGGAAATGACGAAGGGATTATCTGTCAGGCAGTGGCTTACCAAGAGGCTTGTATTCTGCTAAATCACAGCCTAGTGTAACATTTAAATGTAGTCAGTACTGGTAATTACAAAAATAAAAATAAAATAAAATAAATTCTGTAGTGTGCATTTGAAACTCTAGAGCTAGTATTTGCAAATGGTTCCACTGTTCCAAGGATGTAACACTTTTGCTTAATTTGCCTAGTTCTCCCCTCTTGTGATCTCTAGCACACCTATGATTCTGCACCTGTATATACTGTACCTAGTATCATTTACATACTTTATGTCCCAAAATATTCAGAATCTGCCAAACCTCAGATACTGAGTTTCAAACAAGGAATGCAAATTTAGCAACTTTCTGCAAAACAGGAACATTTGCCAAAAAGAGAGAGCGCTGCATGCATGCAGAATTAGAAATATCTTTGAGTTGTTCCTAAGCATATATGCAACCATCACAATGTACACTGTACGACTACCTCCAATATATAATGCACTTTGTAGACTTTTATATCTGCCCAATGAATGGTGACTTTTGCAAACAGTGAACATCTACCAGCAAAATTACAAGAGTGGATTTATGAAATTTGTCCTTTAAATGTGTTCACATAATATGGGAACAATTGGTGGCTTATGTGCCGTATTTTTTGCACCATAACACTCACTTTTTTTCCTCCTAGAAAGTAAGGGGAAATGTCTGTGCGTGTTATGGAGGGAATGCCTACGGGTGGCATGCCTACGGATTTTCCTCCTCTGGTCGGGTGCGTGTTATAGAGCGAAAAATATGGTACATTTCCCCCTTAATACATCAGACCAATGCACTATGTGGGTGGCAAAGGCAGACAATGCTGGTCTTGAGTTAAGGAGCCATATATTGTCTGGATCAATCTGCCCAATTTTTATGAATCCACTCTTGTCAGTAAGTACATATCCTTTATTGTGAACATCCTGGGAAACTATAGATTGACAGCATGGCTGGCTTTGAAGGTTTTAGCTCTCCTCTTCCCATTCATTTCCATAATCCAAGACCACCGTGCTTTGGCAATGTGCACATAGTCCTCCTGCTCGGTGTCTGTGGTGGCAGTGTTTAAAAGACCACATTATCTGCACATGTTTGTTATAAATGTGCATCCTAGCAAAAAAATCACTATCACACAGATGCTCACACACATGGCTCTATCTTAGAGGTGTCATTTAAACCACCAATCTATTTCTGCAGCCGCTGCTGGTGAGATTTTGAAAGCGGGGAAATGACAAACTTTATTGACCAAAATATACTACCCCATAAGTTGTGTTGAACTTTTGCTCTCTCACTTTCTCAACATCACTGGTGTGCAGTCTTGTGTTAAAGGCAGATAAAACTAGTGGTATTATACAGATGATACTAATTTCGAGTTGATATAAATGCTTTTGCCTTGAGGAATCAACTAGATGTGCCATGGGAGATTGGTGACCAGAAACTCCTGTTGCTGTTGTTTTTAACTTCAAAGCAGCTATGAAGGGCTGTTAATTTGGTCCTGGATAGGAGATGCTTAGCCATTTCATCCTACGCTGTTCTCTGGACCTAAATTCCCTACTCCCATCCCAAGTTATTAGCTCTGCAGGAGGAAAAAAGCCATGTGCAGATGCTTGTTGTTTGATGCTGATCTGAAAACAGCTTCCCTGTGGTTAGCTTCATGTCTTGCAACACAGTATGCCGCTCTGGGCCAGAGGGGAGCCTGCTGTCTTATCACTTAATTAAATTACTCTGAAAGAATGCCATATAAAGGAACTAAACACCTAACATGCACAAAAGCAGTTTCCTGCAACATTAATCACAGAAGATGCTCAGTGGCCTTCTAGATGCTACTAAAACAAAATAACCTCCTGTATGTTATTTTTGGGGCATTTCAAAGCACCTCCTAATGCAGAAAAGGTGAATGTTTACAAATGCCAGGAGGTTTCACCTCTGCGTGTGACCCTCGACGAACAGACTTCACCACAATGGCTTTGTTCTTGTCTTCTATGTCGAAGCCATAGTCATCCTCTTCTGGCAAAACCTTGGAAAGGAGGAGAGAGAAAAAAATAACTTTGACAAACCTGTGAGCTGATTCACCAACCAATGAGTTTGGTCCTCAGTTGTGCAATTGTTGGTTGCTGTTTCAATGGCATGGTTTGCATGTCACATTAAACCATTGTTTAAAACAAACTATGGTTCAACGTGAACGCACAGCTTGCGGCTCCATGCTACTGTAAAGTTCTCATTGCACTCCACTTCTGCTGGCTTGTTGTGATATCTAAACAAGGTCTCATGGTTTTTTTTCCTCAAAACAAACCATAAGCAGTAAGCCAAGAACAGACCTTGGACCACTTGTAGTTGGTTTGGAAAAAGCAAACAAACCACGAATCTATGTTTGGATGTCATGACGAACTAAACTCTGGTCTGTTTCCCAATGATGCAGTAGTGGGGTAGGAACACAGGACGAATACTTCAGTAGTACCATCACACTGAATGTTTAAATTCAACCATTGTTATTTTTTAACTATGATTTAATGTGACATGTGAACTGAGTTAGTGTCTTCTTTCTTCCTGATCCTTAACATAAATATATATATATACACACACACACGAGACCTAACACAGTTGTTCTTGCAACACAACTTGCATTGAAATGCAGGATTAATCTATGGCCACCCAAGATTGAGGACCAAACCAGATACAACAGTGGCAGATAGGTGCTTCACTGAAACATGGATATGAATAGGTCTTATTATAATAGCAAAAGCAGCACAAAGGAGAAAGATGTAGAACTTTTTTGCCCTTCCGCCACTTGTCTCCCCTGAGTCCATTGCCTCAAGCACTTTCCTCCAATCCTGGCTCATTTCCAGCATTAGATCACAGAATGGAGAATTGCATCTGGAGCAATTAACCACAGAGAGCCTAAGGCCCAAGAGGGAGAATGGTTAGCATTGCACTCCCCCACAATCTTTTTACAGTTAACACACACACACAGAGATGTGCACAGACTTCACATGTGAGCAGGGGGCACATGAATAATGGTCCTGTCCCATTTAGCTCCGGCCTCCAGTCTTTTGACTTGTAAGCCAACGTGACTGCTAAGCCCAATGCAGCCCACAAGCCATGTATTGTGTCTCACCTGCCTGAGCCTGGAAAAAAGGCAGGATGCTCAAAAACCCACCAGGTTACATTTGGTTTGCTAGATCACACAGGAAAAAAGTAAACAGTCAGGAAAACTTCTCATAAACATGTCGTCCCATTCTGCCCCTCTTTACTGTCCCAGTGGGGGGCAATAGTGAAGGTTCATGGATACAATAGCAGGGAAGAGGCTTTCTCTCTTTCTCTTCCTCCCTGTCAACCAATCACTGTTGCTAACAGGGTGACAGAGTTACTATGGGCAAGAACCTCCTTTAGACCCTTGAACCTCATCAGAGTATTAGGAAGTATGATGAGGTAACAGGGAGAGAAGAGGAAGACAAAGGAGTGGGATAATGTTCTCTGTTCTTTTCTGCATCTGAGTGAAAGGAAGAGTAATTTTGTGTTTGGGGATGGAAGGAAATGTGGACTTTGAGAGATGCGGGAGCGTGGTGGGGATGGCAGTGGGATTCTCCACAAGCTCAAATCAAAAATTTGAGCAGAAGGAAAATTTTGGCACTTTGGAAGCTCTTTTTGATTTTGAGGTATGCTTCAGTCTCCAAATTCCACTTCCAACCTTGACTAGGAAGAAATTCACTAGCATCTCTAGTCTCAACATCTCTCATTTATGTATGTTTCAACTTCCAACCAAATCCCCCTTCCCTGCCCACCCCCCACCCCCATGTGAGGCTGCTCTTGAAAACTACCTGGAAACTTCCATTTATTCAAAATGAGACAAACTGCATGTTTTCATACAGAAAAGGCTCCCAATGTATTTCTGTATATTTTTCAAGGTATCACTCTTAACCTTTAAGACTGCAAGTGAAATTGATGGTGAGGATAAGCAGGGCATTTCCAGCAGTGGCCCCCATATTATGAAACTCTCTCCATGGAGAATACTAGCAGTCCAGCTCCATAAAAATGTCAGCACAACTCTGCTTCAGTTTTTTGTAAGTAGCTAAGATTTTTTAAATTTCGTGTTAAGGAACTAAGAAGTTATATAAACTGACAAACAAATAATGAAATAATATGTTCTTTGTTTTGTGTTTTTGTCTTATAAATTGCGTAACAGGATTGGTTGAATTTGATAATAAAATTCTAATAAGAAATAAAATTTAAATTTGCAAGATTGCATCAAACCCTTACATGATCTGCTAGGTAATACACATCACAAGAATGTTGGGTTACGGTTTGGGCAGAGGAGTTTGCTACAATTCCGTTTTGCAGTGCTTAGAAGATACAAAGGTCATTATGTACTTGTGGGTCCGTGCTATTAGCTCACCAGTTTCCTTTTGTTGCAGCAGTTCATTATGGCAGACGATTAAGGAAACTAAGCCTCCTTCCTGGCAGGAGTTGAAATATACAAGACAATACTACCTCTGGCTCCAAACAAGCAAGACAATGCCTGAGGCGGTGAAGTTAAGGGGAGACAGTGCAGAAGAAGAAGAAGAAAACCCTGCTAACAAAACAACACTGAGCAAGTCTGTTCACTACAAAGAGCTCACCGCTCATTGGTGAAGCACTAGCCTTACAAGTGGCCCAGGTTTCATCTTCCAGCACAATCCACCCTTTGTGCCCATAAGTTCTGGAGCCAATTGAAACTGGATGGAGGACTCATCTGCTCCAGCTTGCCATTTTTCATTTGGAGAGGCTACAAGGGGATTGCCTGCCTGCCTGCCTGCCTGCCTGCCTGCCTGCCTGACTGCCTGCCTGCCTGCCTGCCTGAAAAAGAAGCATGTCCACAACAGTGTTTTTTCAAAGCAATGGGATGTGAGAGCTGTAATTAGCTCTACAATTTGACTGGATTCATGTGGGGAAAGCCCCAGGAAACCTTGACCCGTGGGCAAGTTAAACAAAGCAAAGTACTTTTAATACTATGTCTTGGTCATTTACTGTGGCTTAAAATAGTTTCAACGAAAATAACAGTTTAACCTCTCTTCACATTTAAAAATGTAAGTTAAAAGGGAAAAGCAATTCGCCACAAGGCCAAGTAACGTTGCTGTTTTTTATCAGGTCTTCCGCCAAGGCATAGGGGTGTTGGGAGATGCCTATGCCCTTAAAAATAAGTTTTGTTGAGTAACCATCAATCTGCTTTTCAGTGAGGATCTACCCATATATCTGTTAAGGGTCTTCTCCTTATGCACAAACTCTGTGTTACATTGCTGTCAGGTTGTCGGGATACTTTCTAAAGCAGATTTCCCCAGCCTGCCATGTTGGCTGGGACTGAAGGGTGTGGCAATTCAAAACGTTCAGAAGGCACCAGGTTGGGGAAGGTTAAGGCAGTGTTTCCCAACCTTGTGCCTCCAGATGTTTTTGGCCTACAACTCCCATCATCCCTGACCACTGGTCTTGCTAGCTAGGGATGATGGGAGTTGTAGGCCAAAAACATCTGGAGGCACAAGGTTGGGAAACACTGGGTTAAGGTAAAGCACCAAAGGACTGGGGCATGATGATGAATTCTGCTATGGAGGAAGGGCCCTGGACATTGCCCTCCTGCATATTAGTTTGAAGCAGGCCAAAATGCCTGGCTTGATCTCCATTGAAATGTAGTGCCGCTGCAGCAGGGGCTGTTCACTAGCCACCTCCCTTGTGAGATTGACAGTGCAACCTATTCACGTCTACTGGGAGGTCAGCCCCACTGACTTAAATGGGACTCGCGCCCAGACGTGATGATGGCCACCAGCACAGATGGCTTTACAAGCGAATTGGGCAGACTCGTGAAGGATAAAGCTCTCAGTGACTACTAGTCGTGGTGGCTATATATTGCCTTTGGTACCAGATGTTGTATGCCTCTTCTTGCAAGCTACCAGAGAGCATGAAACTAAGAGCACTGATGGTGTCGTGCAAGTGGGCTGCATTAGAAGGCCCTTTAGTCTGATGCAGCCGGGCTCCTCCTAAGATAAGTCTATATATTGAAGATTCAGGCACCAGGCCAATGTTGTTGTTGTTACAGTGGAACCTTGGTTCCCCAACAGCTTAGATGCCGAACAAATCGGCTCCCAAACGGCACAAACCCAGAAGTAATTGTTCCGGTTTGCAAACGTTTTTTGGAAGCCAATCGGAAGCCACACCTTGGTTCTCAAACCATTTCAAGAGTCAAATGGACTCCCAGAATGGATAAAGTTCGGGAACCAAGGTTCCACTTTATTTGCCCATGCTTTCAAAAAATAATAATAATTAAAAGTGAGGCTCTTTAATACACTCTGTTTCTGAATTATTATTTTTCTATTGTGGTTTTACCTTGCTGTTTTACTTCATGTTTTATGGTGGCTTATTATTACAGTATTTTAATTTAAATGGTAGATCATAAGTGCTTTCAATAAACACACGCATAAAAATAAACAGGGCTACTGGATACTACATAAGTTGCCGTCTCTGTAGAAGGTCTATTTGTTTCATGATGAAACTTCCCAGATCAACTCCAGAGTCTTTACATTCCAGTTCTGAAGCCATCATTTATGAACAACAAAAGAGATATCCTAACACTGGTACATTTTTAGTATCTGGAATTAGGCCTAAGATTTAATTTTCCTGAACTATGTAGAGAATTTTGTATGTTTTTCCAGCATTTCATGTTTCATGCCAATGAACAGAAACAATTGCACAAGCAAACAAAATTAAGTATTTGTTTGAAGAGTGTTTGCTTCACACTGGAACAATTTGCCTTTTGGCATCTGCACATGTCACTTGGCAGAAAACATCAGCTGTTCTTTCCAGTGTTAGGTCAGAACAGGGGATAAAAGACAAGGGGGAATAGAGAGGCAGTCGATTTCTCCTTATGCAATTTGGCATCTGTTGCAAAAAAAACCAAAAAACATAGCGCATTTCAATAGCCACTCGACTGAGACAATCCATCTTGTTTAAAATTCAGAAGGAACGTAGTGATGGATAAAGGTGCAGATGATGTAATTCATCCTTTCCCAACCTGGTACCCTCTAGATGTTTGGACTGCAATTGTCATCAGCCCCAGCCAGAACAGCTGTGGAAATCACCACATTGGTGAATGCTCCTGCAAGGCAAGGCAGCATCCCAGCCTAGAAACCAAAGAATTCTAACTGTTCCTTCCTGTTCAGGACCCACTGGAGAGGACACACCAGAGTGCACTTTGCCAAGAACCTCTTCAGACGCATAGATGACCTTCAACCTAGATCTGCCACAGAGTATGCAACTCAACAAGGAGCGATCCCTGATGAAATTAGCTCTCTGGTGAAGTACCTACAGTATATGACGAGCACGTTTTCAAACATGTTTGCCTGCAAATACCTGTTTGTCACAGTCTACATTCTAGGACACATGCTTAGAATGTCCTAGATGCACACCTGAAAAGGTACAGTGGTGCCTCGCAAGACGAAATTAATCCGTTCCATGAGGCTCTTCGTATAGCGGTTTTTTCGTCTTGCGAAGCAAGCCCATTGACAGCTTAGCGGATTAGCGCTATTAGCGGCTTTTAGCGGATTAGCTGATAAGTGGCTTAGGGCTTAGGAAAAGGGGGGGGGGACCCCGCAGGAACTCGCAAGACATTTTCGTCTTGCGAAGCAAGCCCATAGGGAAATTCGTTTTGCGAAGCGCCTCCAAAATGGAAAACCCTTTCGTCTAGCGGGTTTTCCGTCTTGCGAGGCATTCGTCTTGCGGGGCACCACTGTAATGTGTGAGGTGGCACAAAATGGGACTTGTGACCCATTTGCAAAAAAGCCTGGCTAAAAATAATTGGTCAATAATTCCTCCGAATTGCTTATTTGAACAGGACTTTTTGTTTGTTATTTAATTCTTTTAATCTGCCCTGAATTGCAGATGGAAAGGCACAGTTAAAGCCTTTCAAATTGTTGTTGTTGTTTTATTAACTGCCCTGAACTTCAGTTCGCTGGAAAGGCAAAAGAAAACTCTTTTAATAGGAACAACAATATTTCCCCTTATATATTGACTACCAAAGATCATTTAAAGAACCTGCAGTTAACTGGCAAAACAGAGCATCAGCTGAAAAGGTTCATGCTTGTGAAACTCTTGTTCCATTTGAAATCCCCAAGAGTCCCCGCTTCACTGCAGACCTTGAAGTAGGCCCTAAAAATCCATTTGTTTGCAAAAGCCTTCTCTTAAATGATGATTATATTCTGTTGCAGTATATGTATTTTAATTGCATTCTTAGTGTTTTATGGTTTTAATTACATATACCATGCATGGGTTTGGCTTTAAAAAGCAGCCAATGAATATTTCTAAACATATATAAATAAATCAGATCTGTAGACAATGCATAGCAAATGAGAAATATGTCTATTTATTTATTTTTTTCAACTTGGGAGGGAAGGGTGGGTGGCCATTGCGGAATTGTTCTTTTAACAACCTCCTGGTATTAAGGGACTCGGCAATATGTAGTATGATACAGTGCACAGAATGCAAGTTTGAAAACTCATTTTCTCTCTTTGCTAGCTGCAATCAGCACTGTGGCTGGAGGGGCAGAGGCAAGGAAGCAGTGGGGAAAGAAACAACACTGTGGATATGCATGTCTGCTTCAATAAGAAAAATACAGAGCAGCAGCATAAGGGCAGCTGAAGCCATCCACTGGGATACACTTATTCTCCTTAATGGACCTCTGGATCCTTTCCCATGCTTTTTCCAGGCACTCTTTACTGCTCTTCCATTTTGCTATTATCCGCAAAGAGTGTCAGGCCCACTGTCAGGAAATAAGCTTGTTTAGACAGAAAAAGAAAAAGGTAATCAAGACTTATAAAATGATCCATTCAAAAGTGAAACAGAATGGAGCTAGAGCTTATAGAATCAGAATAACAGACCTGAGATACCTAGAAATACAGATGTGAATAGAAAACAAGTGGAAAGGAAGTCACTGCTTTGTGCACACATGGTTAAGAAGCACTAACACACAATCAACATCAGTTCTGTAAGTGAAAATGCCCTCACATTGTGTTCCAAAATACAGAGGTACCTCTACTTAAGTTCACCTCAGGTTACGTATCCTTCAGGAAGCAGCACCTCCAGTTGTGAATTCCTCGGGATCCAACCGGAGCTCCGGAACAGATCCCGTTCACAACCAGAGGTACCGCTGTAATCTCTTCGTACTTGTTTTCACTTAAAACTGGTTCAAGAGACATTAACGACCCAATCCCACAGAGCTGCTCATGGATCTATTTATCAGTTGTCAGTATTCCATGACACACTCTGGAATGACCAAAACACATAAGTTTGGATGGAGTAATGCATAGATTTGATTCTCGCTGTATGAAGTCAAGGGGCATAGGGAGGCTAACCACTCCAGATATGTTCCTGAACACGGCCCTGTGCACCCACTATCCATGCAGAAGGCCACTGCTTGGAGAAGGAGAGAGCCTTCTCCCAAAGTAACTTGCACTGGCGGTGCTGTTCCATTCAGTGTGTTGTCTGCAAAGGGATACTAATGAATGAGCCATTAAACATGTGGAAAGGGAGCTTGTTCATGGGGAAAGCCTAAATGGATCGAGTGGGTCACATGCAGGCACCCCTTGCAGAAAGCATGGATATCTAGGGTCAGAGGCAGATGCACATACAGAGTTGGGACAGGACCAGCAGCACTCTTCCTTGTTCACGTGATAGCCAATTCACAGATTACATATGAATCAGACAAACAACATGTTAACATTGCAGGGAGAGGAAACTGCAATATATCTCTTGGCAAAGACATGCTTCTTCCCCCAAGAGCTTCACAATCTAGTCATACACACATACACACACAGTCATAATGATGGGCTTTTTAAAAAAAGAAGTAGTAAGTGTGTCAGAAGCTCTTCCTTACCAACAAGCTTTTAGCTAAGATGTTTTCAATCAGCTTGAAGTCGTTTCGCAATGGCTTGCTCTTGGAACTTGTACCTTCCATCTCCTCATCGGCATGAAAGCGGAAATACTGAGACTCGTCTTTGAACTCGCTCTTCTCCAGAACTTGAAACCAAAAAGTGGGAAGCGGGTAGATGGGTCAGTACATGCCAAGCACAACAGGAATATAAAAGCAACATTGCCATTTAAAACAACAACAACAATAACAAACAAATCACCAACATCAACAGACAATCATATATTCTTTGTTCTTACAACTATCTAACCCACTAGTCTGATCCTCCCAATGCATGAAGTTACATGGTAGGATTCTATATATCCACTTTTCTCTTGCAACATAGATGGAATTGTTTTTGGTTTAAAGGTGACATGTTGCAACTCATTTTGAAGCACATAGCCCCCCCCTTTTTTTTTGTCTCCTCAGTGGGAACTTTCTGAAAGGGCAATAAATAGGGTTTTTTTAAAAAAAAAGAAAAAAGAAAAATCACTGTAAAAAAATCACACCTTGCTTTGCATATGAAAAAGGCAAACATGATTACCAGATGGATGCTAAAGAGCCACGATCCCTTCCCTCTGAATCACATCTCTCCACTCTTAACACCTCCACAGAGTTCTCTGATAGCGCTTTCCCTATCCTGCTAGTCCCAGTAGGACAAGCATGCTCTCCTCTGCAGTAGGTCTGACACACTGTCCCTGCAGACGGGCATGAGTCTAGGCTGTGTGTAGCTGACACAGAATTTGAAATATCCAAGGGAGGACACGAAACAACGGCTGCTTTTCATCCATGTCTTGGAAGAACTCCAGTTAGTAAACATAGGTCCATTGTGAGGTTTCCAAAGGCCAGCCAACTCCATAGAAAGATAAGAAAATGGCCATAGAACTACATTAACTTCTCAGCTGTGTCTCTTCTCCTTCAGCAGTGTTTTGTTTTTGGTTTAACTATTTTCTTGGCTGGAATTCATTGAACCAGAGAGGTCATGTCCTAATATACTCCTTCATCTTCTGGGGCCATGCCACAGGTTGCAGCTATAACAGCTGACGTGTGGAAGAAATATAATAGAAATCTGTAGACGGCTTGCTAGACTTGAAGTCAGTTGACCCATAACCTGCTAGACTTTGGCCACCATCTGTTGTTGATACTGCACCACACTTGGACCACTGTGATCAGCAGAGTATGCACAGGTCCAGCAGAACATCAGAGTTTTCTTGCTTTCCAGTAGTCAGTTCCCAATCTATTCTCAGTTGAGAAAACTCCTTTCCCACTCAGTTCAGACCCTCCAAGTGTCCCTATTTTACAGGGATTTACAGATGTTGTCCCAGTTTCTGATTTGATCCTGGAATGTCCCTATTTTCATTGGAGAAACGTTGGAGGATATGGAACTATGCGACTTCTGAGCCAAGATAAGTAACTATACAACTTTTAGATGACATCTAAAGGCAGCCCTGTACAGTGGTACCTCTGGTTACGAACTTAATTCGTTCTGGAGGTCCGTTCTTAACCTGAAACCGTTCTTAACCTGAGGTACCACTTTAGCTAATGCGGCCTCCCGCTGCTGGCACGTGATTTCTGTTCTCATCCTGAGGTAAAGTTCTTAAACCGAGGTACTATTTATGGGTTATCAGAGTCTGTAACCCGAAGTGTTTGTAACCCAAGCTACCACTGTATAAGGAAGTTTTTTAATGCTCAATGCTTTATTGTGTTTTTATATATGTCGGAAGCTGCCCAGGGTGGCTGGAGCAACCCAGTCAAAATGGCAGGGTACGAATAATAACGTTGTTGTTGTTGAAGAGGACATCCCTATTTTCATTAGAGTAATGTTGGAGGGTATGTCAGTTCAGCTCGAAGTATAAAGTGTTTATTGTCTTATGTACAGGACAAGCATGAACACCCTAGCTACATTAACTTCAAGAGATGCTGGTACATCATGAACTAATCTACTATAATAAAGTTCTTCTGGTCTTAGAAGTAAACCTTGTAAGGATACAAGTATACAGAGAGATCCACTAGCACTTTACCTTGCTAGCTCACCATACTATACTGAACCCATACAGCATGTAGCCTTCAGGTTCTCTGCTGATCCCTTGCACTGAGCAGAAAACCTCTTCTCAGTGAATACCTGACACTCCTGCCAATGATGCAGAATGCAGCCTTGCCTTTGCGCATACACACATTCCTTAGAAAAAGGGAGGACGGATGAGTCATGCTCCAGGTATTTAGCCTTGGACTGGTTCTAAGCCACTCAATGCAGTTGATGGGCTAACTCTAAACAGAATCCAGACATGGGGTCTGGGCTGCTCCAAGCTATACCAACATGGCTGTCGCATGCAACCAGATAGAATCTTACGAGTTGGAAGGGACCCAAGGCTTAGCTCCTGCAATGCAGGAATCTCAGCTAAAGCATCCATGACAGTTGGCCACCCAACCTCTGCTTAAAAACCTCCAAGGAAGGAGAATCCACAACCTATCGCGGGAGTCTGTGCCAAACAACTCTTACTGTCAGAAAGTTTCCCCCTCAAATGTTTAGTCAGAATCTCCTTTCTTGTAACTTGAAGCCACTGCCTTGAGTCCTACCCTCCAGATCAGGAGGAAACACCCATATACTACAAGCTGCTCTCTGTTTTCTTCCCTTTATTTTCTGAGTTCGTCCTGAACAAAAGCACTATATATGAACACACCCTGTGGTCACCTCTCCATTGCTGTAGCATTTGGTCTAACTGAACAAAGAACAGAGTAGAAGGAGAGTGCATGTTTGTGAGTGGAGACAGTTTTAAGTTCTATACCTGGAATAGAGGCCTGGTGCAAGAACGCAGCTGCCAGCCTTTGTTGAGGGCCCAACCTGGAGCCAGTCCTGCCAGCATCTCAATGTAAATGATCTTAGGCAAGACCGATGGAAAGGGCCCCTACCTAAGACCATGGAGGGTAACTGCAGGTTAGCAGGGACAAAATGAACCAGTGGTCTAATACAGTGGTACCTCGGGTTACATATGCTTCAGGTTACAGACTCCACTAACCCAAAAATAGTACCTTGGGTTAAGAACTTTGCTTCAGTATGAGAACAGAAATTGTGCTCCGGCAGCGTGGCAGCAGCAGGAGGCCCCATTAGCTAAACTGGTGCTTCAGGTTAAGAACAGTTTCAGGTTAAGAACGGACCTCCAGAACGAATTAAGTACTTAACCCAAGGTACCACTGTAGTATACAATAACATCATATATAATGAACTCCACCCACTACTGATGTAGCAAAACTAAACCTCAGCTATTACCTGCTTATGTTCTTACTAAAACATACATACTGCAAGCCATGTAGAGCTTTAGTCACAAAGACACAAACACACCCTTGATTCAAAGAGAACATTTGGAAGAGTAAAAATGATTAAGTTTTCACACATGGAGGTTCAAATCGTAGGGTTTGCCTTTTTAGAAGTAGCTTTCTTTTTATAGCTCTCAAATGGATGTCTGGGGCCACTTCAGTGTCTAAAATACAATAGCAGGGGTGGGAACAGAAAAAGAAGAGGGAAATGAATGACATTAATCAAAAGCTGCCTGACAATGGGCTCAGGGTCTGAGAGCTGCACCATGAACAAAGGAAAGGTGTAGGGAAATGGCTGGATGTGGGGAGATCAGTTTTCATTTGGGGGCAGATCTTCACTGCTGAACCGGAAGCAATCAGGACATAGGGCATTGCTTGCAAATTGCATTTGTGTGTGTGTGTGTGTGTGAGAGAGAGAGAGAGAGAGAGAGAGAGGGGGGGGGGGGGCAGGCAGAGGCAGAGGCAGAGGCCTATTCAGTCTAATTTGCTCCCTTACGTGCTTGAAGAGAAATTTTTATCTGTTGCTTGGAATGGACTGGAGGAGCACTGTTGCCCCAGCACAGACAGATGATCTGGTCAAAATCTACCTCAGACTTTACAGAAGAGGCAAAGACAGAATAAGTGAAGTCTGAGGTAAATTTTCAGTAAATTATTATTGAAACAAACTGAACAATAAAAATAAGTTCTCTTATTAATTACCAATTCCTTTCTACCTTGATTTAACACACACACCCCAACCCTCAGAGACTTCAACCAAATGAATTGGAAGTGGTGGCGCTCGGTTTTTACTTCCTGCTTTTACCCCCCTAACAGTGGGTAGGGGGTATCACAGAACGTGGGGATAAGCAAGGCAAAGATACCACATAAATTCACTCGCGTCCCCCAAGAGAGCTTTTTTTATGAGGAACTCCCTCCCCCCCCCCAAAAAATGTGATTTTGAAAAGTAAGAATTTATCTTTTAAATAATAACTATATTTTTATTTAATTGTTATATTTCTATTTTATTTTTGGATCTGACTGCTTCTGTGGGCCCCCTGCTGTGATGTCACGATCCCCAATCCACCCAAAATGTGTCCTTATTTTTTTTAATTGAATGTGGCCATATTTACACTTTAGCCACACCCACTTCCCCACTTTGCGACTCCCTCTTTGCCATGCAGCCCCTCAGAGCGTTTCGCTCTGGCCTACAAGAAGAGCCATGGCCCAACTCCTGGCAGGTCTATCGCCGTCATCAGTCAACCAAAGTTATTTGCAGGCTATTTTCAGGACACACTTTCCTATGGCACAACTGCCCTTTGCTTATGCACAGTGATCGGCGGGGAGCCGGTGGTAGAGGCCCTCCCCTTGGTCTCTTCCAGCTGCATAATCTTCTGCATGAAGCAGAAGAAACCCTACAGGTTTGTGTACACCTTGCAGTTTAATGCAGATGGCAAAATGGTTTGACTGTTAAAGGCTTTTGGCTCTCCTTCCATCTTACAGGCCCGGTTCGGTGGCTGTTTCGTACTCTGCACTGGTGGCAACATTATGCAGCAGAAGGTTCTGCCACATTTCCTGGTTAATGAGACAATGTGAGGTCCCTGTTAATTGGCTAGAAGAAGGGAATATTGATGAATTACCATGGTGCATGAAGCCATTGTTGCAGAATCCAACGCCCAGCGCGACAGCTTCCTCCCTCGTCTGACAGTCTCCCTGGTAACAAGAGAGGACAAATGTTACACCTCAGACCACTTCCTAATTCACAGAACTTCCCCCCCCCCCCCCCAGTCTGTGACCGGGTCCCAGCTCTCAAATTAATGCGGCACTCTTTGCAAAGAAACAAAAGTAAGCAATTAAAACGGGACTCCCTTTGACTGAATCCCATTCATTCCTATATATAGTGCCTCTTGCCTCCCACAGGAATTGGAAGCACAAAGACCAGAGCTCCGGAAAGCAGCTGTTTTAACAGTACAAACACAGCACATTACCTCAATGCAGAGACCTTCTTTAACTGGCAATTGCAATAGTCTGAATTTACTGCCCATTGGCTAAGACAATAAAACACCTCTTTAGAGTAAGAGGCAGCCAAACCCACGATGGAACGAGGGTGAAGACTCCTCATTCAGACTTCCCAAAGGTCAGTTTTAATACAATTTCTATATGACACTGTTGCCCCCCACAGAGAAAACCACGTCTGCTTTAAAAAGAAATAACCCATACCCCTGCCAGTCACATTATTTGAATGAATGTTAGTTTACAATATTTCCAGGAATGATGCAATGGGTGTTTCTGGCTGACCTGGAAAAGCAGACAAAAATGTTTGTTTTGGTGCCTGATTTGTGTGGGTAGTCAACTGAAGTAGAACCACACCAGCATAGCTCCATGAGGCCTTTTCCCATGTGTACCGGGCAATTTTACAACCATTAAGTGAACTCCCGTTCCCCATTGAAAGAGATTCTTCTTCGTGTTCCATCCTCATTTAAACCTGAACATACTTTTCCCTTCCGCGGTGATAGCAAAAGCTATGTCACACAGCTAAGGAAACTTAACTCCTATCCTAACATATTTTGTATTGGAAAAGTCAACAGCATTGCTACAACCTATCCATAAATATTTCTTGCTTAGGTCTAAAAGGTAAAGGGACCCCTGACCATTGGGTCCAGTCGTGACTGACTTTGGGGTTGCGGCACTCATCTCGCTTTATTGGCCAAGGGAGCCAGGGTACAGCTTCCGGGTCATGTGGCCAGCATGACCAAGCCGCTTCTGGCAAACCAGAGCAGCACATGGAAACGCCGTTTACCTTCCTGCTAGAGCGGTACCCATTTATCTACTTGCACTTTGATGTGCTTTCAAACTGCTAGGTTGGCAGGAGCAGAAACCGAGCAACGGGAGCTCACTCTGTTGCGGGGATTCGAACTGCGGACCTTCTGATCAGCAAGTCCTAGGCTCTGTGGTTTAACCCACAGCGTCACCCATGTCCCTCTGCTTAGGTCTAAAATCTGACTAATCATTTTATTTCAGGGGATCACCATCATGGTGCTCACAGGTCCCAATGCTGTGTTCAGGCCCTGCTTGAAGGCTTCCTATAGGCTAATGTGAATGTTCGCTTTGTCAATAAAGAATTAAACACCAGCTGTTTGTCCTCCTTGGGCTGGCTGTGCTCAGAACAGCAACTAGTTCACACAAGAGAACCTCAATCTGATCGGTCTAAGGATCTAATAATGTCTTTTGTTGAGACAACTGTGCACCAAACCTGCCTGTTTTAGTTACTGGCACAAACTGCTGCTATAGAAACTTCTCACCTCATGAGAGGAGAGAAACATAAATTAAGTTTTGGGACTGCTTTGCTTCCCCTTTTTCCGTTGAAGCACTTCCTTTTCCCTGCAACTGAGAGAAGGGGAAAGCGGTTGGGCCACAATGCAAAAAGAAACAAAACAACTTGGTAGCATCAATTCCCTTTTTCGTTTCTAGCTGCTGAAATAGAAGTACTATTTGAAAGGTGAATGGACAACAGCAACTCTCTCCTTGCTGGGGAGAGGTTTGCATTGTGTGCCTGTAGTAGCTGTAATGTGTGCCTGTAGTAATGTGTGCCTGTAGTAGCTGTTAGAACCAATAGCTGCAACAAGTGCAAGGAAACTTAGATAAATGTAGCAGCTGTCATGCATGTAATATGTGAAAACTGAGACTAGGCTGTATTTGTCTTTATACACTAAGACTAGTCCAGTACTGCTTTCAGCTTCAACAAACTCAACAAACACAGAAGCTACTGCTGATTCCTAAAGGACAAACATCACAAAATGCTGCAAGTGTTGACCAGATCTCTTTCTCAATTTTCCTGTAGCACAGGCAAACCAGAGGGTAGTATCAAACTACATGAAACTTTTAGACATTAATATAATTTCTAGGCTTAACTTACATTTCCCCCCCCCATACAATTTCCTGCCCCAGGGCTTTCTGTGAGTTAAACGGGGAAATAGTTCATAATCCGCAAGGGGCCACAATGTCATTTTATCTACCCCCCAAATGTGTTTAAATCGAAGAGGAAATGGTTTTTGACACCATTCTTAAGCAAGCCTTTGGGAATCCAATCTGCTTACAAGCAATTGCACGTAAAGTCTTAGAGCAGATGACTTCTCCAGCAAACTTGGCTTGCAGTCATCATAATGCAGCTTGGACTCGGACATTATTTCTTGCAAAACAGCAACTTTCAGGTCAAAGAGGTGACTAAAAATAAAACATTGCAAATCCTCTCTGCATACTCCAGATACCATACAAAGCCTTCCCAAATGGAAAAAGAAGAGCAAAAACAAAGTTTAAGAATGGTTCAGATAACAGAATTTGAATGGCTTACATCTGAGCACAGCTGGAAGCCAGTCTGGGCCTATGGCTGGAACATTGGCAAAGGAGTTGCAGACTACATGGCAAAAGAGCATGTAACTTAGAAATCCACTTAGAATTTCTGGATATTAAGTGGCATATAAATACTTGGAATAATATTGGCTTGTATTCAATGTTGCACCTATGCCTCTTGTTCTGTTGGTGCAAGGATTTTTCTTTGTATAACAGAACTCACCACAACCACCATACAACCCCTAAATCTCTTCTGGGAGTTCTCCCAAGCCTCCAAAGTAGATATTGGAAGAGCATGGGGAGGAGAGGGAGGGGAAGTTCTGTTGTGCAAGGGTAAATCCTTACAGTAATGGAATGAGTGCAGTAGATACCATCCTAATACTTGTCTCTAAATGTTTAGCCTCAACAACAACAACATTTTTAAATGTTTTTTTCTGATTAAAAATGTGCTGTTGTATTATTTGCAGAGTCTGTATGCCACTGATTGCTAGCTACTTGGAATGTCAACAGGACAGGGCTACTGCCTGCATATTCTGCTGGTAGGCATCTAAGAAGCATCTTATTCTTCTATTCAGTTGTGGCAAAATGTTGCTTTCTCTCCAATGCTTGGCATACAGGACTGACACCACAATCCAAATGAGCTTGATTAGCTTGATCTGCCTGCTAAGTCGAAGGCAGAACCATATAACACCGTTGTAATATAAAGGTATGTGATCTTGTTCTGGAATAGCAATACATGCCCTGCCAGGTTACTCACTTTTTTATTATTAAAGATTAAGCACATTTTAGAACTTAATCCATGAGAAAATGAAAAGGGGAAGCCAGGAACATACATACATATCTTGTTTCCAATAGGAGTGGGAGGCATATATTTAAGGGGAAAGCTGACTCTACAGGCCATGTGGGAACACCAAAGTATCCAGAAGGCACGACAGCAGGAAACCCCAGGAAAGTTATGTTTCCTGCTTCTAGAAGTTACAGGACTTATTACTACACATGCAGCACGTCCATATACATTTCTAGCCACAGCATAGGGGTCATACACTTCTCTTTTGACTAGCGAACTATTTTTCTCTCCAGTATCTATGTAATTTGGGGCACACCAATGCTCTTTTCTAAGGGACGTGGGTGGCGCTGTGGTCTAAACCACAGAGTCTAGGGCTTGCTGATCAGAAGGTTAGCAGTTTGAATCCCTGCGACGGAGTGAGCTCCTTTTGTTCGGTCCCTACTCCTGCCAACCTATCAGTTCGAAAGTACACAGTGCAAGTAGATAAATAGGTACCGCTCTGGCGGGAAGGTAAACAGCGTTTCCGTGAGCTGCTCTGGTTTGCCAGAAGTGGCTTAGTTATGCTGGTCACATGACCCGGAAGCTGTCTGCGGACAAACGCCGGCTCCCTCGGCCTATAGAGTGAGATGAGCGCTGCAACCCCAGAGTCATCTGCGACTGGACCTAACCGTCAGGGGTCCTTTACCTTTTTTTAAATGCTCTTTTCAGCACTTGATTTGAGCCAGGCCAATGGCTATACACTATCCACCATCGACACAGTATTGAATAGCTCAGTCAGGCGAACATGAGATTCTTCATATCAGGGTTGTGGGTTCAAGTACCACCCTGGATGAAAATATTCCTGCATTGTAGGGGGTTGGACTAGATGACCCTTGTGGTCCCCCCCCCCCTTCCAACCCTACGATTCTATGATTCCCTGAAATCCTGGAGAACTATTGTCACTAAGTGTCAACAATATTGACCAAGACTAGCTAACAGTCTGTATTGGTCCAAAAAATAGCGTCATAACTAGTTATTTCTACTCTGGGACACTCACCCAATTTTACAGCCTTGAGAAATTGGAACTTGGTTGAGCCAAGAATGAGCTCTGGCCATTAATGGTCCAACTGTTCAAATTCCAAGTCTTGCAGCTCAGATAGTCTATACCTGGTCAGATGTTGGCATGTTGCTACAACCCTATGCCAAATTTCTCTCTCTTTTTTCCTCCCACATCAACAGTGTGCAGTGGCTGAACATGCTTTCGTGTGTTAGGCTGACAACATGAACTGTAATGAGGACACTCCAATGGGTCAGCTAACCCTACTAAGCCTCTGAATAAGAGGACATTACATAATGCTAAGTTTATGTAATATATTACAACTTCAATTGCCAACATGTTTAATGATATTTGATGCCCATTCTGTGCTAAGTTAAGGTGTGCCTGTCATCTCACATTACATAGCTGCTTTCAAAAGTTCTCTCAACTCTGGCTATATCTTGTACACAAAAATCAACAAGTTCATTGAGGGGGTGAATATGGACGAAAAATTATATACTCAATAAGGCAGAAAGTGTCTCTTACATGATTGCTTCTCTGGATCTTTAGATATTGATGTGGAAATGAAAACCAGACTCTTCCATTAGTAAGTGATCTCCTTGGCTGTTTGAGCCCAAATTACAAACAGAAGGAACAGTTCTTCAAAACTCTGCCAAGCAATTAAATCTAAACGAGTATAGGGCTAACTTATTTGAAAAATGAAAACTTAAGATATTTATTTGTGCTGGATTCATATGAAGGCTTACTCAGAAGTAAGACCCACTATGTTCACTGATACTTACTCTAAGGTAAGTTTGCAAAGGACTGCAGTTTGGGTCAAAAATAATAGTATTTTCCATAGTTTTCAGTATCCAAAAATGGCTCTATTGGAAGCAGATTTGCTATGGCATTAGCCCACTACAGGTGTGTATGGTTTATGGGGTGTTAGGGGAGGCGGAGTACTTCTGGTGGGAGACACACCGTGCTCATTCTCGGGTAGTTTGTCCACCTTTGGTCCCCACCCTACACTCAACTCTCACCTGTGGCTCCTATAAGCTGTAAGCATGCGAAAGTGACCAAACCCTGAGAATGGCTTCGACTGGCCGGCTAAACCAGGTGAGGGTAGCCAATGGGTCTCAAACCCTCAGTGCAGGACTTCCCCTGCATGCAAAGACAGGCTCTGGTGCATTGAATGGATAAGACCAATAATGGGTCCAACATGTGCATGTGATGCAGAGGGAAGTGAGGGGCAGATGAGGCACGTCAACCTGGGAAGGTAGCCCACCTAGGAGAAGGAAAACTCTGATCCTAAACTTCTACTGCCTTGTGGGATATCTTCAGGAGAAGAAAAGGCTATAAACCTTACATAAATCCGGAGTGGAGCTCTTAAGACAGTTGGATGGCACCTTGTAATGCCTCCTTTTGGCAACTCCTGCAGCCAAGCTGGTGCCAAGCATCTTTCTCTGCTTTCCTTTGGACCACATTAGCGAGGCTGATGCTTCAATGTAATAAAACTGTGAAGGGTGCAACAGCTGAAGCAAAACATCAACATGCATATGCTGTCATTACCTGAGCAATCAGCCAATCCACCAGCTTACTTGCTGGGATCACTGACTTGTAGGTCTTCAAGTGGTAGTCTCGGTCTCTACAGAAAGAAAAATGGAAAGCTCATTAACAACATGGTTGTTAGTAACATGAACAATGCCGTTAACTTAGGCAGAAAGAGTAATTATAGAAAGGAGATTTCTCCATGTAACTTATAGCTCCACTAATGTGATCACCACATTGAAATTCTTGGCAGTTCCCATGGACATTCCACGCAGGGCAGGGAATCCCAGGCATTACTAGAATGCTCTCACTGTACTCCGGCAATTCATACCAGTCTTAAATCTGTTGGTATGTATAGCATTTGTTGGTATGTATGTATATTTATTATTAGCTAATAAAGGGTTTTGTTTACAGTTCTCCCTGGATACTAATTTCTACCCACCTTCCTAGTACAGAAAGCAATACTTGTTTTTGCATGTTGTTCGCTTAATGCTGTTGGAGCTGATGTATTCAAAAGAAGCCCCTAACGGTATGCCCCAAGGTCAGTAACGTTTTCTCAGCTGAAGCGATTATCATTTTTTGAAGTGTGTACGAATCATTTGCTTAATGGATGAAATACACATGTGTGGAAGCATGAGTGTGCACACACAAACACACTCCAGCACTACTTTCCCCTGGGGTTACAGTGTCTTCAATTAAACAGAATTCTGATTCATGAAATGCCTTTGTGCTCCAGGTGCTATTTGCATGACAATGATTTGTCACTCACAACACCACATCTGCTCCATAACTGGGAAATAAGAGGTCAACTGCAAAAAAAGGGAGGGATGATTGCAACCTCTTCCTTTTAGCGAGCATTGCAACAAGGCTTGTTTTCCTCATCCTAAGAATTTGTTTTATGTGATCAGCAGCAGTTGGTTTAAGAAACAAACAGACCATGTGCCCATGTATCCCTTTTTCAAGCATGGCTAGCTATAGTGCCCATCTGAAAGCTAAAACAGGGAATCGTTACGTTTCAATACTTCAAATAAGCAGAGAATGTTTTACAAATAATGTTACACATATGAGGAAAGAATGTTTAAACAACATTCTTTGTTGTTTAAATAAGAATTATTTTCTAAGATTACCTCCTATGAATGTTTCACTTTGACCTAGTAGATTGTATCTCAATTCCTGGAGTTCTACCAAATGAAATGATCTGGCACTTATTCCATAAATATTATATATCAGTTGCTTTAGTTTCTGACTGAATTGGAGTACGGTTATGATAAAAGGAGGAAAACATGTCTTACCAAACATGTTTGGTGGAAGTAAGCTGAATTTCAGCAATACCAGCTGGTAATGTGTCTGAGATCTGTGTACTTAAAAAGACTAGCAATTGGTATATGGCAGTCAGGATGCTCAATGAGAAGTAAGATAGAGGCCAATCAAACTGTGGTGTTGCTTGGAGATTCATGGAAATAATTGTGTATGTCATAAGCACGAATCAGTTTCTTGTATCTCACCCTGTGCTCAGAGGGTAGGAACAAAAGAATGACCTACATAATGGCTGTGATGTCCTAGGACAGGGGTGGGGAACTCATGGTCTTCAGATGTTGTTGGACTGCAACTCCCAGCATCCCTGGCCATCAGCTGTGCTGATGAGTGTCTAACAACATCTGGAGGGCCACGGAACCAAATGAAGTTTATTAAAACAATACAAAATACAAAACCTATTGGCACAGCTACTCTTGCTAACTGGAACCTAAAGCTTAAACCGGTTGCTATTAATGTAGAGGACACAGGACTAAGACAGATGGCCTTTGCCACTAAGTGCTCATAACTTATCTTTGAAGGAGAATCCTTCAAAGCTCTACACTGCCCAGACTGGTGACTGGGAGCGGCCGCCGAGACCATATAACACCGGTCTTGAAAGACCTACACTGGCTCCCAGTACGTTTCCGAGCACAATTCAAAGTGTTGGTGCTGACTTTAAACGGCCTTAAAGCCTTAAACGGCCTCAGTCCAGTATACCTGAAGGAGCGTCTCCACCCCCATCGTTCTACCCGGACACTGAGGTCCAGCACTGAGGGCCTTCTGGCAGTTCCCTCGCTGCGAGAAGCCAAGTTACAGGGAACCAGGCAGAGGGCCTTCTCGGTAGTGGCGCCCGCCCTGTGGAACGCCCACCCACCAGATGTCAAAGAGAAAAATAACTACCAAACTTTTAGAAGACATCTAAAGGCAGCCCTGTTCAGGGAAGCTTTTAATGTTTAATAGGTTATTGTATTTTAGTGTTTTGTTGGAAGCTGCCCAGAGTGGCTGGGGGGACCCAGCCAGATAGGCAGGGTATAAATAAATAAATAATAATAATAATAATAATAATAATAATAATTATTATTATTATTATTATTATTATTATTATTACCAGGGGTCATGTAGACTTGCAAGCTACCACAACCCCCAGCAGTGGGGAGTCCAGAAAGCTCCTTGGTTTTCTGAGGCATTCCAGGGTCAGCTAGAGCAAACACAGGTATGAGCCTACCATTAGATAGCTCAATTGGTAGAACATGAGACTCTTTCATCTCAGTGTAGTGGGTTTGAGCCCCACGTTGGGCAAAAGATTCCTGCAATGCGGGGGGTTGGACTAGATGACCCTCATGGTGTCTTCTGTCTCTATGATTCTATGTTGCAGCAGTGGTGACATACACAGCAAAGCTTTAATAGACTGGTAAATCAGCTGGATTCAGACCAGTGTGGTATAACTGAGAAATTTATCATCCATGATGAATGTGATGCCACAATTAGTGCAGGTCCATTGGAAGTCCCTGGAGCATCATCTAGGCTACAACCTGTGGAATCAGTTCCAGGTGTTCCAGGTGTTGCAGTTTGAGGACGTGGAACTACATCCTTGCTCATTATGACTAGTGAAATCTAGGATGAAGAGATTTGCTTGATGGGTCTAGGAAGTGGCTAATTCTTAGGAATCTCGGTTTTGTCTTTTCCCCCCAAGCAATTCTGATGCCCTTATGAATTTGCAATCGTGGTGGCAAAAGCCAAGGGTTTTTTTTTGAATAAGATTCCCAGGGGTCAGAATATGACTTTGTTGTCCCATGTGGCAATCTGCCTCCAAAGATGTGAGCTACCCTGATCCGCACCTCTCAGAGTAACATGCAGAACAGCCTGCATCTCCCAAGCAGACAAGGGCTTTACTACATTTACATAAGGGAAGGGAAGCGATTTCAACTGATGTGACGTAGGCAGCAGCAAGACAGGCAAAACACGAAAGCATTGTGATAATATACTTACTTTATCACCGGAGTGTAAAGACTGTGGAGGCGGCAGTAGAGCCTCACACCCTGCAGAGAGAAATGAACGCAGGCTTGAAATTTCAAAACAGATATAATATTATCTAAAACACATGCGGAGGACCTGCAGCAGTGAGTCTGGCTAATTTTTCTCTCCAGGCATTTAGCGGCACCTTATTGCTGTTTATTTGCTGCACTTGTACTGATTCTTACCCAGTGGTTGATGAAGCTTGTGGATTTTTGTGGTGTTTTATTAAATTACTGTTTTGACTTGTATAATTAGCCTTGAGGATCTTACGGTCAAAATGGCAGGATAAAAATATCGTACACAAACAAACAAACAATTAAAATGCAGCAACAGTTTGCTGACCTTTGCATACCAATCCTAAATGTAAAAACATGTAAGTTTTGCTGACTCTGTATATAAAGACACACAAACATACATGCGCACGCACACTTTAAAGTAAGCTGCTTTCATTCAGCTATTGACCATGAGGTTTTATATTTCTGGTCTTCCACTCTAAAACATCTGACCTTATTTTGACATAGACTGTACAGAACATCTCCGTGTATGGCTACATAAAACTTGCTGCAGCTTCTTCCTGCTGAATGAGATAGTCAAATATTCATGGAGAAAGAGGGGGAAAGGAGTGAATCTCTTTTGGTCTCTTAAAGAGCAATCCAACCCAGAGCAATGGTTTGGGCGGAAGGCTCTTTCTCCCCAGTTTATCCAGTTCAGTCAGCCTTCTGCCAGATGCAAGGGCAGGGGGTCTGCTGGAAGCATCCCTGCCTGTGAGGACCATCTGAAAGTCCTGAAAAGGGCATTCCAAGGGCAGGGTTGAGTTGACTCGGGATCCCCTAGATCCCCATATCTCTCATGCAGTTGCACTGGGCCCAGAATAGCAATTTGACCAGTGCTTCAAAGCAGATTACGAATAAGCTCATTGTTATAACAAACTCTGGCTATGCCACAACGTCAACCCAGAAACATACCTTGGACATGATGTCTTCCAATTCGCTCCTTGGCTTGTAAGTCCCATCATCATAGCGAAACCTGTACATCACCTGCTCGTTCTTGAACTGGTGCTTATCTGAAACTGAAGCAGCAGAACAATAATCCAGCAACCTCTGGAGGACCACAAATCCCCCAACTATGAAGTAATGTATTCTGTTCTTGGGACAATGGCTTGGAAGCAAATGAAGGCAGCAACTACTCTTCTCTTGCTTTTTCACACAGTTAGGAAAAACACCCCTGACATTGTAATACAAAAAAGATTATCAAAGACATCAGACAAGCTTAATCAAATGACTTCCCAGTTAAGAATTGGGTTGAGATCATTTGCTCTGAAACTGAGGCAACTGAAGGTTTGGGACCTGAGGTAGAAAACATATTGGTGCTTTGAAGTGTATTTTCCAACCACGTGCACCTGAGGGATGGAAGAGGAATCCCTGCTGCATAAATGACAAGAGTATGTATGGCTTTCTGCAATAGTAATAAAAAGCAAAAGAAGAAAACTAGCCCATCTTTAAAGAGAAAAACCCTGCAATCTGGCCATCCTACAAACAAACAAACAAACAGGGTACCATTTCACACATTACTCTGAAGCGAGCCCTGTTTTTGCACAAAATATACACTCAGAAAGCTGAATCCAATGATATTACAATAAGAAATGTACCTATATGGCACACAGGCTCGCTGCAGTAACTCTTTCTTTTCGTATGTACTCTGAGTGAAAACAATGCAACCAACTCTAATAACAGAATTCAACAATGGCAATTCACTGTAGTCACAGTTTCAAAAGAATCCGCTCAGTTAACAGCGATCCATTTTGCATGGGGGTTCCAATCTAAGTGCGCCCCACCACCATTTCACCCTCTTCAGGGCCCAAAAGACCCGCACATCAGCGTTCACACATCAGTTGGATGTGCCTAAAATGGTCAGCACCTGTACTAACAACTTTGGGGCCCTTCAGCTGCAGAGGGCCCTAATTCTGAACACACCACACATACCTATGAGTTTGCTCCTGCACTGAAGTATTTAGAGTGAATACTGATTTGTAATGTGTTGATGTTTAGAAAACTCCTCCCGTTAGATAAAGAGAAAAATCCCAAAGTTGAGACATTGAAATATTGGTTGCTGAGGCCTGAACAACATGCGGTTGGTGCTCTTAAAATAAAAATCCATCACTACTTCTCAGTATACTACTACACCCGATATGATCTTTTGCTGCCGTGCAAAGCACTCACCATGATGAATGATGCCATTCTCCAGCAGAGCTTGTCCCAGGTTGACCCCTTCTTCCGGTTTGCTTATCTCCCCAATTTCTATGAGCCAAGATACAAACTCGCTGTAGAGAGAAGAGGAGCAACAAATGCAATTAACTCTCTGTTCCCTTTGGCCAAGAAGATCAACGCACAAGATGTGAACTGTCTAAGTGAAGCAACACATGTCAACACGAGGGTTAGTGTAGTGTAAGTGGCTGGAGTATAGGACTAGGACCTAGGAGACCCCATTCACCCACGAGTAAATAAAGCATAGACAATTGTACAATAAATTACAACAATAATTAAGACAATTAACACAAGATTTCCATGAGATAAGTTGTTTTAATTTACACATTACAGGGGGAAGATGGAAACTCAACATGGGATTGCCATATTGGGTGGCACCCTCGTGTTTCTTATAAGGTGTAATTCTACCCTAATTCTGAACGAATGGCTGCAGTGCAGTGTTGTAATATGCAAACCAGAACTCAAATATGGACAGAATACAAATGAATGCAACAGTGAATGAAGGAAGGAGAGAGAGAGAGAGAGAGAGAGAGAGAGAGAGAGAGAGAATGAGAATATTATTACAGAAAGAAATAAACTTGATGAATGGGGCACTGTCAGTGTTCTGATGGGATGTGGCCGTTTGCCAACTGAGCAGCAATTATTCTACAACTGCGCAAAAATCCAGACCGAACATGAAAAGGATTTCTGAAAGGCAGAGCAATGCAGAGGAAATCTGTGTTCAATAAAAAAGCTGTAACTCTTCCAGTTTGTGTAGGTTTGTTGCTTATCAAAACCAGCATCCATGCATCCAATTACACGGCCTCGGGTGCCCTATTTCAGCCTGTATTTAGGAAGAGTTGACTCATCTAAGCTGCAGGTAGTTCATTAAAAGAAGAAAAGGGAAAGTTACAGTTGCTTCAGCTTGGGTTAGGGGAATGTAAATGAAGGCTTTTCAAAGTAGTTTCTACACCTTTAGACCCGTATGACTTAACAAAACTACATCAGACTTTATAAATTTGGCATAACTCTGCACTGGAATGTGTAGATGATAACCGCCGCTCACCAAATTTTCGAGAGCTGTTGCTCTGGAAGCTGTGAAATACTTTTTAATGCCTTTTAAAATGGTGCTTACCCCTGCTTTACTGTTTTATTGCTTTATGCTGTTGCAAATGGGCTTGCATATAACCAGTGTTTCGTTGCTAATGGCTCTCACAATCAATTTCAATACTCCATGGCAGGGAAGCACAAAACAGGAAATAAAACTGACTTACAAGGCTAGTGTTCTAAAAGTAGAAGAGTAAACCAACAAAGGGGATGGTTGTGAAATCAAAACATTCAAAAGCACATGATGGGAGTGACCAGCTTGCTTCAAGCCAAGATGACTTTATGAGCAATCAGGTCTAGCTAGACTGGGGCTTTGCCTTTGACTTCTCCTCCATACAAATAAAACCCCTGCACACAAAATGGCAAAGCCGGAACACCATTTTCTTACATACTAGTTCTCTATATGAAAGGATTTGGTTTGTAAATAAAAGAAGTTCAATTAATCATCTGAGCTCCACCTACAGTGTGAAGCTCTACAGCTTGACACAACTTCACCACCTCAAACTATGTTTCGACTAGTAAGTCCCAAACCGTGTGCCATGCGAGTGCTGCTTTTGCACTGTGAGACGGATCAATGAACTAACAGCTCATAGGAGCTCAAAGTACCTGGTCACGGCTGGTTAGCCTTGCTTCCTGTCAATCATGCTCAGTCCATAACAGTTACCTGTTGCATCACTACGTTGGATTTCTGATCACTGCTGATGCAAAATCACAGCAAAATTAGGTAAAGGTAAAGGGACCCCGACCATTAGGTCCAGTCGTGGCTGACTCTGGGGTTGCGGCGCTCATCTCGCTTTATTGGCCGAGGGAGCCGGCATACAGCTTCCAGGTCATGTGGCCAGCATGACTAAGCCCCTTCTGGCGAACCAGAGCAGCGCACGGAAACGCCGTTTACCTTCCCGCTGGAGTGGTACCTATTTATCTACTTGCACTTTGACGTGCTTTCGAACTGCTAGGTTGGCAGGAGCTGGGACCGAGCAATGGGAGCTCACCCCGTCACGGGGATTCGAACCACCAACCTTCTGATCGGCAAGTCCTAGGCTCTGTGGTTTAACCCACAGCGCCACCCGCATCCCACAGCAAAACTACCTAATATCAAAAGACTGGTGCATCTCTGCATGAGTCACTCTCCTCTTTCCAAGCAAGTGATGCACTCAGAACACTAACACCTGCAGAAGTGCAGAGGACCTCCGAACACGGGGGGGGGGGGGCGGTCCGTTCTGGGTGTCGGGCGGCACTTGCTGCAGGCCTGCAGTGCGCCTGAGCCACGCGTCTCTCCTGGGAGTGATGAAGTGGCTTGGGCGCCCGCAGGCTCTGCGTTACCCCCAAAGGTCCACCCGCCACCTCCCCCTCAGTTGTAGGGTGGCTGAGTGGCAGGCAGACTCCTCGGAGGCCCCGCAGAGTGTCCTGCCCCAGGCAGCTGGCCCCGCCCCTGGGCGCAGGACACATGCACCGCCCCACGCACCCGACTGGCTTGCTCCACCGCTGTCTGAACACAGCTAATCCTTACTCTTTCACAGATCAAACATTTGCTTTTTAGAGTGTGAGAGTGAAGGGTTTCTTCATTTACAATTGGAAAAAGAAGTGTGCTGAAACACTTAAGCATACACTTGTAGCACCAGGGTATTTTAGTTCAGGCAGCATAGCTGAAAACGTTGGTGCTCGCAGAGAATACTTAAGAGTACATCTGAAACCAGGCTGCTTGAAGGCTGTTTAGCAGCTTGTAAAATGGGGGTATTTCAGCTGTTACAAGGGGTCTGCAAACGTTTTTCTGAAAATAAATGAAAAATGAAAGGAACGAGCCCTATTCATTTCAGTATTGAAATGAATAGAAATTAAAACAAATGAGCTTCCAATGAAAAACCTACCCATTCATTTAATTCATCTCTCATTAGTTTCTAATGTGTTGGAAAATTGAAACACCCTGGAACAAACTTTACAGGCCATAGAAAGCACGCATGCACGCACACACGCACACACACACACGTTGCTCCAGCAAGGTTCAATGAAAGGTGGGAGGTGCTTCAGAGAGCAGTTTGCAAAGCTGCTCTCTGAAGCAACCCACTCCATTAAACTTCACTGGAGTGGTCTTAAAAGGTCCGGACCAGCAGTAAGCAGGATTGCCTCCTCTACCAATGGGGGACAAGGCGATTTTGCTTAGGTCTGAGTTCAGAAGTGCAAAAAAGTTCTGAATTCAGCAGGATCACTCTCCCTTCCCATTGGCTGAAATGAAGAAGGAGTGATCCTGCCTAATGCTGGGTCCCCACTACAAAGCCTCCTGATAACCAGCTGCTTGTATATGAAAAAGTGGTTTGGCTTATTACTGTAACTGTTCGGGGGGGGGGGGGAATTATTTGAGTGTTCTATGGAAGACTTTGCAATTGCTTAAAGGATTGCCCCTAGAAATGTTCCACTGATAATCCATCCCAAATGTGCTTACAAGCTGCCTGTCCAATGTTATTTGTGTTAGAAAAACAACAAAAAAAATTCGAAACTTAGCAAATGGTCCATACTGTTGTACTACTCAAGTCTAGTAGCACTTCATTTAGGAACTTAACCTGACAGCACAACAACGCTCATGAAAAGGAACAAGGGAGGAATAGGGAGCTGGTTGACATGCAGCAGAGGTGTGCTCACAAGGATGCAAAATACGACACGAGAAAGAACTTTTGAGTTGATCCATGAGGAAAGGTTAGTAAGGTCAAGGAAGAAAGGAGTGAGGCTGACAGTTCTGCATACAGACAGAACTGTAAAACAAACTAGAAAAGCACAGTTTGACATGTTTGACAAGAAACTTCTTTGCTATTTTGAGTTCCAAATAGCAAAAAATAAAATAAAAAAAATGTGCAGCTCAAGTCTGAAGTGGAGGGAATGTCTAAGAATAGGTCAGATATGAAATGACAGGTTTGCAATAGTGCATTTTGAAGTTCATTGGCTTAGCCCTGCTGGGTGGTCAGGACCAGAATAGCAGCAGGGCTGCTATGGTTTGAAATCCACAAAGATTTTTCTTCTTTTTTTTTCATGCTTAGAAGGATTAAGAAGCTACGGCTGAAATAGCAAGTTTGCTTCAGGGGAAGCTTAAAGCACACTGATAGCTCACGATGCACATCTGCAACAAGAGTGTGGAAAGGAGCAAGCTTTGGGTTCGGGCTGTGGTGAAAAGATGTGTCTAGCCAGCCACAGATGGACCTCTTTACTGCTGTTGCCAGGCCGGGCTGGTAAAAATGAGCAGCATACACTATGAAATATATAAAATTTCCAAAGCAATGTGATTAAAAAGCAGGGTGGGCAAGCAGTTCTGCCACTATAATTGGCAAAACCAATAGCAGAAACCCTGTTCCTCCCACAGTTATGAGGATACAACACTACGGAGACTTCTCTTCACATTGGTCATGTCCACATGTAATGCTAAGCCAAGCCGCTGCTTAGTGCACATGTGAGGCCTACTGGGTAGGAGACGGCAACCACTTTGTTCTTCACCATTCCTTTAAGCTCAGTTATGCATGTGTCATCTCAGTGGAGTCACTAGGGTGCATGAGGCACTGCCCCACCAACCTCAGTCTGCCCTCAGCCAGTGCCCCACCTGCCTATCACCTCACTTACAACCAATCAGGGGGTGGCTCTGCCTCTCATTGGCTCTAGCTCTACCTACTGCTGATGCTCTGTGCTTTCTGCCCTGCCCAACCCAATGGCTACCAACCACCACAGTGAAGGTTTCATGGCTGAGCTCTCACCTTCCTAACCACAAGCTGTAACTATGGTCTGTTATTGGCTACAGCTCGTGGCTAAAGAGAAGAGCTTAGTCACAAGCCTAAGGTTCAGCAACATGCTAGGCCAAACCATGGTTTAGCTGCTATGCTAAACTAGAAGAACCAGGGAAAAACTAGAAGACCCAAGGTGCTAACCCTGTCAATGCACAGTTGAAAATATCTCTCCTTCTAAGACACAGGCCAGTGTTTGAGCTGTTTCTCTGATATGCTATAAACACTTGTCCTTCCTTCAAGTCTGCCCATCAATCAAGCACAAGGACACAGCAACAGTATGGCCATGAAACTGTTCGGTGGAACCTAACACAGATGGAACAAATGCTCCTGAAAACAAACTTCCTGGCTGATCATTTCCGTATTAATCAGCCAAGCTGGAAAAGTCCTCTGAGATTACTTCCTGTGACTCTCTGGTTCATGTGGGGCATTGAAGCATACTGGTAGTGTGAATATCTTATCTAATCTCTTCTTGTCAAATGCCTCCTGTCTGCATTCTTTTCCCCTTCCACCTCAAAAGTCTTTCCAAGGCTGAAATCTGCACTATTCAAAATTGTTTCCGAATGCCCAGGAAAAATCCTGCATAAATTTAACAATAACCCCATTGTTAAATTTATGCATCTGGGTTTGATATGGAGGCCACGACAATTCTAAGTGAGTCCTGTAAGAGTATCTTTTAAAGCATTTTCTTCCGTGCAAAACAAAGGAAGATCATGGATTGTCAAAAACATTTCCAACCCATAATTCAAGCATGTGTCGTGCACATAATTTCTCAACCTCCCTGCAGATTTGGATTGATGTTTGCAAGTCGTCTTCCCCTACCCGCCCCCCGCTGGAATTTGCTGCCATTGCGTAGTCCAAGGGCATTAAGCAGGAATGGATGATTAATTTTAATAAACTAATTGTAATGGAGGTTAAAGACCCTTCCAATTAAATCCCATCAAAGCACATCTGATTTGGCTTCACAATACTGTCCACAGAAAACCCACAGTCCTTTCCGTTAATTGGAATGAAAAGGCCTTTTCAACCCAAAAGCCACTTACTTGCCAAGAAAGCACTTGGGAACAGTGCTTAATTTTCTTCTCCTGTCTTTGATAAGGCTCACTTTCTTGTTCATCATCATGTGATACAGCTTCTCCCCTTTCTCGGCGATCATGACGTACGCATCCCTCTCCATGCCCAACTTCAGACCTGGAATACAGAAGCAGGGTCTCCCTCAAAAGCTTCTCAGATGAAAGAAAGGATTTGCTCAAAGACCAACAAGTCGTGTTCCCACCCCACCCACCCTTGCTGGAAATTAATTTAATAAACGTGGTAGGGAAAACTTGGGGAACTGCCTAATTTATTACTTCAGCTCAGAAACTGGAGGCCTCTGGATGAAATCCAAACCTATGAGGTATATGATTTTTTTCACCCAATTGCCAACCCATGGAATGGCGGGGGAAGAAAACAGATACTGGAGAAATGGCACTTAGTGGCAGGGATCCACCATTCCTATCCAAGGTGACCTCTCAGTGACCTTGTTGCTGACATGGGCTTCATAGGACTGGGGAGCATTGGCAGGGGTGCAGTACCTCTGGGCCACAGACCTAATTAGGTCTACCAGGCCTCCACATTTGGCCCGAGAGGCCATTTCAGCCAGGCTATGCACACCTTGAGTATCCCTGTCATATACAATGTCAGGTGTAGGAAAGTAAAGACTTGTCAAAGCTAAAAGGGGCAATGACAAAACGCTAACTCTAGTTTCCGGCTAAACTATTTTGAGGCCCAATTGCCACTATCAGTTCCCTCTGCCATAATGCTTACTGCTCATGGTGTCCCCCTGGACTCAGATGTGTGGAAATGTTGTGTTACAATGAGTCTACAGGCAGGACTCTAAATCATGGGTAGGCAAACTAAGGCCCGGGGGCTGGATCCGGCCCAACCGCCTTCTAAATCTGGCCCATGGACTGTCTGGGAATCAGCATGTTTTTACATGAGTAGAATGTGTCCTTTTATTTAAAATGCATCTCTGGGTTATTTGTGGGGCCTGCCTGGTGTTTTTACATGAGTAGAATTTGTGCTTTTATTTAAAATGCATCTCTGGATTATTTGTGGGGCACAGGAATTCGTTCATTTTAATTTTTTTCAAAATATAGTCCAGCCCCTCACAAGGTCTGAGGGACAGTGGACTGGCCCCCTGCTGAAAAAGTATGCTGACCCCTGCTCTAGATACTCATTGGGTCCTGTTTGTGGATCAGCCACAAACTGCTCATCAGACTTTAATAAATGCGTGTTACTAGAACTATTTTAAAACTGCATTCGTATAAAGCTACATTACCCATTATCTGAGGCATATTCCACATTTATAAAATGGGTCGGCTGAAGCAAAAGACACACGTGTGCATTATTTCTGCTTAACACCCACTGCATTTTCTCTTTCACACATACAGACACACTCACAACATACTGCATGCCCCACTCCTCTGCTACTTATCTATGTTGCAGCCACAAAGAGAACTGATTAAAAAAAAAAATCAGTGGTTACTGTATATCCCCCCGCCCCCCAAAAATATGCTAATCCTCTTGGAAATCTACTTAGGTCAACCCTGACTGTGAGCATACCAAAAGCATGTTGAAGTAATTCAGAAGGTTACAGATGTTAGATGGAATAAAGGGGAAGAGAAAAATAATCAATAGGCCAAAAACCTCTCTCATTTTTAGGTTTGAAGCAAAAAGGAAAAGAGTCACCCAATAAACACCCAGACATACTATTTTGCCTGCTTCACAAGATCTTTGACAAATAAAAACTAGAACCATATAATCTTCACCACACTAGAATCCATTCTATGGCACAGATTTCAGATGTTTGATGCTCTGCCTGGAGAAATAAGAATCTGCAATGTTTTGCCTTGCAGAACCCTCATTTGTTTTCATGATCCGATGCCTGGTGAAAAGATTTTGGCAGGGCAAACATCCTGGCTGATTGCCATCTTCCTCCATACCACGATGTTAGTCAAATATACTTGCTGACAAGTTCTGCCAAAGGTAATTTGCAAAGTCAGGTTGGGAGAGAAAGCAGCCTGTGTAATAGGACACATTTGTGGCTACATCATCACATTCCCCAAGTTCTGAAGTAAGCAAAAGATTACAATGCATCCCCTACTCAGCTGGTTTTAGGACAAAGCCAATCTTTCTTGCCTCAGCACTGATAACGGCTTGATGCTGGAAGTGCATGAATCCAGATGGAGGAGCTTTTCAACAAAGGCCTGAAATATCTGCCTCTAAAATCTAACTGATTGATTGCTCTTCTCTGGCGAGTAAAAATTGCCTGCAGGAGACTACGTGAATCCCCATTGCTCTGTGGTACGCTAAACGCTTTGCCTGGAGAAGGTCCAAAGTTCACTCCCTGACATCTCCAGCTAAGCGATATTAGATAAATGATATTGTTTGACTGGATTAGTGATCCAGTTAACTTATCTTGGATAGCAAGGATCAGAGAGATTTCTGTTGCCAGTCAGAGGAGACAATAGACTAGATAGTTTGACTAACAGTGGAAAGCCTACACATGCCCACTCAGAACCAATAGTGGGGCTTATTCCAGGGAAGATGGCATAGGATTGTAGTCTAAGTGTCACAAAGGTTCACCTACTGCCCACCCCACCTTATTGTGAGCCCAAGGGGCTGCTCTCCTCCCTTTTTACTTCAGAAACTTACTGACCTTGAACTCTGAAAATGCCTCTTGCTTGTCTGGATGGAGAATAGAACGGCAATAGGGCTGTATGTAGGAACTACCCTACTGCACAAAGGTAAAATTTACATTCATTGTTCTGCCCACTTTTGCCTCTGACATTGGTCACGACTGGCATGTGACCCTTGCGAGGGTGCCAAGAAGAGAATGCAGTCTTGGGGTGGAGAAGATTCTTCAGCCCTGCTTCCAGAGACTGAGAATCCTTGATGTGCCTGCCTTGCAGGACTTTCTTTCTCTTAAAGGCATCAAGCCAGAAATTATGAAGCATCCTTCATCCATGCAAGGGCTGCTTCCCGTACTGAAGCTGCTTTCATTGTTGTCATTGGCTAGCCACCAACTCCTCACACATGACAAGGCATATTAAAAAAAGATGTTCTTGGATTTCATGTTAACTTGCTACTCTTTAATATGCGCTCCCTTGTACTACACGTCGAACAACTATTATTATAGGTTATTCATAACATCAAAGAATTGTAGAGTTGCAAAGGTCATATAGTCCAACACTGGAAAACAGATTCCCCATAGGAGTGAAACTGTCAGAAAACTTTCTTACCACACTTTGATTATAATTTTTTAGTCTTGCCCAGAATCAGAAAGAATTCATTTGTGCCCTTTATCCAGTCCACCAGTTTCCCCTTCTGGCTCCACATATATAGTAGTCCCCACGTAGCCCCAGATGCAGGCATAAAGGCTAAGTTATGCTGACATAACAATTTTAATCACAACAGTGATTACTGGAAGTGGCAGGGAGCACTTCTGCCATGGCAGGGTTTTTCCACTGACACCTTAAGAATGAAAAGGGAAGGAAAAGATCCAGCAGGATGTTTATAAGATGTTTCATTTGCCAATTTTATTCAAGAACGACACAGGTTCTCTCTTCAGAAGAAAGAGAAATGACATCAACGCTTGAGAAAAGGTCTTATTTTCCTTATGGGTTCTATTTATAAACTGGAGCCTTGCAAATCGATTTAGTAAATACAGAGCTTTAAAATACTTTGGTGCACAAAAGGAGCTGGCAATGTGACTCCTGCAACTATGCTGATGCCTGGGCAACTGCAGTGCCCAAGGACTGAACTGAGAAATCGCTCCTTCGCAAGTGGAAAAAACTCTCTCTCCTTTTGCTGTTATGCATTAAGAAGCCGACCCCAGACACTTGAAGAAACCATAATTGTTCCTCTCTCAGATGGATAACCCCGCAATCGCAGACACATACACAGTCGGTCTCATTATTCACATAGCCCATAAAATAAACCAGCCAATAACTTACTCTCTCTCTGTTCCCTTTCCTTGATGATAGCATCCAGCCATTTCTGTTTGTCCTCTGCTGTCTTGGCCATACAGACGAACCATTTGTTTTTGGCAGTGTTGTGTATCTTCCAGCCATTTGTCACCGTGTAACCATTGCTGTGGTAATCGGCTGCAAATACATAACAGTACGGCCAAGACTGTGAGTGGAAAGTCCTGAGCCTTCATGGAAAAGTAACTCACCTGGCATGCGCACCTGGCAGACCACACTGGACATTTTTCTTTATGTCAGAGCCAGCAAATTGTATCTGCTGTGAAAGCTCCATCAGCATTTCTAAGCTGCTGTCTCCTGCTGGGATACTCTCCGGTGATATTAACGACAACTGAGCCAGGGACTGAAGACCACAATTGCAATGAACACTGGATTTCATTATGCTTCCAAAATGGAAGCATGGCAGTGCAGGCTCTGACCTGTCACCCTCCACATTTCAAGGCATATTCTCAAAGTGACCCTTCAGTAAAACTACCTGCTGATAAGGGATGTTGGCTGATCCTTCTTGGGAGTTTCCATATATTCTAGCAAGCCTCCCCTCCCGTCTACTGCTACAGCCTTTCTAATGATGATTAAGGGCATCCAGATAGACGTGGTACCCTTCCCTTCCTCTCAATGATGAGTGAGACTCAGCACATGCTGAGGCCAAGTAGTGTTGAAACAAGATGCACGCCAAGCTGCGGGGAAGGAAAGGGAGGTGTTGCTCTCTATTCACACAGCAAAAAATGTTTGCTCTAGTTTGTTTGTTTGTTTGTTTGTTTGTTTGTTTGTTTGTTTGTTTCAAATCCAGTGATTAACAAAGTCTTACAAAATGTTTCAAGTCGGTCAACAGACTTTGCAATAGGTATAAAGGACACACAAATGCCCTTTTCTACATTGAGGCATCCAAAGTTATGAGATTTGGCTAGCAAGGTGAGGATATAAGGCCCATTGCCTCTTATTCCAGGAATAGACAGAAGGTAGGACTAGGATCTGCTGTTGCATTCTAATTCCCAATTCTTTAATGATAGCAACAACTACTCCCTCCCTCAAATTAGGCTGCTGCAACAAGAAACAAAAGCAGAAATTGATTTTTGTGTGAAAGGACTTTAAGCTCCATTTTGGTATTGAATATAAATCCCTGAGAGGCACCCTGTTCTTTAATTATGTCTATGTCTGCACCACAGGGGGTAGAGGACTAACAGAGATATCACAAAGCTTGAAGTCTGCCTACTCTTGTTTTATCCAATAAAGAATGCAACTGTCCTCTCTTCTCTCTGAGAAACGGTTCTTTGGTTCCTTACCTGTCCCATCTTCCACATTCTCAACCTCCATGACTTCCGTGTTTATTCGGCCCCTGAAGATGTAGAGGGAGCCATTGATGGACTTGGTGCGTTTGGATGTCTTTTTCCCAGCAACTCTGCAGTAAGGAAAAGTATTGTTAAGGAAAATGTCTGTTCACTATGTAAATAGAAATGTGCTTTTTTTACTATCTTTAATAGTGCCTTCTCCCACAAATATGCATTCATTCTACTTCTTCACCATCCCTCTGGAATGTGCCATTCATCCCCAAGTTTTCAGAATCAAGAAGTGGACTAAAGATTCATTGCACATTTTAAAGATGCTTGTATGCATTTTTACTGTAGTTTTAGCCTATAAACATGCCAAGCAATCTTGTTTCGCAGGTTAATTTAGTGTGGCACAAGTGAACTGATTGATTCATAATGTTGCCAGTACAACCTCAAAATAGAGGGAAGTAGCTGATACCGTATATCTTGCTTTCAATCTAGCTGGCATGCGGGACAATAGGTCTGCCCCACTAAACAAAAAATCTGCATGCCAATTATGTTATATTTAGCTCTTTGTGGGTATGCAACAACTCAATTAACAAATGCATCAATTCCTGCAATGAGGCATGCAGCCTCTGTTGGGCTACACGTCAATAAAAGCTGCACCATGTTGTCAGTTTTAAGCAACATGAAACTGCTTCACTTCCTAAGCTTTAGTGCTCTGAATGGAGGAACCATAGCACAGTATTAGACCGCATGTTTGGGGCACAAAAGGATTTGGGTTCAATCCCTGGCATATCTGTCCAAGACCTTGAAAAGCCAATGCCAACCAGACAGCATTGGGCTACACGGACAAAGTGTCTGGTTTGGGATAAGGCAATTTCTGAAGTTTCTCCTTGCTTTGCTTGAGGGGGAAGTCATTCAAGATTGACAGAGCTACTCTCTTGAAGGCAGAGGAGATTCACCTGGTGGGGCAGAGCTACTACGCTAGCTTCCCAGCAGGTGAGTTGCTGCTGCTTAGCAAGAGGGAGAGGTGAGGGGTGTAGCAGCAGGGAGATTGATGTGGTGCAAACACAGCAGCGGAGCCAATCCAGTGGTCCTGCTGGTGTGTTTGCACTGTTCCAACTTTCCCATAACTTCACCCTGCTCCCTTCCAGTAAGCAACAGTGACTCTGCCCCCGTACCCAATGAGCAGCCATATAATCACTTTTGTAATAATTTTTCCGGTGGTTCTGATGCAAAGACATCGCTTGGTGGCCTTTAGTGTAGAGCTCACATATGTTTTCGTCATCTAACTGCTTGTCACATTCCCCATGACTCTCAGGCTATGTAAACTGCTCTCACTTTCATCTGGCTGACAATAATTCTAACATCCCCATCTTTTGTACCAGGCAAAGACTTTTTTTTATGTGTCTAGGCATCCCAGCATATAATGTAGCTGATTTTGATCAGTGCTGCATGGTTTCTTTGGGTTTTATTGATCTGCTGCGGCTCATACTTCAATGATTTTTCTGCCAATTTTACACTGCTTTCTTGCATTTGTATTATTTTAGCATATACACCCCCCAGAAGATTTGAACTGGGTAGCTTGTAAGTTTAATGCATGGTACCTACATTTATACAGTTTCCTAAACCTGCTCAAGTTAAGTTATGTTGTGACATTTTCTGTTGCGGCAGAAAGTGTGAATAACAGGGGGAAGAATGGCAGACGTCACATGAATAGTTGTGATACAAATGTACAGTGCATCAACAGGAGAAGGCCTGATGTCATAGAGACATGCTGGCAGGGGGCTGATGGGAGTTGGTAGTCCAAAACATCTGGAGGACATTGAGGAATGCTGATTTAGGCAGCAGTCCTGGATGCTACGGGTGCTAAAAGCACGAACTAATCACATAAGAAGAAGAGGACTCTGAGATCAAAGTGAATCTAGCCCAGAATCCTGTTTACTATTTATGACTAAGACCATGGTCTGTTTGAAGCCCCATGGGGACCTTCCTTGGGCAACATGGGAAGGTTGAGGAGTGGTCAGGTAGGAAGAGTGCATATGAGAATGTATCTGCCCCCCTGAACACTTTGAGCATGTGAATGTCTGAATATGCCTACTGCTGTGGATATTTGTGAAAGAGGCCTCAGCCTGAAGGATGACAGGCTGCAAGATAACTAAAAATCAGCCTAAGTGAAAGCATAAGCTCACAGCTGCAACAGGGGAAAGCTGCATCCTATTAACATAATGTTAAAGCTCCATCTCTCAGTGCTGCATCCTATTAGGGTGTCACTTGTTGAGGCTTGCAGCTGGACAGCTACTACAAGTGGGCAGACATTTATTTCCATTCTGGATCAGAATTTAAATAGCAGCCAGACAGATGAACCATCAAAAAATTAAAGTAGCTTTGCCATGTCTAAATATATCCTTCACTATTAGGCAACATGCTGCAGACTCTCCTAGCTTTTAATGAAAATCAGATTCCGGAGAACTGGGCAGTGCTTGCTATGGTTATTAGGGAAATATAAACACAGATTCTTCGGGGAGCTGAAAGTGTCAGAGCCGTCTTATCCGACTCCAAACCAAACTATAGAAAAGTTGCTCACTGATGCCTGCTCTGGACAAACAAGAGCACTCTCTCAAAAGGCAACAGAACATTTTGTTTCCTAAAACTTAGTGTTCCGGGAAAACTGCCTGCAGAAAGGGAGGGGTTTCGTGAACTCGAACTACAAACAGAACCAGGAAGACTCAAAGAATAAGGGAAAGAGTATAGGCAGGATCAGAAAGAAGGGTGAGAGGAGTTGAAGAATTAATTGTAAGGTGCTCATGGTTAGCAAACAGAGTGGCATGTGGTCTAGGGGAATGGGAAAATACCGTATTTTTCGCTCTATAAGACACACCAGAACACAAGACGCACCTAGTTTTTGGAGGAGGAAAACAAGAAAAAAAATATTCTGAATCTCAGAAGCCAGAACAGCAAGAGGGATCGCTGCACAGTGAAAGCAGCAATCCCTCTTGCCGTTCTGACTTCTGGGATAGCTGTGCAGCCTGCATTTGCTCCATAAGACGCACACATATTTCCCCTTACTTTTTAGGAGGGAAAAAAGTGAGTCTTCTACAGCAAAAAATACGGTAAGTTCAAGATAAAGGAGGACATGAGTAGCTGAGTGTGAAAACAAAGGACACATCATGGTAAAACAGAAAAGGCAGAAATACAAAAACTAATCAGGAAATTTGTCAGTATCAACCCTTGCTAACTATGGCAAAGCTTTTGTTAGTGAAGTGGCTGTTGAAATATAAGCTCCCAACTCTTTCAAAAGATAGCAAAAGCTTATATGGATTGGAGGGGTTTTTTTAAGGGAAAGTAACAACAACAAAAAGCATTACTTTCACAAATGATAGAGCTGTACCTCTTCCTTGTTTTATGCACACTGCACCTGTTAGTTTCCCCCTCCCTCCCTCCCTGCATCTGCTTTATTTGCCTAAGGTATTCACTGGAATCCCTCTGCGTTCCTTCACGCCATGCTTGGAAAAACCTCAAAATTGTCATTGGCAATGTGCCCAGCTTCCCGGTGCTTCTGCAAACCCACCTGCTCTGACAAGGCCTGCGGCAGTAAACCTCACCTCCAGCACGGAGCTGACTCTGCAATGCATCATCATTTTAATGACGAATGCCAGGGCAGTAGGCTCTGTGATTCTGATCAGCATGTATGTCTACAGCCCTAGTGCTCAAAATATGAGGTGGGTCTTCCTTAAGGAAGCACAAGTGTTAACTGCCCTCTCCTTTTTCACCCAGAGATAGCATAGCACAATTATGTCCTCTCTCTCTCTTTGTGTTTCAGAAGAATCATGGAACTTAAGAAGCAGCACAGACAGGTGCGCTCACCTGGATTTCCGCTTGCAGTAAACGAGGAGGTTATCAAAGAGAAAGAAGGTTCTCTCCTGGATGTTTCCCGCTGAGATTTTTAACAAGGTGCCTTGGAGCAAGAGCTGGGTGCAGATGTCTGTCAAGTTGGATCCCTTAAGCAGAAAAAAAACACACAGTGTCATCAATTCACCCTCTAATTGAAGTGGTAATCAACAATTCTACTTAGCACTCTTATATATGCTTATCACATCCATCTCTCGAGGGCTGCAAAGTGACATTACTGCAGTAAAACAGATGCTACATGTCCCCTTTTTATGTGGTTTCTCAGCAATCGTCAGAGCTAAGCATTCTCCCGTTTTTTAATAAGCCAGGTCAGGGTTGCCAACGCAACAGCGATGGGTGGCAGTGCACCCACCAATAAGAAGATTCTTGCGGGATCAGAACAGTGGTCCATTCAGTTCAGCATCCTGTTTCCACAGCACCCAGCCAGATGCCTATGGGAAACCCGCAGGTAGGACTTGCACACAAGAGCATTTCCCCCCTCCTGTGATTTCCAGCAAGTGCTATTCAGAAGCATACTGCCCATTAGAATGAATGCAGAGCACGGCCATCTGGGTTTGTAGCCACTGATAGCATTTTGGCACCCGTGCCAAGGTCTTCAAGAATTGCCCGATAAATGTGTCTCAGAAGTTGAATATACCTCCATTCCCTATTGAATTTTGACTGGACCCCAGACTCCTCTCACCTCCATTCTGGGCACAACAGTAAAGGAGATAAGAAGTGTCAGCACACTTTAGAAGCTGAGGGATGGTGCTGGCAAGCATAGGATCTGGGAATTCTGCAGTGAAGTCAATATATACCAATGAAAGCTTCAACTTGATGGCAGTTAAAAAAAAAAGATATCCTGCAAATTCAACAAGACCCAACTGCATCCAACTTTGGGCATGACCCTATGGAAAAGCTGTGTGTCTGCGTGTGTGTGTGTGTGTGTGCGCGCGTGTGTGTGCGCGCGCGTTCTCTCTGTCCAAGCGAGAGAGTAACCTGTGAGGGTGGATTTGTTGTTGTTTAGTCGTTTAGTCATGTCCGACTCTTCGTGACCCCATGGACCAGAGCACGCCAGGCACTCCTGTCTTCCACTGACTCCCACAGTTTGGTCAGACTCATGTTTGTAGCTTCGAGAACACCGTCCAACCATCTCGTCCTCTACCGTCCCCTTCTCCTTGTGCCCTCCATCTTTCCCAACATCAGGGTCTTTTCTAGGGAATCTTCTCTTCTCATGAGGTGGCCAAAGTATTGGAGCCTCAGCTTCACGGTCTGTCCTTCCAGTGTGCACTCAATGGAGAGGTTTGATCTTCTTGCAGTCCATGGGACTCTCAAGAGTCTCCTCCAGCACCATAATTCAAAAGCATCAATTCTTCGGTGATCAGCCTTCTTTATGGTCCAGCTCTCACTTCCATACATCACTACTGGGAAAACCATGGCTTTAACTATACGGACCTTTGTTGGCAAGGTGATGTCTCTGCTTTTTAAGATACTGCCTAGGTTTGCCATCGCCTTTCTCCCAAGGTGCAGGCGTCTTTTAATTTCGTGACTGCTGTCACCATCTGCAGTGATCATGGAGCCCAGGAAAGTGAAATCTCTCACTGCCTCCATTTCTTCCCCTTCTATTTGCCAGGAGGTGATGGGACCAGTGGCAATGATCTTCGTTTTTTTGATGTTGAGCTTCAGACCATATTTTGCACTCTCCTCTTTCACCCTCATTTAAAGGTTATTTAATTCCTCCTGACCTGCTATTTACTGCACACCTCATTAGCCAGGTGTTGTACAGTATGTACACCATATAAATTCAGACACTGCAGTACAACTGTAAACCATGACACAGCATTCAAGGCGATTAGCCTAACATAAGAAAACAAATCATAGCAGTAAAATAATTATAAAGTTCCAACAAAAACAACAGAAGCAAAATTATACTGCTGCTGTTGCTCTTGCTTTAAACGACAAAAGACATTTTCTGAGGGAGCAAGGGGCGGAAATCACTGTCGTCAGGCCAAAGGTTTGCCGAAACAAAATCAAATATTTAAAAGGTAACAGAAAACCAACAAAAAAGGAGGGAAGTTGGACCTCCCAGGGCAGAGAGTTCCACAAATGAGAAGTTCCTGATTATTATCTTAATATTTGGATAAACTGTGGCTTTTGCAAACCATGGTTTGACACATTTAGATCCAGAAGCAAACTATGGTTTGACACTAACAAGGAAAGGAAGCTTTGAATCTCCCTGCACGTGTGGGAGAAGAGGAGGCAGGAGCCCAGGAGCTTGAGGTTGCTCACGCATGCAACAGTAAACCATGGTTTGCTTTTTCATGCAAATGCAGTCAATAGGCATAAGTGAAAAACGGATGCAAAGTTTCCATGACTACTCCAAACTACTGGAATGAAAATTTTACCAGATCCAATGAAACAGCTGGGGTTTTTTTTGTACATTTGCTATGCTTTCCCAAGGGCAGAAACACACAGGTAATCCTCCAAGCTGCAGTGACTAACACCCAGCAAATCACCTGGCGAACACATTTCACAAGAGAGAAATGTGTTGTTTGTGTGCTTGTATGTATATTTCTTGCTTTGTGGTGTGATTGAGAAGGGAGGGAGATGCTAACAGTGACTTCCTTATCTGCTGTTCATACCAGACTAAGGAAGTGAATGAGATAATTTGACCTACTGATGTCTTTCTGGGAAGAATAAAAAAGAGAACCATTGGGGGATTGTGAAACACACATTGTCAGCAGAATAACTTCCTTTCCATTTTCACTGCACCCACATTTGAATCAGTTTCACACTTTCAGCAGCAGAATGGTAATGGGAGGACAAAGTATAGACAATTCAACAAATCTAATAAGAGTAGTAATAATAACCATCATTTATATAGAAGTTTAGAGTGCTGTGTGCTATATATACATCATCTCAAAAACCCTTAGCTAAGAAATAGTAGCTCGTCTAAAACTACTTCATGGCAGAAAGGAGATTTAAACTGGGAGCTTCCTGGTTCACAATTCAGCCTCAAAGCCACTGTGCCACAAATACCTCCCTCTAACTCTAAATAAGTGCTCTTGCTGATATATATATATATATATATAAATAAATGCAGTATATATATACTGCATTTATATACCATATTCTTTATATCCCATATTCTGCTCTAAGGAGCTCAAGGTGACATACATTATTATTATGCCCCCCCCCTTTTGATCCCCACGACAAACCTGTGAAGTGGGTTAGGCTGAGAGTCAGTGACTGGCTCAAGGTCACCCAGTGTTAGGCTTCAGGGAATCAGCTTCCTCCCCCCACCCCTTTGGCAGTAGATAAGCAGAACAAAGGAAAAGGGGTCTTCTTACCAGTTAGAAACTTTAAGGATCACAGTGAGAGAACAAAGAATCCATTTCCTAGGAATGACGGTGCTCCCAATTAAGGGCTCCACCCACTTCCTCCCTGGTCACCCACGTCACTACCACATGTTGTAACCTGAGCTCGTAACCATGTGCTTTCTGTGCTGCCACCTTATCAACTCTTTTTGACCTTGGGCTGAGCAGATGAATGCTTTCCAGAGACAGTGAATCTGTTAACTCTCTCTCTCTCCCAGTGCTTCTCCTCCTAGCTGTTTCCCATCCAGTATTTCCTAGTTTCTGCCTTCTGAACTATGTCCCTCTGCAAACCACTGCTCCAAATCTATACTGTCCTCCTGTTCCTGGGAAGATTCGGGATCCCGATCAAGGGGAGGGGGAGACTTCCACCATTCCACCTCACCCTGACACCCAGTGAGCTTCAGAGCAGAGTGGGGATTTGGACCCTGATCTCCCAGGTCCTAGTCCGACACTCTAACCACTATACCACACTGGCTCCCAACATGTATGCTTGTAGCAAACTGCCTAACTATTTCTCGTAGATAAGGCATAGGCAAACTCCAGCCCTCCAGATGTTTTGAGACTACAATTCCCATCATCCCTGACCACTGGTCCTGTTACCTAGGGATGATGGTAACTGTAGTTCCAAAACATCTGGAGGGCTGGAGTTTGCCTATGCCTGTTGTAGATCACCATGTTAATATTAATGCTCAAGGGTTGTATTCAATGTTAGTTCTACTCAGAACAGACTCGTTTAAATTAATGGACATCACTAATTGGGCTACATTTATTTCAATGGGCTTACTCTGGGGAGGATAAAAGCCTAAATATTAATGATTAAGCTAATGTTAAAGAGGAGGGCTCTTTGGTAGTGGCAGCCTCCCAGAGAGGTTGGCTGCTGATATCTCTGTGGTCTTTTCCACATCAGTAAATAATTTTGTTTCTGTTTCTCCTACTGGGAATGACAAGAGCTGTAGTCCAAAACATATGGAGGGCACCAGCTTGGGGAAGGCTGTGCTAGCACCTGATCATGTTCGAAGTGAGGCAAAAGGAGGAGATGATTAGAGAGAAAGTAAAGGAGTAGTAACAATTTAATTACTATGATTAACCCCCAGGGCAACACACATACCTACACATCTTTGCAACTTGTTTTGCAGACCTTTTAAAGTATTTTAAAAATCAATCAGACTATTATGCAAACACAACATTTGGAGGGCCTTTGCCTATATATTCCTAGGTCACCTGCAGGTTACAACAATTTCAAAACTACATCGACCCAAGATAAACTCCTAATAGAGGCAAACTTATATGTACATTTTTATGATTTTGTTTAATGGTGACAAATGCTGCTTTTACCTTTTGAACTCTTCAAGTAATAGAATGAATTACGGTGGACAGCTCTTTTTTTTGTAAAATAACACCAATAAACATATCAGAAACAGTTTTCGTTCCCAGAATGCTCACTGTGGGACATTTCAACCCTACAAAATCAAGCCTGGTCATGGTTTTGTTTAATAAAACACCACCTCCCATGGATGTCCTGGCAAAATGGCAACTGAGGTTTCAGACTTCCAGCCCAACTTACCACCCACCCCCCTCAAAAGCCCCAAGTCATATCAAGTCCAGAATGGTATTACAACTGAGCCTGGAGTCTCGCTGCACTAAACATGGCCTCAGAGCTTTGTTTGCCGAGATGGCTATCCAAAAACACACACACAGCTGGATATCTTGGGCTGTTCAAGTGGCTCAAGTTGGATGCCAAGAACATCTTTGAAGGGAAAAATGAGCAGGCCTTAAAACAAAACAACAACGGCAATTGTGGAGTACGCCCAATAGTCTGAATATGAGGAAGTTTACATGACCTCTTGAAAGATGGCTTCAGCGGAGGATTCCTCAGCTGGCAACCATCAGGCTGGATAATTTAACTGTCAGGCCCACTGTTCTCCCGGCACCAATACAGCCATGAAGTCATTGAGCAATCACAGCACCATATAGTAGAATAAAAGACGTACTCTTCTCTCCCTAAAGTCTCTACTTCCACTAACAGCCTCTGCTACAGATGTCCAACTTCCATATCCGCCAAGCGGTTGCAGAATCCCTTACTAGCTGGACTGATCAAAGAAATACTTTCTACTGATCAAATACATTTTCATTAATCATATTTTAAAATACGTATGCATAAATTTGCATATGGTTAAAGCAATCACTTTCAGGGGGGTTATTTGTTTTTAGATGTTACATGCATAGACTGTGGCAGGCTCTGTCTTAGAATGAGAGCAGGGAAGAAAAATCTGTGACCCTCGAGGTGTTGTTGGACTTCAACTCTCAACAGCCCCAGACAGCATGATCAAGTAGTTAGGAATGATGGGGGTTGTTATCCAACAACATCTGGCTGTCCATCCTTGAACTAGAGAAATTTCCCCCTCGAAAGAAGAAGAGAATGCCACTCCTAAACTGGCATTTACCAATGCTTCTAAAAGCCATGCAACACTTTTAAAAATCACGTCTGTTTAATTAGGGATGCATTTTCGAGCTTATAAAGAAGGCTTTTAATTGAATTTCAATTAAAGGCTGCACCCCTGATTACTAGCTTCTATCGCAAGAGGCATCTCTGCTAAATTTCCCTCTTTGTCAAGCTTATAAATAGCCAATCATTTGGTCTCCTGTGGTGAAGCATCTCTAGGCAATCAGGCAGGGAATATTCTTTTGCAAATTGGAAAGGTCTTTATTTTCCTTTATCATCCCATCAGTGCAATTACTTATACCAGCTTTCGCCATGTGCTAGCTGGGGCTGATGGGAGTTGTTGTCCAAAACACCTGGAAGGCACCAGGTTGCCAGAGGTTGCCTTGTGCAGACAGAACCCCAGGCCAATAGCATGCACCGCAGTTTCATCCTTTTTCCGTACAAAGAATCATCTAAGTGCCTGTTCTTTATCTCTTTTAACGCTGAACCCTAGGTGATTCTGTTGACCACATTAAAAAGCTCCCCTGCCTTTGAATGTAGTTGATTTTAGCAAAACATACACACACAACACACATATATATATATTCCAAAAATAAATGAATGTTTATGTAAAATAAAGATCATTTTAAGATTAATAAATTTAACTTTAGAATTCATTTTAGAGATAGTGTATATAGTTTTCTACAGGGATTTGGTTTGTTTGCCCTGTTTGGTGCTTGATATAATGGTTCTGATATAATTGGTTATATCATTGATATAATGGTTATATCATTATATTATATAATGGTTGATATAATGGTTTTACCTTTTTTTCTTTACCTAAAATGGTTTTGAAATACATACTCAGATAGAATTAATATTTTCCAATTGATGAATAATCTTCATTTTCTACTTTTATTAGTATCTTATGAATAGTAAATTTTAATGCAATGGTAATTGTTGCCTGTCATAATTTGTATGGAATGCTGTACTTTTAGAAAAACATTATTTGAGAAAACTGCTCTCCTTAAAAACTTTCTAGTGTAATTTTTACAGCCACTTAATCTCACTATACATCACTTAAGACCAATGAGGGAGAAATCCATACATGACATTTCAAAAAAACAGAATGTACTATTTGCAAAAACCTGCCACCATATCAAGCAGCCCAAAATATGCAAATGCACTTGGATGTAAGTTCCATAGTGTTCAATGTGATTTACTCACGCACACAAGCATATAAAGCAGTGATGGTCAAACTTGGCCCTCCAGCTGTTTTGAGACTACAATTCCCATCATCCCTGACCACTGCTCCTGTTAGCTAGGGATGATGGGAGTTGTAGTCCCAAAACAGTTGGAGGGCGAGATTGCAGGCTCATTGTTCCTCCAGCCATCGTACCTCCCATCCTTCAATGTGAGACTGCAGCTGCTCAAGGGCTTCCAGCTTCTCCATCTGCCTCTTGGTCTCATTGATATTGGTGCACACGGCTTTCATTGCCTGTAATGCGTTCTGCACTGCCTGATAATCTGCATGTTTACTGGGTGTCCTCTTGGCGAGCTCCTAGAAAGAAAGAAGAGGGGGAGAAAGAAATCAACTTCTGACAGCACAAGATAGCCTTCAGTGATATTATGGAGATGGGAAATGCAACTGTGGTGTTGAAGCAACATCAAGGAATGTGCTGAAGCAAAGTTGTGTACACATTCAGGGATGGGAAATCTGCATTTGCTGTTTGACTCCATCTCCCATCAGCCCCAGACAGCCTGACCCTTAGTCAGGGATGATGGGAGCTGCAATCCAGCAATTACTAGAGGACCACCGATTCCCCACTCCTGATGCTTTCAAAGGAAGATATTAGAATTGTGGAATCATAGAACTGTAGTGTTGGAAGGGACTACAAGGGTCGTCTAGTCCAACCCACTGCAATGCAGGAATCTTTTGCCCAAAGTGGGGCTTGAACCCACAAACCTTAGATTATGAGTCTCATGCTTTACCGAATATGCTATGAGGCTCAAGACTGTCAAATGATGTCAAAGCACTGCAAGATAAGACCCTCCAACTTGTAAATGTCTCTTCTTCGAGTGCTGAAATGCTTATAATCCTTTAGGGCAGGGATGGGAAACCTGTGGCCTCTCAGATGTTGGATTCTCCCTTCAACCCCAGGCAACATGACCACCAGCAATGTGGAGGTCCAGCACTGTGTCATGTCTTAGCCAGGGGAGTCCTCAAGAGAGGAAGACCAGGAGGCCTTACATCAAGCCCTAGGTCAGGCTCCATCTGGGGGAAAGGAGCCAGGATCCTGTGACGAGGGTCCCAGAGTGAGCTCAGCCTCTGACATTAAGGCTGAATGGGTCCCAAGCCTGAGGGAAAGATGGCACCTTAAAACGCCAGATGGAAACCCAACCAATTGGGAGAAGTGTCCAACTATATGAAAGGTCTCCTTAGGAGTAAGACCTTCTTTTCAATGAGACCTCTGTAGAAAAGGGAGCTGATAGGAGTCCGCGGAGGTTTGGGGATGATTCCAGCAGCTCCAGACCAAAAACCCCAGGGCTTGGCTGAAAGAACTGCAGGAACAATGTCTATGTACCACCTCTCTACTCTGCTTGGGAATGGAAGTCCTGCCTGTGTCAAACCTGACCAAGGGTGACCATGGGCTGCTCCCATTGTGCCTCTTGCATGACGCTTTGTTGTGACTCTGCTGCCCTTGGACCAGCCTTGGGTACTGCTTTTGTTGCTGTACTATTACAATACGATACGATAATCTTTATTGTCATTGTCCCATACAGAACAAAGAAATGGAAAAATAATATAAATAAATAAATAAATAAATAAATAAATAAATAAATAAATAAATTATACCCCGCCCTCCCCAGCCAAGACCAAGCTCAGGGCGGCTAACACCAGGTATAAAAACAATTGATTAAAATACAACTTAAAAACAAGATTAAGTACAACATTAAAATAATAAGACATTCAAAAACCAACAAGCCAACTATCCCAACCTGGTTAGTCCCCTAAAAACTCTGATACCCCATTTTTAAATATAATATACTCCCATAGAGACGCGTTACGCTGCGATTAAAACCAAAATCGAATTGGGATAGAAACTGTTTCTCAGGCGGCTAGAGTTGTTGCTGGCGGGTCCACTGTTTTCTCAGAAGCCCAGGGAGAAGAGGACACTCTGCTTTATGGCCTGCCAGTGAACACATCAGGTTCCTGCAGCCTAGTCTTATTTCCCACCATTCATCCAAACTCACTCTCAAAAACAATAGTCTTGCATCAGCTTGAAGACCAAGACATTCATTATGTATTAGTTTTCATAGACTAGAGTTGAGTTTATCAGGTGTGTGAAGTGTTATCCTAAGCTGCAGGTATATATGGCTAGAGAGGTGACGTCAAACTATTGACATCAGTCATGCACTGGCTGGACCACAAGCCTGTAACATGTGGTAGTGTTGGTGGTTAGTCCCGCATGTTCCCAATGGTTCCAAACCCCAGAATAAGACTACAATTCAGACAAGAGCAGAGAAACTAGGTTAGGTTTGCTATGAAAAGCAACTCTGGAAAGACTCTGGAAACAGATGGTAATCAACAATGACCTGGGTTTGGCAAGGAGCGTAGCCCGTGTCTACTTAAAATTAATCATCTTTTTCAGACCAATAACATTTTACAGCCAACCCCATTTGGATAAAAGATCCTTTCAATAAAGCCTTACTAAACTTGTTCGTTTCCTCCTGGTACATAATAGGGTGTTTAAAATGTGACATTTTTAGCCTGTCTGGAATGTTTCACATTCTTCCAATACTCCTATTTGCTTCTTATATTTAGCTCTGATAGCTTTTAGCTCTGTGACCCAATGGCAAAACCGCTGCACAGCTGCCTCCTTCCACGTTTCCAGAGAGGCAGCTTAAATGGAGTGAGTTTCAATGCAGCTGGAAATGCAGCACCAGATCTGTAACCAGGCTGGTGTATTTTCCGAGCATAAGTAAACAAAAGAAGGAGAGAGAGAAAAGGAATCTACATTCTTTCTGAGTCACGATTATCAACCCCTGTCCCAAAAACGGCTAATTCTGTCAACAAAACGCATGGTGATGACTGCATGTACAGGTTTTGCTTGTTTCATTTTGCTACTCTGATTCTATAAGCTTCTATAACAGACCTTTGTCAAGCGGACCATTAGTGTTGCTCTTTTACTTATTGCTAGCAAAATGCATGTCTTTGTGATGGGCGTGAAGGTTTATTTCAGAGGTGGGGAACCTGTAGCCCTCCAGGTCTTGCTGGCCAACAATTCCCATAATCAGTGACCACTAACCACATGCTGGCTGGGCTGGCGGGAGCTGGAATCCAAAAATATCTGGAGAGCCACAGGCTCCCCAACCCTCATGTATTGTAGATACCTTTAGGGGTGTGGACTCTGCAGAAAAGACACATGCACACACAACTGTGGTATTTCAGTAAGTGGGGACTGGACCACCCAATGTTGGTGCTTAAGGCACTGAAGGTTTCAGCTGGCTCCCAGATACCATCAAAGCAAGTTGCCTACAATGAGCTCTCCTTGTCTGGATCAGGAGAAACTCTTCTTGAACATATATCACGTGGTTATTATTAAACCTTTCAGGCTGCAAGCCGACGACCTGGAATAGGCATACGAAACTGCCTGAACCAAGTTTTTAGGTTCTGGGAAAGAGCTGACAAAATCTGTCCGGAGTCAGATAAAGCTCCCCACCTCCAGCTTTTAAAATGCAGCTAAATTTTGCTAGCACTTTAATAAAGAAAATGAGCAACAGATTGCGAGGCCATGCAGGGTGAAGCCAAGTTACGACTGCCAGGGCATGGAAAAGGTATCACAGTCCATCAACAGTACAGATGTGTCACACTTGGCCTGTGACTATCCTGCTGCCTTAATAGCATAGATGACATGTTTTGTTTGGCCTGAGTCAACATGCATGCTGCACTGGGTCCTTCTACTTCACCTGAGAAACCCAATGTTCATGCCAGTAACCCAGAAGTGCTCACATAACCAGGTGAGCAAAGTGGTAAAAAACAACAACCCAACAACCACTGTCTAATGAGCCTCTAATTATATTCTTCCTCTTAATGCTTAAAACAGGAAAATTAAAAACCTAATGCCCTTCCCCCCCTCCTATAAGCACATTGTAGTTTTGATAATGGAAAGAAATAAACAACAACAACAACAAAGTACAAACGAAGGACTGCATTAAAAAGGTAAAGGGTACTTTTGATTAGATGTTAGGAATGCTCTCTGCTTCTTCAGTGAAAACAAGAGCGCCCTCTTTTATCATGTCTGGTCAGAATCCACTGATTCTGCAGCGATGTAATTTTTACAAAGTGAAACCTGAAGGCTCCTGGAAGCTAGTTTCTATGATAACCATTTCAGGGGGAAATTTCACCCAGCAGCTAAAATCTTGCAAAGTTTGCTTTACTGCTCAATCACACATTTCAAGCAGTGGTTATCAAAAGGTGTGGCGCACCACACAAGTATGGTAAGTTAAAGGTAAAGGGCCCCCTGACCAATAGGTCCAGTCATGGCAGACTCTGGGGTTGCGGCGCTCATCTCGCTTTATTGGCCGAGGGAGCCAGCGTACAGCTTCCGGGTCATGTGGCCAGCATGACTAAGCCGCTTCTGGCAAACCAGAGCAGCACACGGAAACGCCGTTTACCTTCCCGCCGGAGCGGTACCTATTTATCTACTTGCACTTTGACATGCTTTCGAACTGCTAGGTTGGCAGGAGCAGGGACCAAGCAACGGGAGCTCACCCCGTCGCAGGGATTCCAACCACCGACCTTCTGATTGGCAAGTCCTAGGCTCTGTGGTTTAACCCACGGTGCCACCCATGTCCCACAAGTATGGTAGGAGAGGACAATTTAAACATTTTGGTGTAGTACAGTACAGTACAGTATAATCATTCATTCACTGCAGCATATGGCTAGATGTCTTTTAAAAATGAGAGCAAGACCATCAAGACAATCTTAGCTGTGATCCAGAATTGTCATTTAAAGCACAGAGGGACATTTCTTGCTGCCAGCATGAATGGTTCAGCAACTCTGATTTGCAGTTTGAGTCGGGGGGTGTAGTGGACTAGCCCAGAACTCAGTTCCAGGGCAGGAACACAGAGTGACAGAATGACCGGGAGCTTTGCTCAATCTCATTGAAGTTTTCTGTGCAGTCACAAAGATTGCTACAGAACTGAAGCCTGAATCTGGAGGCCCTGATCCACAACCTAAAAAAAGACCAAAAAGAAAATACCCAAGTACATTACAAGGGCTTAATTTCTGTATCTGGTTCGAGATTAAATTATTGGTTGCTGTATCACTGTTTTGGTTTTATTATTTGTTTTCTTTGCCTGCTAGGGATGATAAGACTAAGAAATGTTTATTGGTTTTCAGGAATTATTTAGATACTTTTTCTACATTGTTTTGTAAGTTGCTTTTGTTTTCTCTTTAGTGCTAAGGGTGAGACTGTTTTGCTAATTTTTTAGAGGTGCCCTGATAGCTTTCTGAAGGAGGATTAGGAATGTTTTAAGATTCACTGCAACACAAATGTTTAGGTTTTTTGAGGGTGAAGGTTGGAATGGCTTTGGGTTGAGAATTTTAAAGTGTCTGTGAGCACCAGGAAAGAAGAAGCCTAAGGGATGCTACTGAACTTTAGTTTTGACTTCTTCGTAATTTAAACTTTGGAGGTTTGAGCAGGGATAGGGATTTCTGTTGGGGCTGATAAACACAGTTGTGCTGTGAGTGTGTACTTTTAATCATGGGAGATTCAATCCTGTACAGTGGTACCTTGGTTCTCAAACACCTTGGTTCCCAAATGCCAAAAACCCGGAAGTAAATGTTCCGGTTTTCGAACATTTTTCAGAAGCCGAACGTCTAATGCGACTGTCAGCTATTGTTTCCAGGTCACCTGCACCAATCAGAAGCTGCGCCTTGGTTTTCAAACATTTCAGAAGTCAAACGCACTTCCAGAACGGATTAAGTTTGGCGCTTTTGTTTTTGCTATTTATTTTGTGTTTTTGTTTTTGAGGCTTCTTTGGTTAATTTGTTTTTCTGACTGGGTGGAACCCAGTTCAGCTACTGATTGATTGATTGATTGATTGATTGATTGATTGTGTGACTGTAGAAATGGATAAAAGCCCCCCATCCAAACAATGACTATCATCAGTGCAGGTAAGAAAAAAAAGTAATCCATTTTGCATTGCTTTCTGTGGGAAAGCGCACCTTGGTTTTGGAATGCTTTTGTTTTGGAACGGACTTCCGGAACAGATTGAGTTTGAGAACCAAAGTACCACGGTAATCTGTTCAACTGTGTCTTACAGGAGTTGTTTTTAAAAACAACAGCACTGGAAGGTGAACAGGACCTCTTTGGAAGGAGAACAGTGAGCTTGGGGGGTAGATTAAAGGGCTTTGATATCCTGTGATTTTATACCTGCATACTGGGTTGTGCCAATAAAAAGACTGCTTAAGAGTCCAAACCCTCTCATTGCTCCGAGACTAAGGGTGCACATAACTACATACTTGAGAGAGGAGGTACTGCAAACAAGTATCTGCATCATTTGATGCAGAAAACCTAAGAAATTATAGGTATGCATGCATATTCTGCCCAATTTGATTTGGGCTTCTACCCAAATCAATTTCAGTCCTGCAAACGTCCAATTTTATAGTTAGGCCAAGGTCAGTATTATATGAAATGAGCAAGGAAAATGGTATGGAGATGATGGCCTAGCAAAACTGGTGTGTGGTTATGAGATAGGAGGGAAAGGCAAGATGAGAAAGCAGGCCAGTGGGCAGGAGTGGGTGTGCAAACATTAAGCCCAGTATGGAGAATTAAGCCCAGAGTGAAAAGCTGCTAGCCCAAGGGTTTAAGATGCAACTGAAGTATGCACACACGCACATAGTTTGAAATGTACCGAGGTCCAAACCTGACCTGCACCATCCCAAGTACAAAGCAATGCTCAGGTGGAATTCCTAACAGGGCCGATTCAAAGTGCAAAGAGGCCTTTTCTTGGTCACGCCAGGAGAACAGAAATGAGCACACAGCAGAATGCAGAGGATGGAAAGAACAGAGCATCTTTACAAAACAACATCTTGAAACCAAACCCAGCTCTAGCATTTCCTTGAAGAAAGGATGTTGTTGTACAGAAACTGGTCTTGTTTTCGTCTCACCGCCCTGCCACCGCCCACTTCATTATCCTCCACACCAGATTAAACATCTTTGTTTGTATACTTAAAACAGGGAGCAAGGCACATACTTTTGCTGATGAAAATTACAACAAATCCACAGAAAAGTATTCCCTTGCTCCACCTCTTGAATTTTCGGGACCCTCCCTTCGAGGAAAGCCTGTGAGATACTTTATACAACAGAATGTTAACTCTTGACTTTTTTACTCTGTGTGATGAAACACGGTTTGTTCTTGCAGAACAGATTTATGGAAAACCTAGGACTAATAGCAGGCAAGAGATTGCACCAATCAATCCCGTTTCCTGTCGTCCTCATGAGTGCAGTGGGATTTTTTAACAGCGAATTTAATGAGTCCGGCAGCAGAATGCAGATTCTGGAAATAAATCCAAGCAGAGCATAGCCAAACAAATCCTAGATAAGAGCCTGTAATTCAGTGATAAAATACATGCTATGCATACACAAAGTCTGAGGTTCACGCCATGGCCTCTGCAGTTAAAAGGATATCAGGTAGCACAGGTGAGAGATGCTATTAGAGAGCCCCTGTCAAGCTGGGCTAGATGAACAAATGGTCAAGACTCCAGATAAGGCAGCTTCAGATGTTAATAAACAGAGAGCAATGATAGCCAATGAATATGATTTGTGTTTCTTCCCATGCTTTGGATAACTTTTTTATATTTATCTTTTGCATTGCTTCATTACTATTTCAACAATACTGGTACATGGTGTAGTGAGCTCCTAATTGGTCATGTTTCCTTGTGATAAACCAGATGATGCCTTCGGCTGGAATCATGTGAAAACTATTTCTCCCCATTTTCAGGCTGAATCACCAGATCCTGCTTCATAGAGACTGCTTAAATTAGCCACCCCTGCTCTAAAGATTCACTGTAGGAACAGCTATCTCCCAGGGAGCTTTGCAAGTTGGGCAGACTCATCCAGCTTTGCCCTGCATGGCCCCACGTCAAAAGCCAACTGGAAAATGGTGCTGCTGTTGACATTCCTAAACTGGCCCAAAACCAGTTCCTGCACCTAAAGGAGCCTAGAACAACTTTCAGATTTGAAAATAAGGGATCAGCAGCCTCACCTGTCCCAGGGACAGTCTACGGGATATCTAACAATCTCGGATAGCAGCGGGAAACGGCGCTGGAATAAGGGAATTTCCCACACAAAAAAGGGAAGGTTGACAGCTATGGCCTAGAATGCCAGCACGTCTCTAGCCTGAAGAGGTCACATTATGCTCCTCAGATGTGATGACACAGTAGAAGCCCTGCTTCTCCTGTACCACCGCAGTCCATGTCTCCTAAAATGGGAGGCAACAAGTTTCAAATTAGGGTCCCATAATTGCTTCAAAGTAAATGCAGTCAATTTAAACACACTTTAAAGGAAGGAAGGAAGGAAGGAAGGAAGGAAGGAAGGAAGGAAGGAAGGAAGGAAGGACAATACAGTGGTACCTCGGGTTACATACGCTTCAGTTTACAGACTCCGCTAACACAGAAATAATACCTAGGGTTAAGAACTTTGCTTCAGGATGAGAACAGAAATTGCACAGCAGCAGCAGGCCCCATTAGCTAAAGTGGTGCTTCAGGTTAAGAACAGTTTCAGGTTAAGAACAGACCTCCGGAAAAAATTAAGTACTTAACCCGAGGTACCACTGTATATTCCGTAGATTGGCCTGCAAGCAGAGGTCGTTCCCATCATCAGCTTTCATCCTTGAAGAAGGAAGGAATGAAACCTGTCAGCTTCTGCATACATAAAAATATTGCTCTCCCAGTTAAGCTATTTTCAACAATAAGCCAGTATTATTTTAGGCTGAAAATTGATTTTTAAGAATGAAGAAAAGGCAGATTTTAATTTTCCTATAGGGCTGTGAGCTCACACACAGACTTCACCATAAATCTTGAGTTGGGAAATATTTTAGCACCTTAACCTCTAGCTAATTAGCACTATCCTCTTTTAACAATCCCGAAGGGGGAATAAAGGGCACCTTGTCAGATTTCCATCACACTTCTTATAGGCACTGCTTTCCATTTCAAATTTCTGACACCTACCATCATTAAGGCTTGCAAAGCACCATGCTGTTTTGCATTACCTTTCAAGTGGATTTGGAGTCTGGCAGCTCAGCTCCTGCCTCCAGGTTATCCTTTCTCAGAAGCACAGGAATCCCCCAACCAAGGAGGCAGCCTATAATTATCAAATGTGGCTTTCAAGTGGCTCACATTGCTGCAAGGCATGGAAACCAAAATAATGCAGGCTTGAACTGTAGCCAGATACCTGCAAAGTCCTGGGTGCAAGGGTCAAAAATTACAGCAAGCATCCATAATCCCCACACCACGAAGTCATCAATCAGGTGACTCTGAGGGTGTGCTGCTGTGACCTACATATGCCGATAATGTTAGGGGGCAAGAGAACAGAGGTAAGTGCATTTAATTCCCACCCTAAGGATATGATTAACACATGATCACTGCACCACTACAACCACCAGCCACCTGAGCTCATGGAAGTTGCCCTTTCTAAAGGGAAACAGTTCATTTGGTGCTTGGGTTTCAATTTCCACTATGCATTAGCACAGTGTAGAAGGGACCAGGGCTGGATTAACACTTATGCCAGTAAACTGCTGAAATCTTGACTACATAGCAAGATGCCTTATACAGTGGTACCTCTGTTTACGTACTTAATTCGTTCTGGAGGTCCGTTCTTAACCTGAAACTGTTCTTAACCTGAAGCACCACTTTAGCTAATGGGGCCTCCCGCTGCTGCCGCACCACCGCCACACAATTTCTGTTCTCATCCTGAAGCAAAGTTCTTAACCAGAGGTCATGTTTCTGGGTTAGCGGAGTCTGTAACCTGAAGCGTATGTAACCCGAGGTACCACTGTACAAAGTTAGACTATTGCTCCATCTAGCTTAATATCATCTACACTGACTGGAAAGGGATTTTCAGTGTTTGAGACAGAGGGCAGTCCCATCCCTGCTTGGAGATCCCAGGGACTGGGAGGGGGATGCAGGCAATGTAGATGCTCTACCATTGAGCTAGGGCCCCTTCCCCACAGTTTGTGGTTTATCTGGAGCAAAGCAGCTGTGGCTTTCATTCTCTGATGCACTCTCATGCTAGTCCATATTTTGTCATGGTATGGCTTAGCACTGAATGCAAACCAGGCCTTAGCAAATTTAGGTCACCTGACCCTGAAACCCTTGAGAAAGCTGGATATGATAACTCAACAATAAGTAATGCCACTCTGCTTGTGCTCAGGAACACTCCTTTTTATTCAAAAACCCTGAATCCTAAGTATGGAAAATAAGTTCTAAGGCTTTGCTCAGATTAAGTCCTGAAGGGCTTCTAGCCTAAAACTGAATCCAGGTTTGGAAAACTCTGGTTCTCTTGGAGGGAGGAGTTTACCTGTGACAGAACTGGTGGTTATGACCTTGGCTGAACAAATAAGGAAAATTTTGCCTGTGTATATAAGGCCCTAAAAATAATCTTCTTTATTTCCTTTGCAAGATGGAGGAATCAAATCCTTTGAGGTTTAATATCCCAACTCATAGCTCTGGCCTAGTCTACACATACAACAGAAAGCGGTAGCAGAATAGATTACGGGAGATCACATCTTTTCAGTGCTTTCCTCCATGCCAAAGAATTCTCTGCAAATGGAAAAATAACATAGCTGAAACAGTGCTGACGTAGAATCTCTCCCCCTGAGGTGGTAGATTTGGGGTCCCCACACCTGCAATCTCAAATAACACAGGTCGCTTCCCTACCTCAGAATTCTGCAACCTAATCAGGCTCCCATCTCTGGTCAGCACTAAGAATCTCTTTTTCCCCTGTTTGCTCAACTTTGAGTTTCGACACTCCCATAAACACAACAGAAAGCCAACTATGCAACCCAACCCAATGTGGATATATAAGGAAGCATAAACATTATAGAGGCCCTTGGAGAGGAATGTATACAAACCACATTTATCAAATCCCTATTTCCTCTGGCCTGTTGGCCCATCCTAGAGGTTTAAGAAGTCCTCCGAGTGTCACGCATAATCCCAATGCAAATCCACGGGACTGACAGGCTTCAACTTCCTCTCCAACCTTGAGCCAATGTAAATACACGGAGCGGGGTTATTTCGTACTTGTTGTGAAAGCTGATGCGGCATTTTAAGAAAAGCTAAATTTGTCACAGCCTGACTCCTAGACTTAGCTACGTCAGAACAGATAGGGCAAAATCTCGACTCAAGTATTGCTACTCATTAACGTTAAGAAACATAGATTCATAGAAGCCCAGGTGTAAATCCAAAAAGGCAATTTTGCACACATCACTTGTGTATCTTATCGCCACCCAGCAGTGACGGACCTTGGAGTCTCAAATTTCAGTGGCATCCCGAGCAATGCCAAAATTTGGTGCCCCCCACCCTGAGGCTCCACGCCACTCCCATAAAACTGCCTCTGCATACAGGACCAGTCTACTTGAGATAATACAAACTGACGCAATATTGCTAGCTCATAAGCTTTTCACTGGTTATGCATCTGAAAGCCGACAATGCTCTAACTGCTGTCAAAAAGAGCTCATTTCTTCTTAAGGTGGGTTCTTGTGCATTTATTTTTTTTAAAGAAAGTGCATCTAAGTTATACATACTCATATTTAAAAATAACAGCTTCATTTTAAATAAAAATCACATTTCACCATAGTGGGAAAGGCTGTATCCTGGTACTAACTTGTCAACAGAATTTTACTGCAGATTTCTCCTAATAAACACATTTTGTATGCAGTTTTGACCCATGGACACATTTTTGCAAACAAATATTCCTTATATACGCACTTTTTATGTTATTTGGCCTAGAATATGGCACACTGTCCCCTCATTTTTATAAACATTATTTGGTTGGAGAACCGCATCACAAAATTTGGATAAGTACAAAATTTGAAGGATAGATGTGTTTCTGTACACCTATTTTGTAAACCAGTACACCTTTGGAACCGTGAATTTGACATACTCACTTTTAAATTTTAAATGAACTGAATTTCTCCCACATTCCTACCACCTATACTAATTGTCCTCTGAATTTTAGTAATTTGTATTGGATTTCAATGATACACATATGGTATGAAGTCACACAGAAACTGAACATAACAAGAAATACAAAAACAAACAATAGCAGCTTCCCTCTTCTATGCCAGAAGCCAGATAAGCAATCATATTTATTCCTATGTGTAGTCATTGTTGCCTATTTATTACACTTTCTGTGTTGTTCTTGCAGGGGCCTTATAGACCTCTTTAAAAAATAATACTAATTAACCATACATGGGGAAACTATACTTTGAATGTCTGTCCCTAAAAGAAATATATATATCATTTTTTATTGCCACGTTTTAAAGTACAAACCTTTGTCTCTCCTCAAAAGAGGTGCAATTTAGGCTACAAAAATGATTTCTGCTGAGAGTTACGTCAACTGAGAGGGGTTTTCAGAATGGCCACTTACAGTATAACTTCCCAATCAAATCCATTTCAGAAGTAAACCTCAATGAAGCAAGTGAGTCCTGGTTCGAGCACAAGACGTTACATGGAAAAATTGTCCTGTTGTGTCAGCTGACCAACTCAAATTACCCTTAAGGGCCCTTTAATTTCAATCAGATCAGAAGCTGAGTTCAAGTGCTCTGCTGCTTTGCACAAATGATGATTCCTCGCTTGGCCAATTATCAAACTACAGCTCATACACTCAGCTGCAGGCAGTGCTTTAGAAGCAGGGAAGAGGAACAGAAGTCCCTCCCTCCATGATGCAGATAACCTTCATTGTGATTTGGCCCTGGGCATGGATAAAGGAAAAAGGGAAGAAGCACAGAAATAAGGCTCCTGTGTGATCATGCTGAGAGGAGCTGCACCTCACCACTGATCATTTCTGTCCCAGGGTACAATGCGTGTGAAATTTAATAAAACAAGTCAAGATCGCTCAGTAAGATCCATTGTCTGTTCCAGTGATAATGAACCTGTGGCTCTCCAGATGTTGATGAACTCCAGCTCCCATCAGCCCCTGTCCTCATCGCCAATGGTCAAGAATGATAGGAATTGTAGTCCAGCAGTTTCTGGGTGGTCAAAGGTCACCTTTGGTCTTCTTGAGAACTCTAAGCAAGCATTATACAAGCACATCACAACGGACTAGTCTTCTTCCACCCAAACTTGCAAGTGTGTTAACGTTCCACAAACGCAAGTCGGAACCACGTGCAACTTACAAATCAGTACAAATGCTTTGTTTTGTGTTACCTTCAGGAGCAGTGGGTATTTGCAAATCCTCTGGATTGGAGTTAGGAGATAACCCTCAAGTGGAATGTCTGTGGTCTTTCTGCCTCCCAAAAGCATGCAGCTCTGTAACCAGAAAATAAAAAGAATGTTACCCTTGACTCAAAGCTCCTAGGGACTTTCAGTGAGTTCAGAAAATGAGGATCAGTTCAATGTATGGAAGAAAATGAAGGAACATTTTATTCATTCCTTTCCTTTCCTTAACGGACTTCAAGGAAGTCTCCCAACCAGGCACTGACCAAGCCTAAACCTGCTTGGCTTCATGGCATCATATGGCTTTTGCATTAAGAATTTCAAATTCTACATTGTAATCCTATGCATAACTAAAATTAGATGTGACTGGGCAGACACATTAAACTACAAGATATCATGCTAAACCATTGTTTAGAAGGCTGGATATCATATCATGCAACCGCAAGGAGAAAGTTGGGCAGCTTTTGCTGCCATTTTGGTTTACTGCCTACACTGACACTGAGGTTAATGTTACTATGGGTTTGTTTAAAACAAGCAAACTCCAAACCATGAATTCACTGACATGGACCATGTGAGTTGCCTTTGGCATGGTTTACTATGCAAAGGTGGCATACAAATAAATGATGATGATGGCTTGTTTAAACAAACCATAGTTAGCATCTACCATAGTTTAGGGTTCAGACAAAGCACTAAACTGCAGTTAATGGAAAAGAGAAGTGAAATCTTCTGAGCTCTTCCTCACAGCCAGGGCAAGGAATATGCAAGCCTGAGGACTGCCTGGGATTTTTCACCTAACGCTAAACTACGGTTTAAACTTTAGCACGATGCCTGAACGCAACCATAATGTCAGTGTATGGATCTATACTTTTCCTGAAAAGGAACACCACCGCAAAGACCGCAACCCTTCTCCCCCCCTGTCCCACTCAACTTCACTGCACTCCATTGCTTTAATACTCTTCTCCTCACCCAGTTCATTTCCAGTATCGAAGTCAGGCTTCTACTCTAAGCAATGGAGCAACACCAGGTAAAGCTGATGTAAAGGTGGGGTTTTCCTGGTTTCCATCACATGCTCCTTCGTATATGTGAACAGCAGAACCCACCCACTCATCCTTATAATGTGTCCCTGGGGTGGATGTGAAGGCAAAGATATCCTATCACATCCAATTAATCCCCTAATCTAAATAAATAAGTGGCCCTTTTAGATTCAGTGATACTCTATTATGAGCATGCATGAATAGGATTACACTGCAAGAAAGCCAAGATTCTGAGCAAACTGGTTGGATTTTTGCTAATTAGTTCAATTTGTCCCTTTGGAAGCGGACAACAATTTAAAAACTCTCATGCTCAATATGCAAAAGTATTGACAGTAACATCCAATGCTAGTCATGTGCAGAGTCGACCCATTGAAATAATTCATTTCAATGGGTCTACTCTTGAGTGTGAGTAACAGTGGCTATCACCCAAGATTCCTGCGAGTGCAAGGCCCCTGGAATGGAGCGTAACAGCAATCACAATTTTTCCCCCGCTGCTTGCACTCTATTCCATCTGGGTCAAGTTCTCCAGCTCCACTTGCCAAACCAAATTCTCCAGAGAGACACTAAAAGACTTGGTGAGGAAGATGAGGTTCCTGCACTGCTGTCTACTTCAGACAGCTAGCAGTCTAAGTGGAAGATGGAGCACCTGTTGAGTAATACGATTTCTTCTAACTCCTAATTCCCTCTATCACTCAGATCCTCCTTCTCCTCTATGTGATCATCCTAGCCTTCCCCTGAAGCTCCACAGAACTTCAGAGTGATGCCAGAAGCCATGCTTCATAAAATTGTACTTTTTGGTAAGTACCATAGTTTTTCAATCATGTGTCCATTTGGAACACAAAACAGGTCGCCAAATCCTCTTTTCCTGCCAGAAGTAGTGTCAGAAGTGAATCAGCAGCACAGACTGAAATGCACCCAGACCAGATGCACATTCCAGAACAGCCTGAACGTCCTCATGGGCGCATGGCAAAGCTTCAGTTCCCAGAGTGGTTTTAACAATGGGGGTGGTGTTCCTCTTGAGAGCACCTAGTCCCCCATCTCTGCCACAGACTTATTCTTACTTAGTAAGTACCTGTCAGGTAACAACTGGTGTTTCTCAGGTCCTGAGCCTGCCAGCTTTTGCCCATCTGGGGTTCTCATGAGATCTCCAGAGCATCATCTGACACAGCTGCCCAGAACTGCTTATGAGTTTTGCACAATGAACATTTTCACTCTTCGAAGATGTTTTCACCAGACACCAATAATTAGATTTCCTCTATAGACACAGTCTGGCTTCGATGCACACATTTTTCAGACTGTTTGAGGCTGGCAGTGCTGGCCACTACCTTCCAAAATTCTCGTTCTCATTTTCCAGGGTTCTTGTGTGAATCATAAACCATTCTTGTCCCCCTTGTTGTTTTCTCCAGTCTTGGCCTTTGAATTCAGCACAGAGTTTTCCCACATTTTCCAAGGCAGGTCTCTATTTCAGCCACTGTGAGAGCACCACAGCCAATTCCACTCACACAAGAAACTCTTTTATTTTCTCATTTGACCTCATTAGATGAGGACATTATTATGCTGGGCAGGATTGGGAAAGGGGGGCAGGGTAAAAAATGGGGGGAGGTTGACATAAAGAAATACCAGCCTTCCACATATTCCCTACATACAAATGTCTAACAAAAACTCATTTTTTGCAGAAACAAAACAGCACCACTGTCTACAAACCTTCCTGCCGTGTCAAAAGATGAGGTGACGTTGCTGAAGAGTTTTGTTTTCCACCATTCCAATTAGTTGATGCAGAGAACATTCTAGAATAATGTCTGCACTCAAAGTTTCTCTCTCTCTCTCTCAAAAATTGAACAGAGATGCTTATGTCTGCAAATGGAACAAGAGGAACTTCTCTAGCTATGTTTTGCCAGCAGAACTTGACATGTGATAGCTTCCAAGGAAGGTTCTCTGAGGCGCATTAGCAGCAATCTACTACCTTCTTCTTAGGTATGCTAACAGTCTAGATCAGGGGTAGACAACCTAAGGCCCGGGGGCCGGATCTGGCCCAATCGCCTTCTAAATCCGGCCCGCGGACAGTCCGGGAATCAGTGTGCTTTTACATGAGTAGAATGTCTGCTTTTATTTAAAATGCATCTCGGGGTTATTTGTGGGGCATAGGAATTCGTTCATCTCCCCCCCCCCCCCAAAAAAAAAAATATATAGTCCGGCCCACCACATGGTCTGAAGAATGGTGGACCGGCCCACAACTGGAAAAGGTTGCTGACCCCTGGTCTAGATATTCCAGCATTCTGGAGATAATTGTTGGGGGGATTAGACATGGGGGAAGGGGTTAATTTCTTTCATGGGCACAAATCACCCCATGTATGAGATAAAGCCAGCAGGTGCAAGGTCAGCTAAGCTAGTTACTATGGCAACGGCCCAGTGCCTTCTATAAGGCATGCCAGCACATTAGTCAGTTGGTGAGTCTGTCCATGAGTCGGAGTATGTGTTAAGTCTTGAACCTGCTGGAGCAAGAGAAATACTTCCTACTTGTATATATCTGTATCTGTATCTGTATCTGCAAAGCCTACAAGCTGTATGTATCAACATCCAGAACTGTATTACTGAAGCCTGGTCTTAAGCAGCAGTAAACTTTTTTGGAACTTAAGCTGTCTCTCTGTGGTGACTGAACTGGGGCAGACCTCAGCTATGTGGGTATCTCACCTAAGATTCCCAACAATAATGTCATAGTGATTTACTGCAGGGAATTCTCCATCTATGCACAATACTATCACAGACCGCACACAAGGGCCATGTAGTAGAGACCAGAAGTGACACGTCTTGGCAGATCAAATTAATCAGAAATGGGAAGTATGGCTTTTCAGAAAAGGGAACTGAAAAGAGGGTGGAGAGAAGGGATCAGCCTGTGAAACAAACAGAAGAGGATACCACAAAAGGTGCACACCAATCTTAGTAATAAATTACTGAGGCCCCAAACAGTTTAAAGACAACTGAATCAGTTAGTTTGTTTTCATTATTTATCTTCTAACTCTTAAGTAGCATACAAAGGATGCCCAGACCTGGCAAGACTCAAACATGCTTACCTTCAACAAAGCTGCTATATCCAAATGTCTTTGGACCAACAGGAGCTAACCTAATGTCCTTCAGATGCTGTGGTCCACAATTCCCATCATCCTCAGCCACCATTGGTAAGGGATGATGGGAGCTGTAGCACAACAGCATCTGGAGGGCAGTGCATTTGCAACCCATTTTAGATCATAGCCCTTGAACAAGTTCTAACCAATGTATGTTTTCCTCTTGGCTTGAGAGCAGATTGGGAATGACTTTAAAGAGAACAACTGCTAAAAGGGGAAAGAATGAAGAAGCCCCTTCTCTGCTGGTGGTCTTCTGCTACAGACTAGTATTTATGACTATACTTTGCTTTGTGTGTGTCATAGGAACTGCTTTATACAGTCAGATCACTGATCCATCTACATAAAAAAGTAAAGGTAAAGGAGCCTTGGACGGTTGAGTCCAGTCAAAGGCGACTATGAGGTTGCGGCACTCATCTCACTTCAGGCCGAGGGAGCCGGCGTTTGTCCACAGACAGCTTTCAGGGTCATGTGGCCAGGTCATGTTTAGCTTCTGGAACAACTGAACACTGTGACGGAAACTAGAGTGCACATAAATGTCATTTACCTTCCCGCCACAGCGGTACCTATTTATCTACTTGCACTGGTGTGCTTTTGAACTCACAGGGATTTGAACTGCCAACCTTCTGATCAGCAAGCGCAAGAGGCTCAGTGGTTTAGACCACAGCACCATCCATCTAGCTCCGTACTGACTACACTGATTGGAAGCAGCTCTCCAAGGTTTCAGGCAGGGGTCTGTCCCAGCCCTACCTGGATATGCCGGGGATTAAACCTGGGACCTTCTGCATGAAAAGCACAGGTTCTTATCAGTAAGCATACAGCATTTTTAAACTTTCTATAACTGAGCATCATGTGCCGTTTGGATACCACCAGTGCTTACCAATAGGAATGCTCTCACAGGGGGGATCTTGTTCAGTTCCATCAAGAGCCTGAGTGCTTTTTCATGGTTGCTGCAATATTCCTCGTATACAAAGAACTTGTCTTTCTGCAAGGTGAGGAAGAAAAAAGCACACATAAATGAAAGGCATCCCATTTATCTTTTGCATTTTACTTCAGATTAGTACAAATCAAATTTCCTTTCAAATGTGTACAGATGACGTACACTGGAAATTATGAGATATGAGCAAACGGTTGGAGGTGTCATCTATTGCGTTTTGAAGTTCATGTTGTCCTGCAGCAAGGTTTCTGGGTTGACTTCTTAAATATCACACCTTTCAGTGAAAAACTTCTAAATGAAGATAGGTATGTTTTAAGACACTGCAATATTAGGGCCATGTGTTACAATAAACCCATTTTGCACATTGTTCCAGGTTGGCTTGTTTCATCCAAACCATAGTTAATGTTAGAAACAGTTTGTTGGCATGAATGATATAACAAGCTATGGCTAAATAAAAGCAGAAGCAAACACTTCCGAACACCTCCAACCAGCTGCATGGGGAGAAAGGATGCATGAGTCTAAGCTGATTCACATTACACTAAACAAAGGTTCAGCATGATGTATGGAAATGGACAAAGGACAATCACAGGATGTAAATGAAAATGGAAGAAAAATGATGTGTAAGGGGTGGAAAACAAATTATTTTTATGCAGGCACAACACACACATACACACAAAGTGAGACCCTCATAAATATATGCAAACTCTGTGAGAGATCCAGAGAAACTTAAGTGCATCTTAGTGCATCATATAGTCAAGATCCAAAGATGTTATGTGTACATTGGGGGGGGGGACTACATGATCAGCTGCAGACACAGCTTTTTATTTTTGATGTAGCAGTTTCCAGCGCCAAAGAGACATGTCACAACTCAGTATAAAATACGGCTTGCCTCTTTGTAGGTAGCAACAAATGAAAAAAAAAATGAAGCTGCCTTCTGGGTTCTTTCTCTCTCTCTCTCTCTCTCTCTCTCTCTCTCACACACACACACACACACACACGTCTGAGACATAAACAGCTTACAAGCACACACTCCAGTTTTCTAGCTGAAATAAATTCTCTCTACATACTAACATCAAAAAGCAACTGCCATCGCTGTTACATGATGTACTTTCTGTGTCACAGTTCAAGTTGGCTACCCATTCCCCACCCCCGCTGAATGAAGATCAGACATGCTAAGCCCATTACAAAACACAGTCATCTGCAGATTGGCACAGAAAGTTTTTCAGACAAGCAGTAAAACCGTCTCCATGCCAGAATCAATCAGACATGGAATAACAAACCCTTCCATGGCTGACTGAGATGAGCAAGATAGCTAGCAATCACGCTAGGAGAGTTTCAGTAGAAAAATCAAGAGGTCGTCCCAGGTACTGAATATCCATCTAGTTCCTTGTCACCTGGCATTTGCCTTTTATTTGTATGTTTTATTTTATTGCATTTATATTGTGCCTTTCTTCCATCATGGAGCCCAAGGCAGCAGTGTACACATGGTTCCCAGGCAGCCACTGTTCCAGACACTATGCAGACCCAGACCTGCAAGGTGGTAGTTTCATGCGACTTCAAACCGTACACATCCTAGAACCTAAGTGTGCATATTATTCAAACGCTGCTGAGTATACCTCTATACCACTTTATTACCATATACTACTTGCTTGGAGTTGTATCCCTCTTCTATCAATGGGCCTTAGCTGGAGGTAAAAAGCAATAGTGCCCCAACAGGGGCTGAGTCAGGTTTCCATTTCAATTTCCCACAGTGCCCCAGAATTAAAATGGCTTGAGGAAGAGAACAGTGCTGGTGTCAACAATGGGCCCTGCTAGCATACTGGGGCTTTAGCAGTTGCCAAAGAATGCTGGTGGCTCAACACTGATCCTGAGTTCAGTTATAATAGTAGTAGTAGTAGTAAGCTAAAGGTAAAGGGCCCCCTGACCATTAGGTCCAGTCGTGGCAGACTCTGGGGTTGCTGCGCTCATCTCGCTTTATTGGCCGAGGGAGCCGGCATACAGCTTCCGGGTCATGTGGCCAGCTTGACTAAGCTGCTTCTGGCGAACCTGAGCAGCGCACGGAAATGCCGTTTACCTTCCCGCCAGAGCTGTACCTATTTATCTACTTGCACTGGTGTGCTTTCGAACTGCTAGGTTGGCAGGAGATGGGACCGAACAACAGGAGCTCACCCTGTCATGGGGATTCGAACCGCTGACCTTCTGATCAGCAAGTCCTAGGCTCTCTGGTTTAACCCACAGCACCACCCGCGTCCCATCAGTAGCAATAGTAGTAGTAGTAGTAGTAGTAGTAGTAGTAGTAGTAAACCACCCTTTAGCTAAAGATCTCAGGGCAGTTCACAATATAAAAATAAAAGATAGACGCACAAATATATAGCTAAAGAAGAAGCAACAAAACGATACCACCCCCTCTCACAAGCACATTTAAAAGGCCATCAGCCAAAGACCTGGTTGAAGAGGAGCATTTCCGCCTGGTGCCTAAAGATATATAATGAAGGCGCCAGGTGAGTCTCCCTGGGGAGAGTTTATATGGGGAGAGGCAGCCCTTGAGGTATTGCAGTCCTGAGCCGTTAATCCAGGGATGGGTAATTTGCGGCCCTCTAGATGTGGTCCGACAGCTCCCATCATCAATAGTCATGCTGGCTGGGGCCGATGGGAGTTGGAATCCAACATACAAAGGTCCACACAGCTTTCCCATCCCTGGACTAGCGCAACATGGTGTTTCAAGGCAGCCAGATGCCTCCCAGGAACCCATAAAAGGAGTCAACTTCCGCTGCAGTCAGTCCCCGTCAGAAGTATGCCGTCTCTGAATCTGGACGTTTCATTTCGCCACGGACAAACTGATCTTTCATGAATTTCTCAAATCCCCTTTAAAGGCAGCAGACATCATTGCGCCTTGAGGCAGCAAATTCTGAAAGTAAACTACGTGGCTGTCTGACGTAGTACTTTCTTTTGTCTGTCCCGAAACGACTGCCAATCAATTTCATTAGAAGATCATACATTCCATGAACTGTGAATTCCTTTCCTGTTACCAAATGGAAGGGATCCGCTGTCTACAAAGAACAAGGCAGGATCCAGATAAGCAGCACTGGAGGCCACTAAAAAAGGGATGCTTTTGTTGTCCCTAAAGATTCTGTTTAGTATAATCTAATTACACATTTGTTTTTGCCTCTTCGTTTATCATTATTCAACATTGTTTCTCCATCCAATCACAACCACCAGGGGAAATAAAAGTATCAGCCACAAAAAGATTAAGGAAAGAAGCTGGAAAGCGGCAGGCTCTCGGGTCTTATCCTTTGCTACACTACACATCTGGAATTGCAGCTGCTTATTCAGTTTCAGGCAAATTTGAGCAGAAGGTTGCAGCAGTATAAAGGCAAAGGATCCTGGTGACCAGATGCAGGAAGCTGTATGGCTTTGGGGCGGGGGGTGACGCAACAGAACAGGACAGTTTTTGTTCTTAAAATACCACTTCATGAAGTATAGGGAGAGACAACAGTTCAGCGGCAAGAGGGCTGCTTTTGTATGTATACAGGCTGAAGGTTTCATTTCTGAGAATAGTAAAAAAAAAAGGGGGGGGAGTTACCTTGACCAAAGCTATTTACAGAATTGGCAGTTTATTAAGAAGTGTATGTCAGCAGCTTTACTGACGAGTAAGACTGCAATGCCAGCTACGCTTACCTGGGCATAAGCCCCAATGAATTCAGTTGGACTTACTTGCAAGCCTACATCGTTAGGATTGCAGCCTAAAATATTGCTGAATAATATTCAACTATAGGTGGAGAGGGGACGCGGATGGCGCTGTGGGTAAAAGCCTCAGTGCCTAGGGCTTGCCGATCGAAAGGTCGACGGTTCGAATCCCCGCAGCGGGGTGCGCTCCCGTTGCTCGGTCCCAGCGCCTGCCAACCTAGCAGTTCGAAAGCACCCCCGGGTGCAAGTAGATAGATAGAGACCGCTTACTAGCGGGAAGGTAAACGGCGTTTCCATGTGCAGCTCTGGCTCGCCAGAGCAGCGATGTCACGCTGGCCACGTGACCCGGAAGTGTCTCCGGACAGCGCTGGCCCCTGGCCTCTTGAGTGAGATGGGCGCACAACCCCAGAGTCTGTCAAGACTGGCCCGTATGGGCAGGGGTACCTTTACCTTTACCTTTATAGGTGGAGAGGGAGATCAGGGACATTCTTGGTAGTGGCACCCGCTCTGTGGAATGCCCTCCCATCAATTGGAGGTAGTATAATTCTGGATACTATTGTCTGGAAACCACAGGAGGGAAGAGTGCTCTTGTGCTTGGGTCCTGCTTCCAGGTTTCCCCCAGGCATCTGGGTGGCCACTGGATGCTGGACTAGTGGCCTGATCCAGCAGGACCCTCCTTATGAGCATTATCAAATGCAGGTTCGATCTCAGCATAGCTAAGGATCCATCCTCAAGGGCAACATCGAGTTCTTCTTATGACTATGAGAACAAGAAGAAGAACCATGACTAGAAAGCTTTGGTCTGGACCAATAGGACTCGTCTTACGTTAACCCCAAATAACTCTTTAGACCAGGGGTGGGCAATACACAGCCTGCAGACGCTGTTAAGACTACAGCTTAATCCCTGATCACTGGCCATGTTAGGTGGGACTGAACCTGCTAAGTCTCGGTCTCAGCACAGTCAAGTCCCAGAACCCCAGACACTTGCCCTATGCACATCTTCCGGGTATACTTATGAGGAGGGCACCGGGAAACTGGTTTTTCAAATATCATCCTTCAGCATCACTGAACTCTTTCCATTTGAGAAGAGGTGACACTGGGGTGAAAGGACCCAATGTCGATTTGTCGATTGTGATTGCAGCTCTGTGACTTTGGCTGCATTGTTAGAGGTTAAATTTAGACCATGACATCTTCTGGCAAAACTCAGCTCAATGTATTCAATAATTATATACACGCCAGAGGGTTTTCATCAAGACTTTCCCAGCTGCCCTTCATGCATAAGAGCCACAAGTATGAAAGCTATGCTTTCAAATTACCCAGTGCCTGAAGTGTTTAATTTCCTCTCTGGATGACATTGAGGTTCCTTCGCTGGATGAGGAAATTATCAGTTACATAGTTGCAGGTGCTACCCCTGGAAATCTGAACCTGCACTTACCAAGTGTATCATGGTCACTAACCGTAGCTATCTAAAAACAGAATTTTTCTTATTCGGGAAATTCTCCCCCATTGATTTAGGGCCACTTCGCATGTTGCCGCCATATTTCCAAGCAGGCTGGAGGAATTACAGGATCACATGTGAGCAGATACAACAATCCTACTTAACATGTGGGCAGCTCAATGCAGTGGGAGTCTATGGTGGCCACACAAGCCTGGTGCCTTAAAATGGCCTGCACAACTTATACATCTGTTGCATTATACATGGCCATCAAGGGCATGCAATATTTAATGCAATCTCAATCTTATCAACTGGGTTGTGCTTTATAATTGCTCAGAAAGAGCATCCTGCAGAATGTCTTGAACAATGGGAAATATGCTTGCCAATTTATTTAAGTTTCTGTCTGGCAGGGTTGCTTCTTAATGTGTGATTTTACCAACAGATTTGTTTGAATTTATCACAAAGTGCTTTGGGGTTAAGAAGCATCTCTGGGATGAAAGACAGTCTGGGGGGAAAGTAGACTAAATCCCCTAGGGCCAGAGAGATCCAATTTAAAAAGAAACTAGAGTTTTCCCTCTTTGGTCATTTGCTTTGAACCCCTGTGAGTGTGGTGTGGAAGGAAGAAGAAGAAGAAGAAGAAGAAGAAGAAGAAGAAGAAGAAGAAGAAGAAGAAGACATGAGAAAGTACCTTATCAAAATGATACATTTGCAAATAAACATTTGAGCTCATACTCACAAATTTTAAGAAAACTTCTCCCAGTTCATGCTGAGACTGAGGTTCTGGATGCAAACAATATTCCAGAGCCGTCAGGAAGTCCTTGTGAACATCAAGTATATCTTCTATGTTGGAAAATAAAATCTGCAACATAAAGGAGTATCCATTAATAATAGCTAATGAAAAACATGATAGGGTCTTAAAATATTATTCTGATCCATCCATCCCAAACTATCTTTATTATCCCTGCTATTTGATAATGAAGGGACGCAGGTGGCGCTGTGGGTTAAAGCCTCAGCGCCTAGGACTTGCCGATCGAAAGGTCGGCGGTTCGAATCCCTGCGGCGGAGTGCGCTCCCGCTGCTCGGTCCCAGCGCCTGCCAACCTAGCAGTTCGAAAGCACCCCCGGGTGCAAGTAGATAAATAGGGACCGCTTACCAGCGGGAAGGTAAACGGCGTTTCCGTGTGCAGCTCTGGCTCGCCAGATGCAGCTTTGTCACGCTGGCCACGTGACCCGGAAGTGTCTCCGGACAGCGCTGGCCCCTGGCCTCTTAAGTGAGATGGGCGCACAACCCCAGAGTCTGTCAAGACTGGCCCGTACGGGCAGGGGTACCTTTACCTTTACCTTTATTTGATAACGATGGTTGAGGCATCACACTAAACTGTACCTATTTAACTATGAGTTAGCACAAATGCTGAATTGACAAATTATGAATTGTGATTGCTCAGCAAACCACAAACAGAAACCATAGTTTGCAGCAGGTCTATAAACCATGGTTTGTGATAGCTACGGTTCATTGTTCAGTGTGGCATCTGAGCGGAGTCACAGACCTTAAAACTCTTAACTGTATGGACTCAGGATACTTGAAAAATCACTTGCCCCCATATTCACCTGCCCAGCAGCTGAGATCATACTCAGAAGCCCTTTGTCAGATGCCCTTGCAAAGCCTAGCCTGATATTTCATCTGTTCTCTTATGCTTTATTATGGTTGTTTATGTGTTTTGTTGTTTCTACGTTGCTGTTTATCTTCCTTGAATGCCATTCACAGCAGAAAAGCAGCACACAAATGCATAGGATGTAATTCAATGTCACACTATGACAAACATTTCATTCTGAGCAAGTATTGCAGCTTGCCAGACAGAACTATACCACTTTCCTCCTCCTGTCCACTATTCTGGAGTTTATGTAGACCTCCTGACCTGATCCCGACCCCCCACAAAAAGCCACTAAGACATGGGAGGAAACAAGACATCACTTTTCAAACTTAAAAGGCAAGCAGAGCTAAGAGCTAGACTTCTTGGTAAAACAAACCATGGTTTTGAGTTTCCACATGTAAAGCTGGCAAACCATGACTTGGAGCGTTTTTTCTGCTTTTGTTATTTATCCTCACAGCATTCATAAATTCCAAAATGCACCCCCTTCTTCATGCTACAGCGGCTCTGGAGGTGAAATTCTGGTTGTTAGTCACTGCCTCTCAATGCAGACATCCCAACAAACTAAAGTTAGCAATAAACCACGGTTTGCAAATCCATTTCATCCCATGATCTGAATCAGGGTTTGCCACCTGATCACAAACAACCTTTTGTCAATTCAGCTTCCTTAAGCATGGTTTAGCAGGATGCGTGGTGATTTGAGCAACTGTCCTCTCTAATGCTACTGTTTGTAATATCTGCAATCCCCTTCTCAGCATGTACTGGGCCACAGAGCAGAGGTCAGCTATGTTAATGGGTTCTGATGGGCCTTAATTATCTGTCTGGCACGCACTGCCTTCTGTCTTATCCTCAGCTGCTTGCTTCCTCCTGAAGGTGATCCTCAATCCAGCCAGCTGTCTCAAAGCCAGAGATGGCTTTGTGTTTACCAGGGTGGTTTTAATGAGGAGTTAAAACCTGTTCTGATTGCCCTAGGGAAATCTAATTTGTCATCCTTTATGTCATTAGTATTGTAACTGCTGGACAGCAGAGATCTGCACTAAGCATTTTGTTTGCTTGTTTCAGTTTCAGAAACAAGTTTCAGATTATGAAATAACCAAGGCAGAAGACAGAATAAAGTGTTTGGTTGCCTATTTCAAAAGGCTATGTTCTGTCTGGCAAGCGACCACTCTGGGAGCAGGAAACGATCCAACACGTTGAGATGTTCCTCCATCATCAAACCCATTCAGCACTCTCAGTTCTGTCAATGTTAATCATAAGAGCATTCTGTCAATGTTAATCATAAGAGCATTAGGATGCAATAAAAGTCCTACTGGCCAATGATCTACCTAATCAAACATCCTGTGTCAAAGAGTGAACAGTCATATGTAGGTCACAAGCAGGACACAAGAGTAACAGCCCCACACTATTTCTGCTATTAAGAGATACACTGCCTCCGAACACTGAGGTTCCATTTAGTGATCATGTTTAACACTCACTGATGGACTTATCCCCCAAGAATGTGAGAACTTGTGTGGTTTAGAAACTGAACGAGGAGCAGAGATGCACTTTCAAATCTCTGCTCAGTTGTGAAGTTCACTGTGTGATCTTGACCCAATAGCCATCTTACAGCCTTAAAGCTACCTTAGAGGACTCTTCTGACAACAAAGTGGGGATCTATGTGCAGTGACCTAAAAATGCAGGGTGGAATTCAATGTAGTGTCAAGTGCAGGTACGCACTCATGAAAGTCCTCATGCAGGACTTCCCGCTTTTCTCACCCTGGTCACCCCCTACACTGCTTTTTGTAAACCACTTTGAGGGGCAAGGGTTTCATCAAGCACTATAGAAATTTTATGAAATAAAGAAATAAACCTGTCCTGGTTGTTCCCCAAACCCTCCAGAGCAAATTTATGGGGCACAAGGGGAGGAGAGGTGGACAGTCCTGCTGCCTGAGTGGACCTTGTTCTATGCATGCAACAACTTACTTGAATTTCACCCATAATAAATAAATGGAGAGGGAAAGTATAGTCTCCTTGTAAACTATCTAAACTTGATGTTTCAAAAGGATAAACTAGATACAGAATGGCAGATTCAATAGTAAATATGTACAAAGTCATTAACAAAGAACTGGAACAAAGAACTCTGAATTCGACAGATTTGAAATTGGTTATGAAATCTGGGGAAGCAAATCTTGTGGTCGCAAAGCAGAGCTCACTGAAAATGTCAGCAATGAAAAAAGAAATAGCAGATGAAATAGCAATATTTTTCATCGGCCAAAGAGCAAGGGGATGGAGCCAAATGTAGTGTTAGATATGATGAAGAAAGGGGATTGAAAGAAAAACAGCAAGTTTCATAAATCCATTTGATGAGTCTATGATGCGGGGATACTTAAGGACTACAGTGTACTTGGATTCACTTCAAATAAGATATTGCAGACCTGGAAAAAAAGATGTAGAAAAGGGCAACTGTGAGAAGAGAAGTTGTATTTGCCAAAAGGGCCAGCCCAAGACATTTTGCCACCTGAGACGAAAGTCAAGACAACAACACCGTCCCATTCTACACACAGAAATCAATTGGACTGGTAGTTGATTATTATTTCAACACTGGCAAAGGGACAGCATCTTCTACTTCACTTGAGGTCAACAGGCTAGCTAGGAGTACAGAGGTATCTAAGAGCCCCCCAGCAGGTGTCACCTGAGGAGGGTGCCTAACAATAGAGCTGCCCCTCCTTGCAAAACCTTTTGCAATTGAAGCACTGGCCAAAGGAGTGGGGAGAGGGCCTTGATAACCTTGTATGGAATTGCAAAGGTTAGCCTCTTGCATCAATGACCAAGTAGTGAAAAAGACCCTTTATTTTTACAAGAGCTTCTTAAATCCTCCCTGTGCTTCGGCAAAGAGATAAACCAAAAGCATCACTCTGCACCCACAAAGAGGCCTCAGGCAAAAAATGCATTCAATCAGTAGCGAACAGAAAATGAACTGATGTAATATGTGATTGCGGTGACAGATATATTTAGCACCTTTGGAGGTGATAAATCATTTGGAATAAAAGCAATGGAAATAATATCCATCAGCATTTTATCATCTGCTGCATCTGAAGACCAGAAAAAAAGCTTCACCTGCTGAACCTTTGCTTGTTCTCCAGGCAGCTGAATGAGGCCTGCAAGAAAAATGTTGCCCACCCAACCCAGATCTCACCCTAGAGAAAGAGCCATCAATGGCATGCACAGCTCCTCTCTCCAGGAGAGGAAGCAAGCATGAACTTCACTGGCTGCTGAGCAAAACAGCAACATAAGCAATTTGCAGCATCTAGGGTTGAAATCCCAAGAGAGTCTGTGTGTGCCTTTAAATTATGCACACTGAATTTTGCTGCAGTTCTCCCCTCCGTTTCCCCCTGGATCCTTTATTCTCCTCCCTAGTGAGTAGGACTCTAGGGGAGAGCACAGAGAAAGAGGATAGTTTTCCACCCCCTCTTGTAGCACTAGAACTCATGAACCTGAATGCTAGAAGATTCAAGATAAACAAGACAAAGCACTATAGAACTTACTCCGACAGAAGGCAATGGTGGCCACCAACTTGGATGACTTTAAAAGAGGACAAATACGTGGAGAATGATGCTAGCAATGGCTACCAGCTAGCCATGATGGCTGTGTTCCACCTCCACAATCAGAAGCCTTATGCTTCTAAATGCAAGTTGCTGGAAAGAGCAGGTGGGGGGAGTGCTGGCACACTCATGTCTGACTTGCAGGCTTCCCACAGCCATCTGGTTGGCCACTGTGAGAACAGCATGCTAAATGGGCTCTTGACCTGCACCTTCAGGACTGCGCTTATGTATGCTTCAAAGCATATGGTTAGAAGGGGTATACAACAGGATTGATGATCAAAAGAAGGAAACAAACCACTAGATATGTAGTCAGGATTCACATCTCCCAGCTTGGAAATGCAGGCTTCTAATTTTTTGGTCAAAGAGGAGAGTGAGTGTTATGACCTCTCAAATTCTTCTCCAGCTCAGGTTTTTAATCCAAGCAGAGATGAGTTCAACCCTTCTCCATGAGCCCCTGCACATTTACATTCCTTCAAAGTCCATTCTACCTGCTCACTGACTGTATTTCCCAGGCATGTGGAGCTGCACACCAAGAAACAGAGGGCTGAGAGACCTCCCTTCCAAGGTGCCTTATTGCGACTTCTTAATGCCAGACTAGGAGGTGGGGGTGAGGGTTGGAGGCTCATAGTGGAAGGATAACTGGATCCTGTTGCATCCTTGACGTGGAACACAATAGCATCAACATCAATTTGAACTGGATGAGATCAAGCCAATAATTTTATCAATTTATCCAGAAATGGCTCATTCATCAGTAGAAAACCCAACACTTTGCCTACCAATTTAATATTGACAACTATAGGTGCATCCAGGTAGACCTTCCCATTGGTCCCTGGGAGCAAAGGTTTGCCTAGGGTTGCTACACATTATTATTATCATCATCATCATCATCATCATCCAGCCAGTTTTCAACAACTACTTAACAGACAGAAAATAAGGTATAGATTTCCTCACTGTTGCATCACCATGCTAGGGAAAAAAATTACCTGTTTCTTTCTACCTGCATCTTTCAAAGGTGAAAAATCCCTGTGTATTTAACATAACATGGAAGTCCTTCATGAGCAGTGGCTAACAACTCACTGACCAGATGTATGCAAACCCAACCTGTTGCCATGCTCTAAATAATTCACAAAGAGATTGGTACTCTGAGAGACTTACCTTGATGTTGTCCTCTGTTATGTATTTTTCAGCTTTGTCCACAGCGCTCTGTCTGATTCGGTGGAGAAATGCCTATGGGGAACAAAAAGGGAAAAAGTGGGTTAGTGTCAAACAGATACTGGTAGATGGAATACTGTCCCACCAATCTCAGTCTGCCCTCAGCCAGCCCCCACCAACCTGCCTGCCTGCTTATACCCAGTGCTATTTTTCTAGAAAAAGAGGTGCCAGAATTCACCATGAACTCACCCTTGTTCTCTTAGAATGGCAATGGTGCCCACCTGAAAAGTGCCAGAACCAAGTTCCAGCGAGTTCTGGAAAAAGCCCTGCTTACACCCAGTCCAGGGGGTAGATATGGTGGTCAATTCTTTCCACTTATTCTCAGTGTTGCCCTTGTAGAAGTTAGCAGGGAGGATAATGGGGACAAAATTGGTAGCTTTACTTGCCATTGGCTTTGAATCCACTTACTATTTGAGCTCCCCGATTCCTGAAGTACCTGTCATAATGAGCACCAGCAACCATGGCTTCTATCTTTTGGGGTTTTTAATAGCATCCAACCATCAAGATACAAATATGAGGCTTCTTGGCACAAAGGACAGATCATGTTACATGCTCAAAACTATCAAAACATGCATTGCTTCACTAATGGGACGCTTTTCTTTAAAGTTGTTTGGGTTCCGACTGGCAAGAAGCAACGCCCGTGTCTCTTTTTACTTAGATACCTAGTACCAGCACACCAAAGGACACAATTGTTTGTTTATTCTTTCCAAGGTTTCCCATTTCTTCCTCTAGACATGGAACTGCTCTGACTTGATTAGGCAAGCGAGAGGCCTGGCTCTCATCATGTAAAGAGATGTGTGTCAAGGAAAAAGGGCGAAAGGGCTGAACAAAGCAAGAGTGGGAAAGAGGAGGCACATCCCTGAAATAGAGGCACACTGAAGCTAAGAAGCAGTTGCCCGGTTTTACCCTGATGTTAGAGAGGTGACACCCGTGACCCATAAACAGCACTTGATTGTAGTCTCTCCTCCGCAAACACTTCACTTTCAATGGTGCCTTTGTTTAATACGAGTTCATCCACACACTCTGAACATATGACTGCAGTAAGTGCTGGGTTAGACCATGGTCCAATCCAGTCCTGCATCCTGTTTTTCAAAAGCAGCAGCCAGCCAGATGCTCCTGTGAATCTCACAAGCGGAGGAGCATGAAGGAAACAGGCTTCCCTTGTCATTCATCCACATTACGGGGGGGGGGGGCTCTCCTTTGCTTGTTTCGTAGTTCCTCCAAGGCCTGGGTCAAGTTCTTTTTGTGGGCGTCAATTACAGAAAATTGCTGATGATGATGACAACAAAAACCTGCCTCTCCTGGATCCTTCTTTTCACACCTGGACTGTTCTAATTGATCCCAGCAGATTTCCTCCCCGAAGGCTGTCTGAGTCAGGCTCTTAACTTCTTTCCCCATAGAGAAGTGGGGAAGGCATTGTTTGGAGCAGAAAAAATAACCCTTTTTCTTGACCTTCCTCCTGAAATATCAGTGTATACATAAGAATACCAGGCACTGTGTTATGCCGAGTCAGACCGTTGGTCCATTTAACTCAGTACACTGACTGGAAGCAGCTCTCCAGATTTTCAGGATGAGTTCTCTCCCAGCCGTACCTGGAGATGCCCGGGATTAAACTTTGGTCCTTCTACCACTGAGATAAAAAGGTAAAGGGATCCCTGACCATTAGGTCCAGTCGTGACCGACTCTGGGGTTGTGGCGCTCATCTTGCTTTATTGGCCGAGGGAGCCGGCATACAGCTTCCGGGTCATGTGGCCAGCATGACTAAGCCACTTCTGGCTAACCAGAGCAGCACTCAGAAACGGTGTTTACCTTCCCGCCGGAGTGGTACCTATTTCTCTATTTGCACTTTGACGTGCTTTCGAACTGCTAGGTTGGTAGGAGCAGGGACCGAGCAACGGGAGCTCACCCCGTCGTGGGGATTCAAACCACTGACCTTCTGATCAGCAAGTCCTAGGTTTAACCCACAGCGCCACCTGCATCCCACCACTGAGATACACCCCTTCTAAAAGCAAAGAAGGGTTGTTGTTGTTGTTGTTGTTAACCTATTTCTCCACAAAGGATGCTTATTGGAAGTTTTTAAGGGACTCTGTCAATTCCCTCTCTCCCCTACCCTTAATTTTCCTTTCACACCAACTTACACATTTTTTCATATTCAGTGAACCCCCCCCCCCCTTGAATACTCAGAAACTACTACATTACTAAATTAATAATACTGGCAGCTGACAGAACATTAAGTGACAGACTATTTCAGTGAGAATTAGTTTTAGATGCTTTTACTTAAAATCTAGTGTTGGTTATTGGTTTCTTCTACTCTTGTTTTCTGTTACACAGTAAAACTCGGGTCATGCTTAGGTCTCCCTTCAGATTTCTAGGCTCTGGATAGTTAATAATGAACAAACAAACAATAGCCAAAGGCAGTGGACCAGCTGTGACATTCGAGAAGCTCGTTTGCAATGTCAAGATTAAACCCTAAATAGCATGTAGCGATTATGGGACTAAAACCAAGAAGATGAAATGTTACATCCCTCCTCTTCTCTCTGTAGGGAAGGGAGATAAGAGATAGCAAGTGAAAATGAAATCAGATAAACCCATCAAGGAAAAAATCCGCTAGGATCAATTAAAATAATCCAGGCATAACAGGAGGAGTGTCAGGTTTTTCTGTCTGTCATCATTAACTGCTTTGTATAATTGACTCCTACACAAAGAACTTGTACCAGGCCCTAGAGGAATTGTGTGTGGGCAAAAAGAGATTATTTACTCCCATGTGGGAAAGGTTTTGGGTGCAGTTGTTTTTGAGGCAACCAACAATTGCAAAAGCGATTTTATTTGCAGCAAGTAAATCAAATTTAAGCCTTTTGGCGTGAGAACTTGTTTATGGATTGCAAAGAGCTCACACTACCTGTCCTGTGGGTATATTCCCTCTTGCATCCTGTTGTCCTTTCTATATATACCCTTGACATTTTGCTACCTTTACATTTGACATGATGAAGAGTAGCATGGAACTCAAAAGCTTTACACACACATTACATTTGAATTGTTTTAAAATACAGGGGGTCGGGGGGCATTCAGGTGGCTGGTGCCAAGTTATGTAAGCGTTTCTCCTCTGCAGCTGTCCCTATACAGAAGTTTCTTACTCCTGTTCCCAGACAAACTTGCTTTTGCTCTGGCAACCACAACCAGCACTCATTGGCAGGGGACAGCTCCATGCAATGGTCTTTGATGTGTTTCTAATGAAAGCCACCTTGGGGATCCATCTGAATTGCAAGGTGGGAGAGATGTCAAATAAATATATATAAATTCAGGTCCTGTGAATCATTGTGATGTGAATATTTGTGTGTTCCACTGCCTTCTTCCTGCACCACCACATTCACTGGGGGGGGGGGGGACGACGCATTACAGCACAGTGGTACCTTGGTTTACAACCATAATCTGTTCCGTTTGTACACCAAAACAGGTTGTAACCCAAGGAGTGCTTTTGCCAATGGTGCCTCAAAAAAAATTTGTTCGTAATCCAAAAAAAATGGGTTGTAATCCAAAAAAAAAGTTTGCAAAGCGGGACACGCACTTCCGGGTTTGACGTGTTTGAAATCCAAAACGTATGCAAACCAGACTGTTTGCAAACCAAGGTACCACCGTACTATGGCTGATGCATCTCAATTCTCTGTCTTGGGTGAGACATGTCTTGAAGCCTGGAGTCAAGTCTTACTTAATAAAAGTGGTGGTGTTGAGTGGCTGATTCTAAACTTAAGAGAGTAGGTCTTCCTTTTATGTTAACTATGAAAGTATACATAAGACTCACTCAATCTGGAGAAATCCCATCAGCCTCGGCCAGCATACCGAAGGGCATGACCACATTGGCTACACCTCCACTTTTGTGTGTATGCCCCAGTTGCAAGGCAAACAAGGAGGTTTGTTTTTCTTAAAAACCTGACTGACTCCTGTAATGATATAATATTTACTCGTGCATTACAACTTGCTCCGAAATACGGCCAGCCTCCCAACTGACACAGAGCTAACTCTCTCCCATGTCATGCATGTTTACACAAGGTGTAAATGCCGGAGAAGTCTCAGACGAGTCTTCAAAAAATCCGGGGACTAAGGGCAGCCTGCATAATACATGGCTGTCAAGTACACGATGTTTCGTAAAACATAATAATCAACTTTTCTGCTATTTAAAAAAAATGAAAGGAGTGGGATCTATCTTCTGGAGCACCATTCTTGCACTTCAAACTACATCACTAGTGAAACACAGAGAATAAGGGCAGGATCTTGCCAAAATAAATAAAATAAAACAGTGCTCCTCAAAAGAAAAAGCAAATATCGCACACTAGAGTGAAAGTGAGACAAATGAGAGAAAGTACTAGAATCAGTATGAGACACAGAAATGCGCTTTTAAAATACGTAGTCAAATATGTAGCAGTGCACAAGAAAAATACTACTGCAAATCTTGAGGAATGGCCTTTGGGGGCAGGGCAGAGAGAAAATAAGAAATAACTGAATGAGAAATGAAAGCAAACACTGAAAGAGCTTTTCCAATGCTTGGCAAAGTGTCGTCAATCTAAGTACCATAGCAAAAAAACCAAGAATACTTAGTAGGAATCTAAAATTTCCTAAGCATTTAAGGCTTTTCACAAGCATCACAGCAGTCACTATGATTTTGAAGTTGTTCAAAAGCTTTTTAGCTGTGCTAAGATGAAGGTATTTACCTGCTCTTGATTTCCAAAGCAACCCTATCAATGCTGGTGGAGAGGGGGATTCGGTGGCTGAGCTATCTCTACTGCCTAAGCACAACTGGCTTGCTGCGCTCAGGGCAGGAGGGGAGCAGCTTTACATTTTCCATTTCCATCCTTCCTCCTTTTTTTCTTTTCCACTTCCCCTTCTGTTGCAGATAATGGGAAGGAACTAACTACACCAACTCCATCGGAAGAGTCCATTTTAGGGCCCGTGGCTCCCATCCACCACTCCCTGGCTCGCTGAAAAGCGGCTCCTGTCAGCAGCTGAGGGATCCCACTGCCATCCATACGGCGCTCCAGCGGCGCCGGTGGCAAACCGCTATGTACAGCGCATGTTGCGACGCATTGTATGTAGCGGGTTGACGCCAGCGCTGCCAGAGAGCCGTATGGACGGTAGCAGGATCCTCTGCTTGCAGCTGTAGCAGCAGCGGAGGCATCCCACTGCCGTCCATAAGGTGTTTGGGGGCGCCGGCGGCAAACCACTATGTACAGTACATGTGCGGCCTTGCTACGCACAACACATGCATGCGACACCGCGCATGCGTTGTACGTAGCAGTTTGCCGCCAGCGCTGCTCAAACGCTGTACAGATGTTGGCGGGATCCTCTGCTCACGGCTGCAGCCACGAACGGAGGATCTGCCACATGCAGCTGCGCAATGGCTGCTCGTGCTGCCGCACCCGGGCCAGGGTGGCAGGGCAAGCACCGCACGGGGTGCCTTCTTGTCACCCCCCCAGACATGGAACCCGGGGCGCACCGCTACCCCCCACCCCCACCATGCAACACCACTGCATGACAGATGGCCATCCAACCTTTGCTTTAAAACTTCCAGTGAAGGAGAATCCACCACTTCTCGTGGGAGTCTGTTCCACTGTCAAACAGCTCTTACTGTCCAAAAGTTCTTCCTGATTTGATAATGCTATTATAATAGTTTTAATATAGAATGAATATAATATTTTATGAGACTATAACAACAAAAACAAAAATAATACTATTAATACTTATAAGAATAAGCATGTTGATAATAATAGTATTAATACTAATTCTAATACTGATCTAAACTGCTAAGGTTCTTGGGCTTGCTGATCAGAAGGTTGGTGGTTCGAATCTGCACGATGAGATGAGCGCCCGTTGCTCTGTCAACCTAGCAGTTCGAAAGCACACCAGCGCAGTGGGAAGGTAAATGGTGTTTTCATGCACTCTGGCTTCCATCACGGTGTTCCGTTGTGCCAGAAGTGGTTTAGTCATGCTGGCCACATGACCAGGAAAGCTGTCTGTGGACAAATGCTGGCCTGAAAAGTGAGATGAGCACCTCACCCCATAGTTACCTTTGACTAGACTTAACCATCCAGGGCTACCTTACTATTATTAGCACGGCTATGAATTATAATAGAATGTACTGTAAGCCATCTTGGAGCTGTTTCTTAACTTGAGTGCTCCAGAATACTTTAACCAATAAATAAATCATAAAAATAAATACAATACCCTTATAAGGTAGGCCAATCTGATCATTTCCACATTGTGTGTGTGCTTGTGCTGAACCTAAGCTACTTAATGAATTCATATGTCAAATGAAATTTGGGGTGGTAAGATTCCAATACGCAGAGCTTGTGGCATTGTGCAGGAGTCTGAAAAGACTTATTTTAGAATGAACACTACCACCTTCTCCTCATCGCTGGGATCACTGAAAGGGGCCACCATTCTGCTCAAGGCATTGGCCCAAAGAAAAGCCATATCCATACACACTCATCTACCAAGAAAATAGATGACGGAACATACACAGAACTAAAAAAAAGTATGTAAGTTGAAGCAAATTCAAAACACTTGAGAAATACTACTCCACTCCCCTGTGTATTGCATTAGAACTGAAATTAAGTCTGCTTACAGAAAAGCTTTGATTTAATCCTCCAGGACAAAGTTTCCTTCTTGCTTTAAGTAGCTGAGCTACAATATAATTTCAAATTTGCACATATTGCAATGTATTAGCAGGTTCGAATAAGGTAAGCTCCCCCCACCTGCAACCACACGCACACATATCTAAAAAAGCTTGCAATCCCCTTTGTATAGGATTAGCTTGGTAGAGTAGCATATTATTTATGTATTAAACCTGCTTTCCCCTCTACATATTAACTGTGCTTTCATCACCATACAATAAACAGACAGCATAGCACTACAACAGTGTTTTGTGCTCATCAACAAGCTTTGAGACTTTGCTTTGAAACTTTTCCGGCGGGGTGCCAGTTCACACAGGAACTACAAAGGACTCCCACTCTCCCCATTCTGGTCCTTCTCTCCTCTCCTGAAAGGCTAGAATCCTGCCCCTAGAAACTCTAATGCGCAAGCAGCAATGAAGCCAGAGGGATTTGCCAGCACATAACTGATGGCAGGCTTCCACCCATACCACCAGCCCTGTTTTACTCTCCACAGAAGAAATCTAAAGCAGCCAAGATCAAACAATGGGTTTAAAATAAAATAAAAACTGTGAATTTACAGACTAAGGAGACTGCCAGACACAGATGGTTCCTGCTGTTTTCAAACGTCAATCTTCTTCAGCGTTTGCCAGCTATTGGGCCATCACTCCCTTTCATAACATCAGTTACATCACAATGAAAGCCGCACATGGCAGCGAAATTGGCAGTTCTCTGACTAGCACAGAGGGAAGAACCCCAGAGGATCCAAACAGCATCTATCCCTCCTTTCAATTGGGTGGTCTCGACAGCGACTGAAAGTATTCAGTAGATAGCTAAACCCTTCTGACTCCAGCTGCCACGTCCCATCATCCAGGCAGGATATGCTAAGCATAGGGACTTCCTAATAGGTGGACCTAAGAAGGACCTGCAACAAAATACTGCAATGTGGAATGGTCTTGTTCAGTTGTCGTTGGCTGCCATGCCTTCTTTCCAAACATCCCAGTCCCCCTACCTCTCAATTTTCCATCCCCTTCCCCAATAAATATTATGTGGTCACCGAGCATGGTCAGTCTCCATTCGGCCATTTGGGTGCACTTGAGTTCACTATTTGTATATATGACTTTTCCTAGCCCCAAGTTGTTGTTGTTGTTGTTGTTGTTGTTGTTATGCTCTGCCCATCTGGTTGAGTTTCCCCAGCCACTCTAGGCAGCTTCCAGCAAAATATAAAAACATAATAAAACACCAAACGTTAAAAACTTCCTGAAATCATCATCATCATGAGTTTGACCAAAATGCGGGAGGCAGTGGAAGACAGGAGTGCCCTGGCGTGCTCTGGTCCAAGGGGTCATGAAGAGTCGGACACGACTAAACAACTAAACAACAACAACAACAACAATATACCTCAGTGCGATCAGGATATCACATAGAGAAAGGACAAAGCTCATACTCGAGTCTATGTTGTAGACAGGAAGGACTCATGTCATTCCTCCACTATATATTTATTCTTACTGTATTCTTATTCTTATTAGCTTTTTTCACAAACAGGGACCTAAAGCAACTTACAAAAACGAAACCGTTGTATTTCATCACTGCCCACAGCTGAACATATGAACTGGGGCCTACAGTCCTTCGTACATCATCATCAGAGAATTCAACATTGCTCTTAACAGAGTTAATTAGGAAAGATTAATTTGAAGCAACCCTGACTTTGTTTATTCACAGACAATGCTAAGTGCATTGCTTTTCAGGTCTTCAGCAAAGTCATCCTTTGTTGTCTAGGTCCTGTCATCAAGGTCAATGCAGAGCACGAGGGGGAGGGGGGAGAGGGAGCACTTAAATGGTCCACTGACCTGGACATAACCTACAATCAGCTAACTTGCTGCAGGGAGCAGCCATGTATCTGTGAATCATGCATACCAAATGTACTTTTGAAATCTAGGTGAACCAAACCAAGGTACTGGGAGCATTTTCATCAGGTATGGAGTAGTATTTGCAGCCAAACACCCCTGCTTGCTGTTAACTGCAAATTTCTGTCCAACTCCCACCCAAGCAATGGCATATGATATTTTTATACAGTAAGATAGGATTGAGGTAGGGATAAAGCCCCTGTTTGTTCTAAGGCTCATTCTGCCCCTGTTTCAACCAGGAAAGGGTTAATGAAATCCTCCCAGGTCTCAGAGGAAGAAGATGTTCATGGATACAAGAAATTAATTAGCAATCCAGCACAGATTTGCATCTGAGGAAGTCAGTGCTTGGGGTGGGGGGTGATCTCCAGTACCCTTTAAGGGAGAAGTGTTAAGGCACTAGATTAGTTCAAAATTACTTCACTTTCATAACTGCAGTCTAGCAATGTCTGCCCTGATTTGTTTTTTTTAGTGTCCTGTGTTGGTATGATATTATTATTAGTATCTATTTTACAATATACTACATAAATGTTAGGCAGGCACCCTTGTTCTACTGTTTTAGACACCTGCTAAAAAGCATTTCTATATAAACCAATCTTTCTGCAAGGTTCCTGTGGAAAAAAACAGGCTTGCTTCCGAGTAAATTATGTTTAGGATTGTAAATATGTTCAGGGTGGACTCAAGTACCCAGCTTCTTGCAACTTGGTACCCTCCAGATATTGTTAGACTACAACTCCCATCACCCTTCACTCCTGGCCATGCTGGCTGGGGCTTATGGGAGTTGGAGTTCAACAACATCTGGAGGGCACCAGGTTGCAAAAGGCTGGGTAATTTATGACAGGAAACAGAATGAGAACCCTTTCCTCTCCTTGCTTCCTGTGCATTATATTACTTTCAAAGAACAGCTATAGTGGCTTATCTTTATAAAGAGCTGATCCACCCTCTGAAAAGGAAATGAAATGCTAGATTACTAAGAATTTGATGGCAGAAGCAGAGGACGGATGGATGGACAGACAGACAGACACACAGACACACACAGACACACACAGACACACACACACACACAATATTATGTGGAAACCAATATATTCCACCAAGATTTATTGGTCAACATTCAGATAGGGGCTTGCCCACCATCTTTTGTTCAGCAAAATATTGACTTAGAACACAATCCCACAAGTTCAGTTCTCTTGGGCAAGCGCCGCTGAAATGAATGGGACCTGCTCTAATGCACATCCCATACATTTCAATGGGGCTTCGGCATCAATGCTTCGCATAGGGTGGTTTCGTATGTTCTTGGCTTAGTGACTGTGGTTTATTGGAACAAAAAACCCACCATAATCCCCGGTACAAGATGTAGCATTAAGGCAGGGCATCATGGATTGTTGCCTCTGTGCACTAGTAGGAAGGAAACAAAAAGTCCATGAAGGTACATTCACAGTAATTCATTCACTGTGCTATGTGACCTGGACCACTGGAGTGGTAACTCAATGGCTGGGTAGCACATCTTCAGAATGGAGGCAAGGCAGAGCTCCTTTAGCTGAGAAGTCTTTCAACTCCTGTAAATTCCCCGCATACGAAAAATTTTCATGTTAGGAAAAGGATAGCTAGAACCCTCCTTTATGAACCTCACATGCACTAAAGTCTCCAAAGCCAGCCTTGCTCCAAATACCAGCATCTGATTTTAACCAAGCTGGCCAAAGGGTATTCTCAATGGTGCCATCCTTTTTATGGAGCTTAGAGGCGAGAGTGGCCGGTACGCGGTGTACAAAGCACCATCCAAGCATCTTAGGGATTCCACTCCAGATCTGTGTAGGGTTTACTCCTTAGCCATTTCTTCTCCCAAAGATATGCCACAAAGCAGCAGAGAACTTTCTTAATGTGGACACAAAGATTTATTTTCTCAATGCTGGGATTATGGAGCATCCTCCATCTGGTTGAAGGGAGAAAATCTAAAACCTGATACATTCCTTTCCCCCTCTATGTATTAGATAATGTATCCTTAATATGGTTCATTTGGCTGCAATCCAAATGCATACCGAGATCGCCCTGCTGTGGATTCTTCCACCTCAGAAAACTGGCAGACAACAGCAATCAGTTTATGTATGAGTGTCTGAAAGCTAAAAGATCGACCCATTAAGTGTAAATGGGAAAGCAATCAAAATCCAGGCTACTGTGCAAAAGAAGCTATTATATGAACCTCTTCATTCACTGGTAATATATATATATATATATTTCCTTGCATTGGGAAAGGAGCTTTTCTTGTTGTATATATATAAACACTAGATAGAAACATTCACCACCCGGTACAGCCTTGGTGCACAAAAACTAACACTCGGGGATTTTCAACACAACCAGACAGACAGAAATACATAATTTTATTTGTATGTTGCTTTTCCACAGTTCAAGCAATGCTCAAGGCAGCTTACAAAACCCGGGGGGTGGGGGTGGGAAAATACATAACTGCAACATGACAAAAGTAGTCACAAACAATAAATTAAACATTTTGTAAAAAATACACAACCAAGCTGAACCATTTCCACGTAAATCACAAGATCTAAAATGACCAAAAACCAACAACAACAACAACCACCCCCAAAAAAACCCCAAGCACCCCCCCAACCCAACAGTCTGTTCAGCAGCCTCAAGCTCTTGAAGCTGGAATAAGTCCTAGGCCTAGTCAGGATCCTACAGCCTACATCTTTGCTCTTAGCCAGGGTGATGTAATGACTACAATGCCAGTCCAGAACTGAGGAGATTCCTCTTCCAATTTCTGCTCATCCTTCAAGCTCACTGGCTGATCCTGGGCCTGTCTCTCCACTCACCTCACCCTAACCTACTCTCAGGAGCTCCCTTGAGCTCCTGGGAGATAAGGAAGGGCATCTTCAGCGTCTTTGGGGCTCAATTCAGTCTGACTGTGTTGTTGTGCATCATAGCTCAGGTCCTCAGAGTCAAGACAATTCTACCTGCTCCTTGGTATAAACTCCGAGATCTACAGTCCCTCGACTGAGCAAGACCATCAGGGACTCACCAGGATTGCAGACAACAGTCTCTCCCAGCCCTTCCTGGACACTGAACCCGGGATGCTCTGCCACTGAGCTACAGCCCTTTTACTTTTACCAGGTACTTTATTTATTTATCTATTATATTTATATCCCACCCTTCCTCCCAAAGGAGACCAAGGCAGCAAATAGCAAGTGAGAAAACATCTTCAAAAATCTTACTAACAGCCTGTTGTGCTTGACAAGAATACAGTATGCTACTGAAATTTCAAAAAACAAGCACTTTTGAGTTTCAAATTAATGCCTGGTTCAATGGCCAGACAATTCTGGGTGACAGGAATTTGCAAGGCACATGAATGGCAGGCTTCAAGTCCTTGGCTTTGCTATCTTTGGCTGGTGACAATGGTAGCTAAGTAGCATTCAGAAACCCTAGTACAACCAGAAGGTGAGAAGAGGATCAAAGTCAACTGCCATAGATCCTCTGAGTCTAAATGGACTGTAGGAAGCCAATGACTGGCTGGGGCAACCATTGCAATTTTGGTGGAAAAGGGTCACTAAACAAATACACAGCTTAGCTCTCGCTTCCACGTTGCTCCTCCTTGTTTAAATTGTTTAAATCATTTCCCGGTACCCTCCACTGCTTTTGTTTCAAGGGATTAAAGCAAAGCTATCCTCCCTCTCTTCATTTCTTCCCCGAGTGCCTGCTCTTGCAAAAACACAATCGTATCACATGCTGCCTCAAATGCCAGTTTCCTCTGGGTCAGGGAAAAGAATCAGGCCATTCTTTTTTAAAACATGAAGAGGAAGTTGAAGAGGAAAGAAGCCCGCTAGTGTACATTACAATGAAATGCTAATCAAGAATCTACCCTCTCCAGCATTCCCATAGATTTGGCCTCATTCTGGGAACTCCTGTTGGTTGCTTACTCTGATGTCTTGGCAGGGAGCCCAGCGGTCCTTTTGTGACTTCACAGGCTTTGTGATTCACTGGAGCCAGTCTGGAATCCAAGTCTCATACACCCTATGGGATGCATGCGCAAATTACTGATTGAGAATTCACCAGCGCTTCTTCGGTGCTTCCTTTGAATCAGCACAAGCTTCACACCACTGCAGTAAATGCAACCGCAATTGTACTCATAGGAAAACAGGAAGCTGCCTTATTCCTGAGTCAGATCATTGGTCCATCGACTATCTACACGGACAGGCAGTGGCTCTCCAGGTCTCTTCCAGCCCCATCTGGAGATGGTGGGCATTGAACTTGAGACTTTCTGCACGCTTCACCCATGCAATTGCAACAGATGCATGAATGTGGAAAAAAGACATTGCTCCACATCACAAAATAAACATAAGGAGAAGTGCTGGGGTGAGATTCTACTTCATAATGTTAAACCTGAGTTGAGGCTGTAGAACTTCAGACTGCAAGTTGGGACTCACATGACTGAATAATCCTCCATGCAAAAAAAAAGATTTTCACAATGAAAACTAGAAAGGGGGGGGGTTCTTATCTAGCCTTGTCCCTGAAATGCCAATTTTCTATATCAAGAGAATCTTCTCTGCGTCTGGGAACATGCAATCATGGAAGTCCTGCCTGCATTCTAGTAGAATGATGCTAGAAGCCTTGAAGATTAGAGAGACTAAGTCTGGTTGAGCAGTTCTTCTAAAGCTACAATAGGTAACTGGGTAAGAAAAATACCCACACCCATTTTAGGCACTTCTCCAATTCTAGGGGACTCAAAGGCACACCATTTTGTCACATTCTGGTTGGCCAAATAAACATATTGCCCTAATATGGATTTTGGAATTATTATTCTGAGTCAATATAGCTACGTTTACAAAAAGTTATTAGGCCTTGACTGGAATGCACAGTCAAGTACTCCTTCCCCTTCCCACTGTAAAGGTATGACAACTTTTCTGCTCTGCCAAAGCTACGGCACTCTTTTCTGAACAGTAAGCATAGCAGCTGTTCAGGGCCTCTGTTTTTAGGTCTGTAGAAACCAAAATCTTTTGCCATGAAAACGGGCTACTTGACAGCCACGGATTTTAAAAAGGTAGGGCTATTATCCCACTTCTCCAACTTCAGCATACAGAACAGCCCCTTCTGCAAAAAGCACATTAACTGTGCAGTCTAATAATGTGCCACTGAGCTGACTTGCTGTGTTAATCTGCCTATTCATTTAGCTTTCTATTCTGTGTTCTTTCTGGCTGTCCTTCCATTAGCTGCTGACAAGTAGCACCTCCTTTCTGGCCAAGAAATGAACACAAGGAGTCCCCTTTGATGCTGATGCTCCTCTCCAGCTACCAGCTCCAGCTATCAGCTTCCCCCAATCTTCTCCCAAATGCCGCCCAGAGTGCCCACAGTACATTCCCCGTGAGCTACCCTTTCTTCCCCTGGCCTCCCAGCCTCAAAGAAACTCCAGATAGTCTTGCCAGCCCCAGATCTCCCACCAGAGCTTCCCAGGCCAAGGCAAATAGCTGATTTAACACTTCACTCCCCAATTTGCACACTGGATTGAATGTAGCCTTTGCAAGCCTCCTAATCGCAGCTGTGAGCTCAGCCGAGTGCCAGCCACAGCAAATTCACACACAGCGGTGCTTTTATTTGTAATTAAATATTTAGAGTGGGAAAATGCCCCTGAATTTAATAAAAGCAACACTCTGGGATTGCCAGGGGAGTGTGGTATATCCGCCAAACCCCTCTCAGAATTCCCTACATCAAACTAAGCTTTCAGCCATAGCCAGCTAAATAAATGGTTTCGTAATGAAAATAATAATAATAATAATAATGTTGCATTCAAGGCATCAGCAAGTTTCAGGACTGCACAGTCAGATTACGTCATATGAAACCAAGTAAAAAAATACTTTGATCTAATCATACGTTGCATTTGATTGATTAACTAGCAGATTTGGAGGAAGGGATTCTATTTTTTTAAAATAAAATTTATTAAAATTTCAAAAAAATTACAGAAATAAAGAAGAAAAAAAGAAAAAAAACAGAAAATACAAAATACATAAAAAGTAAAAACAATTAAAAAGAAATCCATCTTTCCAAATCTTGTCTTTCATTTACTTGTTTGCTTGACCTCCTCACACCTCCCTTTTTTGTATTCTAGTTCAATTGATTATTTCAGCAAATCCTTTCCATTCTTGTTTTTATCTTGCTAATTTATCTTAATATATTGTAACTTTACATTCTGACCTGTTAACTATCCATTCTTTCTTAACCTTATATAACATTACTGCAAAAGCCACATTATATCATTCCAACATCCTTTTAGCATTCCTTAATTTTACAGTGTTTCTGTAGATAGTCTTTAAATTTTTCTTCCAATGTTCTTCTACTGACTCTTCTCCCTGGTCTCGGATTCTGCCAGTCATTTCCGCCAGTTCCATATAGTCCACCACCTTCATCTGCCATTCTTCCCGGGTGGGTAAATCTTGTTTCTTCCAATACTTCGCTATAAGTATTCTTGCTGCTGTTGTTGCATACATAAAAAGAGTTCTATCCTTCTTTGGCACCAATTGGCCGACCATTCCCAGGAGAAAGGCCTCTGGTTTTGAAATATACTCAGAGTCGCAAAGTGATTTCATGCTCTTTATTCAGCTCATAGTGGTGAGGAGGAATGAATGAATGTCCCCTCAAAGTATCTGCTTTATATACATTATTTACACAATGGGCTGCACATGATTGGCTAATTCTGGAATTCTACTGTAAGCCAATCAGGTTGTGGATTCACTTCTATCTGGAGCATGATTGGGTGGTTCCTGCCAACCAATCATATTGCTGCATTGTTCTAGGACCAATCAGACTGCTGCATTCTGAATCCTATTGTTCTAGGACCAATCAGACTGCTGCAATTTGGATCCTATTGTTCTAGGACCAATCAGACTGCTGCAGTTTGGATCCTATTCAACTCAGTACATAACACCCCTCCCCTCTAAGTTCCAGTCCTGCCCGGGAGGTCGCATTCATAGTCCTCGAGGTACGCCGGCGGCCTACGTGTGCGTTGTGGCCTGGGGTGTTCCCTGGTCCGGGGTTCAGGTTCTGGCTCGTGTTCCAAGGATGCTGGCTGTGATGGGCCTGTTTGGTCTGGCGCAACCGGCTCGCTCAGTCGTGGTTCTGGCTCCGGTGTCCTTTCGGCCTCGCAGGTCCTCCCTGTATTTACTGATTCTGCCTCTCCTGCTGCCCCCTCCTGCTCTATGGGCCTCACTGCCCCACTGTTCCCTTGGGACTCCTCTGACCCTTCCTCCTCCTGGTTTTCTCCCGGGAATCGTCGCCGTATCTGGTCGCAGTGGCGGCGCCAGCATTGCCCCCCATTCGTTAGCACCTCGTACGACACGGGGCCAGTGACCCTGGTGACTGTGGCAGGTACCCATGCTGGGCCTGCCCCAAAATTCTTTGCGTACACTGGGTCCTGGGCCTTGAAGGTCCGGGGGTTCCTGCCTTCCCCCACCACTACCTCATCCTGAGCTCTATCGGGGTGAAGGCGGTCCAATCTGCTTGCAAGGCGCCGACCCATTAGTAGTTCAGCGGGGCTCCGGCCAGTTGTTGAGCTGGGGGTGCTGTGCTGTGCTAGGAGGAATGTGGCAAGGCGGTACTCCCAATCCCCTTGCGTCATGCGGCGAAGGGTGTCCTTGGTGGTCCGCACCATGCGTTCTGCTTGGCCATTGGTGGCAGGGTGGAATGGCGCCGAACGGATATGGCGGATGGCGTTCTGCGCTGTGAAGGTTTGGAATTCTCCTGACGTAAATGCAGTCCCATTGTCTGAGACGAGAGTGTCAGGGAGCCCGTGGGTTGCAAACAGCCTGCGTAGTACCCGGATGGCTGCGGACGTAGAAGTGGACGGTACCAGTGCGACTTCCAGCCATTTGGTGTAGGAGTCCACCACTATGAAGAATGTTTTCCCCTGAAAGGGGCCAGCGAAGTCCACATGCAGGCGTGACCATGGTGCTCGGGCAGACTCCCAGGACTGGACTGGGGCCCTTGGGGGATCTGGGCGGGATTCTTGGCAGGCCTGGCAGTGTTTGACCCAGGTCTCTATCTCTCCGTCGATCCCTGGCCACCACACATAACTCCTGGCCAGGGCCTTCATTCTTACTACCCCTGGGTGTGTCTCATGTAGGGCTGTGAGGACCCTTTTGCGGAGGGGCTGGGGAACAACAACCCTGCTTCCCCATAACAGGCACCCCTTGTGGGCCGACAGTTCATGTTTGCGGGTTGTGTAGCCAGCGAATTCTGGCCCAGGACTGCTGCTGGGCCATCCCCTCCACACCCAGTCCAGGACCCGGGAGATGACCCTATCTTTCTTGGAATGGTGTGCAACTTCTTGTGCCTGAATGGGGCGGTCAGGAAGCAGCTCCAGCCTCATAACCTCTTGTGCAGGTGCTGGGTCGGGGCCTGTTTCTGGTAGTGGTAGCCTGCTGAGGGCGTCCGCATGGCCCATCGCCTTCCCCGGGCGGTGAATCAGTGCATACTGGTAGCTGGCAAGGAAAATTGACCACCTGAGGACACGAGGAGACAGCACTTGGGGGGTCTGCTTTTCGGGAGCAAACAAGCCAAGCAACGGCTTGTGGTCAGTCACCACGGTGAAGGGCCGCCCGTACAAGAAATCATGGAATTTTTTTACTCCCTTCACGATTGCGAGCCCCTCCTTGTCTATTTGCGAGTAGTTCCGCTCGGTTGCGTTGAGTGTCTGGGAAAAGTATGCTACCGGTACCTCTCTCCCATCCGGGAGTTGGTGTCCCAGGACAGCGCCGATGCCATAGGGTGAGGCGTCGCGTGCTAGCACAACTGGCAGCCTCTCGTCAAAGTGCGCCAAGACCGAGTTTGAGACAAGCAGGTCCTTGACTGCCTGGAATGCAGCCTCCTGGCGCTGGCCCCACACCCAAGGGGCCCGCTTGTCCAGGAGTCTGTGTAGGGGCTCCGCTACCGCCGCTTTGTGGGGAAGGAAGGAATGGTAAAAGTTCAATAGTCCCAAGAAGGCCTGAAGTTCAGTCTTGCTCTTGGGTGCTGGGGCATCACAAATGGCCCGTACCTTGTCCCCAGTTGGGTGGACCCCTTCTGCGTCCACCATAAATCCCAGAAAGTCCACCTGAGGCACTCCTAGTAGACATTTTTCCCGCTTCACCTTGAGACCCGCCATCTGGAAACGGTGCAGAACGGTGCGGAGGCGGTCCTCAAACTCCTCTGGTGTGGGCCCGGCAATCAACACATCATCGAAGAAGGGGGTGACGCCAGGAATCCCTTTAAGGAGCGAGTCCATTAGATTCTGGAATATGCCTGGTGCCACACTGACACCGAATTGCAGCCGCTTTACCCTGAACGCTCCTCTGTGCGTCACAATTGTCTGTGCCTCTGCTGTGGCCTCATCTACTGGAAGCTGTTGATATGCTTGGGCCAAGTCCAGCTTGCCAAAAATTTTCGACCCAGCCAGTGTGGCAAGGACATGGCTGACCACTGGCACTGGGTATGCATGGGCCGTGAGGACCTTGTTTATGGTACATTTGTAGTCTGCGCAGATGCGGACTGAACCATTAGGCTTGACGGGTGTGACGACTGGGGTTTCCCAGGGGGCATTAGGCACAGGCTCCAGCACTCCTTGCTCCACAAGCCAGTCCAATTCCTCGTCTATACGGGGTTTCAGGGCGAACGGGACCCGGCGGGCCTTTAGCCTGACCGGTCGTACTGCGGGGTCAAGCTGTAGAGCAATGGGGGGGCCGTATACTGTCCCAATTTCCCATCGAAAACCTCTGGAAATTCCTTGCATATGGCATCCACGTCCACTTGTAAGGTAGTGTGGTTCACCCCGGTGATGGCTAGCCCCAGTGGTCCAAACCATGCCAATCCCAGTAAGCTAATGTAGGGGCCCTTGACCACAAGCAAGTCCAGTTGCCGCGTCCGCCCTCGGTATTGCACCCTGAAGGTCCCCACCCCCATTGTGGGGACCCTACGTTTCTGGAAGTCCCGGAGGGTGAATGGGGCCGGCCTGAGTTTGGGACCCCCAGTAGGACACAGTTTCCTTAAGGTCCTTGCCGAGATTATGGATAGATTTGAACCCGTGTCAAGCTCCATGCGGCATGGGGCCCCCTCTATCCGTACCTCTACATAAATTTTCTCTATGTTGTGGTAGGGCAACTGGTATACCTGGACGTCCGTGAGCTCCGTCGAGTTGCCTTGGTGCGTTGGGCCCCGGGACCTGGGGCTCTTGGATTGGTCATCTGATGCCTGGCGTCGGGTGGGCCGAGCCCGACACACCCGGGTGATGTGACCCAATTTTCTGCACTGCCTGCACTCTACGTTGCGGAAACGGCAGGTCCTCCTCTCGTGACTTTCCCCGCAGCTTGCGCAGTTCCCTCCTTCTCGTCGAGGCAGCTGTGGTATGTGGGCTGCTTGAGTGTGCTGCTGTACTCGGTGCACTTCCTCCCTGTCAGATCCTGAGTCGTCGGTGAGGTCTTCGTGGTGAACCCTCGGTTGGGATGGCAGGCTCGGCCGTGCCTCTTGTGTCGACCTCTTGGCAGCTTCCGTTGCCAGGGCCTCCTCCAGAGCGACCTGGAACATTAGGTCCTTCTTAGCGTAGAGGCGTCGTTGCAGCTTCTCATCCTTCAGGCCACCGACGAGGCGGTCCCGAAGCATGTTCTCCAGCTCTGAGAAGTTGCAGAACCGGGCGGCTTGGCGGAGAGAGGTCACAAACCCAGTTATGGTTTCCCCAGGGGCTTGCCGCTTTGCGTAGAAGGCATTTCGACGAGCCACCACTGAGGGCTGTGGCGAAAAGTGCCCCTTAAGCTGTTCCATTATTGTTTTGTATGGAACAGTAGCGACGTCTTCAGGCGCAAGGAGAGCCTGGGTGATTTCAAATGTCTCCTCTCCGCAGACGCTGAAGAATATCGCCCACTTCTTGGCGTCTTCTTCATCGGTGACCCCTTTGGCTTCTAGGAGGAAGGTAAAACGGGAGGCGTACGCTTCCCAGTCTCCCGTTGCTGGGTTGAACGGCGAGAAGCTGCTGTCGGTTGCCATTCTGAGTTCCTTGTGTCCCGGAGCTGAAGCCTGGATACACGGTGCGAGGCAGCAGTGCGGCAGGTGGCGGTGCTGCGGTGCTGTGTGTGGCAGTCAGCTCAGCGGGATCCCACCTTCGTCGCCAGTGAAATATACTCAGAGTCGCAAAGTGATTTCATGCTCTTTATTCAGCTCATAGTGGTGAGGAGGAATGAATGAATGTCCCCTCAAAGTATCTGCTTTATATACATTATTTACACAATGGGCTGCACATGATTGGCTAATTCTGGAATTCTACTGTAAGCCAATCAGGTTGTGGATTCACTTCTATCTGGAGCATGATTGGGTGGTTCCTGCCAACCAATCATATTGCTGCATTGTTCTAGGACCAATCAGACTGCTGCATTCTGAATCCTATTGTTCTAGGACCAATCAGACTGCTGCAATTTGGATCCTATTGTTCTAGGACCAATCAGACTGCTGCAGTTTGGATCCTATTCAACTCAGTACATAACAGGTTTCTTCAGGAAGGTATATTTAAATACCTTTTTCATTTCATTATAGATCATCTCCCAGAAAGCCTTAATCCTTGGGCACGTCCACCAAAGGTGAAAGAATGTACCTTCATTTTCTTTACATTTCCAACACTTATTATTGGGCAAGTGATATATTTTTGCAAGCTTGACTGGTGTCATGTACCACCTGTATATCATTTTCATAATATTTTCCCTTAAGGCATGGAGGAAGGGATTCTAATTGTATCTGGTATAAGAATGCAAAAGCATGACATGTTTGTGATGCCAACTTCAAAGAGGCATTGCACTCCTTTCTCACACTCTTGGGGACATGCCAAACACTACATGACTACCCAGGGTGGTCCAACATGCAGCCTAAGGACCACATGGACATTTGAAACCCCTGCCAACCCATGCACTGCCTTCCCAAAGCCAGGCTCTAGGACCCTGCCAAAGCCTCATGCCTCCTTCCCAAACCCTGACAACTCACTTCCCCAGCACAGGGGCCAGGGATGGGGAACTCATCTAATTTTTGCCTTGCTCCCCGCCCCATGTGACAAGGCAGAGTGCAGCCTGCAGGTTCTGTGTCGAAGAACTCACACTCAGAATGAAAAGTTGTGCCACCCTGCTGTAGAAACTGGCAGAATAGAATTGTAGAGTTGGAAAGGACCACGATGGCCATCTGGTCCAACCAATACAGGAATCTTTTGCCCTATGTGCTCTATACATTATCACTTGTGGGGCTGCGCGCACCCTTATGGAACTGTCCAAGGTCAGCATCTGATGCCTGCTCTCTAGTGCATAGCTGTCAGGTGAGTACCATAAACAGGGCCTTTTGTGTGGTGGCTCCACATTTCTGGAATACTTCCCAGGAAATACACATGACCTATACTTTCTTGGCAGAAAAGCTTTAAAGGTGGTGGTGGTGTTCTTGGCTGTTAGGAGAGCTTTATAGGTGCCGGTGTTGTTGTTCCAGCTTACATTTGGTTGATACTATTGTGCCATTTTTTTTACCAAAAGTTCTATCTCCTGCTGCTATCTTTTAAAGTCCTTTTTTAACTGTTATTTTATAGTTATTTAATGACTTGGAATTTTAGTGTGGTGCTATTTGCCATATTTGAGGCTATAAACCCTAACGGTCCTGTTGAAGTTCTTGACTGTTTTCAAAATGGGAAGTAGCAGGCATTGGAGGAAATGAGGATCGAAACCACAGTGTACTGGGAGAGTGGAGTTAACCTCTTCCTTCCTCCCCACCACCCTCCCAATGAAAACAACACCCCAGGACGGATGTTCCCATTGGTGTAAGTAAGAGGTTTTATTTACCCTGGGACTCACAGCACCTTCAGGAGGGCAATTTTTGTCAGGACTACAGTGGGCCAGGAAAGCCTGCTGTTTTCCCAACCCAGACCCCCACCCCACCCCACCCCACCCCAGGGCCTACTATTGTTATTTTAAAAACATTTGCAAAACAGCAAATGACACAATTAATGTTGCATATACTTTGGTCCCAAGATGCTGCTTACTGAAAGGCAGTCTGTGGTAGCAGCTAGAGGGCCTAGGAGGTTAAAATTCCTGCTCAGCCATGAAGTTTACTAGGTGGCCTTGAGACAGTCACCCTTAACTTACCTCACTAGATTGTTGTGATAATAAAATGGGGGGGGGAGGGGGAGAAGCTTAAACTCCTTGGAAGAACTATGGGATATAAATGTACTAATAAAAAATAATAATGTTTCCATCATCTAAAAACAAAAGCATTCATTGTCCCTTAGGGTTATTTGTATTTCTTTAACTGATCAGCTCATTAATTAATATTCACACAATTAATCAAGTAAGATTCCTCTAAAAGAAAACTAACAACTTGGTCTGAGCTAATTTGTAATTCAGAAGCAGAAGTAATCCAAGTTGGAGCAATTTCACAGGTCCCCAGTCTGGACCGAATATATTAATGATTCTGTAGCGAGCAGAATTTTGGAGTGATGAATGATGCTATAAAGCTTGTTTGCCCCTGAGCCGTCAGCACTGTGGAACCTTTCCCAGTGGACAGCTCCAATTAAGTCCCGACATTTTCAATGTAATGCCTGAATTAATTTGTTCAACTGACTGAAACACATTTGAAGGTGTAGGAATATGCAGAGGTTAGACCTGACACTGGACTACGAGGGAAACCGATTCCATGACACCAGTGTTGTGGAAGGGTGCTAGGAATTGGGAGGGCTGTATATAGTTGCTTCTCTGATAGACTTTGAACAAGAACTTCACACAGGGGCCTGGGAAGCTCCTTTGTACAGACTCAGGCCACTGCGCCATCTAGTTCATTACTGTCCACACTGACTGGCAGCAGCCATACCTGGAGATGCCAGGAATTGAACCTGGAAACCTTTGCATGCAAAGCAGATACTCTACACTGAGCCACTGCCCTTCCCCAACTCAGCAGAGCAATCAGGGAAACCCAGCCAGGTGGGTGGGGTATATTATTATTATTATTATTATTATTATTATTATTATTATTATTATTTCATAGAATCACAGAATTTTTGAGTTGTAAAAGGACCATGGGGGTCATCTAGTTCAATCGCCTGCAATGCAGGACCCTTTTGCCCAATGTGGGGCTCAAACCCATGCTCTACTACTGAGCTATCCTAGCTGTCTGCTGGATGACTCACACATCCAGCAAGCCCACATACAGAACCTACATAGGTCACAATTCCAGAACAGGGTGTCTCTGTTTTGAGAAGATGCAAGTGGAATGGGTAGCTGCCTTTGCAACCACTAGATGAGCTCTTCAGGTTGAAAAGGGGTATTCACAGTTAGTTGTTAGGGAGCTTACCAATCGCTTCCTTTTTTCGAATTGAAAACAGGGCCAAAGCACAGCAGAAGAAGCAGAGGGAAGGCAAAACTAGAGCCCAAAGCACGGTCCTTAAAACTGCATTTGTGCTGGATGGAGGGCAGTGGGTACATGTCTAGGGATCAAGGAACTCTTTGAAAAGTTATCTCTCTTTTGCTCTTCCTTTTGATTAAAGGTCCCAACTGTTTATCGATTTTTAATCTCTTTCAGAGAACGTTGCTTACTGATTCTTAATTTCAGAGAATGCCATTACTACATGATTGCCGATAAGACAGAAGTTATATTTTTGCAATGGAAACTTCAGCTAGCTTAGAAAAATGGCAAAAATGGCAGGTTAACAGAGCCAGCTAGAACTGAACCTATTTTGCCAGTGCTCTGCTGTCTGTACCATATTTCCCCCACTCCAGGTGCAATCCAAAGTGCTATCTTTAACCTATAAAGTCATAAAAAGCCATTCATCCTTATATCTGAAAGAGTACCTGTTTCAATGCAAGCCTTCCCGCAGTTACGATTTTGAACTGAGCCCTTGCTCTAGGTGCTCCTTTTGAGGAAAGGTGAGTGGCAGCCAGGAGCAGGGCCTTCTCAGTGGTGGTGCCCCATCTATGGAACTGTGTGTGGCGGTGGGCAGAGTACCAGGCTAGGATGCACCTGCACTCAGTTACAAACTCACTGGGTGGCCTTGGGCCAGTCACTATCTCTCAGCCTAACAGGCTGGTTGTGAGGATAAACTGAAGACAGCGGTAGAACTGCATACCGTGGGCTCCTTGCAGAAAAGGCAGGCAACAAAAGTAGAAAATAAATTAACTCCCTTTCCAAGTCTGGACACCTAGGGGTGGAGGGGGAGAGGGAGGAAGGGAGGATTTAATAGTATTTTAAAGGCATACCTTGGAGATGTTGTGGGTTCAGTTCCAGACCACAGCAATAAATTGAATACTGCAAATAAAGTGAGTCACACAAATATTTTTGTTTCCCAGTGCATATAAAAGTTATGTTTGCAGTATGCTGCAGTCTATTAAGCCAGGCCCTCCTGGCTCCAGGAGGGGGGAAACCTGGCTTTAGACCTAGCCAGCTCCTCTCCCATTGCTAGAAAAGGGGTGGCGGCAGCAAGGGGCTGGGCTGGGTTGCCTGCATCTGCACCCGCATCCTCGTAAGGTGCAATATCTGCGATGTGATAAAACAAAGTATGCCTGCATTTGATTGCAACTGCTTTCTGTGCTGCCTTTTGCTACATGATCTTTAAAAGCAATACGTCATTATTTTTATGATAATCCTGTTTAAACAATTATTCTAAGCTTCCTTTTGACTCATATAGCCAAAAGGAAGGATGGCTTTAAAAAATAAAATCACGGTGTGTTTTCAGGGGGAGAGGAATGCATTGCATACGATTCATCTAGTGTGAAGATCTAACCAGTAGGCTCAAGTGACACGTAAGGTGATTTTTTATTTTTTAAAAATGGCACAGCCATCCTACAATGTTAAGACAAAAGTACCCTCCTGTCTGAATGACTCTTACATAAACACAGTATTGGTAGCCTGGAACTGCTTTTGCCTGTGCTATTGCAGGAAATCCTGGCAGGTCAGTTTAGATAAGACCTGGAGCCAGGAATGGTCTAGATGCTTTCCTTCAAAAGGACACAGACTTATTTTCCATTTTGCAGGTACAGCTGCCCAAGAGGAGTCCTTTCATCATGATCAACCCTTTTTCCTATTTCCTGTGTGCCTGAACAGCCTTGATTTGCTGAAGTCGTTCCTTACTATGCTTTACTGCAAGGCGGTTGGAAGAGGAGGGGGAGATAAAAAGTTGTAGAAAAAGAGTGCATCCTATCCCAGAGCCTCTATAAAAAGGCTTTGCAATGTTCATATTTTAAACCCAAACAAGGTCTCCCTTCCGCAAATACCCCCTTCACACACATCAGCTTTTTTTTCTTTTTCCGCTGGCTTGGTTTCACACATCACAGTTCTGCTAAGATTCCAGAATAGATGGAAACAATGAACTGCTTCTAATTGCAATAGAGGCCAGCTATCAATTGAGTGTAATAGTGTTTTCAAAGAGGTTGGTGTGTGTGTGTGTGTATTTGCATGGAGGATTTAACGATTTTAAAGCTGGGCTGAAGTTACTGCCGACTGCAAGCCCCGCTTTCTGCAGGAATCAGCTCCACTCAAGAGCTCTGGTCTGGAGCTTCCAAGTAGAACCAATTCTAGCAGGGCTTGCACTCCCTTAACTGTAAAGGAGGAGGACATATGGTCAGTGGGGTTCTGCTCCATTTGCAGAACAGAGGATTCTAATTTAAGCGCAGGGCATTAATTCCTGGAGGTGCGGCTGCAGCTAGAACTAGACTTCTAGTTAATTTACAGCAGCTATTCTAAGTTATTCTAAGAACACATTTTCACTACTTTTTCTAGGAAAGCCATCTGACTGTAATACATTTCCTGCAAGGCACAGTTGCTAGTCTATAGGCCAAAAAAAAAAGTGTTAACTGAAAAGGAAGACCACACATTCAAGGAGTAAGTGGCTGGGGATTGATGCCATAATTAGAAAAATGCTTAGCAAGTGTGGAATTCTTTGGGGAATTTTATATTCCCTATCCACCAATACTTGAGGTCAAATGCACATGGCTTTCTGTTGAATGAAAGCTTTTGTGTTTCTGTTCTTTAAGTTTGATCTATTCCAGTCTGTAGAAGACAATTTATCTTTTTTTAAAAATCAGTGTAATTACTGGGAAATCCTAATGTTTGAATTCTAACTGTGGTGTAGGAGTCCTAATTATTTCTGATATAATACACTTTGCGTACTGAATATTCCTTTTACCCAGTCTTATGGTATAAAAAGGAGGAGGATATTTTTAAACCAGAGTGGAGGGACCTGTGATCTTTAAAAAAATGTTGCTAGACTTCAATTCCCAGCATCCCTGCCCATTGGCTAAGCTGGCTGGTGCTGATGTGAACTAGAGTCCAACTGCACCCAGAGAGTCACATATTCCTCATCCCTGGTCTAGAGCAGTGTATAGATTGGTTTAATATCACTTCCCACAATTAAACTGGAAACGTACTGGTTATCTTACGGATTTGTGAAATCTGCCATCAGTGAGCAACTACTGCAAGTCAATGTGCAATGTACCAATTATTTGCACTCTCAGATCAAAACCAGAACTTTATCTGCAGTGCAGAGGACCAGCCAAGGACAGGAACTGTGGAGAAATGTCCACATCCACTTTCCCATTGTCATCTCCTGTGTGACTAAGGTAGACACAGAAGAACTGTTTGCCTCTAAAAGCTACCTGAGTCATGATTGATCATTTTAGCTGAGAAACTGGAAGTTCTCTTCTCCATATCTTTCCTTTACTCCAATACCCATTCATTCATTTTTACTACTACTACTACTACTACTACTACTCAATTTATTCAATTTATATACCACCCTTCCTCCTGAAAGAGCCTAGGGTGGCAGGCACATCAATACTACAACATTTTAAAAAGAAATCTAATTAAGGATAGAAACAGTGATTTGATGGTTGACAACTGCATCTTTCTGCCATCAAAAGACTGGGTTTACAGGAATGCTTTAAAATTCCTCCTCAAAGTCAACAACAGAGGAGACAGACACACCCCGCAAGGGAGGGCATTCCACAAGTGAGGAACTGCCACTTAAAATTGTCACAAAGCAATGCCAATGAGACAGTCTCCCGCGGCACCACAACCAACAAGGCTTCACCTGCCGATCACAGGGTCAGAGATGGTTAATATTGGGGAAGGTGCTCTTTTCAATAGTTAAATGCTTTTAGGGTTTTATATGGCCAACTCGGGTGGCGCTGTGGGTTAAACCACAGAGACTAGGACTTGCCGATCAGAAGGTTGGCGGTTCGAATCGCCGCAATGGGGTGAGCTCCCGTTGCTCGATCCCTGCTCCTGCCCACCTAGCAGTTCGAAAGCACGTCAAAGGGCAAGTAGATAAATAGGTACCACTCCGGCGGGAAGGTAAACAGTGTTTCCGTGCGCTGCTCTGGTTCGCCAGAAGCGGCTTAGTCATGCTGGCCACATGACCCGGAAGCTGTACACTGGGTCCCTCGGCCAATAAAGCAAGATGAGCGCCACAACCCCAGAATCGGTCATGACTGGACCTAATGGTCAGGGGTGCCTTTACCTAGGGCTTTATATGCTAGTACTAACACCTTGAACATGGGCCCAGTAGCTCAATAGCAGCCTGTGTAGCACTTTCAGGACACCTTGTCCCATCAGGCCTCCCTACCGTCATGCCAGCTTGCAACTGGTTGCCACAACATCCAGGTGTGACACAGGTAAGTCAACGATCATGGAGGCAGGAGGTTTGGTCATGAACAGGCTGGTGGTCAGATGCTAGATTGGACAGATAAACCAAGGGAAAGCTAGACACTGAGGCTGCCACACTAGCCTAGAAGAAAGGATATTACATCCCTGTTGTTCTGTGAGGTCAGCTTTCCACTAGGTCATTCGAAACTACTCAGGGCACCAGGGCACATGGGAGGGTCAAATGTTGAATTTACCTCAGACTTTGTTGCAACTGGAAGGTGCAAGTCCCGAAAGAATTCCACACTTGATGAGTATTTTTCCAAGTATAGCATTAATCCCTAGCCACTCATTCCTTGTTTGTGTGACCTTATCTTTCAATTAGCACCTTCTTTTGTCATATAGATTAGCAATGGTACCTTACCAGAGAAGGTATTACAACAAAGATTAAACATGTGTTCTTAGAAGAGCTTAGCTACTGTAAATTAACTACAAGTCTAAATCTATGGATCACCTTCACACTTGGTGACCATGCAGTTAAGTCAGCATCCTCTATTTGTCAAACAGGGCAGGACCTCACTGACCTATAGAACCTAGCCTGGTCGAAGACTCAGAGCTCTTGTGCAAGAGACAACACACTAAAGGCTGGCTGCTGGAGCCTCTCGTTCAGGAGGACACATACACTAAAACCCTAGTTGGTTTGGTTTGCTTTATTTAAAGAAAGCCTTCTACCATTCAGAAACATCATGGCAGTGTACACCAAAAAAAAGAAATAGAATACAAGGTTAAGACAGTGAAAGTGCATTAAATCTATCAGTAAAAGCAGCATAAACAATAACAAAAAAATGCTAAGCTTAAAAAGCCTGGCCGAATAATAGTTTTAAAAGTCTTAAGGAGGTGATTAAAATAACAAATTGTTAGCACCTTCCTAATTTCATGGGGGTTGTATTTCAACTCTCTGCTTATTTATCCTGCCTGTGAAGAGCTCAACAGTTATCTAGGGCAGGGGTCAGCAAGGTTTATCTTGCCTGGGCAGGATCAGTCCCACAGAGATCTCTCCGTGGGCCGGATTGTGCGAGTGCGTGAGCACGGGCACCTGTGATTTTCGGCATGTGCAGATGCAATTTCCGGCACCACAGAAGCAAGTCCCCATGCCACACTGCGCCGGTTTAGCACAGAGCGCAAGCAGGTGGCTTGGTTCAGGGGCAGCTCGGGGGCCGGTCAAACGACCTCCGCGGGCCGCTTCTGGCCCATGGGCCTTAGGTTGCTGACCCCTGATCTAGGATAAGCTACAGTGATACAAATGATATAGGCTCAGTTGAATAGGTGCACTGCATTGAAGGAAGCCGTGCCAAACAGAAGCAGGCAGAAGATTGGGGAAAGGGTGGGGGAATCTCGGAAAGCAAGACTTGCTCAGGCCGTTGCTCGGCAGAACAGATACCACGCCACAAATATGCAAACAAAAGCTTGCCGTTATCTACCACTGAGTGACCACAAACCAGACACCGGAAATTGGCATCCCAAAGCAGAGAGGAAACAGGGCAGAAACAAACAATGCTTTGAAGCTGCAACAAATGAGCAAAAAGATGCTATCCCCAACCCCTGCTTGCTGCATGCACATCTGGCATCGCATTGCAGCACTCGAGGGACCCTTCTCCACCAGCTGGTTCCCCTCCCACCTCCCAAAGTGAGCATGAAGCAGGACCAAGGCTGGACAATTAGAGTAGAGCTCATTTTATAGCTCACGTATTTCATTCTATGCCTTGTGACAGGCAAGACGGGAAAGCATAAAGCCTAAGCTGCATTACCTGCTCTGTTTGGCTGTGGCTTCCTGACCTCCTTTGGAAAGTCTCCCCATGACTATGTTCCTCTCTAGAGGACTCTCAATGAACCTATTGGTTAAAGTATTAGAGGTTTTACTTAGAGGTTTTATTACAATCAAGTGGTGTATAATTTTTTGGGATAAATAAGTTCCAGCAGATTTCAGGCACAGGAGCTAGCCAGGTTCACATATATCAAAGGTGGAGGACCTTCTTTGTGGGCAATCTCTGAGCCTATGTGCCAGAGACTGGGAGGCCCAGAGGCATAAAATGGATGGCGACATTCTAGCCATGCAAAAGCTGGATGCCTCTCTCACATGCCTCTCTCTGTCTCCCCATACTTCATTCAGGGGGATGCTGGTGTCTAAACCAATGAGCCTCTTGGGCTTGCCGATCAGAAGGTTGGTGGTTCGAATCCCCGCAACGGGGTGAGCTCCCGTTGCTCTGTCCCAGCTCCTGCCAACCTAGCAGTTCAAAAGCACACCAGTGCAAGTAGATAAATGGGTGGGAATGTAAACGGCGTTTCTGTGAGCTCTGGTTTCCGTCACTGTGTTCCATTGCACTAGAAGCGGTTTAGTTATGCTGACCACATGACCCAGAAAGCTGTCTGTGGACAAATGCTGGCAGCCTCGGTCTGATAGCGAGATGAGTGCCGCAACCCCATAGTCGCCTTTGACTGGACTTAACCGTCCAGGGGTCCTTTACCTTTACCCCATTCAGGCAAGTAAAGAGGCTGGGCTGGACACATTTCAGCCAGACAAAAGTACCTGAGGAGGGTGCAGATCAGGGCCAGTGAGGGATGTGGCTGAGGGCAAGTCCTAAGATTGTCAAGAGAGGCCAGGAGGAGCACTTCAATCACTGGAACTACACTTCCCCACACAAGGCCTTTTCAGTGGCAGTTTTCCAGTTGTGGAATTTCTTCCCTAGTGAGTTGCGCCTGTCTCCATCATTTTAAACTTCCAGGAGGAATTTGAAAATATTTCTGTTTACCCAGGGGTTTAGTGGCTGACAAATACCATTGCTGGCAACCTCGAGATCATTGGATGGAAGGAAGTGTGTTTTTAACTGTAATTTGCTCTTACGTTTTTAACTGTAACTGCTTTTTGTTTGTTTAATTGTGATTGTTTTTAAAACATTTTTTAAAAAATTGCATTGTTTTTGTTTTATATTGTATATCTGCTCCTTGGGGCGGAAGGGCAGGATATAAATTAATTAATAAAATAAATCCCTTTACAGGCATATATGACAGAATCATAGAGTTGGAAGGGACCCCCAAGGGTTGTCTAGTCCAACCCCCTGCAATGTAGGAATCTCAACTAAAGCATCTAAGACAGATGGGCAACCAATCTCTGCTTAAAAACCTCCAAGGAAGGAAAGTCCACAACCTCCCGAAGGAGTCCATTCCACTGTCAAACAGCTCTTACTGTCAGAATCTCCATTCTTGTAACTTGAAGCTATTGGTTCGATTCCTACACTCCAGAGCAGTTTGTTCCCTTTTCCATGAGACACCCCTTGAGATATTTGGCGATCATATCTCCTCTCAATCTCCTCTTTTTCAGGCTAAACATACACAGCCCTTTCAACTGTTCCTCAAAAGGCTTGGTTTCCAGATCCTTGATAATCGTTGTTGTCCTCCTTTGCACACATTCCAGCTTGCCAGTATCCTTCTTCTGTGTGCATGTGCGTTTCAGCACACAGGTTTGTATCAGTTAAGGCATTTTGTTTTGTAGAACCCACCTCTTTTGCTGAATTTAATTTGTCCCAATCCATTCTGAGCTGTTTTACTTGTTTTCTAATTGTAATGGTTTTAACTGTATTAACCACCCTATATTCTATTGTGATAATAAACAAGTAACTTACACTTTGGATGCAAGGACTCAAATATGTATATATAATCATTTGCTAGAAAAATTTCCCATTTACAGTGGTACCTCAGGTTAAATACTTAATTCATTCCAGAGGTCCGTACTTTACCTGAAACTGTTCTTAACCTGAAGCACCACTTTAGCTAATGGGGCCTCCTGCTGCCGCCGCGCTGCCGGAGCCCGATTTCTGTTCTTATCCTGAAGCAAAGTTCTTAACCTGAAGCACTATTTCTAGGTTAGCGGCGTGTGTAACCTGAAGCGTATGTAACCCAAGGTACCACTGTACTTCCAACTGAGGAGCATAGTGCCATTTTCTTGGTCAGATATAAAGCTTCTGAAATCAAACCACGGCACAGCAATGATCACTTTCAGAAGATGACCACATGCACCCTTATGAATTTCAGCAACTGGAGCAGAAAGAGTACTTTAAACTGTAGACCCTTTTGTCCCTCTTTGAGAGATGCACAAATAGCCCTATAGTGCTTCTTTATTTATTAAAGAGAGTGGAATTTGCAAGGCGATGCAATGCCACACAATCTTAAAGGTCAGTGCAGGCTTGACTGGTTCTCGTTACAGACCTGTAACGAACGTCCTGGAGGAGATAACTTGTTCCACACTGCCAACATCTGAAAGCTATAAATAGGGATCCGAGGGAGAAAAACAAAAATAAAAAAGATCACACTTACTGACCCTGTTATGAAGTTTCAAACTTGGAGAACATTTCAAAGCGAACCAAAAAAAAAAAAAAAAAAAGGCCACCCTATTTTCTCCCCCTTTAAAATATATTCCCTTTGAAAATTCCTCCACCCTCCATCTGACTTTCTCTAATTATGTTGAGGAATAAAATTAATCTTCCCCTAGTTGTGTATGTGTGTATATCAAAGCAGAAACAGAATGAAAACAAAAAGTTTACAAGCAAACAAAACAACAGCCAGACCCATTTTTCTCTGGAGGTTTTTGGAAGCCTTGACTGAATATGTACAGCGACAATGACACAATGCTCCCTGTTCTAGCTGCAAAGTTCTACCTATGAACTCTGCAAAAGCTGTTTCATAACAGCATCCTGCACACAGTTTCTGCCACTTTGAAACCTTCCTGTCTCCGATTGCCTTATCTCTCCCGGTAATTCTAGAGCGCAATGGTTAAGGTGGAAAATGCAGGTATGCTATAACCAGTGCTTTTTTTCAAAATAAAAATAAATGTTTAGAGGTACTCTCATTTTGACTCAATAAAATCACCATTTTATAGTTCAAATTTGGGGGAAATAAATAAAGTAAAAATATAAGGTACAAAGATTCACAAAATGTTTAGGGGTATGTGTACCCCCTGCATCCCGCAAGGAAAAAAAAGCACTGGCTATAACTCTTGTTGGGAGGATCATTAGCTCAGTGGAAGGTCACCTGTTTCTCATACAGCCAGTGCCAGGCTCTATCCCTTGCATCACAGGTTAAAAGGATCTGGTTGCAGATTATAGGGAAGACCTTTACTTGAGACCCTGGGGAGTCATATAGTAGTAAAGACTGGGTTAGGAGAGTGAAAAGCCTGCATGCTATATGCTTAGCTCCCTATTTCTAGGCTTATGTTCAGGGCTGAACTAGATGGGGTGGTGGTAAATATGTGCTTATTTTCACATGCCTACTCTGTTCAGATATAAAGCAGGATTGAGTGTGTCTTATTTTAACAGTTAAGGAAGTATGCAGAGGACACTTCCCCAGTTATCACATACACAACATAGCAAGCGATGAGAGATGCAACTACTCCCATCCCTTGTTGCCTTTGCCAGTTCATGACTTGTTCTTTCCCTCCCCTCTCTTTTAAGAAATTGCAGGTTATTAAAAAGTTTCAGAGTGAAAAGACCTTCTCCATATTTTCCCTGAATACCTTTTTTCATGGCAGCCAATTCTGCAGCAGAAATTGAAACCATCCACATTACTTAAATTCTCTTACGTAGGAAAGCAAAATTGGGGCGGTGGAAGGTGAAAGACATATTATTGGGTTCCCTTGTGCAAAACCCACCCCCCATTTAAAAGGCTTCTCCAGATTTTTTTTCACCATGCAGATGTGTGCAAAGAGCCTTGTCACTCTACTTCCCTACTTTTGATAGCAGAAGTGAAATTGAACAAGGTCCCTATAAGACAGGAAATGAAAGTCATGCTATCCCTCTCTGTGTCTGGTGTGTATATATAGTCCTTCAAAAAAGACGAAAAAAGTGGGGGTGGGGACAGCACACTTTTGCTTTTCTCTCCCAGCCCTCCTCCATCTATATAGCCTGTGTGGATTGGCTATGCGGAACCCGTAGGATCACAGCAAAAATAAAATGACTATGCTGCACTGTGCAGAATTATGCATCAGGCTTTATGTTGCAAGGAATTGGAATAGATGACCTGCAGGATCCCTTCCAACTCTTGCCATTTTATGATTATGTGAAAAGAAACCAAAACACTGTATTCCTCAGAATTACAGAATCTGGAATGAAAACTTATTAGAAACAAGAGGTACTTCTAAGCAGTTGATTAAGTCTTGTTAGACTTCTGAAAGCCCTATTTTTGTTTTATGTTTCTGGCCCTCAAGAGTTGCAGAAGTAAGTTTGAGTATGTGAGAGCAACAAATGCTGCAGGATCAAAAACAGGGATTTTTGTAGCAGACATTTCAAAATGTGTGCTTTACACATATAATCTCTATATGCACATTTCAGCATTTTTAAAGAGTGTTTTAAAGAACTCACTTAATTTGTCACCATCCGTTTGTTACATGCTCACCCAATTATATAATTACACACAGCTGCAATTATACAAAGTAATTACTGGGCTCTTCTTAACAAATACAGTTTTGTTTTGTTTTTGTAATGCTGAAGTTACTCTCAGTGGGATTCATTTTTGCCTTCCCCAGTGGTTACCTATGCAAATGTTTATCCAACACAGAAGTCCTCCTATCAATATTGGTCACTAGCTTGGATGTTCTCTCTTTCTACCAGTAATTAAATGCTGGATCAATATTTAAAACCTGCAGAGTGAACTAGGCCAGTGTTGGAGATCTCAGACAGCTTTGACCTCAAACCGCAGAGGTAACTGTTCCTTCCCCTTTGACAGTGCCAGATGCTTATTATCATAGTGTTAATTTACACAGCGTTCATCGTGTCGCTTCCGCTACTTAGTCAATTATTGAACATTTCAGGTAGGCTGGGAGCTGCTCTTTGCTATTTGATCCCTTACAACTGAGACTGCTGAAAGGCCTTATAAGTTAATGTAATAGCAAAACTCCAAATTTTAGGATTTTTAAATCAAGAACAAAAGAGGGACAGATTTCAATGATGCTATTTTGCCACACCTCTTAACCCAATAGAGCTTCCCTGCAGCTAGGTACACCTCTAAGCAAGAAATAAGGAAATTGGCAGCCTTTAGGGAGCTTCACATTTACAGCCAATCTTTTGTTTTTAATTGTATACAATGACTTTAATTAGGGACTAAAACGTACAGAGAATGTCAGGGATTTGGTGTCTCCCCACCAATATTCTCAAATCAAGATCGCTTACTTATAGACCCCATTTCTTTATTTCGTACTGCTTCCTGAAACCATCTCTCCCAAGTACATAAATCCACATGCCAAAACCACTTGAAACGAATTACTCATCAGTTATCGGAATACCCCCAGGCTGTTCAGACAGAGTATTTTCGACTACATTAGAATTTTATTGTATTTTGGCGCTACAGTGTGGTTTTTAGTTTTCTCCCAGTCAACTCTAGTTATTGTTGTCTTTCTCATTTGTATGATTGCTGGGAACCAAGCATCACCCAAATTCCGTAAACCCCATTATGATTTGGCAGTGGCATACCCTGGATATTTGCTGAACTGATCTTATCATGACTGTCACCAGGAGAAAAGCAGGCAAGAGGGTCATCCCTACATCCTGTCCCATTTCAAAATGTCAGCCCTAAAAAGTCTCCAGATGATGAGATCACAGGTCCCCTTTTTCAGAAAGGGAAAGCACCGCAATGATGAAGAATTTATTTTATCATTCTCCAAGATATGTCTGCCTCCTCTTCAGGTTAGCGTGTAAGGCCTTCCTCATTTACTGAGGTGATAATTGCAATGGAACAAGTCAGAGCCTTTTCAGTTGGGGCAACCGCCATTTTAGGTATTAAAATGGTGCCATCATTGTAAGCATTTCAGTACCAACTAAACACTCTATTTTTTGAGGGGGAGGCTTTTTGAAATACAGTACAGAGGCGGTCATACTGTTAGGCAGCGTGAAAAAACCAGCGTCAATCCACCAGCTGGAGACTCCATCAGGGGAAGACAAATAGTCAACTACAGCACTGTAATCTGTTGGTTCTATATTTACAGAACCTGGAGGGTGGCCATTTTGATTTCCTGCCTCAGGTCTTGGGCCCTCTCCAGTGCTGATGGGTTTCTTTTTTTCTTGTGGTATTTCGGAACTTGGTTTGTGATTGTTTTTAGTTGACTACTTGAGTCCTGTAGGTATCTCTTTTATCTTTGGTTCATAGATTCAGATATTTCTCAAAGAGAAGCAGATTGTACATTTTAAAGATAAACAAGTAAAGTCCCATATTCTAAAATTTTGAAGAAAAAAAAGAGCTGATGCTTTGCTCCTGTGCTGGCTCCACTATTGACAGAGATTTGGCAGGCCTCTGTGCATTCCTGGATGAACCACAATTCAAAAAAATAAAAAATAAAAAAATAAAATTCTACCCTAGACAATATCATCACAACCAACCAAGATTTATGGGCCCAGAGAACACAAAAGATACTAAAGCCACTAATTCATATTCATTACTCAAGTCTATAATTCTTAACTCACTGGATTTCCAAAAGCATTTGGTCTGTTTGTGTGGCAACCTTTTCAATGGGACAACAGAAGTTTTTCTAAACCTGCACAATATTAGGTTCATGGTAGAAGTACTCTGAATTAATTAGTTCAGTTAATTAACTGGCTGAAATATGACTTTGAAAAAGAATTTAGAAGGGGGAAATTCTTTGTTTTTCAGCAATGCTTGCATATATCACTGTGGGCGCCATCTTGGAGTTGGCATCCCCTATTCTGTGAGAGAGAGAGAGAGAGAGAGAGAGAGAGAGTAGGCAGAATTCCTCTTCTAAAACAGCACTACTTCAATTAATCTAACTCTTATAATTGTAAGAAGTTGGTAGTGAAGCCAAACAGGCCTCATAGAGTTCATCCCCTCTCTAACAAGAAAGAAAATATTTTAAGATATACTATAAAGCTTTCATAATGTTTAAAGGGTTGAATTTCATAACTTCTAAACAGTTTAATTTTTCTCTCCAATGTCAAGATACAGCTTTTTAAATAAATAAATGAATGAAAATGTACAATCTCTTTGATGAGCTTAGAGCGGGGAAATAACCTCTGATGTAGCTTTAATAACGCCAAAAAGAAACCAACATATCAGGAAAACAAACTTTGCTTACAACTGCACTTTAGCCAAGAACTGGCGAGAGCTACAAAGGGAGGTTCCCTAGCCCAGCAAAACAGAGAAATGCTTGAAACGGGATAAAATAATAAAATGATGACAATGACACAAAGTCAGAGCTCTTTAACCAAATCTCATAGCAAACCTTTATTTTATAAAATGTGCAAGATGTGTGCATCTGGGTGGGGGCTGGGAGTTCTCCTTTCCAAGGGCGAGTTCTGCAGAAAAAGAACCCCCGAAAAACACCTCTGCAGTTTTGGACCAAAAGCTGCAGTTTGTGCATGGAATTGGCTGTCACCAAGAACTGGTGCATGGAATTGGCTCTCCTTCTACCCCCCCCCCAAAAAAAAACCCCTGAAGAGCAGTTTTTAGCTTTAAACACAACTGTTCTTTAAAATGAAATGAAATGAGTGAAAGGGAAAATAACATGTAGTATGTTTGCAATTAAAAATATAAAAAGTAGACGACTGAGGCAGTGGCGTAGCGTGGGTTGTCAGCACCCGGGGCAAGGCAAGTAATTTGCGCCCCCTAACCCCTGGATTTTAGCACTCTAATGTGAGCGCGCCCTCCCAGATGTTGCGGCCGGCCCCCCTGCACCCCCCCACGCTACGCCATTGGGGCTGGGGGCGAGTGAAGGAACCAAGGCCCCCCCCCTTAAGGCTCAGCAGGAATTTATTAAATTTATTATTTGCGGAGCCCCCGCGGGCCGAGGCAGCCGAAGCCCCCTCCCCTCGGGCGCCTCCCCGCCCTCTCCTCTCCTTGGGCGCTCCGAGGCGCTCCAGATCCGGGCTTGGCGAGCGCCTCTCCTCCCCCCAGCCTGGTCCGGGGGCTTCCAGCCACGCTCCGTCCTCGCCCGCCGCCCCCGCCCCCCCGTGGCTGAGGCTTGCACTGAGAGCCGGAGCCAGCGGCGCCCCCTTCCGCCGGGAGACCCTCGCCCGCCCGCCGGCTTCCTTCCTCTCGGAGGGTTTGGCTCCTCCCTCCCAGTCGGCAGAAGCAGCCGCCGTCTGTGGCTGGGCCGAGGGGATGGCGGCGGCGGGGGTGTGTGGAGGCTGCCCGTGCCCGGCCAGGCGTTGGTGGCGGCGTCGGCGCTGCTGCAGCGGCTGCTCCTCCTGCGAGCAGTGAGTGGAGCGCAGCCGCGGCGGCGGCGCGCTAGGGCGCAAGGCTGGTGGTGGCGGCGGGGAGGCCGGCGGAGGAAGGAACTTGTCCCTTCCCTCTGGACTTGTGCCCCCCCAGATGTTGCGCCCGGTGCGGCCAGCACCCCTGGCACACCCCACGCTACGCCACTGGACTGAGGCAGTCTTTTTATGATTCAATGATAAAAGAAGTAGGGACTATACATCTTGGTGAATTAATAGAGTTGGGCCAGGTTTTTTTGGGGGGGGGGTTAAAGCAGATTCTACCTCCAACTGATCCTAGGGCGTCACTCCGCAAACTTGTACAAACCTCAATCACTTAAATTCAACAGACATTTAAAACTTTATCACTCCCTTCTGCATCATTACTGCCTGTCCTTTTAATGTATGATCTGAGCCAGTTATGGTATTCTCTGATGGTAACTGAATTTTTATTTAGGGTAGATGGGAATGAGAAAGAGGTTCACCAACAGCTCTTGTATATGAGTCACTAATTGATAAAGAAGGGGTGTTGTTTTATTGGCCAATGTGTCCACATGAAACATCATCAAGGAAGGCTTTCCTTCCTACAGAGCCCAGGAAAATGCAAGCCTGCTTTCCCTGTCCTCGGCTGACCAGGAGATGCTGGAGATGCTCTGAGCTACAGCTCTTCCCCAAACATGTCTCCAAGTGGGGCAATTCCAAGTGGGGCAATTCCACCACTGACAGATACTTCCAACAGTAAAATATTATGCATCTTTACTCAGATGCATCTTTGTATATGAGTCACTAATTGATAAAGAAGGGGTGTTGTTTTATTGGCCAATGAGATCCAGACAATCAGATTCCTGAAGAGGAATTCCAGATTCCACTGGAGAGGACAACTATGCGCTTTCTTAAAAGATCTGCCAGGTGAAGGAATGTGATATAGAGCCTAACTACTCCACTCCTGCAAAGTATCCACCAGCTTAGGGGAATGCCAGCAGCTCATATCCTTTTGACAAAGAAAGAAATGCTTTTTTGCCAAAGGAACATTAGCTTTAAGTGACCTGGAAGCATCAATCTTTGCAAAACAGTAACCATACAGCTCTAAATAGAGTCTCCCAAAGCTGGAAAATATTATTATCTGCATGTTCGCTGAAAAACTTTGAGAAAGGCCACTCAGGCTGCAGACCAATGTAATGTAAAAAGAAAGAGCTCAAAGCCCTGAGAACAAGCTGTCAGCTTATTCTTTTCCAGAGACAACACTGAACACAAGTGGGTGAGCCTTGCCATCTCAACTTACATCTTCTCCTGCCTCTTCTCCCAGGTGGGCAATCCTGCAGTCATGGCAGCAGAGACCAAATGGGCAAGCATGGAAGGTCAAGAATGATAAATCAGCTTTTGGTCTGCTGGTTCACACTCCACTCCTATCTCTTTTCATAATACATCTGTCGATGCTGATAATGACTGGGTGGGCTTTGAACCCATTCATCCAATACAGTATCCAATACACTCACTTTCTCTCAAGAGATTCCTTGTCTGGTGGTCGGCAGGCTCTTTTTACTCACTCTAGGTAAATGGACTAGAAAGCTAGGCACACTCGTGTAGCGCTAGGGAAAGATTTAAAAAGTAGCTTATCTTTTATTGCTTGAATGTTATTATCATTTCTGCAGCTGCGTTTTTATTATAAGTTGCTTGATTTTATAGTTAGTGATTGAACTATAAAAGGGTCTTTGTTTGTTTTGGGTTTTTTTTGCTTTGTTCTAAACTGTTACTGTGATTTGGGGGTTTAATCCATTTTCAATCAATCAATTTTTCCCCATGTTGTACATTGTTTATTGGCAGAGAATGGAGTATTATAAATCTCAAAAAAAGAGAAGCAAACTTGAAAGGAGAATCAATCACTCACATCAGCTCAGGCCCGATAACATCCCTCACGCATGCCAGCTGTAAATTGAATTCTGGGGGAGGGGGATTAGAAGACTCACAGCAATTAAATTACAACTAGGGATTAGCACAAACACTTTCTACCTTACTAGAGCTTTTAATGTTGGCCTCCTGTCATGCTTTGTCATATATGTCTTCCAAGACTGAATGAACAAACTGCTCATACATCACCACTACAGTAACGTTTGCTCAAAATAGCTATTTTATTAGTTATCTTTACATTTTATTTTTCACTTTTATAACCCACCTTTCTTCCATCATGGAAGTCAAGGCAGTATTCGGTCCTTTCCAAGGAAGTCTCCCATCCAGGCTCTGACCAGACCCAGACCTGCTTAGCTTCAGCAAGGTGGTAGCCCCATGTGTCTCCAGACCATACCCTGGTCAAGCATATGAGTGAGGGCCAAACCAATCAACTCCTACAAATACGGTTTTGAATTCTCTGCATTTGTAAGCAAATGCTCTGCTTGCGACTCTTTTCAAGGTCATCACCAGGGCTCATCACGGTGAATCTAATCAAAACGCACGAGGCAGCACTTGAGATGACAAGATGCATGTGAGAGGCTTAATCACTGCAGCCTAGTATAATGAAAAGATCCTTGGAATTAATATGAAATGTTACAGGGAGTGGATGTAAACATTTCAGATGGCAGGTCCTCAAGGTCCAGAGGAAAGCCGTTGCCCTAAGTAGTTCCTAAAACACTTGCTTTTCCAGAAACATCAGCCCGGGATCACTCCACTTAAAAGAGAAATCATAGTAGTGCGGCTGGTGAAGAGAGAGCCAGCGCTAGCTCTCCTCTTACCTGTTTTATCTGTGAGTGTACATCCTGGAAAGATGGGGAGGACCAGTCAAATTTCCTTCCTAAGTAATGGCCGCTAGGAGGACATGGCTCCTGTAGGAATGGGCAGTGCCACGTTGCTCCCCTCCCAACAACACTATTACTGCCACTTACCAGGATGGTGGTATATTATTATCTCAGCTACCCCTGCTGAGATTTCCCCTTTTACCGAATTAGTAAATGCACCTTGTCCTCTTTCACATTTGGCCACCCAAACACCCACAACAGCTTGCTCCCAGACAATCACTGAAATTTCCAGGGGGTGTTTTCAGGGTATACCTTTTCTTAAATGGCTTTTAATTGCTAACTGCTGCTTTAAATATTTTGTCGTAATTGTGTTTTGATCATTTTAATTGTCAAGGCATTGCTGTTTGATTTAACGTTTTTACGGTTTGTAAGTTTCCTTAGCTGTGCTGCAAATGGAAAAGTATGGCAGAAATGCTGGAAATAATGGGTTGGATCCAGGCTTAGCCATGCTCAGAGTAGACCGTTTAAAATCAAATGAAGAACAGTCAGTCATCAATAACTTATAACTCCATTGATCTCACTGGGTTGATTCTAAGCACGGCTTAGCATAAATTGATCATATGCCAAGCGCCATCAAGCTTTTTGCGTAACATATTGTAGCTACCAAGCTGGAAGGTGTACTCTTATTATTATAGTTTTCTTTATTAATTTGTAACTCATCTTCCAGAGTAATTTACAAACGTATCCTTATAAACAGCTAAATAATTTTAAGAGCAGTACAAAAACAAGTGTAGGCTTAATAACAATGCAGAATGAACATGTAGACATAGACTTTTTCATCCAGCTGAAAGCCAACTTTTTTAGCAGGCTCTGCTCCTCTGCCTTAAACAGCAGCTCAATCGGCAGTCTTTAGCTGATTATGATGTTTGTTTACGGCCATGTCATGGAGAGCTGCTGATCAAGCTCCTTTTAAAAGCCCAAGGACAGGCCAAAGTGGAGATTTATTGCTGCTCAGTTTTTCAGTTCCTAAAAATAAACAAAACCTACACTTTAAAAAGAGTTGGTACTGGTGTGCTTTAATTTTGGGGTTGCTCATTCTCTCAGACTCAAGTATATAAATATACTTAACTGCAAAGATTTCTACACATAAAACTCACTTAAGAATATCTCCAGACTGGTTACTGTTTTGCAGAAGAGATTAAAACTCACACCATAAATTTAGGTTTCTGCAATTAAAGGGGATTAAAGCAAGCTGTTGCTCTAGCAGAAGAAATCCACTTTAGAATAAGAATTAGACTCTATATGGTTTGGAAAGTGTGGAGTGGACAAGTGACTACCAGGAAGATGTATAAACACCCTGCCAGAAAATCAGGATGAACACAGGACAAACACTCATTGTTGTATAACCTCCCCATAAACAAATGTTCAAAAAAGACTGGACACAGTCTAACCACCGCATAAGCTTTGTGCAAGCAAATGAGAATGACTACTCAGTCAATAGATTGTCTGAAGGAAATCAAATAATTCCACGGGAAGCAGCGGGTTAAAACATGTATTTCATAGTTTTGCTTTATTTGGCGCTGAAAACCCTTAATTGGAAAGATGTGCAATCTTGCCACAGTTTAGCCTGAAAAAAACGAATACAGTACAGCTTTCGAGAGCAGGGGAGGGTGGGGTGGAGAAAAAATGCTGTTACAAATATATTCATTGACTGGAAGCCACAGCATCCCCTCCGGGTGAATACACCCAGGCGAGTTGTGCTGCAGTTTCACTTGAAAAGATATTTAGATTGATTTATAATTGCGAACTAGGGATTGTATTAAGAGCTTTGAATTGATGCACTAATGACTGGGGTTCTTGTAATGAGCAAATGCAGCTGCCCTTGACAATGGCCCACAGGTCTCAGTAGGCTACAAGCGGAGCTGAACAATGAGGTTAGTCTTAAACGCTTACGTGTATTAAAAAAGAAGAAGAAGCAGAGATTTGTTGCCAAGCCTGTTCCAGAACAGGAAACTGTTCCCCAAAAGATACACGATGCGAGGAGGGGTGTTGCACAGAGGTAAAGAGAACAGAATCCTCTTTTATGCAACATGATCATGCTGGTGGAGAATCAGGGAAAGAACCAAACTAGTGGTGGCATTAAACATGCTATTGCAATTAACGGGCGCATGGTTTTTGTTGTTTTAATGTTTTTTTAAAAAACGAACCCAGCTTTGGGGAGTCCAAGCAGTATCCAAAACGCAAGGGGTGACAAAGGAGAATTTAACCCTTTCCCCCTTACTGTAGTCCCATTAAAAATCCTTATTCCGACCTGCAATTACATCAGTAGAGAAGCATGCATTGGTGGTGGGGGAGAGTATGGAAAGGGAACAAATAGCTGCTTTATACTGAGCCATACCATTGATCTATCTAGCACAGTATTGCCTTAACTGACTGGCAGAAGCGCTCCAGGATTTCAGACAGGAGTTTGAAAAAGCAAAGCAGATGCTCTTCCACTGAATTCCTTTGCTTGGGAATATGTACTGGGAATGTCACTACAGACATGAAGTATTTTTTATTATTATTCCTAGGAAACTGCAGTTCAGAGAAGGGGAAGGGACCTAGGTATCTTTTATTCTCGATGCCAGAGCAATTAAACTGGTATGATATAGATATAAATTGTTATTTAGAAGTGTAGATTGGCCCACCATTTCAAATCACTGCAGCCCACTTCTTCAAATGGCACCCAAGACACTTTGGTGCTAACCTCCTGCTACCTCGCTCCTCTGGGGGGGATGCGGGTGGCGCTGTGGTCTAAACCACTGAGCCTCTTGGGCTTGCCGATTGGAAGGTTGGCAGTTTGAATCCCCGTGGCGGGGTGAGCTCCCGTTGCTCTGTCCCAGCTCCTGCCAACCTAGCAGTTTGAAAGCACACCAGTGCAAGTAGGTAATAGGTACCGCTGTGGCTGGAAGGTAAACAACGTTTCCATGCGCTCTGGTTTCCGTCACGGTGTTCCATTGCGCCAGAAGCAGTTTAGTCATGCTGGCCACATGACCCAGAAAGCTGTCTGTGGACAAACGCCAGCTCCCTCGGCCTGAAAGTGAGGTGAGTGCTGCAACCCCACAGTCACCTTTTTTTTACCTCACTCCTCCTTCTCTCTCTCTCTCTCTCTCTCTCTCTCTCTCTCTATCTCCCAGTAAACACTGGTGACTCCACTTCCGAGAGGTCACATTAGCTGCATCACCCCACCATGCAGTCTATTATTGGTTTTATCTTTCTCATTCATTCTCAACAGTTTTCGGAAATGGCCTCCCAAACAAAAATCCAGTACTACTAAAAATTAAGAAAACCTTGTAGAAACACTTGAGACAGCGTTCACATTTGCCTGCATCATCTCATAATTTTGTTTTACTCGTGTTTCACTTATCCATTTCATAAGCATTTCTTTTCTGGACCTTCTCTCCAGTTTAGCTAGCGGCAGCAGGCTGAGCGTGGGAACTCGTTTCCAGAGGAAGCTGGGGAAACCACGAAGGGCAAGATGCCATCCCACAGAAAGGATGGAGGTGAAAACTATCGTGCTTTGGATCAAAGGTGCTGAAAGTGCTGCGCACACAAATTCGCCCAGAGTGGCTTCTTGGTTCTGTCACCCTAACAACAACTGAGTGACTGCCGTTCTGGTTAGCCAAGAGATACCACAGTGGCATGGGTAGAGAAAGGGAAGCTGCCTTAAACTGGGTCAAGTCACTGGCCCATTTGGATCAAAGGGAGATCTTGAGTCGGTCATTATCTCTCAGCCTAACCTAACTCACAGAGTGGCTGCGATGACAGAAAGAGAGGAAAAACCATTCATGTTGCCTTGAGTTTCTAAGGAAGAAAAATTGGCAAAAGCAAGAATGGCCAAAGTAAGAACCACATTATGCTAGGATACTACCCCCAGAGCCGTTGCCAGCATGTTCCCTTGGTGCCAATTTACACATTGCCCCCTTACAGACACACTCTTGGCATCTTACAGAAGGCAACCACCACAATCTGTGAAATCCACAGTCTACTTAAAAAATTGCACTTCCTATACAGTGGTACCTCGGGTTACATATGCTTCAGGTTACATATGCTTCAGGTTACAGACTCCACTAACCTAGAAATAGTGCTTCAGGTTAAGAACTTTGCTTCAGGATGAGAACAGAAATCGTGCTCCGGCAGTGCGGCAGCAGCAGGAGGCCCCATTAGCTAAAGTGGTGCTTCAGGTTAAGAACAGTTTCAGGTTAAGTACAGACCTCCGGAACAAATTAAGTACTTAACCCGAGGTACCACTGTATTAGAAAGCATTCGCACACCTTGTTGTCTCTGGTTTACATATATTATGCAGGCACGACTGGTGGTATTCCGTATAGTACTACTAAGGCATTCCTTTCCCCTGGAAATGGTTCTGCAATGTTTTGGAAGCTGCCACACCTCTAATTTAAGGTTAGCTCCAGAGGCTCTCTTGGCACCAGAACCCCTTCTATTTACGACTGAGCTTTTGACGTGGCCTTAAATATACTCATGAGTGCCCAAAGGACAAGCACATTTGAGGACAGCACAAGCCACTACATCTGCTTCGGCAATTAGACCTGCTCTGCTTTGTGCTGCATGCTTATGTAAGGAATAGGGGGGCAAAGGTCCTGGTGGAGAGCCCGGGGCCTTGGCTCCAGTCCCACCCTTGGAGCAGCTCTGAGATTTGTGAAATTTAATGGCAATTAAATTCTACCTGTGGCAATAGCAATCTGGGCGACAGGAAGAGCTGATCTTAGAAAGTGAGCCAGGCAACTCCTACATGCACACATGCACACTGGGTGTAAAAATATGGCTTCAGCGTTATTAGTTCATATCTTAAAGGATAACCCTGCCCCTTATATACCAGTTGCAGAAAGGACAAAAATGAGAGCATTATTATTCCTGTTCATCCCATACACCAAGAATCCCTCTGCGGCATGTTAGAAACACACACAACTCTAAGAATACTTTGGGTGTAAGGCTGCCTCCTAGGCACCATTACTTGGTGGTATGCTGTATTTATTATGTTTAGACTGATTTCCAAATAAATATTTTAATTTTAAAGTTTTCTAGTCTGCCACTTCCTGCAAGGATGCTCAAGGCAAGCAATAAAAACAGAATAAAACAAACATAATCCCTAAAAAAAAAACTTGCAATATACAGTCAAATTGATAAATTAACCATTTTCTGCCTGTTTAACAGATCTAACAGGCGCAAAAGTAACAAAGGACGTAGCCGGGGGTGGGAGGAGAATGTGATTAACCTAGGGCCTTTTTAAAGAGTACAGTCTTCACCAACCACCCGAAGCAGCATCGGGATGCTAGGCAAGGTATTTCATAGGTTGGGTGCCACAAAAGAAAAGGCCCTGCTCCTAGCTGACACCAGCCTCACCTCCCTAGTTCATGAGCTTTAGATGACGATGGGCGTGTGTGAAGATAAACATACAGGAAAATGATTATTTCCAATATACCCAGGTCCTATAGTAACTATTGAAATTTTGAAGGTTAAGAGCGGGATTATGTATATGATAAGACCAAGGTGTGCATAGGGTTGGACTACAATTGTGTATCATGTATTAGAAGGCATATTTAGCATTGGGGGAGAACCTCTGAAGCTGGAAATCAGTGTTGCCACCACATTTGAGAGGTCTGTGAGCAGAATGTGCTCTGGGACCCATCACACCATGAAGCTTCTGAGGTGGCAACACATACCTCTTCTTTCCTTCCTTTGGTTTTTCCTAGCTCATGGGGAGTTATGTTCTGAGGCACCGCACGTTTAACTGAAATCACATATACTGGAAACACCCATTTCAAAAGCCTGAAAACAACCTCCATACCTCTGAAACCCCTAGAAAACCACTTTTAAAAAACCAGCAGTGCCTACCAAATGGTAGCAATCACTCCCTCCAGGCCTCAATGGTCGGTGCAATGGCTCCTGAGATTGCACTTGCAAAGGCTTGTGGGATTCCTAGGTGCTGTTTTCATGCTGCTTTTGCCCTTTCTGTACTCTTTTAGGGCCGTTTTTGCCCGTTTTTCTAGTCACTTCTGGGTTTGTGGCTGTGCACGGCTGCGCACATACTGAATGTGCATAAAATGGTTGTTGCCTGTACAAAATCGTGATGTAGCAGGACCAGGGGCATTCTGGGGAAATGAAGCCCTTGCGGGGGTGGGGTGTTGTGCTGCAGCCTCAGACAGCACATTTGCTATACACTTTACCCACCATGCAAAAAAGCAAAGGGAAAGGTGATGTCAGGAACTGGCAATAACCTGGATGAGCCATAGCATTTGTCTAACCATGCCAAGCACTGGCTCCAGGCCTGCTGAAAATAAGCCCAGCCACAAGGTAAGCAGCCAGAGGAAGGGGTTGTTGAGGGCAGCAAAAGGGTTCGGTCCTCCCCTGCCCTCTGCTTCTCTGTGCAAAATTATCTCCCTGCTTCAGCTTCAAAGCTAAGTTACATTCTTTTGCAGTCTATTATGAAGCACAGTCTAATACAGATCTGCTGTAGTAACATGTAGTTTAGACTCTTTACATAGCACCTTTGAGGGCTTCAAAGAAGTAATATCAGTAATCCTTACGACAGCCCTGTAAAGTAGGTCAGTACTATTATCCCTGCATTGTGGGTGATGGAACAAATTAGCTTGTGCTAAGGGTACTTCAGTGAGTTCATAACAGAGGGTGAAACTTTAACCAGGGACCTCGCGCATTTGGCCATTACACTGTGCCACTTCTCAAGAAAGAAGATGAATTGTTTTCTTTTTCTACCTTGTCTTTTAAAATCCTTCTTGTATTTTGGGTCTAGTGAGTGGGCTCCTCTTCAGTTGGCATGGCTGTTGCATCTGTTTCATGCCAAATGTGGTCAGCAGAGATTTCTTTACGTTACATTAGACCATGGGTAGACAAACTAAAGGTAAAGGTACCCCTGCCCGTACCTTTACGTACCTAAGGGACGCAGGTGGCGCTGTGGGTTAAAGCCTCAGCGCCTAGGACTTGCCGATCGAAAGGTCGGCGGTTCGAATCCCTGCGGCGGGGTGCGCTCCCGCTGCTCGGTCCCAGCGCCTGCCAACCTAGCAGTTCGAAAGCACCTCCGGGTGCAAGTAGATAAATAGGGACCGCTTACCAGCGGGAAGGTAAACGGTGTTTCCGTGTGTGGCTCTGGCTCGCCAGAGCAGCGATGTCACGCTGGCCACGTGACCCGGAAGTGTCTCCGGACAGCGCTGGCCCCTGGCCTCTTAAGTGAGATGGGCGCACAACCCCAGAGTCTGTCAAGACTGGCCCGTACGGGCAGGGGTACCTACCTTTACCTAGACAACTAAGGTCAGTGGGCCAGATCAGGCCCAATTGCCTTCTGGATCCAGCCCACGGACGGTCCGGGAATTGCCGTGTGGATCGCCAGCATGTGTGCGTTTCCCCCCCTCTCCCTCACACGGCGGCGGCAGCACCTCCTCCCTCCCTCCTTCTGGCTTCTCCCCGCCCTGCCTAGAGGAGGAAGGGGGCTGGGCTTTGTTGGTGCCAGCAGTAGCAGCAGTGTTCGAACGGCCGCCATTTTAAGCAGCCCCTCTCCAGAGCCCTTTCATGCGCCACTCATTGTCCCGCCGCCACCAGCCTCTGCCAGTCGCAAGACACAGGTAAACAGCCACCAGGGCTTGTAGTGTTCTTGCATCATCCCCCCCCAAAAAAATACAGTCTGGCCCCCCACAAGGTCTGAGGGACAGTGGACTGGCCCCCTGCTGAAAATGTTTGCTGACCCCTGCATTAGACAGTAAGAACTTTGCAACTTGGAAGCAGTTTTAAAAACCTTCTTATTCTGAACATCCCCAGCAAGACAGACCAGATAAAGATCAACCCATTTCCTGTGATGGGCAGAGCAGTTGTCTAAAATGTAGAATACAGCATAGCAACAGAAGAACACACACCAATATCTAGCTACCATTGCATCCTTGCAACCAACTTATGTTCACTAGTAAACACCTTTTGTGTAACCTAGTTTAGCAACTCTGACTGGTACTGATTGGTTCCTTGAAAGAGGCAGCAGCTTCTTCCTCCTGCCAATCTGTACCGCTTTATTCATTTTCACTGACTGCAAGTGTAGGTGTGTGCTTCTCCTTTCACATGATTTGAAAGCAAATGGGCAAATATCTGACTATATTCAACAAGACTTGCATGTCACTCTAAAATCTAGAGCATTAGAACTACACAGAGGTTTTACATGAAAGGCTGGAATAATCAAATTTTGCATTCCTAAGAAAAATGTGCCAACAATATCCAGTCTGCAACCCTTTTTTAAGCGGTATAATGAGAAAGGTGGAAAAATAACACGGCTTTCACAAGCCACTCAAGGCTCATTTGGTCTTCTCTGCTTCTCCCTCACACACACCCTTCCCCACCCCAATCCTCCCACATTAGTCATTTTCCTCCATTAGCTGCTTCGTGGGCATGTTTGGGATGAATTTGCAAGGCTTGAAATCAAAGCCGTGATCTTCTAACTCATTTATTCTTATGCAGCACCACTGGATTCCTAAATTATTCTGCTCCACCTTTGCCTCTTTACCAAGACCAGAACATCTAGGAAAGGTTAGCACTTGCTTTCTAGGCTTCCATAATTACAGCTCTGTTCCTGCAAAACCAGTTTTTTGTTTTTTAAAAGGGTGGCAAGTGCCTTTATCATGCAGGTAGGTCTAATAGCAACTTCAGGAGAAAGGGTGGAGTTGGAGCAACAATGCAGGGTTAAAGGTTAACCTCATGCTTCCTCAACATTGCTGCTGTGATTAAATTAACATAAGCCTCCTCAGTTACCTGGGGCAGCAGAAAAATATTGGGGTATCCAATCTCTATGTCACATTGACTTGAGCCCTACACCCACTGAAATCAACTTAGGGGTGGTGGTCAAAGATCTAGCCCAGGCGTCAGTAAACTTTTTCAGCAGGGGGCCGGTCCACTGTCTCTCAGACTTTGGAGGGGGACTATTTGGGGGGGGATGAACAACTTCCTATGCCCCACAAATAACCCAGAGATGCATTTTAAATAAAAGCACACATTCTACTCATGTAAAAACACGCCAATTCCCAGACCGTCCGTGGGCCGGATTTAGAAGGCGACTGGGCCGGATCCAGCCCCAGGGCCTTAGTTTGCCTACCCATGATCTAGCCTCCAAATACTGCATTTCCTCTTGGGTGTTTCCAGGGGATGTGTTCAGGTAATAGATGATGGGAGTAGACAAAACACAGTGCAGCAACAGATCACATCCAAGCCATACATTTCAAATACTCTCATACCACATTGAATGAATGAATGAATCAATGAATGAATCAATGAATGAATGAAATCTTTATCGCTAAAAGCTGTAAGCCGTCACATTAACAGTCATGGTTTCTCCCAAAGAATCCTGGGAACTGTAGTTGATTATTGGTGCTAGGAATGTTAGCTCTGTGAGGGATCTCCTAACATCTCTCCAAAATATACCTAACCGGTTAGAGAAATTTGCACAGCTTGGAATTCAGTCACACAGAGTGGAATGTGTTTAAGTTGGAGAGTGCCTATCCTAACACAGAACTACAAAACTAAATGAACATGCTTCTTATCGAATGGATTTGCATATCCTGGAATACTAGCAGTCATCTCACAGTACACTATTGAGCATACAGTTTGGGAATGACTGGTTCAGATCTTCAAGTAACATCATTTGCATAGTTCCTAATCAGGAGAGGGCAGGAGGATAGGGCATGTGTTCCTAGAGAGCAGTTGCACAGTTGTCTGTCACAGACAAGCCATACGAAATAATTACTACTTTGCTTCACAACGGAGGTAACGCTGGCATCGTCACAGCCTCAAGTGACAGCAGCTATGCCAAACGTAGGACTTCTTAAACAAAAAAACAAAACCAACCTGCAATCAAGCTTTCTCTACAGTGACAGGATTGCATAATGAGAACTCTCCTAATTGTGCAAAATCTGCCAATAAGCACAGGGGCCATTAATTCATCAGACGCACAAAGGATGTGATGTGCGGTTATCAATTTCTATAAGCCACCGGAGGAGGTAAAACGATATAGCCTCACTTCTCCTGAGGATGCACGACCACCTGTCACTGCCCAGGCACAGTGAGGTCAAATTCGCCCCTGGAGTAGGCTAGATAAGGCTACTTCCAGGATGAATGTGGACCTGGATTAAGAAATTATATGGAGAAGCAATGCAGGATATGCAAGCTACTAACAGCAGGAAATGCCTTATTAAGGGACAAATAGCAGCTTTGGAGGGGTGGTTTTAAAGGAAAGTAGTACAAGGGTAAACACCCCATCTTCCACCCCACAGTCTCAGTCTGGATCACGTCCCTCTGGCAGCTGTTATTTTAAAAAAGAAAAAGGGAATCCCAAACATTGGGTTTAAAATGCATTTAGCATCTCATATAGCTTAACCCTTCATTTTCTCCTAACATGTACAGTTGTTTATGCAAATTTTGTCTAACATGCACACTTCTGCAAAGCAATTTGCTCCAATATTTTTGCATGTTATTTTCACTAATATGTGCATTTTTAGGCATACTTTACCCTACTATATGCATTTTTGCACGTTACTTAGCTGGAGAACAGCACTGCAAAATCTGGAGGGTGGCTGTGTTTCAATTCATGTACAGTGGTACCTCGTTTTACAAATTTAATCCATTCCAGAAGTCCGATCTTAAACCAAAGCCATTCTTAAACCGAGGTGCGCTTTCCCTAATGACGCCTCCCACCGCTGGTTGCCCTTCAACTATTCAGCTTCTGTTCGTAGAACAAAGTAAAGTTTGCTAACCAGAACACCTACTTCTGGTTTTGCGGAGTTCATATACCGAACAGTTCGTTAACAGGGCTGTTCGTAGACCGAGGTACTACTGTGTTGTTTCAGAAAGTGTAAAATAGGTAATATGCAGTTAAATGCAAACTGATTTCTCCCACCCACAGTCCCTGACCATGATTCTTTGACTGGGGCTAATGGGAGCTGCACTCCGAACATCTGGAGAGCCAGAAGTTTCCCACCACTGATCTACGCAGCTAACCAGATTATGGAGACAGTGGATTCTGTTGCAAACCCACCGAACATAAAAGGCTGCTTTGAAATATTGCCCTGGCTTGTATACATTGTTCCCATATGGATTTAGTGGCAGAGATATTGGAACTATTCAGCTATGAGGTTTCTCACCAACAAGCTTATTTTCATTGAGAACTCTGGAAGGGATGGCATAATAATCTGTCCTTGCGAGGCAGATCTCATGGACTGCAGCAAACACCAGGGGCGCTTGTGATGGCTTCATAACTGCTTGGCACCAGCGTCAAAACAAAAGTGGCCTTTGAAAAACAGCAGTAAAAGCCTGGGGAGGCCTTTTCCTATGCTTTTCCTATGCTTACCTTGATATGATGCTTGAGTGGCCAGCAATGCAAGTTAAGAACGTTAAGAGCAGCCTTCCTTAGTGAAACAGATCAAAATTCTATGCTGACGTACTGGTCAACCACTGTATTTATACCACTACTATACCACTTTAACAGTCATTGACAATTTAAGGAAGCTAGCCTTAGAGCTACAATTCCCAGCACCGTTAACATAATACAGTTCTCAGGATTCTCCATGACTGTTGAAGTGATATAACAGCGCTTTGGAGACCACCGTCTCCAGCAGCAGCGGCCATCTAGATGCTTCTGGGAAGACCATGGGAAAGGCAAAAGGCAACAGCAGCAGGTATTCATTGGTACCAAGTGGTTGGAACTCTGCACATCCACTTTTCAGAGAAAGAAGTGGATTCGCTGTCACCTTCCTCCCTCCACTATCTCTCCCTTCTTTGCTAGAGTTTCAGGCTCTGATTTCATAACAACTTGCTCAGCTGTGACTGACCAGTGACGTGGGAGGGAGGGCATCTCAATGGGACAACTCAAGATGCAGTTCAGTGTGTGACTTGCTGACAATATCCCAAAGCACATGATGAATTGTTTTACTAGGCTTACGAAGCTACTAACATGAGTTTGACCAAACTGCGGGAGGCAGTGGAAGACAGGAGTGTCTGGCGTGCTCTGGTCCATGGGGTCACGAAGAGTCAGACACAACTAAACGACTAAACAACAAGAACTGTTCAGTGCTTTTGCCTTAGCACTATAAACACACACACACACACACACACACACACACACACACACTGTTAACTTTATCCGGCCATCCTCTTACCCTTCATTGTAATTTGCTTCGGCAATTACATTACATTTTGAAGCAGACTATCTAATACTGTACTGTCGGCTCTCGCTGGCTGTGGTTATCCAGGATCTCAGGCATCACCTGCTAGGTGCTTCCTTCAACTAGCGATGCCAAAGATTGGCAAGGTTTGGACATTCAAAGCACTGAATGTTTCCCCCAGAAATGCATTCATTAAATTTCCAAATTGCTTACAGGGCTTGGTAGGAAATTACAATGGGATATGTATATCCAGCAACGGTGCAGTCCTAAATGTTTGTTTGCTTTACACTCCAGCATCATTTAATCAATAACTAAACTCTCATCTCCTTTAATATAATTTTCTAACCATTTGGTATGCTTGCTTTGATGATGGAAGCTAGTTTTTTTTTATTAAAAAAAAAATTAACTGCAGATTGCATGCTTTGGCTCCATCACAAGTAAGTTAGCAACACTGACAGACAGCAGCTTACATTATACAAATAACTCACTGACAAATGTTAACAGTCCCCTTCTCAGCAATGAGTACTCTAAGCAGGGAGTCTCCTTTGCAGCAATGAGTAACCTAAATGGGACTGTCACAGCAAAAATCCTATTGATAAGGCAGCTCCTTCCTGCAACTCCTCTCTGGAAAAAGGACATTGACCACCTCAAAAGCAAAAACAGCACAACACGATTTCCCCTATGGCAGTTCAAAAGGCAAACAGGGAAAATAAGCCACCTGCTAAATTCTACCTCTGCTACACCCCACAAAAGAAACAAGGTAGGGTTAAGAGGGGTTATTTGGCAGGAAAACTGATAAAGTGGATAATGAAAACCAGAGATAAAAGCCTGGGAAATAGTGCCTTTGCTCCTCTTCAACAAATCTCATGCTATTTTGGTGATAGCAGTGGGACTTATTTCTGTGCTGTAAGGACGCTACAGAACACGAGGTGATGTTGCTGAATTTTCATATTATTAATAGTTGTTCAGAACTTGGTTGACAAAGACCTGAAGTGCATATAGTGCCTTTTCACCCCAATGAATTGGAGGAGGAGGAGGAGGAGGAGCAGGAGGAGGAGGAGGAAGAAGAAGAAGAAGAAGAAGAAGAAGAAGAAGAAGAAGAAGAAGAAGAAGAAGAAGAAGAAGAAGTAGTAGTAGTAGTGCCCATTTTTGCCCAAAGGAAAAACAATGAACGTATCTGTTCTGGTAGGCAGAGCCTGAAGAAAATGCTTGAGAATTTCACCCCACTCCCCATCAGCAGAAGTTACTATGGACACATACAGTGTTGAGCCAATTGCAATGGGAGGCAGAAACCCTGAACTTTCACCCTCTGACCTAAATCAAAATACAACAACATTGAAGGGGGCCTGTGGCAACCCTGCTAAGAAACAAGACTGATTATTTCCAAGTGTCTCCATCACATGGGGGTGGGGGGAGAATGGGGGTGGGGGAATCAGTGGAGGGGGGGAGGGAGAGAACAACCCACATCACATTGTGCACGTAATTTTCAATTTTAAAAAATTAATAAAAAGAACCAGCTGAGCCTATCTAGGCAAGAGATCAAGAAAAATTCAAGCGGCAGACAATGCACTTCCAAGCCAAACAACAATCAGACTTCACAGAGGCTCCCTCTCAAGAGTTTGGCCTGGGGAAGTAACCCCCTCTGGTAGAAAAAAGGCAGGCCGGCTTGGCAGCATGGAAACCGAATAAAGCTTCCCTTTGTGGCCCTGTCCAGCAGGGAAGGACAAAAGGGCCTCTGCGGCTGATGCAAGTTTCTGAATGACAAGAGTCCTCCGACTACCCCACCCCCAAATCTCACCAACAGTAAATCCCAGGAAAACTGAGTGTTTATTCATGACTCTGGCTCTGCAGATTCCCCCCCCCCCCCCGTTTCTGCCTGCATCCTCAGCTACAGAGCATTTGACAATATCTTCTTTTACCTCACTTCTTGTCTGCTACTTCCGCATTTAATTGCAAGTTCATGGGTATTAACTGCCCTGTATAGCTGAACTTAGTAATCTTCACTTGAAGGCTTCCTTTCCTTAGAAAGGCAAACAGCTCTTCCTCTGTCCCCGTTTCGACTCCCTGTCTTTCTCTGGGCACGGAGGCAAGCGTTCCCCATCCTCTCTCTGCAATCTTTTTGTCCCCTTCCCTTGTCCCTCTTTCTCCCCCTGCCCCCCTCCAAATGTCCGTTATTGATTTAATTTGTCTTGTTAAGGCAAAAGCTGCATTTGCTGAAACTGTCGATTATACAAGGCATATTGGGGCTTAGAAAATTAACCACTTGTCTCAAAAAAAAAAAAGAGGGGAACAAAAAGCTTTGTTCCAGGCTGCTGCTGGAATGCTCTTCCCCCCCTGTGCAGAGATTTGGAACAAAGCAATTATCAAACATTGCCCCAGTGCATGCTTATGTGCCAAACAGTAATTCAGTGGTTCGGCAGCTCAGATTTGAATTGGACAACAATGCATTCCCCACAAAGGAGCAGAGATCAAGGAAAGGCCTTTTCGAGCCTTGGCGGAATGCTGTTAAGAGTAAAAAGCAGGGAAACTTCTAAAGGGATGCATCTCATATTGCAATTTCAAGAGTACTGTTGCAAGATACTCCCACCCATACAGAAAAATAAATGCAGATATACTGCCTAAAGCACAGCACATGCAACTGGTTTGAAGACAAGCCCCATGAATTCATTGCAAGGATCGTTTTGTAGGAAAACAGGCCATTATTGAGGCAGACCACTAGCTCACCTTGCTCAGTATTGTCTGCACCAGCTTTCAGCACCATGGTGCCTTCCAACTATTTTGGACTACAACTCACATCAGCTGCAGCCAGCATTCCGAATTGTCATGATTGAAAATTGTAGTCCGAAATATCTGGAGGACACCACATTGTGGCAAGCTGTGGCCTGTGCTGACTGGCTGCAGCTCAGACAAGGGTCTTTCCCAGGCCTTCCTGGAGATGCCAGGGCAGGTGCTATGCCACTGATGAGGTTTGTCTTTGGTCTGGATGAACAGAGGATCTTTCAGGCAATACGTCTCCTAGACAGTTATATAGAATTCAGAGTGCTGAAATCACAATATAAAAAGTAGCTTTCAGAAATTGATGTAGGGCTATCCTACCAAGAGCATTACAGGAGATACATAATGGCGTCGCTTTACGTGTCACTAAAGAAACGAGGAATTCTGCAAAAATTCTCACTCCTGGAACATTTGCTATTGAATGCTCTCTAGTGCACAAAAGCTCTTCTACCAGCAAAGAATCATAATAAATAACGAAAACTATATAGGGGAGCATCTCTCATAAAACACAGCACCAGGATTCAGGCTGGAACATTATTGAACTGGCTCCAAGCGTATTTCCAGACCCAATTCAAAGTGTTGGTTTTAGCCAATCTTGAAATGGCTTAGAACTTCAGTAAACACATGTTCCTGTATGTGCTTACCCGGACCCTAAGATCACCCACATAGGCCCTTTTAAAGGTGCTTCCTTTTTCTAAAGTATGGGAGAGAGGCAACAAGAGAGGACCCTTTTCAGTAATGGCTTCTTGCTTGTGAAATGCTCTCCCAAAGAGAGTCATCTGGTTCCCCACTACCACCAATATCTATGTGTTGCCTGGTGAAGGCCCTTCTTTTTCCCCAGGGTCTTTAATTTAATTAATTTGACATCATTTACTTGTTTGTGATTAACCTGAAGGTAATTTGTCGGGGGTTTTGCCTGCTGGAGAAAAGACTCTGTAGCTTTTTTAGTTTTGTTTGGTCATGATTGCAGGTTTGCACATACATTTATTAGCTATACGTGACTACAGCAGGTATTTTAATTGAATTATTCTTGTGTGTCACCTAGAGGCTTTGGCATAGGGCAACTAATAATTTTCATAATTGTAGCAATAATAGTAGGAAGCAGACGTCTGGGATACATTCCAACACCATCTATCCTCTCTGGTTATCTTTCTTCTTTTTCTCCCACTGAAATAAACCAGGCAGAATATATATATCCTCCAACCATAATGCATAGCAATATTTTAAACATAGAAGTAACATTTGTCTTTTCTCCTGCATCCTTCCTTGGCAAATCCATTATTTGCAACTGACAGTCTCAGGAGGAGTAAAGACCAGGAAGGCACCTCAATTACTTGGTCAATCTGGAGCTCTCCACACCACCAAAAATATGGCTACACTCCTAAATGGCATGCGCTGTTCCTGTCTGGCTCATGTTCCTTGCTTCCAAATTTATATGGCTGAAATCTTGATACAGATAAAATATGCTTCTAGGAAGAACTTATAGCAGAGGCATGTACTGCCCTGAAGAATCTACTTAACTTAAAAATATACTGTACTTTTCAGTCCCCATGTATAAGACCCCCCCAGCCCATTTTGGGGGACTCAGTTTTAAGAAAATAAGGGGAGATGGCCCAAAGTTGTTGAGCCTCTCCCCTCACGCAGCTGCGGGCAGGAAACACTCCCTAAATCGTTTCTCGCGCGTAGCGGCATCAGGGGAAGTTGCGCTCTCATCAGTCATCTGGTTGGCGGGCGCGCAATGTCCCCTGATGCCGCTGCACGCGAGAAATGACCCAGGAAGTACCCCCCCCCCATGCACAGCGATATCAGGGGAAGTTGCGCTCCCGCCAACAAGCTGGCTGGCGGTGCACAGCTTCTTTCCCCCCCCCCCAAAAAAACCCGCAAGACTTTTTCTTCTGTGTGAATCCAAAGATCTCACAAATGTATCCTTTTTCACTGCCCAGGGCTTTACCATTTAGTTGAGCAATCCTGTAGATGTTTCCTCAAAAGTACATCCCATCGGGATTAATGGGGCTTGCTTTCTACAAGGATAACAATTGAAAAGAGACTGGACGAAAGCGAAGCAAAAGCTCAAGAAATGACCCAAGAGCAGTGAGGATTGTATAGGATGGTGGAGGATGCTTAAGAAAGGGGCCCATGGCTCAGAATCAGAGGCAGAATAACCTCTGAATGCCACCCATTGGGGATCAACAATGAAAAAGAGTCACCACCTTGTTGGCTTCTGGTTGACCAATGTGGAAAACGGGATGCTGGTCTAGTAGATAATCCTTTAGCTTGATACAGAAGGGACCTTATGCTCTTATGGAGCGTACATTCTTTGTATGCCGAAAGTCTCTGATACAATCTCTGGCATCTCCAGGGTTAGGCAGCATCTGATGGGGAAGTCCTCTACCTGAGACCTTGCAGAGTCATGGCCAGTCACAGTAGACGATACCAGGCTAAAACAACAAATAGTCAGCACTAGTCTAAGACAGCTTCCTACGTTTCTATCAAGGAAAGCCAAACCTGGTGGCTGGGAGCTGCCAAGTGAACTAAGCACTCTTCCAGAATAAAAAAGCGTGACAGCAGGAACAAAACAAGAGAGCTGGATGGGATATTGAGAATGGCAAAGAGACACCGAGTTGGCTTTGGAGAGAGGTTGGCATAGGGGACTGAAATGGATATGGTGTGAGCTGATAGCAGGCACAGAGAGTCCAGGGCAAGAGATCTCAGAGTGACATGATGACATCCAGCCCCAGTGCATGCATTGTTAAAGAAATTACTTTCATTTTGGAAGTGACATTCAAGACAGCTACACTGTCTGAAAATCGAGATTCTATTTGTTTCTCTATATAGCTTGCAAAAGCCCTTTGGTGCAATCGGTTTATTGACTGCACAGTGCCTTCTTATTTGTTGTGCAAAACCTGCCCATCTTCCCTCAGGTCTGCGTTCCTCCTGCAGGGGTGTCCTCTTTTCCTAGCTCTGAAATTCTGCACCTGGGAATGTGCAATTCTTCCTCCAGCAAATGGGTTCATTGCTATTGTGACTGCTGCACTGTGACTATATGGAAACAGAATGTTGCTTGTGATGCAACTAGTGGCATGTGACACATGGACATATATTTGAAAAATGCTGACCCCTCTCTCCTCTAAAGCACCAGCCTGCCATTTTGTGTACCTTTTGTTTTAAAACAAACACACAAACTTTGCAGGCTGTGTCCCCCACTCTATTCTCCTGTGGTATAGAATGCACATCTAGGCAAATTTAAACAGGAGAATAACAGAAGCACAGTGATCCCTCACACCTAATATGTATGCATGGGATACCTGGACCTTGACCTTTCCCCTACAATCTGTAATTGGATTAAAGGCTTTCTGAGGGATCGCACACAAATGGTGAGGATTGGGCCTGTTACATCTACCTCTCTGAAGCTCAGCACTGGCATCCCACAAGGATGCGTGCTGAGTCCCTACCTGTACTCGTTGTATACATATGACTGTATTTCATGTGATCCATCCACTGCAATTATTAAGTTTGCAGATGATAATGGGTCTAATTACAGGTGGAGATGAATCAGCACATAGGGAGGAGGTTCAAAAAGTCTCCACATGGTGCCTAGAGAATAACTTGCATGTAAATATCAGCAAGACAAAGGAGATAGTGTTGGACTTTTGGGGGAAGAGAGGGGAACTAGGCCCATTGTATATCGGAGCGGGGGCTGTGTGGAGAGAGTCTCTTCCTTTAAATTCCTGGGAGTTTACCTTAGTAAAGATCTCACTTGGAAAATCAATACAACCCAGATGGTTAGGAAGGCCCAACAGAGACTCCATTTCCTTAGGGTCTTGCGAAAGAACAATGTCAAACAAAAATTGATCATCTCCTTCTATCGGGCCACAATAGAAAGTGTCCTTTCATACCGTATTACAGTGTGGTACGCTGGTTTGACAGCCATGGACAGGAAGTCCCTACAGAGGGTGGTGAATACAGCACATGATATCATGGGCTGTCCCCGGAGTTCTCTAGATGACATCGCAAGAGACCGCTGCCTCAGGAGTGCGAGGAAAATTATTAGGGATGACTCACACCCTGGCCAGCACCTCTTTAATCTCCTACCTTCGGGCAGGAGATAAAGAAGTATAGTCAGCCGCACCAACAGGTTAAAGAACAGTTTTTATCCGTGGGCTGTTGGGCTGCTGAATGGAAATAAATAGTGGTGCAATTGACTTCCAACAAGCACACAGAGCGCAAACAAGACTGAGTGTATGGGGGGGGCTCATTTAATTTCACTGCACACAGGTGGTATAGTGAAAATAAAGGTTTGTATTTATTATTTATTATATCAAGATACTGCCATTGAAAAAGAGGCTTACTAAAATTCAGTTTGGCCAACTGCACAGGTGAATTTCTTGCAATCATAGGATTCTGAGATGTACGGATAGCTACTCATTGCTATTTCCAATAATTCCAGTGAGTATCATTTTGAAAACACTTGAACATTATTGTGGGCAAATGCATGAGTAAAGGAATTCTGGAAAATAACAAAGCAATCAAAGTAGATGTAATAATAATAATAATAATAATAATAATAATAATAATAATAATAATAATTTATTTATACCCCACCCTTCCCGGTTCAAAAACCGGGCTCAGGGTGGCTAACAACAAATTTAAAACACTTAATTGTAAAAGCAGCATAAAATACAGTATAAAAACATGAATAACAAGGAGGATCCTACCCTGAAGAAGTGTGAATTTGACAATGTACCACTACCCACAGGTCCGAAATGTGAGATGCTCTCAAAAGCCAATGACCAGGCATCTGCTGCACCAGATCATATCATGCTAGCAGATTTCAGAAACAGACTGTAGAAAGCAGCACCATCTGGATCAGCTTTGCAACCCCATCCAGGAAGGCTGGCTGATGGAAATGCTACAGATGTATTTATAAAGTTGGTGGGGGTATCAGACAGAGGGAAAACAGTGTGTAAGGGGGGGGGGGGAGAATGCAATTTGTGGTTTTCCTGTTCGTGGAGCAGAAGGGGCAATCTTGTGTGAGCTTGCTCTCCTGACAAAACATGGCTCACATGAGCAGACCACTTGCAGGAACTATTATTTATTCTCCTAAATAGTCAGTTGCGGTAACATCCCCGCCAGCTCTGGGAAGTTTGAGAATGTAGGACTTCTGGCCAGGCTTTGGGTGGACATCAAAGTGTTGGTTCATTAATTTTATTCTACTGCAATGTAACCCTATAACCTTTCCCTCCCCTGCTGTCACCCCCTCCCACCCATAAGACTCCCCAGTGACAATTCAGGTTAGAAGAAAAGACTGATCTGCACAAATAGAACTTTCTTTCCTAACAATTCTGGGTGAGAAAGAAAGAAAGAAAGAAAGAAAGAAAGAAAGAAAGAAAGAAAGAAAGAAAGAATAGGTGGCCCGCCACTAGGCTCTGTCCCCACTCACTTTATCCATGTGGCCCCTGAGAATTTTTCCTGATGGAATGTGGCCCTTGACACAAAAAAGGTCCTGCACTCCTGCCCTATGGCAAAGTAAAAGTACAGCGGAGTTTTTGTCAAACAGCAGGTTCCATTAACAGGCATTCTTAACCAGGTGGCATCCCTCTTTTCACTGATATTTAAGAAATAATTGCTAAAGAAAAATAATGGTGTCATCCTTACTCAAATAGCACTCAGGTGGCTCCAGAAAACAATGTGCAATGTAGATGAAAAACAATGTGAACTCTGAGGTTTGCATGATTAAAAAGTGTTTACATAAACAAAGCAACCGAGGGGGCAATAAGTTCCAAAACAAGACAATGAGGAGTAGACAAGCCAATGAATACTGAGCATCAGTTGGGGGGGCAAACGGTCAGTCATGAAGATGGAGTGGGATGCCCTACTTGAGCTCCATAGAGGTCACAGCTGGATTAGCCAACATGGTGTCCTCCAGATGTTGCTGAACTACAACTCCCAGCATTCCTGACCATTGTCTCTACTATCTCGGACTGGTGGGTATTGCAGGCTAACATCTGGAGAGCACCGCATTGGCTACCCCTGGCTTATAGTATCCTGGAGGAAAGAGGGACACTGCTAGCTGACTGGAGCACTCCAGCGAGGAGGCAAGGGTGCACTGCATCATTTAGTTGCAGGTTCCACTTGCACTTGCTAATGCAGAAATACAGTACCCATCAGCGACAGTGCACGCATGGGAAAAAATTGGCACTTCATCATTTAGAGGATATGAGAGGTTCGCAAGCACATAGAATGCCTACTTCATAACAGTAGCTTTGTGGGTCCCCGAGAAAGGGAGGGGAGGACGGTGACTGTCTTCTGTCGGAGCAGAGCCAAGTCTGACAGCTTTGCAAACTATGATCACAAATACAGAAGCTGTGGAGCCCACTTAAAAGTTGTAAACAACATATTACTCCAGGAATATTTGGGTCACTAAAAGAGAATCAGTGTACCTATTTTGTGCTGCAATGGCATGTGCATTCAAATGGCTCAGCAACAGCTGATGGGACATGTAATTCTGTATGCCTCTAGTAAACAAAGCAAGGTATTACAGTACAGATTACTTTCCCTGCATTGTGGAAATGCATCATGATAAAATCCTTTATATGGCAGCAAGAAAAACATCTATTTTTAATTGCTATTTAATAATGCATGGAATATAAAATTATGCCTAAATACGGGAGTATTAAATCAAAGCCTTATGGCCCTAGAGCAAATTCCCACCATAAGCTAGAAATACTTTTGTATCAGTACTAACCAAAGCAAAATAAGCCCCTTATACCACCTTGCCTGACCTAATTACACTATCATTTCCAAGCAATTCTTCCAAGTACCTTATCTAACCTCCTCTTCACTAGCTTGTAATATGTTGGCTCAGCATCTGAATTACCATTCAACTCTTTACAGAGGCAATCAGAATATCTCCTAAACTAATGCTTAATAAAGTCTAAAACATTTCCTTCATTCTTCACCAATATCTGTTGTGACACTTACCAGATTTAGCATTGAGATCCTACGCATGCTTACTCAAAAGTTAAAACTTATGAGTTAAATGGGATTTACTCCCAAGCAAATGTGTATAATACTGCAGACTTGGAAAACTGATACGCTGAATCAATCAACTGGAACCAAACAGAGACTTAAATCTTTCCAAATATTCAGTAAAACCCACAGCCTGATTTGAACCAACACCTGCCTCGTTCTATACCTGATGTTTAGATCATACTGATTTTCCATAAAATAATACTTTATGGCAGGGCTGGGAAACCTACAGCCCTTCAAATGTTTATTGACTCCAACTACCATCAACCTTAAAGTTCGTCAACACATGCTCCCCATTTCTGCTTTATGGTATGCACTGATTTGCAATTTGATCTTTACCAGACTATCATCATGAGCCAACCGGCCAGTGAAGAAGGACTGTGTAATAAAGTAAAATATAATCCATCAATCAAATCAAAAAGAAGTAGTATTCTAAAGAGAACATGTTCCTCCTGCAACTGGTTAGCAACCAATTATAGGGTTGTGGTCTTTTATAGGAAATGCCTGTGGCTGACATAAGTGGACTGGTGGGTATCAACACTGCAAAGGAAAAAGAAAAAAGAAAGAAAGAAATGTCCCTAGCAGGAAAATGAGAGTTCTCATGGAGTTAGCTAATATTCTCAAGGTGTTCAACCTCCCTCTAATGTAGTAGTTTTCAAAATGTGGTGGGTACAGGGCACCTGGTGCAGGGGTCACAAAGATCTAGGGAAAGATATGATCTCTCAGCAGGTGAAGTATTTCCCCTCTTCGTCTGACAAGACTTGGATGGGTTGGTGGATGTCTCTGTCAGAACGCCAAACTACACATTACATTAGCACGTACCTGTGCCTTTAAGAGGATGCTGATATCCTCTAATATATCAGTACATGCCACAAACTGGGCAACCCAGGCCTCATCCTGAACCCTGTCCCTCCCCTCTGGAGGAGGGACAGGGGGGCTCCACTCTGCAAAGTCAATACACGATGTCCCCAAATCCAATACAGAATCCTGCCATTATACTGCCATTGTAAAAGTATAATTCATTTTTGGCAAACTAACAATCTGCTCTAACAAGCTGTCCACCTCCTCCCCAAATTAATATGAGCCAAAATTCAGCTCATAATATTAAGGCAAGTAAGAACATAGGTATGGGAAGTGCATGAGAACTAGCAGCAGGACAATAAATCAAAATATGAAGAAATGCATCAAGGGGCGAAGGTAGACCCAAACTCATGGTCTGCTAACTCAGCATTAGCAGAAGTGCCTGTTCAGAGGAGGAAAACAAGCACTTCTGTATTGGTAGTTAACCAATGGTTCCCTAAAATAAATGGCCTCTGTTACTACCAATTAGAATGGAATAGATAATATATGCTGGCTAGCGTGACCCACTTAGCTGTGTGTGCAACACATCTCCCTTCAAAGAACATTAAGAGGGTCTCTCTCTCTTTTCCCATAACAGCACTAATCAGCCTCCACACTCCCTGCTCAATCTATCTGTAGTATCTCTGCGGTCATGTGGTCCCATGTCAGAGGAATCTTACAAGCACACAGACAAAAAATATAAACTGGTATGAGAGCAAAATTATGTGAATGGAATTATGGCATATTCCATTGACAGAAGGCAGGGTTATTAATTTTTTTAAAAAAAACAACAACCAAAAAACCTTGTGTCGTTTGGCTGAGCAATTTTGCAACATAATAAAAATTTATTTTAGCGGACAGATGAGCCATATTTGGGGATTCTAATTCCCCCATGTGATTAGAATTGCATGATAAAGAGCAAGCGCAAGGAGTAGCTCTGTCCCCACCCCATCACTATTTTTTTCTAGCTCTGCACAACTTGGAGTGTGCAGTGGGGAGCCTGTTGCACTCTTGACTTAGAACCCCTTGAAAATCAGGATTCTAAAATGGCATAGGCAGCCTAGCAAGTGATCTCCAGCCTTGGGTCCCCAGATGCTGATGGGTTCCAACTTCCATCATCTCCAGTCCGGTCAAGGTTGATGGGAGCTGGGAGTCTGGCAACAACTAGAAAGGCTCCCAACTTCAGTGGTTATAATGTGAGGGATTACAATGCTTGAATGGAGCTACAACAGCTGATCTTGTTGCTGTGTAGACCAATTCATTGATAACATGCAGATCTTCTATAACATGGGTAGACAAACTAAGGCCCGGGGGCCAGATGCGGCCCAATCGACGGTCCAGGAATCAGCATGTTTTTACATGAGTATAATGTGTACTTTTATTGAAAATGCATCTCTGGGTTATTTGTGGGGCACAGGAATTCGTTCATTTCCCCCCCAAAAATATAGTCTGACCCCCACAAGGTCTGAGGGTCAGTGGACCAGCCCCCTGCTGAAAAAGTTTGCTGATCCCTGTTCTACATCTTCAAACCATTCTTAAGTTTCAAACTAAAAATGTAACTCACAGAAAGCCTATTCTGAATACTTAGTAGAAACACAGTTTTCCAGTTCCCACCTTCACCAAGAACCCTCCTTTTTCAACATTTGATCCATCGGGCAGCCATTCATCATCCAAAAAGATCAGAGCATAGGTGGAAACTGGAAATTACCGGGCTTCAAGATGAAACGGAGGCACAGGTGTATTCTGAAGCAAACACTGGCAGGGAAGCAAGGATTTGTTCCTGGCAATTTCTAGCACAGCTACACTGCAATGGCCCAAAAATGCTTTGGGGAAATTTCCAAGTAATGGGAGGAACTGGTAAGTTTCACCTTGGGCCTCTGTATAAAATAGGGGGGCTGCAGGGAGAAAATGATTGAGACACCCCAGGTTGAACTACGAGACTCAAGACAAGCAGTCTGCCAGGCTTGTGATTTTCAGTGATCCCTAAACTGCAGGACCAAGCAAATCAAAGGAAGATCCCTCCATTGCAGGGGGTTGGGACTGGATGCTATGATTCTGTGAGTGAGCAGGCACAACTCTCGTGCAGTGCACTTTATAGACCTCATGGAAGGATTAAGGGAAGTGGGGAGGGGGAGCCTGCAAAAAAAAAAGTGGTTTGCCACATAATTAATATGGTGAAAGACAGGAAGAAGCAGCATATGGCAGCATTTTGTGGCAACACATGAAGCAGACACAGCCAACCCTTTATTACTAAATAACGTACTACAGGCCGCTAGATGGGGCTGATGGGACTCATAGCCCAAACATCTGGGGGGCACCAGGTTGGTGAGGGCTGATGTTTTACATGTGTTAGCAAGGTGATTTGTTTTATTAATGCCACAAGTTTTTGTTCTAAAAAAAAAACACCAAGGCAGGTGTCCCATTAACGCAAGAGGGTTACATTTAGGTTATTATTGGATTTTGTGGTTTTCTCTCTTTGTGGCTGCCCTCCTGTTTCCCTCCTTCAGATTTAGCTATTTGCCAGCAACATCAGCGCCGTTTTCCTGTTTGTTTCGAGAAATTGCTGTGTGCTCTTTGGGTCTCCTCATTTTCCTCTAGTTAAAAGAGCAGTGGGACACCTCAAACACCTATTCAAAGAATGTCCATGGGTGACACCAGGATGCATCAGGACACCCCATCTTCAGCCACTGCTGGGAGGGGAGAAGGGGAAGAAATACACTGGGTGACAAATAATGGTTTGCTATTGAAGCTACAGGGTAAGCCCTACAGATCTGCCACCTCGCCCCTCCCCATATGGAATTGACAGCTGATGGAAATGCAGTGAAGATCCTACAAGATCCAGAATTCCTTATAAACTGTCTGCTGCCCCACCCGGTGTCGGGCAAGTCATGGCATTTTACTAACAACTGTAAATTGGGACAATGTGGTAATAAACTGATAGCTCAGTTGGTAAGAGCATGGTGCTGATAAATAACAAGGTTGCAGGTTCAATCCTTTACGTCCAACTCTACAATTGTACGATTCTATGATCTGACATAAGGGATGTGGATGGCGCTGTGGTCTAAACCACTGAGCCTCCTGGGCTTGCCGATCAGAAGGTTGGCGGTTCGAATCCCTGCAACAGAGTGAGCTCCTGTTGCTCGGGCCCTGCTCCTGGCAACCTAGCAGTTCAAAAGCACACCAAAAAGTGAAGTAGATAAAGAGGTACCACTCTGGTGGGAAGGTAAACGGTATTTCCATGCGCTGCTCTGGTTTCAGTGTTCCGTTGCGCCAGAAGCAGCTTAGTCATGCTGGCCACATGACCTGGAAAAACTGTCTACGGACACCAGCTCCCTCGTCCTGTAAAGCGAGATGAGCGCCACAACCTCAGAGTCATCTGCGACTGGACTTAACAGTCAGGGGTCCTTCACCTTCATGATCTGACATGCATTTTGACCATTGGTGGCTGAGAGCAGGCTAGTTGAAGTGGCGCAAGACAAGTCCCAGGTAAGACCAAGAGCTTAAAAGCTCTTTGTTGCTGGGTTCACTTGCTGTGAAAAGAGCTTTTAAAGCTCTCAGCTTTGCTTGCACTGGCTCTGGGAAGGCTAGAGATGCTCTCGTGAGAATCTGCAGGAAGTCAGATTGTTGGAAGATAGATTAGTAATGAAGACGATGGTAATGCAATAGCTGTTATATATGCTTTCCTCATCTTGGAATTATTTTTACATAGCCTGTCTCTTAAAAATGCAAGCATGGTATAGTAGTTAGCTGTGTCGGATTAGAACCTGGGCGATCAGCACTCAGATCCCCTCCTCAGCTGTAAAGCGCACTCCACAACTTGGGGCCAGTCACTGTCCCTTAGCCTAGCCTACCTCACAGGGTCACAGTGCAGATAAAATGGGAAGGGGGAGACCCATAAACACCACTGTAATCTCTTGGAAGGAAAGGTGGGATATCAGCTGCTTCAGCAAAACAGCACTCTACTCAATAACACCTCTTCAACCGTGTTGGCCATGTCCCACCTGAGACACTCCCTTGCCTGTGCGCACCAAACTAAGAGACATCTTAACTCTGGATGGGGCACATGATTGGATTCAAAGCTTCTCTGCACATGCAGAGCAAGATCCTAAGAAAGTGAGTAAGAAGTGGCTGAGTGGTAGCAGCATGTATATTATTAGCTCCAGACAAAGTACGCATGGTTGCCCTTCATAATTCGTTCCAGGCCTAGGAAACTGGCCTCTGCTTTCATAGTTGGAGCTGCACATCAATGGACTATACATCTAAAGCTATGGCGACAATGGAAACCCAGCAGAGACGAATATTAATAGCTGGCAAAAGTCCCGAGTAATTCAGTACCTTAGTAATGGATATTCCTATAGAACCTAAGCCATAAAGTTGGAGGAGAAGAAAAAACAGGAATTTAAACAGAATATATGCTTACAGATTGAGAAATCTCAAATAAGAGGACAGTTCTGGGATCTACTGTGGGTCTGAGGCAGTGTCTGGGGCAGCAATACATTATGGAACTGGCTGCAGGCAAATTGTAATGCATCCCAGTGTACAGATACCCAAAAAATCTACAACCACCTGAAATGACTTCACTCATTTCCCCTTGTTGTCCCTTGTGACTGAAACTGCCTCCTGGTGCAACTCCATGCAACCAGCTCCCTTGTTCACTTATGCCCCTCCTCAAAACCTACCTCACCCAGGAAGCCTTTGAATCATTTCCCTAGGCCCTACACCTTATTGCAGGGGTCCCCAACATGGAGCCCACAGGTGTTAATATCTCCATCAGTACCTCCATAAATGTCTCAGTAAATATCCCCTCAAAAATCCACAGTCGGCTGGGAGAGACCCCGTATCTGAAATTCTGGGCAGCTGCTGCCAGTCAGATGGACCAAATGGTCTAAGTTAGTATAAGGCAGATTGCTAGTACAGTCATACCTCGGATCACAGACGCTTCAGGTTGCGCATTTTTGGGTTACGGACACGCCGAAACCTGGAAGTACCGGAACAGGTTACTTCCGGGTTTTGGCACTCGCGCATGCGCAGAAGCGCTAAATCATGCTTTGCGCATGCGCAGAAGCACCGAATCGCAACCTGTGTGTGCACAGATTGGCACTGTGAGTTGGGGACGCTGTGGGTTGCAAACATGCCTCCTGCACGGATCACATTCGCACCCCAAGCATCCACTGTATGTCCCTGAACAGCGTCTGCTAGGGTGCAGTAGTGGAAAAGGGCAGTGTCCTAGTTTTCCGGTGGCATCTGGTTGGCATCTGTAGGAAACAAGATCCCTGACTGGGTGAACCTTTGGTCTGATCCAGCAGGTCTCTTGTTATGACCCCATGTTCCGTTAGTTTCATCCTGGTAGCAAACAACACACTATGAGCTTGTCACCAGGATATTACTACACTTCCTTTTAACAGTTTGTCTTTCTCTCTTCTGTTAATATGGGGTGGGAGAAACAGAGTTTTGTTATCCAGCTGTTGGAAAATGCAGGTATACTTCAGGCGCCTTGTAACTCAAGAGCTGACCTTTGAGTATTACCGCATCTGGAATCATGCGAGTTGAAAAATACATATATGACGTTACGTATCTTTCCAAAACCAAAAGAAATCATCCAGCAGCTATTTCTCATATTTATAGTTTCCTAACTCCTGACTTGTTTTGCTTCAAACTAGTTGAGAGTGTGTTGGCTAAGTTGGGAGGTCTGGAATGCAGGAATATGCCCATCTAACGAAGATCTCATTTCAGTGCTGATTAAAGAAAGATGTGGTAAGAGAACTTGCTGTAGAGTTGTGCTTCTCATCAGAATCTGAGACAGTTTTTTTAAAAGAGAGAGAGAGAGAGGAGTTTGAAATAAATATTCTGACCTCGCCCAATGAAAATTTCTCCAGTGAGAATAAGCAGCATTACTAATTTGTCGCAGCAGACAAGATCCTAGCAGGAGAGAGAAAGAAGCATGTTGAGATCATCAGCACAGGAGTGGGTCTGAGTGCTCTTGTTGATTTATTGTTTGCTTTATAATCTTACGTACCCATCCTTCAGCCAAAATGGTTCCCCAGCTAGTTGTGCAACCCAATCCTACCTGTGGTTTCCTGCAGGTAAGTCCCACTGACCCGAGTGGGAGTTATTGCCCAGTAATTTCACACGGGGTTGCAGCCAAAGTGACTTTGGGGCATCTCTGTCCTGCCAAAATCCCAAGGGAAGTTTCTTACATCTAGGCCCAAGGACCAAAAACTAAATGACCTCTCAAAACTTGTTCTTTAAAAATAACTGTTCTGGGAAGCCCTCGATCAGCAAAAGGAATGCAGCATGCAGGAAGAAAGGGGTTAGCCTTTCTCCCTGCACCACAGTCTTTTATTTGATCCAACTCTGTAGCACATCATGTTTTCCCAGGCAGCACACATTTTAAGGAATTGACCCTTCAGTGTAGCAGCACCTGCAGTTTGGAGCTCCGTAGCCATTGATATTGGGCAGGAGATTTTGCTTTTTTCAGCACCCGATGAAAACTCTTTCATCTAATTTAAGCAAGCCGACAGAGACAGGTACATTTGACATGCACATTCTAATATGTAGCTTTATTTATAATGTATCAGTACGACACCCGATCTTCGCCAAAAGGCCAAGAAGCAATATATTTATAATGTGTATTTAAAAAAAAAAAAGTCAATTTTGGTGGAAAGAACAAGCTAGCATTTATTTATTTTTTACACCTGGCATTACTGGTAGCTTTAAATGTATATTTTATGTAAACGACTTCAGAGATTTTGATAATAAAGTGGTATATGAACAGGGTTATATAAAACAAAAGTAAAATCACCCATGTTAGATACTCTGAGCCAAGGGTAGGTCCATTTTTGGTGTGAAATACATCGGGTAAAAAACACACCAACTAGCATAGCCACTCTGTGTGTTATGAGATAGAAGTAGGTACAGGTGCGTTTTTTAAAAATGTGATCCTGCATTTAAAGCACTGTGCAGGAGCATTTCACGTATTTGTGAGCTGTGTTCTGACGCTGAGAGCAGGATCCTTGACTAAGAGAACTTCCAGCCTGGTGTTGCACTCTGCAACATGTTCTTCACACAATAGGTAAAGGTAAAGGTACCCCTGCCCGTACGGGCCAGTCTTGACAGACTCTGGGGTTGTGCGCCCATCTCACTCAAGAGGCCAGGGGCCAGCGCTGTCCGAAGACACTTCCGGGTCACGTGGCCAGCGTGACATCGCTGCTCTGGCGAGCCAGAGCCACACACGGAAACACCGTTTACCTTCCCGCTGGTAAGCGGTCCCTATTTATCTACTTGCACCCGGAGGTGCTTTCGAACTGCTAGGTTGACAGGCGCTGGGACCGAGCAGCGGGAGCGCACCCCGCCGCAGGGATTCGAACCGCCGACCTTTCGATCGGCAAGTCCTAGGCGCTGAGGCTTTAACCCACAGCGCCACCTGCGTCCCTCTTCACACAATAACAGTGATTTATTTGGCTTTAATGTGTTCTGCGATGCTTCCCTAATGCAACACTGCACGTTGTTGCAGTCCGGAGAGACTACAGCACAACAAAAGCAGGACAAAAACAAACCAGAGCATTTGCGGTACGAAAACTTAACAGGATTTTAGCAGGAAGTTATGGGGTATATATGCACTGACTGGAGATGAAGCAGTCTGACTGCTCCAAAATTCTGCAGGCACGAACATTATTAAAAGCAGGATCGTGTGTGATTGCGCTAGTATCATCATGAGCCCAAATCACCATGAATTAGCAAAAAAACGGGTACCTAGAAGGGACCTAAGCTATGGAAAGTCTCCTACTCAAAGATCTTCAATCCAGATGTGATACCTTTGGGAGGAAGAGTGGGATATAAATTTAATAACTAACTAACAGTAACTCCCTTAGGTGTGCCTAGGCTCCACTTTAAGCAATTACCTTGATGCGGCTGTGTAGTTGGGCCCCTCTCTTAAAATCAGACCTATCCCCCAGAGAGGCAGAGAAGATTGAAAGGATTGCATCAAGAACAGTAACAGGATTAGAGAACAGCTGCAGAAAGGTTGCAAGCATTGATTGATGTGTAAATGTGAAAGGAAAAGAAGATATTTTCAACACCCTTATCCAGAGGGAAGGAAAGCTTCATTAAAAAGAAAGGGTGGTTGGGAGTAGCTATAATCCATTTTCTTAAAAGTTCACTTCAGTTCTTACTGGAGGGCTACAAAGAGGCATTTGTAAGTCGGTTGTTTTCTTTTAGTTAAACCTGCAAGTTTCCTGAACCTATTAGGTTCATTTCTGAGGTCGTTGTGAAAAGGGTTCAGAGAGCACTTTGTTCCATTTTTGTGAAATTTCTCATGAAAGTTTTCAAGTGATGAAATTTGGGGCGGTATTCCAGCATAGTTTCTTCATGGGTGATTCATGTGCATAAAGGGGGAGGACATGTCCCTGCCACACCCAATTTTGTGAATGAAATTTCGCATGAATTGTAACCAGGAAAAGCAACACAATAATCCCCTTGATGAATTCACCTTTAGCCTCTCCTAACTCACAGGATCATTGTGAGGATAAACTTGGCTAAGGGGAACGATGTATCTGAATTCCTTGGAGAAAGGGTATGATTAAAACATAGTAAATGTATTTTTTGAATGCAACAGAGAAATGAACATGCTCACTTCAGTAAACTTCTGCAAAACCTGCACGCACCATTTGCAGGGCCAGGCATGGAAATGGATGCTCACACCAGCAAAAGAAAGCAAACCTCAGGCACTGTGGTACTCTTCAACATTTCACATTCTAAGTTGGAATTAGGAAACCATAACTCTTGAGACCGGATAGGGGGCAGAAGGAAAGAAACACAACACTATTGTCCAAGCAAGCTTTAACAACTCTGAACAAGAACAAACCATTCCAAGAAGTGTGTGTGTGTATTCCAATCATTTGTTGGCCTCTTTACTGCAAACGCAATCAAGTCTCTGTCATTTAATGCCAACAGTTATATCCACACATAGCCCATGGGAATTTGGCAGAGACCACCAATTTGTTTCTCACAGACTGCCAAACAGCTGTCAGAATTAAGGCTGCAATCCTATACACACATATATGGGAATACGTCCCGTTGAACCCAGTGGGGCTTACCTCTGAGTAAAAGGTAAAGGTAAAGGTACCCCTGCCCGTACGGGCCAGTCTTGACAAGACTCTGGGGTTGTGCGCCCATCTCACTTAAGAGGCCAGGGGCCAGCGCTGTCCGGAGACACTTCCGGGTCACGTGGCCAGCATGACATCGCTGCTCTGGCGAGCCAGAGCCGCACACGGAAACGCCGTTTACCTTCCCGCTGGTAAGCGGTCCCTATTTATCTACTTGCACCCGGAGGTGCTTTCGAACTGCTAGGTTGGCAGGCGCTGGGACCGAGCAGCGGGAGCGCACCCCGCCGCAGGGATTCGAACCGCCGACCTTTCGATCGGCAAGTCCTAGGCGCTGAGGCTTTAACCCACAGCGCCACCTGCGTCCCACCTCTGAGTAGACACATATAAAGCTACCCTTTATACTTCCCCTTCTGCTAAATAAGACTTTGCCTGCATACATGCCATTTCCTTGGTTTCGTTTTCCATGAATGGGAGCAGCGCCAAAGGCGTTGAGCCATTGGTTCAATCTAGAGGATGAATAAGGCCCCCAGGCTTCTCTCCTGCAGACCATGTTCCCTCACCAGCCCTGCTCTGCATCCACCTCAGATCCCTTTGCTTTCCTGGATTGTGTCCTTCAGCTACATTAATGCCTCTTCCTTCGATGAAGAAATTGGGGGGTGTACAAACCTCCAACTCTTGCTTGGCTGGAATTTATTTATCTATTTTATTCCACAAAACTGATGCACCGCTGGACTGTAGCAAAACCTCAAAACGGTTTACAAAACCAATGAGGGCTGCTGTACCAAATGAAAGGTCACACCTGTTATTCCACCTACTTTTTTGCCTTTCCAGCTTGCAGAGCTGCACATATTATTCATTCACTAGATTTATATACCAGTTTCCTGCCAAGGCACTCAAAGTGGTTTGCAAAGTGGTAATGCTCTCTGAAGTTCATGTCAAGTCCAAGAAATCCCAAGGTTTTGTTTTCCAGCAGAATTAAACTGCTCCCTGGCACCACATGCTGCTCCACATGCTCATTCAATGGCCACATACCAGACCCACCTGGACACTGAGAATTCCAAGTGCTGCTGCAGCAAGTAGATTTCCGCAAGCTTGCTGCAAATTTCACTTCCTCTGACAGCATCCAGTAAAGCTTTGATTCCTGCTTTGCAAACCAAAGGTTGGGGCTTTCATTGTGCAATGGCTTGAGAAAGATGCAAAGTTTCTTTGTCGAGCAAAAGATTAACTCCACCCAGCCTCCTTCCAGGATAGGAGCAGAGCCCAGGAGACAATCTCATTCAAACAGCCTTCTATAGTCTTGCTGCAAGGTCAAGATTCACAATAAGCCATTTAAATTTAAAAATAAGAATGAAGAAACAAATGGGAACAGAGCAAACCTAAGTGTAAATTTCCCTGCTAAGTCTCTTCAACATCCGGTTAGGCTTATACCAGTTGATAAATATTTCCCCCCCAGAATTATAAATAGAGGCACATTTCACTGCTACACGCAAAAAAATGTTTACTTATACAGTTTAGGAAAGCAGCAACAACCAGCTTTCAGAAGAGCTTTTTCCTGCATGATCTGGGCATGCCTCCAGTTTTTTATGCAAGGATGCGATGGCATCCTCCTAACTATGCAGCATCCCTCCATTCAATGCCACAATTGGTGCAGAGCGGGGCGGGAGCAGACACTGCCGCAGTGGAGTTCATTTGAAAAAAGCAAAACCAGAACAAATAATCATGCAGGGATGCAGCAGACTACCTCTTCATAGACAGGTGAGTAGTGGTTCTGAATATATGTGAGTGCATCCCAGCACTTCATGTGGGAAATGCTGGCTTAGGTAAAAATTGGGTAGCAGATCTGGCAAGTCTCAGAGATAAGCAGAGGCAGGGAAAGGAGCCTCTGTGAGCCATGAGCAAGAAGACAGCTCCTCTTTTCCAGGGGGCTGTGTTGTGGGAGGAGATCTGGGACCTCCCAGTGACCCGGCAGTGGGCGGAGGGATGCTGCCCATGTCACTGGAATCCCAGCCGCATCACGTTCCCCCCGGCTGACCAATCGGGTTAGCCAGGGGGCATGGCAACTTGTCGTTTAAACCGCAGCGTGGCTGAGGAGCGGCCTCCATTCGTCTCCTTTGTTGGATCTCCCAGCCTGCCCACCCTCTCTGCTTGCGTTGCTTGACTATGGCTTTGCTATGACTATTGCCGGTCGCCTGGTTGTTGGAATTTTTCCACTTGGCAAATTGGCACCAGCTGTTTGGTTTCCGCCTACCTAGTATCAATCATCACAACTTTGTAAAGTTAGGCATTGGGTAAGCCTTGTTGTGGGAGGAGAGGCTGTTGCCTCCACCTGCCCCTCCACACTAAGGGTATCCCGTTAAAGGGATCCAGGGATGTGGTACTTGTCCGAAGCCTGGGCGTGGGCTAGGGCTATGCCACGACCCCATCAGCAACCCTGGGGGAGTTCTTAATTGATGGATATCATAGGGCTCCCCCTATCGGTGGTCGACCCTTTAAAGACTTCCTGCAGATGGGCAGGAGTCAGTATATAGTCTTGCTTCATCCAATTACCTAAGCCAAACCATTCACATCTGTAACCAATAAAGTTGTGGCCTTATTTATCCCATTAACCCAACATATTTGCGTCTGTGTGTTTATTTCTGTGGGAACTGCGGGGCCCAGGGCCTTACCACGCAAACATCAGAGTAACTTTGTAAAACAGTCAGATTATGTATCCTGGCTTAATCATGCTTCCCCCATTCAAAAGATCCATATTGATCCAGGATAGAAGTACTCATAGTTTCCTGAGCCAGCTTAAGTCAGCTTTGTACTTAAACACTAGGCTGGTAGCCATAGCTAACAAGATATTGCATACAGGCATGTGAGTACAGGAGGAATGAAGTGCTCTGTCTCTTCTCTGCACCCAGCACAAAAACCAGCTGAGCTACCAGAGGACAGCCCAGCACAGAATGATGCTGTGGGGAGAATCCTTTCTCTGCCAACCACTAGCAGGTAGTTAAAAAAAAAACAACTGCAGTCATAGTTTCTAAAGGCCAAGCAACCCAAATCCAGACAGTAAAACCAAGACAGATGTTGAACCTCTTTGTAGGACATATTCAGCAGGTAAGGGTGTTTAGCAATAGATGCAGACAGGTAACACCCAGGAACCATTGAGCTGCCTCATATGCTTCTGTCTGTGTGTGGAATATACTTCAGGACTCAAATAAAATAGCTGGTTCACATACTGCTTGACTTATCATCATCACCAGCTGGCTCTCAGCCGAATGTCTGAACTGTCTTCAGTGTGTTTGGGATTATACGCTTGATATGAAAGCTCTTTGTAGTCTTTGATCTTTAGTGTCTCATTCACCCCTTGAAACAGCAGTCATAAAGTGATGAGCATCTATGTGTGAACTGGCCGAGAAAGAAAGCAGAGTAGGTCAGAGCAACTCTGTCCCAGAAGGCTAAAGCAAACTGTGTTCTAACTCTTCCCCCTGTATTGCTTGCAAGACAACCTTAACAGAAGTCATGAAATGAACAGCAAAAGCTTTGGATACGTGTTGAATATTCCAGCATCTCCAAGACCTCACTGCACAGGGCTAGAAAATACTTTCCATGGTTTGTTCTTGGGTTACAGTCCATGGTTAGCAAGGAGAGAGTTTAACAACAAGCCTGAGTTTAGATGATGCCCTAGGCTAAGCCTGGACTTAGCTCAGCAGAGCATGGCAGTAAAAAGGACTGGGAGTGGCCATGAGCTCCTCTCCGAGAGTTTGCATGTTTACCTGGTCCCAGTAAGCCACAATTTGGCTAACTGTACCATGAGAACCAGGCCCGTGACTGAGACTTTGGAAAGTCAATGCCGATCAACAGGCAACATTATTCTTCAATGGACTTTTCCTTCCTAACATGTGAGGATGGTGGCAGGCTTTCAAAGCAAGACAAATGGGTCTCTGTCATGAGCATCTATTTTGCATTGTTTGGTTTCTGAAATGTATCTGGGGAGTTTTGTGTTGGTTTCATTATGTATCTCCTTGAGACACTTGTGTAGAAGGTGATTAATAAAATAACAATAACAATAATGTTGTGGTGTTATTTATTCTTTATTATTTTACTACTACAGTATTTCCCACAAGCTGCCTTGAGAGTATTTATCCTGAACGGTGGCTGAAACACCAGTATAAGAGCAATCTAAGAAGCAGCTTATCTTCGACAAAACATTGCTAATTCCTGCTCAGTGCCCAGGAATCTCCTATCTGATTGAGTGTTCCTATATATCAAGGTGTTTTCCTCGGTATCATTCAACTCATTCATTTGGTATGCTGCCGCTTCCTGGGTCATTTTGCTAGTCCTGATGCTATACGTGACTCTAAGTGTCTCACTTTTCAGATCCATGCATGCTTTTACAAATGTAAACAACAGCTTGGGGAGGAGGTTGATCAGGACTAAGGATGGGGCTTTATCCCTTCCACCCACACCCTGGTCCTCATGGTGGGGGGAGGAGGGAGACCACACATTGCTATTTGCATCCTACTGTAAATATCAGCTTCAAATGGGAAACAGCCATCAGGAATACAACACAATAGAGCATTTTGAATCAGGCCAAAACCCCATCTAGTCCAGCCTTCTGTTCTCCCAGCAGCCAACCAGATAGCTTTCAGGATCCAGCTGCAACACACACAACCCCATACCACCCCAATCCTGACAGAATTCCCAACATCTGCTATTTTCAGTTTCCAAGAATCTTCAGAGAACTTAAAGAGATGTGCTAAACATCATGTGTTGCTTGAAGCTTGAGAAAGAATCTTCATGACTATCTCATTCCCACTGACTTCACTGGAACCGAAACAGGGCAAACTTGCACTGGATTGAATGATTGGGAAATATTGTTAAGGAATTTGATAAGATATGGTGGGGAGGGAAGCATGATAGGCCTGTTATTCTTCAGGACCCACAGCTGAATAAGAGAAAATGAGCAGGAGGGTAGGTCTTTTCTCCAACACTACTGGGAAAAGATGAGATGTTCCCGAGAAATACATGGGAGGGCATAGTTGCAATGAGTTGCAATGTTTTGATAACTACTCAGAAGCAAGGACTTTGCAAGGGGAAGTCAGGGGAAATCCAGGCATCAGATGCACTGAAAAAGACCTGAAGATTTAAAGAGGCAGTTCTTTTCTTTTTTCAGTTTCCTGATTGGGGTCCTCCTGGATGTGGATCTGCCATTATAAGGTTCAACATTCCCCAGTGATACTTGCACATTAAATCAAACCTGTAGACTGATCCTTCCTCAGAAACAAGTTCCTTCGATTTCAATAGAGCACAGATGGCAAACCTCACACCCAGGGGGCTGAATGTGGCCCTCCAGCCCTTTCTATCTGGACCTCAGGACTCTCCCTGAGCCACACGCCCTTCAGAAGCCACATTCCTCACCAGACCTGCTTTGCTTCAGTGTTTTTGCATGGCTAGAAAATCTCAGTGAAATCTAGTAATGCTTCTTGCTTGTCTGGGTGGAGGATAGAAAGGGGTGTATATGTGTGGGGAAATGCTGTGCACTGCACAACAGTAAAGTTAACATTCACTGCTCTGCCCACATTTGCTTCTGGCTTGACCACCACAGTCATTTACTTATTGCATTTATACACTACTTTTTCTCCAAGGAGCTCAAGTCAGCATGTAGGGTTCTCCTCCTAATCATTTAATCCCCACAAGAACCATTTGCAGCAGGTTAGGCTGATGAGGAGTGAATGGCCCAAGGTCGCCCCAGGAGCTTCATGGCCAAATGGGGATTTGAATCCTGTTCTCCCAGGTCCTAGTCCAACACTCTTACCACTACACTGGCTCTCCTGTGGCCCCCAGCAAGTTGTTTAGAAAAGAATGAAGCCCTTGAGCTGAGGAAAGAGCAACTGCAGAGCTAGGGCGCCTACATACTTGTAAAAAGATATATTTTGTACATTTCTACCCAACTCTTTGGCAATGCAATCAGGGCATGTAGGGTAGAATGTCTAGTGCTGCAATAGATACTTAGCTGATATTAGATGTTACATAGGATGTGTGGATTCTACTCAAAACAGCAAAGTCCTACCTTCTCATCTCCCCATATAACTTCCAGCCAAAGATACTTATTATGTTGTGACCTCCATGCACCAAGAGTTTCCCCACCCACTTCACTTTGTCTGCTGCTTCTCCTCGAGAAGTGGAAAGTCACAACATGGTGTCATCATCACCTTCACCTATTGTTGCAGGAGGAAGAGGAGACTGGGAGGTGTTAGTTTCGGAGACAACCATATACCTTCTGTGCTGGCCTAGGTCTTCCTGGAGTCAACGAGGCTCACTTCTTTGCAAGCGTAGCAACAAGCATCAAAGACATACCATGAACAGTTCAAGGTTTCATAATAGCAGCTTCAGACAGAATTATTCATTTAGGACATTTAAAAAAATTACTTTTCTGTCCCGTCCCCCTCTTTGAAACACATCTGATAAAACTTTAGACAGCTACAATTTTCCAGTGTGCAACGACTAACCATCAGTGGTGGGTTCTCGTCTTCTTTACTCTTTAAGCAATAATGATTCTATGACATACAGTAAGATACAGATAAGCTGCGGTTAGGACTGAAACTGCCTCTTGTATACAGCATTGCTTATAATATTTGTGGTTTACATAAACAAACGTGGTGGGCATAGGTGGTAAATGAAACTTTGCAAAAGCCCTAAAACAAAAACAAAAAAAATGCCAGTTAATGCAAGCTTCAGAAAAGCTGCAAACAGTTCCGAGTTTCACTAACGAATAAGGGCACATTCTGATAATATTTTTAAAGTGCTTCATTTCATTGCACAAATATCCGCGCCTTACAGGAGAGATACATACCCAAATGGTGTCTGGAAATTGCAAAATGTCAGTTAACTGCAGGGATGGATAAGAGGCCAGTTAAGGCTGCCTTGTTCTGACACAAGATCTACCCACCCTGGAAGAGTGGCAGATGAAGGTGATGGACTATATGGAATTGGCGGAAATGACTGGCAGAATCCGAGACCTGGAAGAAGAGTTGGTGGAAGAAGATTGGAATAAATTTAAAGACTATCTGCAGAAACACTGTAAAATTAATGAATGTTAAAATGATGTTGGATTGAAAATAAGTGGTATTAGCAACAAAGTTAATAAGAATATGCAAAAATGAATTGATAATGGATGAAAATATAGAGTTATAATATGTTAAGATATAGAGTTAAGATAAATGAAAGAGGGTAAGGATTTGCTGATTTGATTATGTAAATGGGAATACAAAAAGGGGAGATGTGAGGAGGTCAAGGAAACAAGCTAATGAGTTTAAAGTTATAAAAAATGGATTTGTTTTTTTATTTTTTTCTTATCTACTCGTTTTTTGTATTTGGTATTTTTATTTTTTATTTTTTATGTATTTTTGTATGTTTTCTTTTTTATCTTTTTCTTTTCATATGTTTTTCTTTTGTATTTTGTAAATCTATGTCTTTGTAAAATCTCAATAAATATTCTATATATAAAAAAAAGGCTGCCTTGTTCTGCATATTGCAGTGGTGTGTGCCACAAAAGACAAATTGTCTTAGAATCATAGAATCTTACGAGTTGGAAAGATTATCTAGTCCAGCCGCCTGCAATGCAGGAACCTTGGCTAAAGCATCCGTGACAGAAGGCTATTCAACCGCTGCTTAAAAACCTCCAAGGAAGGAGAGTCCGCTGCCTCTCGAGGGAGACTGTTCCACTATATTGTCATGTAGTGAGTGCCATTTATCATGCTCTTTGGTGCCGTGATAGTCAGAGCAAGGGACAACCATTGGGGATAAGGGTTATCAATTGAACCAAATGGCATTTGGGAACATGCATCTCTCCAGCCTGGCAAAGATACTCCAATCATGACAGCTGAAGTGGACCCAAGTATTCAACTAAAGTGGAAATGGAAATATAAATAGCTACTTTCGTTCAGGTAGGCGGGGGCAACCTCAAAGAGAAATTTGCAGGCACAGTGTGTTTCTTTGACAGTACAATCCTAGATTCAGGTAGGTAGCCGTGTTGGTCTGACACAGTCGAAATAAATTAAAAAATTGTCCAGTAGCACCTTAAAGACCAACTAAGTATGTTCTGGGTATAAGCTTTCGTGTGCATCCACAGGAAAGCTTACACCCAGAACATACATATAGTAGTTGGTCTCTAATGTAGTACAGCACAATTTTTTTATTTAGTACAATCCTACACACGTCCACTCAGAAGTAAGACCGGGTAAATGTCCATACATATGACTGCCACCTTAGGCTTCAATCCTTTACTACCTACTTGCCAAGCTGCTCAGAGTTATGCTACCTGCTTGTGCCTTAGGGGAAAGATGGGGACAGCAGGCTGCCTCAGCCTTTAGAGGCAAGAAGATGCTAACTGGGGCTACCTTGCCCGGGTTCTGGATTCCCTTCCTGGCCAGCGTTAGAGAGGGAAAGTAGTTGCACAAGTAATAATGACTGGCCACCTTCGCAAAGGCAACTGCACAGGCGATCATTATCCTATAGTTTGGCCATGGCAGCTCAACTAAGCCAAAGAGCCTGGGGGAAAGTTTCACTAAAGCAATTTGCCTACCCACTACTATTATCGATTTCATTTATGGATTTCACTCTCCACCGTCCTCCAAATTCTTTCTAAAAGACATTTTCGATAAAGAGAAGAACATAAAAAGAGCTTTTAGAAATCAATTGTGGCACAAGCTTTAGGGCAAAGAGCAGCGTTTTAACAAACCTGACAATTTTACATTGCTGTTTTCAAAGGAAAAGAGATGGAACCTCAAAGTAAAAAATGCACATCTTAAATGAATGCCTCCAAAGAGGTGGCAAGGAAACAAGCTCCATGAATTCACAAACTCTTAGTTTTTCAGATGAGAGGGAAACTGCAAGAGTAGCTAACACAGAAAATGCCAGTGGCTGGAAGCATGGCTGCATGTGGTTTTAAAGCAGAGGTGGGGAAGCTCCACATGTCACTGGACCGCAACTCCCATCATCCCTGACCACTAGCCATTCTGGCTGGAGCTGATGAAGCCCAACAACATCTGAAAGGCCAGAGGCTTCCCATCCCTGTTTTAGGGGGTGGAGGAAGACTGGATGCAAAGGAGGTGCTGTTTATTGTGTGAACTAGTCGGTAGAGAGGTGACATGAGGCCACAGCAACTCCAGTCTCCAGCATGGGAGCTCCAAAGCTTAACTACTCAGTCATGCTACTAATTCTGCTCCAGCTGCCTGGTAAAACAGCTGTTGAACTCATTGAGCACAGCACAAAACGCCGTCTCTAGCAGGTGGAGCAGACAGATGCCAAGCAAAGCTCAAGCGCTGGCATGCCAAAGCAGAGAATTGTGACAAAGGTTCAAGGGAAAGGTTATTGGGCCGGATGCTAAGGACCAGGCGTTTCCTTTCTGTTTAAAACCCATGCACAATCCTCATTTCAGATTTAATATTAGGTGCTGTTGACAATACTTACTATTTGCATAGTTTTTCGCGGGGTGTTATGAATGTTTCATTTATGTTATCTCAATAATGCTTACGGCAAACCTGCGAAGAATATTTCCCCTATTGCAAAGATGTGGCAGCTGAAGCTAAGAGAACAGTTTTGTCAAAGATCATAAATTCATGGCTGAATCAGTGTTTGGACCCAGGACTTCCTGGCTCATAGCTCACACCCATGCAAACGAATCCTAAGCTCAGAAGGAAGTACAAGAACCTTGAAAGGTCGTAGCTCAGTATGCAGAAGGTCCCACGTCCAAACCCTGGCATCTCCAGGTAGGTCTGAGAGAGCCTTCCTGCCTGAAACCATGGAGAGCCACTTCCAGTCAGTGTAGACAATACTAATCTAGATAGAGCAGTAGGTCTGGTTCAGTATAAGGCAGCTTCCTATACTCCTATGTTCCTGTAAGCTCTACTCAATTGAGTGTGCTAAGGGTTCCAGCCTTAGACATTGCTCTATACCAGCTCTTATTACGTTTGCCTACAGAAAGATAGGCAAAGGGTGGCACTTTGGGTTAAACCACAGAACCTAGGACTTGCCGATCAGAATGTTGGTGGTTCGAATCCCCGCAACAGGGTGAGCTCCCATTGCTAGGTCCCTGCTTCTGCCAACCTAGCAGTTCAAAAACACGTCAAAGTCCAAGTAGATAAATAGGTACCGCTCTGGCGGGAAGGTAAACGGCGTTTCCGTGCGCTGCTCTGGCTCTCCACAAGCAGCTTAATGGTCAGGGGTCCCTTTACCTTTTTACAGAAAGATATATGTTGACATACAATTCAGGCATCTGCATTTGAACTTCTCTACCTGGAGATTCTAAGCTTCACTTCAGCTGCACATGCACGTGTGCACATGCACACACAGCCTCTGTAAGACTGTGAAATGCATTGCCATTCCAGGTCCTGCAGCATCCTTGCACCACAGTGCTGCTGCTGCATTGCTCCCCAAACCTGGAACATAGAAACATAGGAAACTGCCTTATTCCAGCTGCTGCCTTTGGCCCATCTAGCCCAATATGATCCACTCTGACTGGCAGCAGCTCTCCTCGATCTCAGGCAGGGATGTTACCCATCATCTGCTACCTGACCCTTTTAACTAGAACAGTCCATGCTGGACTGTTCCTAGCAGCTCCTGTGCCAAAGCATGACATCAGCTGGCATCTGCATTGGCCATGAAATCAGCACAACTGACTTCGCTGTCATACAAGAAAGGGGGGGAGTGCCTTGTTGAACAGAAGTCTCTTCCTGTGCACCTTCCTGTTCTTAATAAACACTAGAACAGACAAACAGCTGCCTGAAGCATAATGCAAGCTCTGCATCCCCAAGTTCTATTCTTGGAATCTCTGGTTAAATGATCCCACATACCACAGGTAGAAAGGCCTCTACCAGAGACCCTGTGAAGAAGCACTGCAGCAAGATGGGCCACTGACTAGACTCAAAACAAGACAAATTCATATGCATGGCAAGTGACTAATCCCCCTCCCCAACCTAACCACGCTTCTGGCTGTCGGTCAGGATTGAAAAGCCTGCCACAGCTTAGCCCGTCCCACACTCATTTACAAGTCAGAACTCTGCTTGTGAACACAAGTTGTTCCACAGAACTGGTATTCCCAATGTCACCTTGGGAACACCTAGCCACCCAACACCTATAAGGCTTTTGCTTTTCTCTGAAGCTCAAGGGATACAGAAACTAAAAGCTGAGCCCAGCACTACCTCCCAATGGATCGAGCTTCCAGATGGCTTGTAAACGCTGCAGAGGTGTGGGCAATATTCACACACAGACAAGTGCAAAGGCCAGCTTGGTCTACCCCCTATTTCTTTGCCATCCCAAAAGCTGCCAATCAGCTGCTATCAGCATCTTGACATCTGGCCATCAGCTGTGGGGTGGGAGGGATTGGTTCCTACTTAGAAAAGCTTCTCATTTCCCAGAGGAGGGAGCCCTGGTGCTGTTCCCCCGCCCCTCACTTTTGCATCAGTCACTCCATTGCAGCGTCTAGTTCATCAGCTGGTATCTCATATCTTCAGCCCTAGAACGAGAGCCTACTGAGAGGACTGTACATACAGCCTACAGAAAGAGCTGCCTGCTCTTGCCTCTAGTACTGCCCATCCCTGGAACATAGCACCCACGGTTGCCCCAGAAAGAATATGTCCCTTAGGTGGAAAAGGGTTCCCCACCCTTGTGATCAAGTCTCTTAGCAACGAGACATGCAACAGCCACAGCTTGCCCAAGCCAGACTTTCGCCTTGTTTACATTCAACTAGCAAAAGCCAGGTTTTCGAGATGCATGCACATCTCTGCAAGTGATGGGGAGGAGACGTGAATCACAGGAAGAGGTTGCAAAGGGGAGAGAAGGGGGAAGGAACCGTGACCGCCATAGGGGAGGAAACACTGTAAAGCTTGAGGTGGCATTTCAGCATTTTAAGCCTCTCGTGTGCCCTGAAATAGTACCAACCAGAAGGCTACATCCGTCAAGAGATCCTCAGCCAATTCAGGGCACAGAACAGAAAAGACTGCTGTGCAAACACGGATTAAGTGTCCAACCCCAGTACAAAAGTGGTTGGAAGTAAATGACCAGCACTAATGAACTGCACATTCTTTCCTGTCATTCAAAGCCCCAAACAAAAGGCTCTGGATTTTGCACTGCTAAAAAGGCAGAAGTGGAGGAACCTGACAAGCCTCCAATAGGAGGGCGGGAAACGGCCTCAGCCAGAGTTTTAGCATCATGACAGTGAATGGTTTCGTAGCAAGAAATAATTACACTTTGCAAATATGCTCAGGGAATAAAAGGAAATCGACAAGGAGGGGAGCTGTATATTTGGTGATATATTTTGAAAGCTTCTTAAGAAAGGGACTAAACAAAGCATACGGATAGCTGAACCTGAAGACCCTACTTAATAAAGGATCCAGAATATGCCTTAGACCAGGTCAGATTATATGTTCCTGTAGGCCAGTGTTGTCTCATATTACTGGCAACGGGTTGCCAGTCTAAGGTCACCTGATCCCTGACTCCTTTAACAGAAGATCCCAGGGACTGAACCTGGGAACCTTGTGCATGCAAAACAGGTGTCCTACCAGTGAGTTGTGGTCCCTTCCCCAAAGCACACAGATGTCGTATGGCTTCCCATACCTTTTATTTGCCTTTAACATTGTAAAATAATAGATGGCACCTATCGTTTAACATACCTGCTGTGAATGTGTGGGTAAGAACAACTACCCAATTTTTAGGAGATTCATGAAATGGAAGCATAAACTCTGTATTTGTGCATAAAGGGGGCGGGGCGTTAGAGAAAGAGACTGTATAGAACAGGTAAATGATTTTAGAGTTACACAAGTCCTATCTGTAAGTACTTTTGGAATGTGCACTGTAAGGGTATAAAGATTTTGTTATTCTATTTAAAATCAGATGGGTACTAGATAACACGGAGGAAGTCTTAGGATAGCTCTCTGGATACAAAAAGTTGCATCATTAATTTCCATGGGTCTACTCTATTAGTAGGGCTAACGTTGGCTACCACCCAAATTACTTAGTTTTTCTATATGTGGGCCCTTATTTTAGTGTTAGAAAGTTTGTGTATTAGTGTATTTTCCTGCCAATGTTGAGATTGGCTGGAAGTTTCTTTTATGTTTGTAGTAATTTGATTCCAGAACGCAAATCAAAACAAGGCAGGGGAAAAGTGTGGAAAAAGAGAATGGTGACACCTGCTGATGGAGGGAAGGGCTCAAAGAACACAAAGGCCATACAGTTTATTACTTTTTTTAGCCAAAACCCTGGCATTCTCTCTGTTCCAATGAACACACTCAATACCAAATTCTACCCTTTGGATCTCTCTGTTTTGGAATCCCACAGAAATCCATGCACTTAAAACTGAATGTTATTGGTCTGCCAAGCTGTAATACTGTTGAAATGGAGCACATTAGCCAATACTTTATTGAAAAAAAGAAAGGCCACAGTTCCACACTGTTCTTTTGGCCTGAAGATTAAAATCTGGCTTACCCTCCACATTTTACCACACTCGGTAATGCTAACCAATTTAACACACCGAGTTATGCACTCTGCAAAGTGCACTCAGTGACAACAGTAGGGAGGGTTTTATCGTTGCTTACGACAGATTAAAAATGCTACTTAAATTCAGGACTGTGTGTGAGTACTGCATTTCAGTGAACTGTCAGGAACTGTCAAGCCACTGTGCAGGAACTGTGCAAAAACTACAGAGGAGTCTTTCAAATCATTTCCCAAGGAAAGGAGCCAGCAGCACCCTTGGTTCAGTGTTTCTGCCTGTTTTTGTTCTCTTAACTCTGTAAAGGTTCTTTAATGTGGGTCTTTGCACTTCCTTTGCACTCCCTCCAGCTGCTGCAAGGCTCCTGCAAAGGAGATCAGCTGCAAAGGCACCAGAGAGCCTGCAAAAGAACCACACACAAACTCACACCCTGCTCCACCAATCCCTTGCCAGAGTCAAAGCTGATGATGACACATGGTCAGACAACTGGCACTCCTGAGGTACTTAGAGGTGGCCGGGCTGCTGCAGCAGCAGGAACAAATGGCAAAAGGCAAACTGCTATTGAAAATGAGTTGCCTCAACAGCTCAAGACTTCCTAATGGGCATTGGAGGAGCTCCTGATCAGATACAGAGGAGGAACTGGGGTGGAGGGCTTACAAAGAGTCTTCATTCTTATACAGTGGTACCTCGGGTTACATACGCTTCAGGTTACATACACTTCAGGTTACAGACTCCTCTCACCCAGAAATAGTACCTTGGGTTAAGAACTTTGCTTCAGGATGAGAACAGAAATTGTGCAGGGACGGTGCAGCAGCAGCGGGAGGCCCCATTAGCTAAAGTGGTGCTTCAGGTTAAGAACAGTTTCAGGTTAAGAACGAACCTCTGGAACGAATTAAGTACGTAACCAGATTACCACTGTATGTCACCTGTAAAGGTAAAAAACGTAAAGGACCCCTGGATGGTTAAGTCCAGTTAAAGGCAACTATGGGGTGCGGCGCTCATCTTGCTTTTCAGGCCAAGGAAGTCAGTGTTTGTCCACAGACAGCTTTCCAGGTCATGTGGCCAGCATGACTAAACAGCTACTCGTGCAATGGAACACAGTGATGGAAACCAGAGCACAGTGGTTTAGACCACAACGCCACCTGTGTCCCCTGTCACCTGTGCCAGGTCTGAACCCTGATATCCCAGGCAAATTTTGGAATGGCCTTCCCCAACCTGGCAATTCCCAGGTGTTTTGAACCTAGGCTGATGGGAGTTGTCCAAAACATTGGGAGGGTACCAGACTGAGAAATCCGTTCCACTTCCCAGTGGGGAGGAGTTGCAGTGGACCGCGTGGCCACCAACTCCCCACCAGGGGCGGGGGATTTTGTCCCCCGTTGCCCGCGGGATCCCGGCCACGTCAGAGCTCAGCCAGCCAATCTGCTGGCGGGGGCGCGTGGCCGGGGCAGTTTAAACTGAGGAGCGAGCCAGAGGACTTCCTCTTGGCTCGCTTCCTCAATCACCCTCCCTATTTGCAGGTTAGGCACCGGCCTTACTATGGACTTTAGTTGGTCGCCTTGGTTGTCCGAGGGGCCTGGTAGGAATTTTTTCCACTTCGCAAATTGGCACTGGCCACTTGGTTTTCGCCTACCTCATAGCAATCGTTGCAACTTTGTTAGGGTTGCGGTTAGGCATTGTTTGACCTTGTGTGGGGGAGGGGAGGTGTGGCCATCACCTGCCCCTCCATGCTGAAGGGTATTCCGTTAAAGTAATCCGGGGGTGTTGATCTTGTCCAAAGTCCGGTCAGGGGCTAGGGCCTTGACATGACCCCGACGGGAACACCAGGGGGAACTCGAGTTGGTTTGCATTGACAGGGCTCCCCCTACCGGTGGTGTACCCTCCTGGACTTCCTGTGCAGCGGGCGGGAGTCAGATATTGTTGGTTCCAATCAATGCCAATCAAAGCCAATACCACTCACAGTCTGTAATTCAATAAAGTTGTGGCCAAATTGCCCAATAACATAAACCTAATATCTGTGTCGTTGTGTGAGTTATTTTCCAACGAGGGGGTGGATGCGGGGTCTCGACACGCAAAGGCTTTTCTACCATTAAGTCTTTGGGGAGCTCTGTTTCAATCTGAACCTGAGCCAGTGAAAAGGCCAAAATAACAGCCATGCTGCAAAACAAGCAAAAAGCAAACAGATGCTGCTGCAGTCTAGCAACTTGACCAAGGAAAATTGACAAGTGAGACAACACTATACCGGTGCAAGTGCTCATGATCAACGTCCAACTTCACCATGAATTGTGCTCTTGTTGGTTTATTTATTGGCCAAGCAAAGGTATCAACTACTGGTGCCTTTGAGATTCCATTTCTAAGTTTGTAAAGTGGTTTAACTCCATTAAACATGACCCTGAATGTGTAATTCAAGCAACCAGCTCAAGCTGGAGGTAGGAGGATTCAAAATACAGAATACTTCTAAGTCAAGCCCTCTCAAGGGAAGTTCACAAAAAAACCTGAAACGAAAGATTGGAGGATGAACCTCAGGTTGCCCCTGTCCTGTACCAAATTTCTCTTGGGACCATAAATAATGAAAAACACAACACAATGTATTTGGTTGTATCTACCTAAGCTGCATCCAACTGAAAGAAGACTTAGGGCTGAAATTAACGAACATAAGTTAGTCGTGTCCATTAATTTCAATGATTCTACTCTGAGCAGAACTAACACTGGATCCAACCCACTATCTCCAATCACAGTTGTCCACTTTAATATTGGCATCACATCGCATCTCTCTTTGGTCATGGTGCTAGGCCTCAACATCAGTTTCCTCCTTGTAGCATGTAGCATGGTTCTTTCTTCCCATGAAGACTGAGATACTGGAATGAATGCTTAAATGCACACTCCAGACAAAATTATACCCCCCCCCCCGTTCTTCTCAAGAAAACTAGGACAAGGAAAGGCATTTCAAACTCAGTGCTTTAGTCATATTTATCTATTTTTTGTGGCTCCATGTAGACCTGAAGGGACCTTACAAGAACTCAAATTTAAAACAGTAACATAATCCTTGTAAAACAACTGACCAAACTGATTTGTAGTATTGGGGTGAGGGAGATGGGGGAGTGCGCATTTTTGCCAAAATAAAATGTCTGAACTGGACCAGTCCCGCCAAGAGAAAATTGTATAATTTCTTTACATGGCTCCCATCGTCGTTGCCATTGTTAAACACAAAAACAATTAAGATGAAGCTCAGCGTCCCTCATTCCAATCTTAACTGGGGAGGGGGGCACTCTATGTGGTTTGGGGAGGGTACACACAAGAGGTCTCCTGAGGCACGAGCTGAACAGCCCAATATCAGCTCTGAGCAGGCGACCGTAAAAACCACAGGACGCATCACACAGCAACACTGATCATTATCTCCCTTTCGAAAGCGGGCCTTTGCTTTTATAGCCATCGAGACGAGAGGCCGTTAGAGCCGACTTTATTACAGAGCAGTCATTACTCAGTTCCCCTTTAATCTGAGAAACCTGCCGCACTTTTTTTCACAAAAACTTAATTAACAAAAGCTCGTAACACGGCATGAGGTAGGGATTATTATCTGCCCCATTTGGCAGGTGGGGAGGGGGAAATCTAGCCTAGGCCCTTGGCAACACCACCCAGGAGTCCGAAGTTGCACATCCTTCCATGATCAAAGCACTCCTGTGCCCTTTTGGGCCAATGTGGTGAATGGAAGAGCATTGAAAACATCATAAACTAGGCCCGTGGTGGTTATTATAAAGCTAAGGAGGCCTTATCAGTCCCCAAAACACAGAGCTCTGCAAGCTCTATGGGGCTTGAGAGGTCAGGGCTATTAACATCCAAAGACACTATTTGCTGCATAAAGGAAAATTAAAGCCATCGTGCTTAGAACTGCAAAGGATGATTTCCCTAGCAGGGAGAATCCAAAAAATAAAAGGCATAAAAATATCAAGGAGAAGGAATCATTTCCAGTCTGGGAACTAGAGGTGGTCTGCAGCTGGTAGGCCTTGGGTAGAGGGAAATGCTAGATTTTATAAAGTTCTCACAGTTGCTTTGTCTTTGACTTCCTCATTCACACCCTCCTTTAAAAATAAAATATCTGGACATCTGGTTGTTTTTGCACGATTCCCTAACCTTCGCCTGCAGCTCACTCCAAATAGCATAAGAGTCCAGATGGATCAGGCCAAAAGCCCATTTAATCCAGCATCCTGTTCTCACTTGTGGCCATAGGACCCAGGCACAACAACACCTCCCCAAGCTATGATTTGACAGCAACTGGTATTCAGAGTCATGCTGCCTCTGATAGTGGAGGTACAGCCACTGTGGCTAGCAGCAATTGTAGCTAGTAGCCTTATCCTCCAGGAATTTCTCTAATCCTCTTTTAAAGCCACCCAAGCTGGCGGCCATCGCATCACTGTTTCTGGTGGAATCGAATTCCGTTGTTTAATTATGAGTGCTTACTTGGAACTCAGGTTTATTTGGATGTTAACCCCATCATGTTCACGGGGACCCTGGCACCCCTAGTCTTTTGTGGATTTCTGCTCAAAGAACCAAATAGGATCCAAATGCCCAGCAAGTACAGAGTTATGCAGCCACGGCCACCATCTGCATGTGCAGGAATGAATTAGCTTTGGGGCTGATTGAAGAATAGCAATCAGATGTTTCAAAGGAGTGAATTGCCTGCTTTTCCCCTTCATTTCCTACATCCAGGTTGCTTTCCGCAAGGGAAATGTATGAGTGGCCTCCCACGGCTAAACTGCTTCCTAGAGACATTCCCTCCCTTTGGCTGTGTCTCTTTCCCCGTGCCACTAGACACAAGGGAGCGGTGGAAGGGAGGAGGATGCTGTTGCAGAAGGAAACATCTTGAACTAAGAAAACAAGCACCGGCTTTCAGAATGAGAATACACCAGCCCAGCTGCCTTTCAGACAGACACCTTGTGGCAATTGCCAAGCAAATGCATCTGACCGACAACAGCGACGAAAACAGGAAGGCTCGCTCGTTTAGGTCTGCCCTTCTCTTTCTTTCACCACCTCCCTCCCTCCCTCCGCCTTGCAGGAAAAGAAACAACTTGTTTTTACACAAAACAGATGGTTCAACCTTCGCCGGCAAGCTGAAGCTTTATTATCAGCACCTCCGGAACCTAAAAAGAAGCACAGGGCAGAGCAAGGCCCAGGAAACCATCACCCAAAAGCAGCCGGGCCAAAGATTTCTTTTAGCAGCCACAGGAACCAATCACAGACCAGGATGAAGTTTCTGAAAAGAGATTCAAACATGCAGATGTTGTCACAGATACCAAGAAGCTAAATATTTAGCAGGGCGCCTGGAGATAGATAGATAGATAGATAGATAGATAGATAGATAGATAGATAGATAGATAGATGCCAAAAGGATGTGGGTATATTTTATCTGATGGCAGTATGTGTGCTACACAATAGGTAGTGAAAGAACTTCAGATTCCACCACAAAAGACTCCCCACCATAAGAATTAGACAAGGATGCAGCTACAACTAAAACATTGTTCAACTCAGCTTTTAAGAAAACGATACTATTATTTTTATTTGTTGTTGTTGTTGTTATTTATAATAATAATAATAATAAATTTTATTTATATCCCGCCCTCCCCAGCCGAAGCCGGGCTCAGGGCAGCTAACAACAATAAACAGTACAAAAGTATAGCACAGACAACACTCTAAAATCATTCATTATAAAATTGATATGTATTAGTCGCCTCACAATATAGATTCTCTAGTCAACGTACAGCGAGTTGCCAGGGAGGTGAGGAACAAGCGACAAGCCTGAGTTTGGACATTATGCTAAGCCAAACCATAGCTTTGCTCCCAGTGGTGCAACAGGTGAGGGAGTCAGCAAACTAACTGCAGTTTTCTCCCTGTGCACCAGCACACTTGCTCTTTCATGGCAAGTCACAGTTTGGCAGCATTACGTGCAGACAAGGCCCCTGACAACACAATCCTATACATGTCTAACTCAAAAGTAGGACTCCCTCCTAGGTAAGCACATCCTAAGTCAGGGTTGCAAAGATCACAGTAAAATGTAAGAGATGTCCAGAAACCGTAATTTTAAACAATATGGTAAACTCAATCCTGGTTGATTGTCCCCCCCCCCAAAAAAAGGTAAGAGGATCATAACATTCTCTAGGCTTTGTGATTTAGGATATCACCAGATGTTTCCACTGCAATAATTACTATCCCACATCTAACTGAAAAGCATCTTATTTCCCCGCTAATGTTGACATTAAGACGTTTGTCTTGTTTTCTTTTTTATCTCTTCCTTGTTTCGCAGATTTCTTTATCTACGTCAACATCTGGGGCTGCTGCTTCTCCTTCAGTATTTTAAACCGACTATATAAAGGATTTTGGAGTGTTAATGGAACGCTTTCAACCAGAAGCATCACCTATAGGGCTATGCTCAGGCTTAATAATAAAGTTCTTCCCACACATGTTTTATATTATAGAGGAAAGGGGCCTTAGCTGAAATCCTCATGAATGTAATATCTCCTCTCTTCTTGTAGAAATGGGGCTGACAAAGAGGTCTGCATGTACCATTCAGGGCAAAAATGCTTAGCTGGCTTGACTGGTGGCAGAAAAATCCTTTTCTGTTTTTCCAAATGTGCTATTACAATCAACTTGTCTTTCTAGCCCACTGTACTTTCTATCTGGCCGCACCTCAACTGCAATCCATGCTGAGCCCCAGGATACATAAAACACACTTAGGTTGCGATCCTAAACATGCCTACTTGGAAGGAGATCCCACTGTAATCAAAATACCCCCTCCCAAGTACACAGGGCTAAAATGGGGCTGTTGAGCTGCAATCCTAGCCATGCACAGCATTTTAACAACGCCCGGGGGGGGGCGGGGGAGTGTTTAAAAAATAGTGTGGGTTTTTTTTAAAAAAAAATCTATTCAGTAAAATAAGCTTGAAAGTATAATTTATTTCAAGTTCTATATACTAATTGTGCACTTATTTCTATGCACTATGTATAGTAAACTGAACCATCCATGGACAAGAGAGAGGTGAACAGCAGGGCTGGGAAACCCCAATACACAAAAAAACAGATCCATGGGACTGAGCATGCTCAGGGCATATGGAATTGAAAAACATTGAGAGAGAGAGAGAGAGAGAGAGAGAGAGAGAGAGAGAGAGAAATGGAGTATCCAGGAAGAGAGCATAACTGGCTGGCGCCAAGAACAGGAGCGCCTCCACACTGCAGCATTTTTGTTGCAGGTTCTGCTTGCACTGAGTAATATGCAATACTTTTGTTAGAACAAAATTTCCCTTTCTGACATACAGGCTAGGATTCACAGAGTCCTTCCATCCCTATGGAGAGCTTTCTTCACCCTTCCTTCCACTTGCACCTGCTGAAAAGCTCCTCCTAAGAGTCAGGAGACCCCCTCTGAAGCAACAGACAGTGTAGCCTGAGAAGACTGGAGAGGGTTTGGGGTGGGGAGCAGCAGTAACCCCCTGCCTTCCCAAAAGCACCCAGAACTGAATCTCACTCGTGCATCCTTCTGTTTGGATGCCATCCATCCAGCTGCTGAGAATTCAGCAACAGGCATTCAGTGAAGCATGTCAAAGATAAAAACCACGATACAGCCTTTCAAAACTCAAAATTTTACAATCCAAAACAATCCAGCATGGACCTGCTTCTCAGCACTGTAAACTGTTGATCGTTCTGCAAATAAGCCTATCAAATATTTTATTGTAAATAAAACAAAAGAGACTTTAATAGCATTTCACTGCTTAATGCTCAGAAAAGCACTGTGACAAGTACTGTGGCTTTTGGGGGAAATTTTTTAAAAAATGTCCTATTCTGTAATTTCCAAGATGCTCTCTCTCCTCCAGCCCCTCCTCTCTCACCCCCCGCCCCTTTTGACCCACAGAAGTAAAATAAAGGCTGTGGAATCCTTTATACAAAGCAAATAAAAAACAGGGCCTCTGTGTGTGAGGGGGAGAACCCCCACCAAGCACAGGGGGAAAGGTCTCTAGGCACACACAAAAGAAAACCTTTCCCTTAACTGCTCCATAACCACATGCTAGTCTTCCAAGGAAAGTTCCCTCCTTAAAAAAGAAAGAAAAGAAAAGAAAAATGCTCTCAGTAACACAGTCTGATTTATAAGCAAGCCTACAGCATCAAACACAGAAGAGGATTCTTTTACATTACCACGGAAGCCCGGAAGCCCCTGCAAAGCTCTTGCCTCACTAGGCATTGAATTTGGCTGTTTGCTCCTTTTAGCATTATTTATGGAGAGCACTAAGTGAAGTCTGGAGCTTGAATGGTAAATATTTAACAAGGGGGCACCAGCCCAAACCACAAAATCCAGACACACATCACCAGCCTTCAGTTCACACGAGGATGGCAGGCTTGCACGAGTAAAGAAAAGCTTCCTTGCACTGTGTTCATCTATAAGCTTTACGTTAGTTAAGCAGTGCTTTTTTAAAAGAAAATGTTTAGAGGTACTCTCATGTTGACTCAAGAAAATCACGTCATTTTGAGCATCTGAGCATGCGGCAAAACCTGGAAGTAACCCTTTCTGGTACTTCCGGGTCGCCGCGGGACACAACCTGAAAAGATTTAACCTGAAGCAAACGTAACAAGAGGTATGACTGTACTGTTGACCCAATAAACATCCAGATTATTTAATAACTCTCTCCCGAGACATCCTAGCATGCACATACACACACAGATGAACACGAGAAGCATCCTCTCAGTTAAAAGAATGATCCTACAAGTATCTATCAAACTGTGACATGTCAAAGTTATATGTGCTCAGCTCATTCCTGGCAAACAACCAATAACCAGTAGCCTAGCCTGCGGATGACAAAAACCACTCAGTACTTGGGACAGAAAAGCTTGGGTTTGGTTTGTCTGGGGTGAGACAGCAGTCTTGATGGTTGAGCGACATGCGCTTTTTATAGCAGCACATTCCACAAAAACAGAACTTCAAGAACACAAAGCCAGCAGCCTCTGTAATTGGGAGGTTTGGAAGATTACATACTCTTTGTGTTCAACCATAGATAGAGAGAAACCAGGACTGAAGTTGGTGTCAGTCCTTAAAGCAACTATAACTTTTCCAATCAACTGTTATGTCAGTGAGTTCGTGGTGCTAGACCAGGGGTCTGCAACCTTTAAGACAAAAAGAGCCACTTGGACCCGTTTCCGAAGAAAAAACAACTTGGAGCCGCAAAACCATTGCAACATTTAAAACAAATATAACACTGCCTATATTGTTTCTTACCTTAATGCTATATATACAGGATCGTAACGCACACACCGCCCCATGCGACGTCACAGCTAGTACAGCGCCCGCCACAGGGGGGGAGTGTTGGGGCACACAATGCGCCTCCTCCCCTCACTAGTATCTGCCCCGGAGCCGTGGCAAAGGTGTAAAAGAGCCACATGCGGCTCCGGAGCCGCGGGTTGCAGACCCCTGTGCTAGACAGTGGGGACAGAGAGGAAGAAAATCCTTTTCTACACAGCAACCCCCAGCGGACGTGGTCTTACAAACAATCTGAGGAAAACAGAAGGGGCTACCTACTCTTAAGGGGCAACTTCATCCAATATCAATTGTATTACTCTTTCCCTGTTATTGTGCATGTGTGAATGTCATTACTGTAATGCAGTTTTAAATGTACTGGCCCCATTTCTAAATTGACTGAGGCCATAAAGCAGAAGTAGGAACTTGTGGCCCTCCAGATGTTGGTAGGAATACAACTCCCAACATTCCTGACCATTTTCCATGCTGGCTGGGTGTGATGGGAGTTGGGATCCCAACAAACCCACCCCTACCAAGAAGGTGGACGTACAACTGCTTTTCAGCCTTCCTGCGATTTTGTTTTCTATTTCCTTCATAGTGTGTCACGACCTTATTTCTCTTCAATGACCATGGCCATCTAGCAAGGCTATTTTCTCCACCACCCTACCAAACCAGCTCAAGATATTTTGCAGCCTGAAGCAAAGGGCATATCATGCCCACCATTCCCTGTACAAAAGCTGCCTGGTCTGGCAGTTGAATGTTACCTGAATGTTGGGGATGGGTTAGCATCCTCCATTACATCCAAGGGTAAGGTTAACTCAGAGAGTGCAGAGCAGGCTGTGGCTGACACACATGGTCCTGTCTTCCAGATGTCAAAGAAATAAACAACTATCGGACTTTTAGAAGACATCTGAAGGCAGCCCTGTTTAGGGAAGCTTTTAATATTTGATGAATCAAAATATTCTTCTGGAAGCCACCCAGAGTGGCTAGGGAAACCCAGCCAGATGGGCGGGTATAAATAAATTATTATTATTATTATTATTATTATTACTACCGTATTATTCTTCACCCTGAGTCAGCTACCTCACTCTAACTAACGAAAGGGCCGGATCTGCATTGCATGTGTGTTGCATGTACAATGCATGTGTATCAGAAAGGACGGTACTATGAGCAGGTACACATACACATTAATAGTTTAATATGCACCCATATTAATTTTTAAAGTAACACTCTGATGCACTTATAATTGGCATGCCTTTCCCTACCACCAGGCTGTCAGTTTCACTGAGACACATGAAAGATGTTGGGAAAGTAAATGGACTGTAGGAGGGTGGCACCACATGTATCATGATGTGGTAGTGTCTACATCTTGTCACAGGGCAGGATCCATGGTAGACAAGTGAGGGAGTGGTGTCTTCAGACTACTAGCTAGTAAAGGTGTGTAGTGACATTTTAGGGCACTGGTGGGGGATCTATGGCCTTTCAGATGTTGCTGGACTAAAACACCCATCATCCCTGACCACTGGCTATGCTGGCTGGGACTGATGGGAGTTGGAGTCCAACGACAGCTAGAGGGCCACAGATCCCCATCTCTGTTTTAAGGAGTGAAAAGCAGAACTTGTGAACAATGGTTATACGTGTTACCTGAAGCAAGAACAGTCTGCAGTGATCACTAAAGAACTGTGTAAAGAAGTACCGGTGGCTGAATTTACTTTTCTCCTCTTTCCTACTCCCTTTTGCTTTCGTGTCATGCTTTTTAGACTGTCAGCCTGAGGGCAGGGACTGTCCTGTGTCTTTGCATGCCTTTCTAGTAAATTTTATTATCATTAATATTGCTGAAAAGCAGAGTAAAAACGCTTCCAATAAACAATAACCCTCTAAAAGATGCACATTTCCTGATGTTACTTACATCCATTGATTTCAGTGGGTGCACCTCAAGTATGTTGCACATAACCCAAAATATTTTATTTCTACCCCACAGAATTGCAATGAAAATATTCAAAACAAAACAATGGGATACAAAACACATATAGCAATAGAAGTGACAAAAGCCTTGGCAGAATAAACAAATCTTTACCATCTGGTTGCAAGAAACAGTGCCAACCAAAGTTCCCAGCAGAGGGAATTGTGGTGCCACTACTGAACAGGCCCTGATCCCTGGCACCAATCAGCTTCAGTGGCACTTAAGAGCCCAGGCAAATTCATATGGAAATATGTGGTTCTTCAAATACACTGGGTTCTAAGGCACCCAAGGATGGGGAATCTCAGGGCATCCAGATGTTCTTGAAGTGCCACTCCCATCAGACCCAGGATGCCCAAAGATCAGGGATTATGGGAGTTGTAATCCAACACTATCTGGAAGGTCACAGGGTCTCCATCCCTAAACCAAAAATTAGCACTAGCACTTAAAATGAAACGAATGGGTAGCAAATGCAACTGATCCAAATCAGTGCAATCTGGTCAAACTGCCAAGCCTCTCTGACGTTGAATTGTGGCAGCCAAATTTTGCACTGCTTTAAAGTTTCCCAACTGTGTTTGAAGGCAACCCTACGTAGGAAACAATACAATTGTCTTATCTAGATGTAGCCATTGTGCATAAACACACCAGGGTACTGACTCTTCAAGCCTGAACAGCATATGATGTCAGTGCAGAACGGGCACGATGCACTCACAGAAAAGCTATCCCAGTGCATGATTGCTGTGCTACTAACAAAGAAGCTAGAAAGCTAGCACAACTGCGGATGTTTGCAGGCAATGCTCACAATCGACAGTTCCTTCTCAGAGCTTTGGAACAGTGGGAGGCCAGTGTTAGCCACAAAGGGGTTGTGTTTTGTGCAAAGGGAGAAGTGTGGTGTAATGCTAATGAGTTCCAAGTGCCATGGCAGCAAAATAAATGAGAACTACCCAGATGGGAAAGTCATTTCCTGAAACTTTTCAATTTGCATGGGGAAACGAATTACCCCCACATGGACGGACAGCCTCCCACGGCAATCACATATCTATATTTACTATTATGAAGCAATAGATATACGTTCTGAGGGAGAAACCACACTCAAGCAAGGAAGGTTGCTGGAAGCCAAGCTGCAAGAGGGAGAAGAAAAATTAACTTTCAAATTAAAAGCAAAAGGGTCTCTAAGAGAGCCAATTATTGTTTCTGGGGGGGGGGGGAATACAGAAAATGCAAAATATAAAGCGCACACAACATCCTATACAACATCTTCCAAGTGAATGATGTCAATAGAAGCTTCAAAAAACAGCAGCCACCCTCAGGCTTAAGCTTAAGACAGGAAGTAATTTTATCACTTTGTTCTTTTTTAAAAAATCGTACTAGTGCTAGGTCACTGTTGTTTGCAAAGGGCTCCCTCTTTTGCCAGCTCAGGCACCTTCTGAACTATCTCAGGAACGATCATCTGTGTAAACATCTTGAAAGCCTTTGGATATTGAAAGGGAGGATTTAAAAACCACACCTAGCGTCTGCCAACAAGGCTCAGTTTTCCCAGCATGGGCTGTTGCCACTAGCCAGCCACCGGGAAGCCCACGGGTAGCAAGCAACCACCTCAGTTCCAAAGAGCGTCTGCTGCACGTTCTGGAAACCCGCGGGACGGAAGCGCTCTCCTGTCTTTGACAAGCTCAGCTTGCAAAAACATCCACTCGTTTTCCACTAGCGCAGGAAAGCTCCGCTGCGTCCTCTAGTTGCATGCCGGTATCCACCACAGTTCCCAACACTCAGCTCCTCAAAACAGAACATGCAACCCCATCTCAGTGCGCAAGAGCGGTGGGCCATGCATACGGTACTGCCTTCAGGCAATGTGACTGTCCAAGGCACGGCACCCTCCCCCCCCAAAAAAAAACACCAATCCTGAGCTGGGTTCCCCCCTCCGCGCGCGCCTGAACCCACTACCCCCAACTCCAAGCCGCCGGTGTGCAGGATGGGGCCAACTCTCAACACTCCCAACTCTATTGAGGAGCCACCGATCCCTTCTGCCCACCCAGAGGGAGTCGATCCTCCAACTCGCGAGGCAGCAACGCAAGCCTGCGAAGTTCCACTCCTCACCGGAGACTCCTCTTAAGTGTGTCCGCGCCGTGCCGGCTGGGCAGCCCAGCTTCACGCAGGGTGGAAACGACCCTTTCCACGACCTAACCCGACCTAACCGTCCGGTTCGGCCCGAGCGCGTCCACGGCGCGCCGCAGTCGCTCAGCTGACCCTCGTCCTCGCGCCCCTCGGCGCGACCTTTCCTCTGCCCCCGATGCCCCCCTCCCGCCCTTGCCACTCACCGACTGCAAGAAGCGCAGGGTGCACACGTAGTCCCTCTCCGTGCCCAGGATCTCGTTGAGGACGCAGAGCCGAAGGCGCAGCTGCCGGTCCGTATCCTTGGCAGGCTCCGAGGGCGCCGCGCCGGGGCCGGGGCCCGCCGCGACCGGGGGGGCCGCTGCCGCGGGGGCCGCTGCCGGCTGCGCTTCCATGGCGGGGTGGCTGCCTCCTCGCCTGCCTGCCCGACTGACTTGACGGACTTTCCGAGCCGGCTGCTGCTGCTACACACCACGCTCTTTTCACGCTCGGCGCCCGCCTCCGGCGCCCTCCATCCCCGAGGCACGCGAGACGCACGGCAAGGCGAGGGCTTCCCCAGCCCGCCGCCTACGAGCTCCCACTGGCAGCCGGAGCGCCGCTCAGGGACATGCCGAGGACAGCGGCGGCGGCGACAAGCGCAGCGCAGCGCCAGGGGCACTGAATGGAGCGCGAGCGGGGAAGGGAAGTCCCGGCGCCCGAGAGAGAGGGGGGGCAGAGCGCGAGGGCTGGGGGCGTGGCGAGGGCAGCCAGCGGGAGGGGGCGGCGGGTCGCGCGGCCAGGCGACGCCGGCCCCCGAGGCGAGGGCGGCGCTCCGAGGCAGGGGGCGGGGCGGGGCGCCTTGGCGGGACAAGCCCAAGTGCAAAAGCAGGAGTTGGGAGACTGCGGCAGGCGGCGCGGGAGAAACAAAGGCAGCGAGGAAGACTCCCGAGCGTGGCCTGCGCGCGTCACCCGGAGCTGCTTTGCACGCAGCCAGCCCGTTCCCAAATCCCTGCAGCAAGAGGGAGCGAGCGGCGCGCAAACTTGGGCTGTGATCAAGCGCCCTGTTGCTGCTCCGCCACCTCGGGGAAACGGCTGCTGGATGCAACCCGTCGGGGAGAGATTCCCACATCCACCCCACCCCCGATTGAGCCCATGCGCGCTTGTTTGGTTGGGTTTTGTTTGCTTCTGCCCACGCATCGTGAGAAGCAGCGGCCAGCAGCCGGCGCTTGCTCCTGCGGCAGAATCCCATTTTGCGCGGCGAAAAGCACAGTCTGGCCTGCTGCACGCGGTGGGGCTGGGGGGGGGGAGCCCTTCCCGACAGGGGTGTTCCCACGGGTGGGTGTGCGCAAGCCGCGGAATTGTACGCCAGCCAGCCATGGTGTGTGCCAAGAACTCGCTACGCAGAAAGAATATTCCTGGAGGTGTTCCCAGGTGGAGTTTGTTGTTGCTTTACGAAGTCAGGCGTAGCGATTCTTCGGCACACCTGCAACCCACAGAGATCTTTTATTATGGCTGGCAGAAAGGGTTGGAGATGGAGTCTCCAGCACCATTGACATAGGACGGTGCTGGACTACAAAAAATCCCATCACCCCCTGGCTCTTGGCGGTGCTGGTTGGGGCTGATGGGAGTTGGAGTCCAAACGGCAAGTACTTTCAAGCTACGGAGCTTGCTTTCACTAGGGGCCGTGATGTCCACCAATTTGGATGGCTTTAAAAGAGGATTGGGCAAACTCATGAAGGATAAGGCTGTCAATGGCTACTGGCCACGACAGTGAGGCTCTGCCTCACTTCTGAATACCAGTTGCTGGGAGCCATAGGAGGGCAGTGCTCTTGTGCTCAGGTCCTATGCAGGTAGGGCATCTGGGTGGCCACTGTGAGAACCTGATGCTGGACTAGGTGGGCCATTGCCCTGATCCAGCAGGCTCTTCCTAGGTTCTTAACAACTGGGAGGCCACAGGTTCCCCATTAAGGGACCCACCAAGCATGAGCCAGCTTCTTGCTTTGTACCTGGGCCAGACACGTTAGAGGCAGCACACACTCATTATCAAGCTACCCAGTCCCTCCACCAACAGACAGAGCTCCAGAGCATCCTTGAATGGTGATGCCTCCGTTCCCCTACCCAGATCATGTTCCCTTCTCAGAGCTACAATTTCCAGAGTGGTATAAACAAGTCAATCCCTCTTTCCATTGGGAATACAGTGGCACCTTGGGTTACATACGCTTCAGGTTACAGACTCTACTAACCCAGAAATAGTGCTTCAGGTTAAGAACTTTGCTTCAGGATGAGAACAGAAATCGTGCTCCAGCGGCGCAGCAGCAGCTGGAGGCCCCATTAGCTAAAGTGGTGCTTCAGGTTAAGAACAGTTTCAGGTTAAGTATGGACCTCCAGAACAAATTAAGAACTTAACCTGAGGTACCACTGAGCTTTGCAGGGCAATAATGGTTTCCTCTTGACTCCTACCGTTCCCAGGATGCTTTGCGGGATGCCGTGGCTGTTCAAAGTGGTATGTTACTGCTTTAAATGTACTGTGGTACCTCTGGTTGCGAACGGGATCCATTCCGGAGGCCCATTCGCAACATGAAAAAAGCACAACCTGCAGCAGCGCTTCTGCACATGCACAAACGACGAAACCCGGAAGTAACCCTTTCCGGTACTTCTGGATCGCCACGGGACATAATCTGAAAGAACGTAACATGAGGTATGACTGTACATATAGCAAAGATGGGGCCTGTTTTTGTTTGTTTGTTTGTTTGTTTGTTTTGTTCACACTTAATTTTGCCTTTACTACTGCACTATAAACACCTGTCAGGTACTTGGGAGAGCGTTTTGGCGGCAGGCCCAAGCAAGTAGGAGAAGGCTATGAGTAAACCCTGAAGAACAGGTCTAATTGGGCTCTCGATGTAATTGTTCATTTCCTTTGCGTTTGATTTCATTTAACTTTTTGTTGCATTCTCAGTGACGCTGCAGCATTCAAAATTAATTCATTTCATCTTTGCCTCGGGTTAAAAAACAAAGCAGGCACCCAGATTTGTTTTTCTCCCCTATTTGGGCCAAGTGCCAGGTATCAGCTGCTGTGAGATTCTGGCATAATTTCAGACAGAGCCTTTGCAGATTTGGCTTCTGTTTCTAAGATCTATCCACCCCAGAGTATACCTCCACCCTGTTACTGAACCAGAAACCTGTGTCTTCTAAAGCAGATGTAGCTTACTTTATCAGCTTTGCCTGGATGAAAGTAGGGTAGGGGGAGAGATGCAACTTGTAATTTAGGAAATGATGATGCAGGAATAAAGCCACTCAGTCAATGCTTCTTGAGCAACACGTACACTACCATTTCATGTGGATATCTTTTCTGTTAACGTTGCTGCTGAGTAGCTCCCAAAAAAGACCTTTTATGATTTTCAGTTCCAGAATTAGGAGCAGTGTCCTGGCACTATGGTGGTTTCGTCTTGGGAATCCATTAATATTGCTGAAGTGCTGTCATCGGTGTCTGGAAGTGTCAAGTGTCAGCAAAAGTATGCTTTCATTCTGGAATTTATATTAACTTATATATAAAAAAAAGTCCTTAAGTGTAAGTTTCTGTGGAAAAGTACTTGCACTGTCCTTTTTCTCTTTCTAATCCTTTCTCTAAAGACCTGAGGGTGACATACATTGTGCCCCCTTTTATCCTTCTTCTTCTTCTTCTTCTTCTTCTTCTTCTTCTTCTTCTTCTTCTTCTTCTTCTTCATTTCTACCCCATTCATCTGGCTGAGTTTCCCCAGCCACTCTAGGCGGCTTTCAACAGAACATTAAAAACAGAATAAAACTTCAAACATTAAAAACTTCCCTAAATAGGGCTGCCTTCAGATGTCTTCTAAAAGTCGGATAGTTTCCTCGACATCTGATGGGAGGGCATTCCACTGGGCGGGTGCCACTACCGAGAAGGCCCTATGAGGTAGGTTAAACTGGGAGATACTGATTGGGCCACGGTCAGTGAACTTCATGCTCACTGTGGGGATGCAAAATAGGTCTCCTTGGGTTGCTCACCTTACATAAGAGCATGGAACTAGGAGGGGTGTAAATGCAGCACCCCCTCCCGCAACCCCTCCACACTCTGTTTATGCTGAGAAGTGGGAAACTGAGCAAATGAAAGCAATTGAAAGAGGACAGTGGTTACAGCAGAGATGGGACAGATCCCAAGAAGTTTGGGGATCCTTTTCTTATTGCCAACTTTACACTGAGGGACGTGGGTGGCACAGTGGGTTAAACCACAGAGCCCAGGGCTGGCCAATCACAAGGTCAGCGGTTCGAATCCCCGTGGTGGGGTGAGCTCCCGTTGCTCGATCCCAGCTCCTGCCAACCTAGCAGTTCGAAAGCACGTCAAAATGCAAGTAGAAGGTAAACGGGAAGGTAAATGGCGTTTCCGTGCACTGCTCTGGTTCGCCAGAAGCAGCTTAGTCATGCTGGCCACATGAGCCGGAAGCTGTACGCCGGCTCCCTCGGCCAGTAAAGCAAGATGAGCGCTGCAACCCCAGAGTCGGCCACGACTGGACCTAATGGTCAGGGGTCCCTTTACCTTTACTTTACACTTGCAGGGTGACCAGATGCAAAGTGGAACAGGGCTCTCTTGCACCTTTTGAGAGCTGTGTAGAAGAGTATGTGTTGGCTTCTGCTGCTTCACATGCAGGGATAACAAGCTGGACACTTGACGAAATTGCTGCTTCAATGTGACTACTAAGTAGCAAGTACCTTCCTCCAGCATCCTGTTATGTCTTTGATCTACATAAAATGTGGGAGCAATAAACTTGCATGTTGTGCTTGTTTATGAGGAAGGGTTCTTAGGGTAGCAACAGCATAGGAACTTGCCGAATTTGAACCTGAGGAAGAATCACACACAGAGGCAGATTTCTGTCTGTACATTTATTTATGGTCTGCATAAAAAATAAAAAATAAATTGTAAGCATCGTCAGTGTTTTCAGATGGCCATTATTAACCTGGTGAATGCTCCCCATAGTTCCCCTAGTTAATCTACATTCCTCAAAGGTGTAAGAATGATTCCCTCCTCCCCTTAAATACAATAAATTTAGCTTAAGGACCCACTTAATCCTTTCTTTAGTCTGGAAATTTTATAGCTTGCGCAAAAGCTATTTCACTTTAAAAGGGAAAATGTTTAATTTGCCAACATGAGGTTTTCAGCTGTGAAAGTGTCTGCGGCCAGCAATCATGCTCTGCTGTTGAAGTGCACAGTTCATTGCAACTGGCAAGTCAGCTTGTTTTCACTTCTGTTTGCTGTGTTAAAACCAACGTTTTGTACATTTTTAGGTATTGGTTGCTGTTGCCGCAGTGCTGCCAGAAAGTGAGGGTGATAAAGCAAAGCCTTTTATAGGACTAATGTCTTTTGATGAGACTATGAAGAATTTCAAGAAAACGTATCCAATGAAAATATTGTCATCTTGCCGTGCAGCTCTCGTTTCAGTTTTCCAGAATTGCTCTTTGTTCTTATAGGGGGGAAAGTGGTTGCCAAATAACTTATTCCACTGAAAATATTGCTTTTGAAAGAGCAATTGTTTGAGAGCCATTCTACAAAGTGGCCATCTTGTCTGTTACAACTCTGAATCAGGAAAACCATAAATTTCATTGGACCAAGTTATCAGATTGGAAGTGTACATTTTTGAACATAACGAACCAGCACACTGTGTTTTATAAAAACACTAGAAAAATGACCCCCAAATATATGGAATTTGAATTGCTGTGCCAATTGTTGCTCTTCTCTGTATGCCATTAGCTCTTGGCCCTTTGCCTCCTGGTGTCATAACCCCTTTCCTTAGTGTAAGGTTTTTGTAAGCACTGGAAACCTGTGATCCTCCAGGTTTTGTTGGACTCCAACACCCATAAGCCCTTGCCATAATGGCCAATGGTCAGGGGTGATGGGAGCTGTAGCCTAGCAACATCTGGAGTGCCGCAGGGTCCTCACCCCTAGTTTAGTACTTGCTAGACATGCAAATAGAACTGTGGGAGGTGGGGATTTGCTGGTGGCTAATGTCACAGAGACTGTAATACCTCAACAGTGATGGCCAAACTTGGCCCTCCAGCAGTTTTGGGACTACAGTTCCCATAATCCCTGTCCACTGGTCCTGTTAGCCAGGGATGATGGGAGTTGTAATCCCAAAACAGCTAGAGGGCCAAGTGTGGCCATCATTGCTCCTAGAAGCAAGAAACAGCAGTGGCATGTATTCTTACATGCAGCTCCCAGGTAAAAAGGTCATAGGGAATAGGACATGTTTTTTTCAGGTTCCTTCTCGCTTTCTCTTTTCCACCCATGCCAGCAAAGCAGTTCTGGAGGAGAGGGTGAACTGAGGGCACTTCCAGAGTGACCAGCTTATTGAGCATTCATCCCGACTTGTTTGCAGGGAGATTAGACAACTGGCTGTATAATGAGCATTCACCCCGATCTGTTTTCGAAGAGGTTAGACAAAATCGCATCAAAGCAAATGTTGACCCATCACTTTCCTTATCAGAAAGAAGCCCAAGATCTCCCAATCAACCATAATTGTACAACATGATTTTTTTAGCATGTGATTGAATCCAACCCCAAAATAATGACAGTCTGGAAGTGCCTGGACAGTCTAAGGCACCGAGTATGAACTTGTATGAAACACTCAATTATTTGAGGGCAGCAGCCTTCTTTGAACTATGCTGGAGAAGCATCTAGCACAGATTAAGGTAGGGCCTTTATGCAGTACAGTGGTACCTCGGGTTAAGAACTTAATTCGTTTTGGAGGTCCGTTCTTAACCTGAAACTGTTCTTAACCTGAAGTACCACTTTAGCTAATGGGGCCTTCTGCTGCCGCTGTGCCGCCACCACACAATTTGTGTTCTCATCCTGAAGCAAAGTTCTTAACCTGAGGTACTACTTCTGGATTAGTGGAGTCTGTAACCTGAAGTGTCTGTAACCTGAAGCATCTATAACCCGAGGTACCACTGTAAGGAACAATTAAAATACCAACAATAACCTAATTACTTGCATGTTTATATGAGTGACTCACATCATGCCCCTTGGGGAAAGTATTATTGTTATAGAGTGTTATTCAATAAACATTAATGAATAAACATTAAGTTAGAGGCCTTGAAAATTTATTGTGCAAAGTGAAGACAAGCTGAGCTACAGTTAGAAGCCAGTCCATTTCAGCTTGACCTACGGTTGCATAATAGGGCAGGACTATAGAGAGATATGTATATAATCTTATGAAAGAGGCAGGTATGTAGCCAATTCACATGACCAAACTGGCATGTCATACTGGCAAGAGAGATTTACAGAGATATTGCTGTATGTATACTGTACACTGTCTTGGATTTATGTCATGATTTTAAACTTTCGTCCACTGAATGTTAATACTTCTATGTACTGGCTTCCTCTAGAGTTCCTGGATCTTGAATTTGGAGTGCAGTAAGCACACAACTTACATGGGTTTGTGTTTTGGGGATCATCATCGTGCCAAAAGGCAAAACTGTACAGTGGTACCTTGGTTTACGAACTTGGTTCCGAAAATCCATTCTGAAACCAAAGCGTTCTTAAACCAAGGCATGCTTTCCCATAGCAGTGGGGGGACTCAATTTACAAATGGAACACACTTGGCAGGAAGTGAAACATGTTCTGCTTCCACGGCAAAGTTCACAAACCAAAACACCTACTTCCGGGTTTGCAGCATTCTTAATCCAAGTTGTTCATAAACTAAGCTGTTCTTAAACCAAGGTACCACTGTATAGTCAAAAGCCACTGGGTTCAGTGGTGGGTGGGATTGCCAAAGTCATTTTTCCCAGATCCCTGCCTCCTTTCCGCTCTTTTAAACATATTTTTTGCAGCACTCTTAAAGCTGAATGTGGACAAGTTAAATGTGTGTAAGTTGCAGGGTTACCATACATAAACTGAGCTCAAGCAGTGCAGTTACTCTTGTTCCCTTCCATTTTGAAATGTAGAACTGAACTTTGGGTGGGAATCAGACTAGCTGAAAGTATGGGAATAGGGAATCCTATTGAATTCACTAGGTCTTACTTTTCGGTAGTTGTGGTTAATATTGCACCCTAAGCGGCACTTAATTTCCATTTAAATCAATGGGTTGTATTCAACTAATAACTTCTACTTGAGGTAAACCCATTGAAATTAATGGACTTAAGTTAGCCACATCCATTAATAATAATAATAAATTTTATTTATATCCCGCCCTCCCCAGCCGAAGCTGGGCTCAGGGCGGCTAAAAACAATCAAAATAGTCCAACATTCTAAAAACATTCATTATAAAATTAATTAAAATCAAATTAATGGAACCATCAAGCAAAATTCTGTGCAGATTGCCAGAGGAGGGGGTCAGGCTGCACCCTGACCAAAGAACTGGTGGAACAGCTCTGTCTTGTAGGCCCTGTGGAAAGATGTCAAGTCCCGCAGGGCCCTAGTCTCTAGTGACAGAGCGTTCCACCAGATCGGAGCCACAGCCGAAAAAGCCCTGGCTCTAGTTGAGGCCAGCCTAACTTCTCTGTGGCCTGGGACCGTCAAGATGTTTTTATTTGAAGACCGTAAGTTTCTCTGTGGGGCATACCAGGAGAGGCGGTCCCGTAGGTACGAGGGTCCTAGGCCGTATAGGGCTTTAAAGGATAAAAACCAGCACCTTAAACCTGATCCTGCACTCCACCGGGAGCCAGTTCAGCTGGTATAGTACCGGATGAATATGATCTCGCAGCAAAGACCCCATAAGGAGTCTCGCCGCGGCATTCTGCACCCGCTGGAGTTTCTGGGTCAGTCTCAAGGGCAGCCCCACGTAGAGCGAGTTACAATAATCCAGTCTGGAGGTGATCTTGCGTGGATCACAGTGGCTAGGTCAGGGCGAGAGAGATAAGGATTAATTAATTTCAATAGGTCTACTCCCGTGAGTATGACTTAACTTAATACAACTCAGTGGGAGTTAAGTCATGCATTGATTTTCACTAACCATTATTCAAGGCAAGATGGTGTATGTGTAGGTTTGTATGTATGAGCGGCATCCAACTAATGCATGCCTTGATTGCAAGGATATCTGCTTACACAGTGGAACTCCCATCTCCTCCTACTGTGCATATGTTTTAGGGGTTCTGCCAACACTCCAGATTTGGGGAGGGTTCAAGGCACGCACAGGGAGGAGGAGGAATTTCCCACTGCACAAGTGAAAATCCTTCCACTGAGTGGATGCATAGCATGGCTGCTGCCTCATGTGGTTTCTTTTTGACTTCTTTTCTTGGGTGCCTCATGGTATTCTTGAGAATGCTAGTGATCTGAAGATCAGTGCAGAGCCTGGTGTATAATGAGGTGGAAAGAACATAATTGCAAGTGTGCTCATTAATTTGAATGTTTATTTAAAGCCTCTTTTCTCTTTCGCTCTCTCTGGAGCAAATCTGAAGGAAAGTGAGGACCTGGTTGATAAAACAGAAAGAACGGGTTTCATAAATGGAAGTCCTGCTAGATCAGTAACATGTAGTGAAACCAAAGCGGTTCCTCACAGGAAGGGTGACTCTTTGGCTGAAGCAGAAGTTAGGCAGCATATGCATCCTGCCTGAAGTCACATGGGATGCCCAAACCCAGATAAACTTGAAAAGAAGTAAAAATAATAATAATAACAAAAAGGACCCATGGAACATTAAAATATTCTAAACCTTTCTCCTGGCTTTTATCTTTCATTTTCACTTAGCTTGAAACTGAGGAGGGGTGAGCAAGAAAAATGTTAATTCTGCCTTGGTAGCATGGGGGTCTGCAGGGGAGCTTGCCCCCCACCCTAGGAATCCTAAATGTATTTGTTTATTTTAATGTATACAGGCACACACAAACGCAGCTAGCCAACAAGAGACTCTCTGCTCTGCAGTGTCTTCTGGAGGGGAGACTTCCTAGACCAGCAGGCAGCTCAGACATAGGCTGCTTGCTCTGACCTGATGATCCCACTTCTGCAAATGTTACGAGATCTGGAAACCGTAGAAATACAGTGACAATATATACACAATGGAGCTTGGGTGCCCTCTGTGATGAGGCAAGGATGTTGGGGGTGCTGCTGGGACTGGCCATGTTTTCCGAGAGGATGGGGGGGAACGCAGTGGTCAAAAACAGAAACCAAAAGTAACCTGGCAGAATAGAAACCAAAAGGATCTGAGTAACAACGAAGGGCAGTGCCAAAGAATGCTCCAACTACCGCACAATTCCACTCATTTCACACGCTAGCAAAGTTATGCTTAAAATTCTACAAGGAAGGCTCAAGCAGTATGTGGACCGAGAACTCCCAGAAGTGCAAGCTGGATTTAGAAGAGGCAGAGGAACCAGAGACCAAATTGCAAACATGCGCTGGATTATGGAGAAAGCTAGAGAGTTCCAGAAAGACATCTACTTCTGCTTCATTGACTATGCAAAAGCCTTTGACTGTGTCGACCACGGCAAACTATGGCAAGTTCTTAAAGAAATGGGAGTGCCAGATCACCTCATCTGTCTCCTGAGAAATCTCTATGTGGGACAAGAAGCTACAGTTAGAACTGGATATGGAACAACTGATTGGTTCAAAATTGGGAAAGGAGTACGACAAGGCTGTATTTTGTCTCCCTGCTTATTTAACTTATATGCAGAATTCATCATGCGAAAGGCTGGGCTGGATGAATCCCTAGCCGGAATTAAGATTGCCGGAAGAAATATCAACAACCTCAGATATGCAGAGGACACAACCTTGATGGCAGAAAGTGAGGAAGAATTAAAGAACCTTTTAATGAGGGTGAAAGAGGAGAGCGCAAAATATGGTCTGAAGCTCAACATCAAAAAAACGAAGATCATGGCCACTGGTCCCATCACCTCCTGGCAAATAGAAGGGGAAGAAATGGAGGTAGTGAGAGATTTTACTTTCTTGGGCTCAATGATCACTGCAGATGGTGAAAGCAGCCACGAAATTAAAAGACGCCTGCTTCTTGGGAGAAGGGCAATGACAGGCCTAGACAGCATCTTGAGAAGTAGAGACATCACCTTGCCATCAAAGGTTCGTATAGTTAAAGCTATGGTTTTCCCAGTAGTGATGTATGGAAGTGAGAGCTGGACCATAAAGAAGGCTGATCGCCGAAGAATTGATGCTTTTGAATTATGGTGCTGGAGGAGACTCTTGAGAGTCCCATGGACTGCAAGAAGATCCAACCTCTCCATTCTGAAGGAAATCAGCCCTGAGTGCTCACTGGAAGGACAGATCGTGAAGCTGAGGCTCCAGTACTTTGGCCACCTCATGAGAAGAGAAGACTCCCTGGAGAAGACCCTGATGTTGGGAAAGATGGAGGGCACAAGGAGAAGGGGACGGCAGAGGACGAGATGGTTGGATAGTGTTTTCGAGGTTACCAGCATGAGTTTGACCAAACTGCGGGAGGCAGTGGAGGACAGAGGTGCCTGGCGTTCTCTGGTCCATGGGGTCACGAAGAGTCGGACACGACTAAACGACTAAACAACAACAACAACAACGATACTTTTATTGGGAAACAGAAATTTGGACACCAACTTCTTTTCCTGCCATGGTTGAACAACCATCATAGCCTTGTCTGGATAACTTATTTTTGGGAGTAATGGAAGCTAGTGAAGAGAACTTTTTAGCACACTAGTAGAGAAGTATGAGAAACCGGCAGATGAAGTGGTTGTAGAACTTAAAGCAGCTCGACCAACCATTCTACAGAAAAGCCATGCCAGTCATCGTAACCAATCCACAGAAGAGTTGTGTCAGTGGCCCATCTACATTCAGTGATGAAAACCAATCAGTTTACGGTTTACGGAATCTACATCCATTTCAGATGTACCACACTGAAGAAAAATACTTCCAAGGCCATGGAGATTCCATTCAGTAACTCAACACATCTGAAAAATTAGAGGATAAACCTGTTACAGTGGTACCTCAGGTTATAGACGGATCAGGTTACAAACGCTTCAGGTTACAGACTCTGCTAACCCATAAATAGTACCTCAGGTTAAGAACTTTGCTTCAGGGTGAGAACAGAAATCGTGTGGCGGCAGTGGGAGGCCCCATTAGCTAAAGTGGTACCTCAGGTTAAGAACAGTTTCAGGTTAAGAACGGACCTCCAAAACGAAATAAGTTCTTAACCCGAGGTACCACTGTACTTGGTATGAGTTTTGGACAAAAAGATACTCATTTCAGATGTTCTGCTCTAAGTATGGCTAACTCCAGATACAACCCAGTGTGAGAACTTTTTACAGAGATTTATGTTCTAGCATACTGTGTGAACTTGCTATAGGTCGCTTCCTGTGGACAGCCATTATATCAGAACTGTATGTACCAGACATTTGCCATTTACACTGCCTGTCTGCTGCACCAGCCAAGGCAAGCTAGTTTCAATGCATGAAAGGAACATACTATTTTTCTTGGGCTCCTCCACATACAGCTTCATTGTCCTCTTCTATAGCCACACCCTTTTAAGGGAGACCTTGATATTGGAAAGTAAATCCATACATTTTAATCTAGCTGTGTGAATGTATTCGATTTAATCCTGAAATCTGTTGCTTTGAACTCGGCACATTTTCACTATGAAAAACATTTACTTGAACCATTTGCCAACCTCACAAGAGGCAGACTAATGAGGCATTCTGCCTTATTAACTGATTTCCAACTTTCCTTCTGCAGGTATTGCCCTTCGGAAAAATGAAAGCAATGCTGTTAAATTTACGATATCACTCAGAACACGACAAAGCTTTATCAAACCTGTCGTGCTCTTAAATGTCACACAAGCCTTAACAAGATAAGTCACAGATAATAAATTAAATCGTGTACAGGAGGCTTGGAAAATCTGCCGCAGAAGGAAGCATATAAACACATACCGAGCAAAACAGGATATTAGATATTGTTAAGCAGTATAAGGAATAAAGCATAGCAGATCTGTCATTCTTAAAGCTTTTTGCAAGTCCCCCTGAGGACTAGGCACGCCTGCATAATGCATATCTATAATGCAGGGGTGCCTAGTCCTCAGAGGGGCCAATTCATTCCCCACCTAGCAAATTTTCCTGCCTTCCCCCACCCAACTCCCCACTGATTTTATCAGCAGCAAAAATAATCCTGATGGCAATGCGAACCACTCACTCCCCAACAATCAGATTGATCATTTGCTTAAAAAGTTGAAATAATTTAAATCTATTTTAACTTTTCTATGTTTCGAAGTATGGTTGTGACAACTCTTTCTTGATTTTACTGTTATAAAATTTGTTAACGAAATGAGTATAAAATAAATAGAATAGGTCTTCTTTTTATAAATGAAAGCATTCGTTTTCAAAAGGTTTTCTTAGGGCGAAGGTTTCTGTTCCTGCTTTCTGGCAAATTCAAGAGATATTCGAACCAAAAATAAAATATTTTTGTATGGTTTTCTGAAGGTGAAAATATAGCAGGATGTTTTCACTGGGGGCATTCAGGATGCAAGCATTTCCTCTCATGGGCTGAAATCAGTGTGAGCTATCACCTCATTCACACTAATCAGGAATCAGTAGGACTCTTGTGGAGTTACTCAAATAATCTGACACCAAACCCACTCTGTTGTGTCAAAACTGTCTGTCTCTTTCTGTTGCCCCTGATCTTAAAACTTAAATCTGTCCCATCTTGATCAGGCATAATCTCACTCCAATAGCTGAACGTGGTGTTAGGTGAACATGATCACATAACAAGCTGAAGATGAGTTGGCGCCATTTTCAGGATGTTTATTTTCGTCGGATTGCACAACCGCTGCTCACATGTGTGATAGTGACACTTGCATAAGAGGTTTGCGCAACCCTTGCCCTACTACAGAAATCAGCCCAAGGTGTAATAGCTGCAGTCAAACTCAGCTGTAGATACTGCTCTGTATTACTGATAAGCAGATACATCAGATAAGCAGACCCACCCTCCGAGAGTAGGGTTTTGATCCCAGCAGCACAGAAGAGATCTTCTGTAAATCTCTTAAAGTTCATTCAGGTTTCTTAAACAAATAAGAAAAGCAGAACTCTTTCTCTTGCATCCTGGTACTGCTAAAAGCTATGTGGTCATGGAAAAACACCATTATGTAGAGCAGGAATATCCAACGGGGTGCCCTCCCATCATTCCCAGCCAGCATGGTGCTATGCTGCCTAGGGCTGATGGTGGTTAAAGGTAAGGTAAAGGGACCCCTGACCATTAGGTCCAGTCGTGACCGACTGCGTTGGTAGCTGTGTTGGTCTGACGCAGTCGAAATAAATAAAAATTGTCCAGTAGCACCTTAAAGGTAAAGGTAAAGGGACCCCTGACCATTAGGTCCAGTCGGGACCGACTCTGGGGTTGTGGCGCTTCTCTCGCTTTATTGGTCAAGGGAGCCTGCGTACAGCTTCCGGGTCATGTGGCCAGCATGACTAAGCCACTTCTGGCGAACCAGAGCAGCGCACAGAAACGCCATTTACCTTCCCGCCGGAGCGGTACCTATTTATCTACTTGCACTTTGCCGTGCTTCTGAACTGCTAGGTTGGCAGGAGCAGGGACAGAGCAACGGGAGCTCACCCCATTGCGGCGATTCGAACCACCAACTTTCTGATCGGCAAGTCCTAGGCTCTGTGGTTTAACCCACAGCGCCACCCACATCCCGCGGGGGTTAGAGTACAACAAATCTGGAGGGCACCACACATTGGCTACCCCCAACAGTCAGCCTCCACATTCTTCAGGCATTTCTGGTGTCCACCGGCATGCGGGGACTTCACATGTGGCGAATAGTGTCATATATATTATAGCCACAGACTTCAGCACTCCCAGAAAAATGCTATTTACAGCAGCCTTCCCACAGCAAGCGTAACACGTGTGCCAACATTTTGCAGCTCCTTGTTCAGGTGTAAACCCTAATTTTAAAAAATTATCCCAAAGCCAATGTGAACCGAGTGTCTCAAGCTGCTACCAATGAGGCTAGAAATGGACCAAGTGGTGCAAGTGATAAGTGATCAAGTTTAGGGGCTGGGATTCAACCAAGATCCGCTTGTGCAATGAGACTTTCCTCCCTCCTTCCCCCAGTTACCCCCTAAATCTGTTCTGGAGGGTTGGAGGGAGGAGTGGGGAGAGGGAGGAAAAGTCCTGCTGCCCGGGCAAACCTCATTTTGCTTCCAGATACAGTGGTACCTCGGGTTACATACGCCTCAGGTTACATACGCTTCAGGTTACAGACTCCGCTAACCCAGAAATAGTGCTTCGGGTTAAGAACTTTGCTTCAGGATGAGAACAGAAATCATGCTCCGGTGGCATGGCGGCAGCAGGAGGCCCCATTAGCTAAAGTGGTGCTTCAGGTTAAGAACAGTTTCAGGTTAACAAACGGACCTCCGGAACGAATTAAGTACTTATATGCTGCCTTTGAGGAAGAGGCAGCATATAAATAACTAATAATAATAATAATAATAATAATAATAATAATGTAAACAATATTGCAAAGAAGTGTTGCCATTTAAACTGCTAGAATGAAGTAGGAACCCCATCAAAGGAAAGACGTATCCAGACCCTGGTTTATTGTTTTCTCATTCTCTGAATTCCTCTACACTAAAATGTCACAAACCTGAAAGCTTCGTTATCACCTTGTTCACTTGCCCCAGCAATGAGTATCCACAAATTGCCTTGGCTCTCTGGCAGATGATGTCATCATTCATGCTCTGAAAAAAGTCCCATTACATCACTGAATTAAACCCCTTGCAGTTGAGCCACCACAAAAAGTCAAGGGGACTCTTGAATCGACCACTTTCCTTCCTTCCTTGCCCTCATGTGGCAACAGCATCCTGAGGCTGTGCCTGTCTTTCAGCCAGCCTGTGTTAATGCACAGAAACATTAAATCAACTTCCTGGGACTCTTTATATTTCAAAGCTGATTCACACTTCCTGGCAGTGGTATGGCAGCCGCTTCCCTATGGCCGCACACATTGGCTACATAAGCACCATACAGTTAAAGCTCAATTTCCCCTCCCAAGAATCCTGGGAAATGTAGTTGCAGAGCTGCATTTCCCAGCACCCTTAGCAAACTACAGTTTTCAAGAATCTTGGGGGGGGGGGGAGAGAAATGTGCTTCAGATTTCAAACATAGGGTACAGCCATTGTCTTTCTTTGGCGATCACTCGTAGCCAAGTAAGATTGTCTTCCATAAACACGGTTTTAACAATGAGTCCGTAAGTGACTGTGGAGGCCATTCTGGATCCACACATCCTTCCACAGTGGGGACATTGGTTTCCAGGCTGGAGTTGATCACGGTGTGGATTTGCCAAGCGTGCCTTCCTCTTAGCACATTTCTCCCTTTCGTCCTGAGTTCGAGTGTCTTCAAAGCCCATGACACCTTTGGTAAAGGCTGTTCTTCAACTGGAGCACTCGCAGGCCAGTGTTTCCAAGTTGTCGGTGTTTAGATTTGCCTTGAGACAGTCTTTAAACCTCTTTTGTTGACCACCAGCATTACACTTTCCAGTTTAAAGTTTGGAATAGAGTAGTTGCTTTGGAAGACGATCATCAGGCATCCACACAACATGACCAGTCCAACAAAGTTGATGTTGAAGAATCATTGCTTCAACACTGGTGATCTTTGCTTCTTCCAGTACACTGACATTAGTTTGCCTGTCTTCCCAAGTGATGTATAAAATTTTTCAGAGACACAGTTGATGGAATCTTTCGAGGAGTTGGAAATAGTGTTTATAAGTGGTTTATAAGCCATTATACCTCTGGTAAGATGTGTTTGAAGGATCTAAATGGGCAGGGCAAGGGACATCATTGTTTCCAATGAAACTTTCCCCTCCCTCTCAACCTCATGATTGTTTTTTTGGAGGGGGTCTTTACCTAAAGACTCCCTTCCATATGCTGACAGTCATCTATCTTTGCTTGCTTCTGACTTTGCCGCTCGCCTAACTTATAGAACTGCATTTCATCTTCTCATCCAGAAAATCTCCATCACCTTTGTACGTTTAAAGTCCCTTCATAACCGACCCTTCGGAGAAAGTAACTGGCCATAGCTTTTCAAGTTGAGACTGTCCCCTTCAATTGTCACACTTACACATAAGTGCTTTTTCTGTGGAGATAGAAGCATAACATAAGAAACAAGCTCTGGGACACATGAATATTAATGGCTGCACTAGTCCAGAAGTCTGTAAATGAAAAGAGAATTCACATCCGTTAGGAATTTACACCTTCCTGCAATTCTGGCTCTCTGGATGGGGCTGGATTAATTAAGCAAACATCACCGACATCATTATCACCATTTTGAATTATTAAAATTTAATTTAAAAAAATTAATTAAAAAAAATAACTAAATGTTGTATATAAATATTCTGACATGTAAAATATGTGTATGAGAGAAGAAAAGATGAAACAAAACCAATCTTTTCTAAAATGCACATGTTATGACAAGTGGGTGGTTGATAATCAAAGGCATGAGGGTCTATCAAGTATTTGCCAGAAAATCTCATTATCACCCTCTTCGGAAGCAGGAAGGAATGCAAAGTGAGTTGATGCCCCTCTTGTTGGTCTCTCACATCTGGAGCTACTTGTTTTCCTTGCTCTCCTGTGTTCTACATTTTGTGCCTCTCTCCCATAAGGGACACAGGTGGCGCTGTGGGTTAAACCACAGAGCCTAGGGCTTGCTGATCAGAAGGTCGGCGGTTCGAATCCCCGCAATGGGGTGAGCTCCTGTTGCTCGGTCCCAGCTCCTGCCAATCTAGTAGTTTGAAAGCATGTAGTGCAAGTAGATAAATAGGTACCGCTCCGTCAGGAAGGTAAACGGCGTTTCCTGCACTGCTCTGGTTCGCCAGAAGTGGCTTAGTCATGCTGGCCACATGACCTGAAAGCCGTACAACAGCTCCATCGGCCAGTAAAGCAAGATGAGCTCCGCAACCCCAGAATCGTCCGCGACTGGACCTAATGGTCAGGGGTCCCTTTACCTTTTACCCATAAGGCTACCTTTAGAAACATTCTTCCAGAACAACATACTATTAGTACACTTATTTAACTGCCAACCTGGAAGTTCCATCAGACCCATTTCAAGCTACAACTCAGCATTTTAGGGTGACTACCCACACACACCTACACACGGAAAATGACAAAAAAAACACCCCCATGCTTAGTGAACACAGGCAACACAGCTTTTCCATTTAAAAAAAGTATCTGTGCAAATATTTATTTATTTGCAGCACACTTTATATTACATTGGAGACAGGGTTGCCATCTTCCGTACTGGGAATTTAGGCAGCTGCAGTCTGTCAGGCTGGAGTGGAAGATTGTGCCTCCAACTCATAAGACTTGGACGGGGACTTTTAGGTCACCTTGGTTTCATTATTTGTGGAAGGATGGTGGATTCAGTTCACTCCTGGTGCTCAAAACAAGTTCCTTGGCTCAGAATTCTTTGATTCAAATTGTTTCCCTTTCACACTAGGCTCTGGTTGGTGGATCTTGGTGTTCTAATAAAAAGCAAAGTCCTTCCCCAAGCCTCTGCCTCTAAGTGGTTGGCTTTATTGTCAAATCGATCTTACCACCAATATTTCCCCTGTTCTTTACAACTATTACTAAGTAAAGTAAGGTAAAGAACCCCTGGATGGTTAAGTCCAGTCAAAGGTGACTATGGGGTTGCGGCGCTCATCTCGCTTTTCAGGCCGAGGGAGCTGGTGTTTGTCTGCAGACAGCCCTCCGGGTCATGTGGCCAGCATGATTAAACCACTTCTGGCACAACCAAACACTGTGATGGAAACCAAGGCGCACGGATGTGACGTTTACCTTCCCGCCACAGTGGTACCTATTTATCTACTTGCACTGGAAATGAGTTCTGTCCTCCTCTGCATTTTATTGCTCTCTCTTTCTCACAGTATTATTTCTCAAATGCTGGTGGCACCACTCACATATGGCAACCCAGATCAGTGGCAGAGCATCTGTTTTTCATGCAGGAGGTCCTTGGTTCAAGGCCAATGTCTCAAGGTAGAGCTGGTAGAGGTCCCATTAGAAACCTCACACCAGTAAGTGTGGATGATACTAAGCTAGATGGACACCTTCTTCTGTTCCTCTTTCTAGGATCCCAACAACTAGCTGAAGGCCAGTGTCTTAATACAATTACCTCTGATCACGTGACGCTGACGTTTCCCCTTCCAAGCACTCATGCAGAAGAAAGGGTTTCTCCATCCTTCCTGTAAAAGCTGTTGCATGGAGGGGGAGTTTTTGATGACAGGATGCTTCCTCTGCATCTTTTTATTATTATTATTAATGGTTGCTGTCGTTTACTTAATTAGTTTTCCTTTGGAAAACAATAGCTACAAAAAGAAGAATAAGATTTTGCACCAGGTGGTTGCCTATGGCTAAAATAGAATACATTTCCTTTTTGATAGGATGATTAAAAAATGCTTTTGCTAAGTATGCCACACATGGGGAATTATAATAGGGATGCACTTCTCTCGTTGGGCAGCCCTGACATCATATTGACTTCCCGAACACTTCAGATTAAAGGTGTTTCCTGTTTTCTTATCTAAGAGCAAAGATATTAAATGATTGAAGGTAGGTGATCCACACTGTGCTTTCACCTGGCTTCTCTATATGAGCTCATGAAGACAAATTACTTTTTAAAAATATGTATTTTGTTGCAAATGTAACAGAAATGAAAAAAGAATAAACACTGCCCACTCACATCAATAATACAAATACTCTCCCAATACTAATTTACACATATCTTCCTATATACATAAGAATGTGAGGCTGTTGACACCCTGCAGTTTATGTGGCCACCAACAGGGACATCCAATAAAGCTGGAAAATTTAGGACAGGCAAGTACTACATCACATAGAACATAGTAAACTACGGAATTCGCTTCCACAACAGGCAGTGGTGGCCACCACATTGCTTGCTTGCTTGCTTGCTTGCTTGCTTGCTTGCTTGTTTATACACACACACACACACACACAGAGAGAGAGAGAGAGAGAGAGACAGAGACAGAGAGAGAGAGAGAGAGAGAGAGAGAGAATGGAGGATAAGGCTAAACATGGCTACTAGTCACTGTTGGATCCATTATGCCTCTGAATAAAGCTCTTCAATCTGAGTAGTCTGAAAGTAAAGAATAAGGTTACTGTAACTTCCATCATAGAGCTTCAATATGCTGATGACAACGTAGTGTGTGCACACTCAGAGGATGATCTCCTAAATATCTTTGCAGAAGCTTGCAAAAAGCTTGGCCTATCACTCAACATCCAAAAAAAACAAAGTGCTGCACCAACAAGCACAAAACAACCCCTATGCAGTGCCACAAATCAAACTCAATGGTGTAACGTTGGAAAGCGTTGATCGCTTCTCCAACCTGGGCAGTTATCTTTCCACAAGGGCCGACATTGATTCCGAAATCCAGCATCGCCTGAGCTCCACAAGTGCAGCTTTCTCCCAAATGAAGTGCAGAGTGTTTGAGGACCAGGACATTCATAGGGAAACCAAAATGCTTGTTCACAAAGCTACTGTACTACCAACCTTACTATATGCTTGTGAAACATGGACCACTTATAAACGCCATCTCCAACTCCTCAAAAGATTCCACCAACGGTGTCTCTGAAAAATATTACACATCACTTGGGAAGGCAGGCGAACTAATGCCAGTGTACTGGAAGAAGCAAAGATCACCAGTGTCGAAGCAATGATTCTTCAACATCAACTTCATTGGACTGGTCATGTTGTGTGGATGCCTGATGATCATCTTCCAAAGCAACTACTCTATTCCGAACTTTAAAATGGAAAGCATAATGCTGGTGATCAACAAAAGAGGTTTAAATACTCTCTCGAGGAAAATATTTTAAAATGTAGTGTAAACACCAACAACTGGGCAACACTGGTCTGTGAGTGCTCCAGTTGGAGAACAGCCTTTACCAAAGGTGTCATGGGTTTTGAAGACACTCGAACTCAGGACGAAAGGGAGAAACGTGCTAAGAGGAAGGAACGCTTGGCAAACCCTCACAGTGATCAGCTCCCACACAGAAACCTATGTCCCCACTGTGGAAGGACGTGAATCCAGAGTTGGCCTCCACAGTCACTTACGGACTCACTGTTAAAACCGTATTCATGGAAGACAATCTTACTTGGCTATGAGTGAGGAGGAGAAGAAGAAGAAGAAGAAGAAGAAGAAGAAGAAGAAGAAGAAGAAGCAGCCTCTGAAAACCAGTTGCTGGCATTATAACTGGGGAGACTGCAGGTGATTATGAGAATGAGATGTTGGACTATGATGGGCCTTTAGCCTGATCCAACCAGGGTCTTCTTACATTCTTATCTGTCCTAATAGTTCTGTCTGTTTTCAAATAGCAGAAAAAGCACAATATGCTGGTTCTTCCAGATTAAACAGAATGGAGAGGAGGGGAGAGACAACCCAAGCACACTTGACAAATGTGAGGAGCATCATATGCCAGAATCCCTCCTGTTCAATGCCTTACGTTTCAGCCTACAGCTGATTTCTTCACAGGAAGCACATAAGCAGGGAGATTTACTTGAGCTGAAGCGAAACGCAGAGAATGCAAATTACAAGGCCTTCTTGGATCAGTGAATGGGGAAAGGTAGCATGCTGTGCTGTAAAAGTTGTGGGGCAAGAGAACACTTCCCTGTGTGATGTAGGAGGGTTCTACTCTTTTGTGAAACTGCCCAGCACATTTTGTCTTGTAATGCCGGACGTAATTCGGGGCAGCTTTAGCAACCAGCATGGGATGTGAGGCCACAAACTCAACTACAGAAAAACAAATCAAACCCCTTGTATTAAACCCCCTTTCCTGGCTAGGGAAGGACCAAGATGAAGGCCAGCATGCCTTCATCTTGTTGGGTGTCAGCTGTAGAAAGGAATGCATACTTTCATTTTTCTTTCTCCAATTTCTTTTCCTTTTTAAAAATAAATCTTGTACCAGTAGCGTCCGTGCTTCCTTAAAAAAAACCAAAAACAGCACTTTTGTTTCAGCACTATGGTGTGTGTGTTTTTTAAAAAAAACCTTATCATGTCTGAAAACCATTTTTTTAAAAATTCAGCAGTAGCTTCCCATACATCAACAACAAAAAACGGATTTGAAACTTCCCCAAATTTCATAACCAGCTTTCCATGCAGCATCAAGTGTGCTGATGTCTGAAGGAAAAATACAAGTTTAAAAGCACCACTGTGCATGCAGAGCTGGTTATGCAACTGAGGCCAGTGTAAAGATTCTGGCATGATAGGCAAGAATGCCCCCAGATGTGGACCAAGAGGTGGTAGTTGAGTAAAATCAGGAAGATATAGCATGCTATCAAATTGCAAGTTTGGAGTTAATGGTCTATTTGTTTAGGGATGGGAACAGAGTGGCCCTTTAGATGTTCTTGGACTCCAACCCCCATCAGTCTCAGCCATCATGGACAATGGTCAGGAATAATGGGACTTGTAGTCTAAAACATCTGGAGGGCCACAGATTTCTCATCCTTGATTTGGGGTAAGTAGGCTCAATGTCCAAAGAAGCAGTTGGAGAGAATGGGCAACAGAAATAGTGTCAAGGAGCTTAGAATATCCAGAAAAGTGGGTGCTACCGCCACAACATTTGGACATTGCCCCAAAGATAGGAAGCTTTGTATAGGACTTCCGACCCATCAGGGAGCAAGTCTAATGAAGAATGGAGTAACTTGTTCGAATTACGAAATATGAGATGTTTCTACTGTTCCTCAGGTATTGCTCAGTGCAATCCAAGACATGTCTACTCAGAAAGACACCCAACAGTGTTCAGTAGGGTTTACTCTCAAATACACGCTGCTCTGATTCACCAGAAGCGGCTTAGTCATGCTGGCCACATGACCCGGAAGCTGTACGCCGGCTCCCTCGGCCAATAAAGCGAGATGAGCGCCGCAACCCCAGAGTAGGTCACGACTGCACCTAATGGTCAGGGGTCCCTTTACCTTTTTACACGTGCAAAGGATTATAGTCTTAGGATGTTTGTGTAATTGAATCTTGAATCTTGAACAGAAATAACCTGGATCCTAAAGCAATGCTACCACCATAGGTTTTCTAGACAGATTTTTAAAGGCAACGTTTTTAGGTTTTAAATAGTTACATGGACTGATGGAGTGGCTCCCTCCAAATACTCCCTAGATTTCTCCACAGAATTTCCGTGGCATAAGAAGTCCTAACCCAAATATTTACTGCAAATCTTCAGGTCAGTCTATCCCAGCCTAGCCAAATCTCTCCATGGTGAAGCTCAAATACAGTTTAAAATAATTCAACTGGTAGAGAACACCCATCTCAGCACTGTATAGGGAAGTTCCTTCATAGCTTTGGCTCCTCTGTTGAAGGGGATCACTTGCAGAGAGGAGAATGACTTGAGAGAGAAAAAATATATATGTGAAAGAGAATTCGCCATTCAAGTAATGTCTTGGATTAAGACATAAGCACCTAGAGGAAGTAAAAAAGCAGAAATGGGCTCATCTCTGCAAACTTGAAATAAAAAGATCACTCACACTCCAGGCCATACTGACAAAGCGGCGAGAGGCTTCTGGCAACTAAGGTCAACTTCACGTCAGTCCTTTATCCCTCCTGGGGAAAAGCCCGCAAGAGCCGCGTGGAGCTTGTGTGCGGCTCTTGGGGGTTTTTCCTGCCTGCCTTCCCCCTGCATTTGTTTCATAAGACGCACACACATTTGCCCTTACTTTTTAGGAGGGAAAAAGTGTCTTATAGAGCGAAAAATACGGTAGCTACAAAAAGTTATCAGAGAGAAAAGAATGTCTGGAAGCATTAAAGGTCACGAAGGTGGTGAATTATAGCTTTGGCCCCTACGAAGTTGACAGAAAATACAGCGTGGCTATCCGTGGTTTCAGGCACACCAGGACAAGAAGGAAGATCCCTGAACCTGATTTAGGCACGATGTCAGGTTCTGTGGTGCTCAACTGATGCCTGATGCCCATCTTATAGACCTGACAGAAGTCCATGGCTGCACATCGGGGGTGGGGGGTGGGGAGCTGCATGTGGAACAGAGTGACACTGCCTTTTACTTATGGACTTCGGCACAAAAAAGGTTGGACTCTCCCCCCCCCCCCATTATCAGCTTTGATATGATTTTCTTGGTCATAAATATCTGGTTTCATGGTTATTTAAGTGGTTTTTTTCTGCAAGATTTAAGAGAGAGGAAGAACAACGGCTTTGAGCTTCTTATTTTTTTTTAACAATCAAATGGTATATAAATTTTATGGAATAAACAAGGAATTGTTTGTTAATGTATGTTTCAAATATAATGTAGGTGTGCCAGACTATCTGGTCCAGTAAAAAAGGGCAATAGATAAGAATGGGCAAATCTGTCTGTCAACTTCAGTCTCCCTTAGTTTCTCATTTTTCAAATATTAAATTTAATTCTCCATATTTATGGAAGCAATTTGTGATTTAATTATTTTTTTAGAAATCCTCCTGAAAATTCATCAGCATTTTGCGCTAATGTCCTCATATGTCCTAATAAACATATTTTTGCAAGGAATTTTCTCAAATATAATGCATTCTTGTATATTATTTCCAACAATATATGCATTTTTACATTTCCCTATTATAATGCATTTTTATACATACTGGTTGAAGAACTCCATTGTCAAATTCAGAGAAGTGTGAATTTCAAAAGATCGCTGTTTCAGTTTGCTTAGTTCAATAAGTGAAAATTGGGTAGTTTATCACCAAAATGCAGACAACATTGAATTTCCTCGCCATCCCTAGTGACAGGACATCAGCTTTGCATGCAGAACCTCCCATGCTCAAACTCCAGCATCTCCTGGTAGGATCAGTAAAAGACTCTCTACCTAAAACCCTGGAAAGCCACAGCTAGTTATTGTGTAGACCAGTGGTGTCCAAACCTTTTTCAATGAGGGCCAGATGTGATGAAGTGAAGGGCCGTGAGGGCCTTTTTTTTTTTTAGAATTTTACCCCGGGAAATAAACTGTCACAGGGGCCAGATTAAAATGACCGGCAGGCCGGATTAGGCCCCCAAGATGGACTTTGGGCATGGCTGGTGTAGACACTACTAAGCTAAATGGAATGATGTTCTGACTCGCTATAATGTAGATCCCTATGTTCTACGTTTGGCCAATAAAGCAAGATGAGCGCCGCAACCCCAGAATCGGTCACAACTGGACCCGATGGTCAGGGGTCCCTTTACCTTTATGTTCTTAACAAATGGACATTCAAACCTGTCATGCATTTTAAACATGAAGTGGGAAAACAAAACCACTGCATTAAAGCAACAAGGCAAAACAGATTAGATTTATGTAAAATTCCCTTGTATATGACATCAAACGAACACTCAGTTGCCTGTTGCGTCCGTGAATTGGATTTAGCTATGTGTCTTCCATGCAGATGCAGCTGTGAAGAGAGATGAAGGAAGTGGTTGTCCAATACTTACAAAAGGCTGCTAAATCATGCCTCTGTTCAAAGACCTTTATGGAAATACCTGTGGAAACGAAGGCTAAAGACAAATTCCAGACAAGCCATTTTAATTTGCAGCTGCAAAAACAAAAGCCTGTTGCACCATCAAGTCTTAGGGTGCATTTGCAGACTGAAATTTTGAAGGGTAAATCTGATGTACATCCTGTTTACCTCCCCACCCACCCTATGCTGCACCCTATGCAGCAACTTCATCCAGTGCTGTTCCTTGACTTCCTGCTGTTCACATACGATAGATGGCACAGGGTGCATATAGCATTATGGAAGAATTTGCAGTACATATTGTACCTGTATAACTTCTAAAGCAGAATGTGCTCCTTTGTTTTCTAAGAAGATACACAATTTCACATGAGATACTTCTTGTTATCTGCAATTGCAAATTTTTGTTATTTGTTTATTGCTCAGGTCATAGTAGGCTTGGTATTTGTGCAGACACAAGAATGCATGTTGAAATCATAAGCGCATTTTACTTAAGAATGTAATCCTGCTGCTGTTAGTGGGTCTTTATTGTATTATTTATTCTTGAACGGGTGATCACTCTTTACAAACTACTGAGGTCAGTGGAAATTTATGGGTTAAAGCACTTAAAGCTCAGTTGCATAAAGTAGAAGCAGGGACATGCCTCACTTTAACATATTTAGCTAGATCAATGGTGCCCTCAAGTGGAGAAAAGTCATTTCAAGCCCAGCTAGAATCTCTCCAAAAATTCAGACACCACATCCACATCATACATTTTTAAGCACCGTTATATCATTTTAACAGTCATGGCTTCTCACAAAGAATCTTAGAAACTTTAATGGTGTTGAGAGTTGTTAGGGGACCCTTATTCCCTGCACAGAGCTACAATTCTTAGAGTGGTTTGACAATCAATCTGTGAGGGGAATAGCTGTGGGTAAAAGCCTCAGCGCCTAGGGCTTGCCGATCGAAAGGTCGGCGGTTCGAATCCCCGCGGCGGGGTGCGCTCCCGTTGCTTGGTCCCAGCGCCTGCCAACCTAGCAGTTCGAAAGCACCTCCGGGTGCAAGTAGATAAATAGGGACCGCTCTGGCGGGAAGGTAAACGGCGTTTCCGTGTGCTGCTCTGGCACACCAGATGCAGCTTTGTCACGCTGGCCACGTGACCCGGAAGTGTCTCCGGACAGCGCTGGCCCCTGGCCTCTTAAGTGAGATGGGCGCACAACCCTAGAGTCTGTCAAGACTGGTCCGTACGGGCAGGGGTACCTTTACCTTTAACAACTCTAAAGGACTCTTAACAAACTATAGATCCCAGCCCCCCCTTGCCTTCATCTCTTCCTCTCCTTGTGACATCACAAGCAGTTTGCAGCCAATGGCAACATCTGGGGAGACATCATAGTTATCTATTCAGACCTCATAATGGTATGTGGACCTTAGCGGTGATTTAAATGAGTGTTGTTGTTTGAAAAATAGCCCTCTATACAATGGGTGGGGAAACATCACAAACAGTTGTAGAAGGTGTTCTCCAGCACAAGATCTGCATTCTCTTGCAGGGAACCTTCCAGGAGTTGCATGCTAGTGTAGAGCAGGGTCAGAGGCATAGAGAAGTGGAACAGCAAGTGTGACTCTTATCTTCGTACCGTGGGCTCCATATAGCTGTGCAGAAGCCATAGTTTTCTATGCTCGCACCCATCTCTCTCAACCCAGTTAAGCAAGAAGCACCATCGCAGTTCATGGAAAACAGACAAAAGTACCTCAGAAGTGTGTGGAACAAGTCTGTTTAGGAAAATGGTATGAGGAACTGGAGAGCTGCAGTTGGCCCACGTTGTAGAGGTTTCCTACTCCTGTCACACTGGGTTGCATCCTTGCTTCCCTTTGGACTCCTACTCTGCCTCTCATGGGGTTCCACATGAAAACATCTACTGGTAGGTCCCCCTCTTTGAGGCACACCTAGTCACTGCTTGAAGGAATCAGAGCTGCAAGAAAAGGTTTGCGCAGATTTGGCTTTTGTGTGTCACCAAGAGGGAAAGTTGGGTGTCTTCCAGTACATCAGATTTCACAGCAAGATGACAGGTCAGGGATGTTGGTCCTTGGCATTTGATTGGCATTAAACTGACAAGCATGATTCTGGCAAGCCAATAAGGGTTAATTATACAAAGCTGTGACTGTCAGGACAATTTATGTCCAAGCTGGTAACATTTCATTGGGTTTTGGCATCACAAGAGCATCCTTAAAATGCTGCTGTCCCCAAAATCTCTATTCAAATCTCTTTCCACTACTTGTGAAGAAAGATTAAATCCTGCTCTACAAGTTCAAGAACAGTTTCAATGAACTTGCAACCTATAGTAATAATAATAATAATAATAATTTTTTATTTATACCCCGCCCTCCCCAGCCAAGGCCGGGCTCAGAGCGGCTTACAAGCAATAATAAAAACAAGATGAATGATTACAAACTTAAAAACAAAAATAAAACACAACAATTAAAATAATGGAACATTAAAATATTAAAATGTAGCCTCACCGCAGGAGGAGAAGGAAAAGAAGGGGACATTTTAGTAGACATTTTATACATTATAACATGCTAATCTATAGGCAAAAAAGTAAGGGTTTGCTTAATTTGGTCACATACACACCTGACCGTAGTCTTATTAAAAAGGTAAAGGGATCCCTGACCATTAGGTCCAGTCGTGACCGACTCTGGGGTTGTGGTGCTCATCTCGCTTTATTGGCCAAGGGAGCCGGCGTACAGCTTCTGGGTCATGTGGCCAGCATGACTAAGCCTCTTCGGGCGAACCAGAGCAGCGCATGGAAACGCCGTTTACCTTCCCGCTGGAGCGGTACCTATTTATCTACTTGCACCTTGACGTGCTTTCGAACTGCTAGGTGGGCAGGAGCAGGGACCAAGCAACGGGAGCTCACCCCATCGCGGGGATTGGAACTGCCGACCTTCTGATCAGCAAGTCCTAGGCTCTGTGGTTTAACCCACAGCGCCACCCGCGTCCCAACCTAGTCTTATTAAGAAGTTGTTATTGTCAAAACATGTTTAGCATACAGCATGCATTACATTCCTTGTTCTATTCTTTAAACCAACACTTGGGATGATCACCAGTATTCCCTTTTCGCAACACAGAAACTCACATTACAAAAGTTTGTTCCATATAGTAATTAACATGTGACTAACATATAATTTCCATGCATGATGGTAATCTCTTCAGGTGTCTTGGGTTGCATGTGTACATCAAGCATGAAAAAAATAATACTGAAGTGTGGGAATGTCCTCTTATTATTTTGGGACTGCAGAATCTTCTCATCAGCTCTGCTGAGAGACCAGCAGGAACATTTGGCCCTTCGTCTCCAAATCTCTCCATCCTAGCCAGTCCCTACAAGGACTAATATCTGAGGTTAATTTTTTTTCCTTCTCCCTCTTTTTACCCCCTTTTGTCTCTTTTTCTTTTGTGTCCTGTCTCTCAGATCGTGAGCCAGAGGGCAGGGTTTGTGTTACAAATTATTACTATTTGTAAGCTGCTCTGGGGCCCTGTTTTGGGTTTAAAAAGCTTTTAATCATCATCTTTAACTAAAGGATATCATCCGGTACCAGAGTCAGGAGAAAGGACATAAGGAGAGCCCTGCTGGATCAGAGCTAAAGTCCCCTTAGACTGGACTTCCGGGTCGGCGCCATCGCCGAATGGCGGACTCCCTCCGAGCTCCGGAGGGAGCCTGCACGGCAGGGGCTGGGTCCTACCGCACCGGCGATGCGGGGACCCTTAAAAACCACGGCCACGGGGGCCGTGGACATGGAGACTCGGCTGGCACCGTTAGCGCCCTCCCGACTCGTGAAGGAGCCTTTTTAAAGGCTAAGGATCGGGTGCCGGGGAGAAGCGTGGTGTTTTGAGTCCTCTGCCATCCCTGCCGTGCGAAGCCGCATGCCATCCGGCGGAGAGCGCTGGCTTTTTCCTTTGAAAATTTGGACCTAAAAGAACAACCCGTAAGTAATTGGAATCTGGACTAAAAAGAGGGACAAAATTTTAAAAATTTCGGAGCGAGCGGGGGAGGCGCAAAAAAGGAAGTCAGCCACCCCCTCCATTGTAGAAGGGTCAAAACAAAGGATTTGATAACTAAGATCGGAATAACATCATTTTGGCAAGTTTGGAACCTCACGAGTGAAGAATATGAGATTGAGCTGGAGGAGGAAAGTAGAATTTGGACTTAAAAACACCCCCCCCCCTGGAACCCCGGGAGCGATCGATGACGGTGTTTGGAGAGGAGAAAGGCAAGTTTTGACAGCTGTCAAAGAGCTGTCAAAGCAGAAAAACAAGATAGAGACTATGTCACAAGGACTTTGCAGGTTATATTTGTTATAAATTGGACACAAATTGCTTTAAATAAGGATTACAAAGTTACTAGGGCTAATGGATGTGATCTGGAAGAGAACTCAGTTTTTGCAATCCACCTAGAGGAGCCGAGGGATATCACAAGTGGTTTTAGTTGGAAATTTGAACAGAATTTTTTATCTCCTGGGAAACTGCAGAAATGGAACATTATTATGACTACAGAGGCCAGTATACCGAAGAAGACAATGGAATCATCCGTTGTGGAATGAAAGGAACTTGACGTAATGTTTTGTTTCTGAGCAACAAGCCTCTGCAAAGGAACTAACTTTTGGAATTAGGACATTTGTGCAGGAAAACAGGGACAGAAAGAAATAGAAAGAGGAGTGTGGCCAATAAGAACAACAAAACAACAAGAATTGGACTAAGTCGAAAGTGGGGACATTTGGGACATCCAGATTTGACAAGCTTAAGGATTATAATTTGGAGTTTTTCACTCCTGGATATAAAAATCTGGATGGAAAAAATGGGCCTTTCTTTGAGACAGAATCCTTTCATGATTGGACATGCGAAACTAAAGAGGACTGGCAAAGGACTATGACTTAGAGAGACGTGGAAATATCGGACATTGAGGAATATTGGGAACGCAACCGGGAAAAGGGGGGGTGGGAAATGTGGAACCCAAAGGGCGTAAACTATGTTTTATTTAGGCTATATACATCTACATGGTATTCTAAAGTGGGGAACTCGTGGAGGGACTAAGCCGATTTTAGGGGAATGGAAAATAATTTTTTTTATAAAAAAAAAAAAAAAAAAATTTGGGTTAAGGATAACAAGTTTGAAGTGAGGAGAAGAACTTGTTGAGATTATCTGTTTATTTGAGAGATTTGGAATACAAGGGGGGGAGGGAAGGGGAAGTCCTGAAAGGATGTAATTGGAAAAAGATTTGAAATTGGATGTTTTATTAATTTGTAATTAATTGGAAAACTTTAATAAATATTATTTAAAAAAAAAAAAAAAAATAAAGTCCCCTTAGACTGCAGTTATAAACACTTGGGAGTCAATCTTGTGGAATTACTTCTGAGTAGATCACACTGCTAGTCATGCATTCTGTTTTCCCCAGTGCTAAGACAGATTCTAGGAAGTCCTCAAACAGGGGTGGAAGGCAATTATTGCCCTACAGCAACAGGTACTCAGCAGCCTACTGACTATAGTGGTTCTGACCGTAAACTTTCAATTTAGCCACATGACCCATTGGCCTACATTCTACTTTAAAAGCCACCTAAACCAGCAGCTATCATCCACATCCTGTGGCAGTGAATTGAATTCCATAAATAAATTGTGTGGAGATGTGCTTTGCTGTAATTCTTCCCACGCCTATCAGTTTCACCAGAAGACTCTTTAATTCTAACATTATGTGAGCAGCGGAATAAGAGCTGTTTCTATTTTGATTGCTCCAGGCAAGACTTACTATTAGGCAGAGATGTCAGATGAGAAAAGGGGGGAGAAGTTGGTGTGGTGTTGGAGGATAGAGCAATGTAGGCCATGCAGGCCTTGCACCCCCTAAGCTAGACTGTTGCCCTCAGGAACTTATGGCCCCATCACTGATGTTGAAAGAAGATTCAACTGCCAGAATGATGAGCACCTGTATTTTCCAGGGGAGGGAGGTGGGAGCCCCACCATGTTGTCTTCCTCAGGCAGCAAAATGCTTTGGCACAACCTTACACCTTTTCCATGCTGTACATAATTTTATAAACCGCTTAGCAAAGCAGTAGCAAAACTGGTGACCTCCAGATGTTTTTAGAACAACTCCAGCCAGAATAGCCAGTGGTTATGGATGATGGGAGCATGGATGTTTGATGGGAGCATGGATGATTATGGCTAACCGCTGCTCTCTCATCTTCTCCCGGCATTATTAAAATTTTTGTTTATCAAAAAGGTGTGCATTGCAATAAAAATTCTTTTTAAAAAAAAGGTGTGCATTGAGCTTTCCTTGTGAGATATAATGTATAATTTCATAGGTCTGTATCTCTCTGCTTCAAACTCACATCTTCCTCTTTTTCCTAAACCTCTGCCTGGTGTTTCACGCCACTAAAAAGGTAAAGGTAAAGAACCCCTGAAAGTTACGACTCTGGGGTTGTGGCGCGCATCTCGCTTTACTGGCTGAGGGCGCCGGCGTTTGAGTTTTTCCGGGTCATGTGGCCAGCATGACTAAGCCACTTCTGGTGAACCAGAGCAGCGCACGGAAATGCCGTTTACCTTCCCACCAGAGCGGTACCTATTTATCTACTTGCACTTTGACGTGCTTTCGAACTGCTAGGTTGGCAGGAGCTGGGACACAGCAACGGGCGCTCACCCCATCACAGGGATTCGAACCGCCAACCTTCCAATCGGCAAGCCCAAGAGGCTCAGTGGTTTAGACCACAGCGCCACCCACGTCCCCTTAGTCCTCAGCAAAGCCTCTCTGGGAACTTTTGATGCCATTTTAAATCTTTCTTCCTTTATTGCGTTTTATTAATTTAATCGCTTTTTCGGAATCCTGGAAATCTTGGAACTGAATGGAACCCGTACGGAAATGTTTTAAACAAACGAACATTTCAAAACACGTCCAAGGTGTTTATTTTATAAGCCTCCACCCTGTAATCTCGCGAGCCGAGAGTTAAAAGGCAACGCGAAGTGCGACACATCATCGGCTGGGATCCCTGGCCCCGCCCATCGCACCTCCCATCACCACCTCGAAGTTAAGCCCCGCCCTCCCGCGTCACCGCCTCTGACAGGGCAGCGAGAGCCGTTCCACAAGGTGGCCGTGAGGGAGAAGGGGGAGGCCTAGGTCACGTGACGGTTTCAATATGGCGGCGCCGTGCCGCTGTCCATCACCCCCACCGCCAGCTTTACCTCTGAGGGAGCCGCGTCTCTACCGGATCGTGGAGCCCAGCTGCGGCCGAGCACCGTGAGCGCCGCTTCTCGCCCCGCTTGGGATAGACGGCGACGGGAGAGCCTTCAAGCCTCGCGGCGGCCATGCAGCCCCCGGCCCGCGAGGAAGACACCCGCACCAAGAGCATGTTCGTCTCCCGGGCCCTGGAGAAGATCCTCTCCGAGAAGGAGGCGAAGCGGCCCCCTCACGGGCAGCTGCGGAGGGCCTGCCAAGTGGCGCTCGGTGAGTGCAGAGGCCCCCGCATGCGCCCGGTTACGAAGCTCGGGGCCCTCCCCTCACAGAGGCGCAGCTCCAGGGAGCCCTGTCAAAAGCCCCGGGCGGCGGAGCCCAGGGCCGCCGGCGCTCCCAGCCCTGCCGCTTCGCTATTCAACTGCGTAAATTCCGCCCCGCGCATAATGTCGCCGAGGGGGAAACTGCTGAAGGTCGCCGAGAGGGCTGCTTCAGGTTGTTTATATCCGACCGTCTCCCAGGCGGTTTAAAGCCCCGAGTCTTCTGCCCACATGGAGAAGAGGTCGGCCGTGGGGGGGTGGGGAACACGACAGCTGCCAGATATCTCTGAAACACAAATGCGAACCCCTCTTCTTGGATATAAAAGTTGGGTTCTTTCTCCACTCCCCTCCCCCCCCCCCCCGTCAAATGAGCTGTCTTCTCTAAAATGCTTTGCCACGTGCATTTGGGAGCCTACCAGCTTCTCTCAAGCTTGAACCCTTGATCTTATTACATGCTTCTTAGTTCCAGTGAGTCCAGCGGAGTTGGCTCCCATTGAGCCTGCCCTCTGTGATTACACAGCTGTGTGAAAAGCGGTCAGGTTCCTCTGATTGCAGCCTAGGATCTGGGTTAAAATTTCTCTTCCTTGCTTCCTCTTATTGTGTGTGTGTGTGGGGGGGGAGTTCCCTGAATGAAGTGTGATCTGGGATCTTACTAGGCATGTGCTCTCTGCGTTTCTTCATCTCCCCTTTTATGCTGTGATGGGGATCCAGTGCCTATGGGACACTCCTGTCAGATCTCCTGGGGACTCCTATCTGTCTTCCCTAGCCAATGACTTTCTGTTTTTAAAGCCCCTCTAGATTTTTTACATGATGAAAGAAATTAGAAAAAGTGTTTCTGGGAAGTGTCTAATGAATGACTTTGTACACACATGAGTGTAGTTGGTGACAGGGCTTGGAATCAGATATGCTTGCTAGATTAATTTGCCACGTTGGATACTCCCCTGCTTGTGAACAGGTGACCACGCTACAGATCTTCTAACAGGAAGTGTCATAATAAATTTTGTGGTCAGGTTTGGTTGTCAAGGGAAAGAGGGAGGTTCCTTTCATTCAGGAAGAGAGAACAAGGTTCACTTTGCTTATCTGATTGTAACATGCAGTACTAATTGCTGTAGATTTATTTGAGCAATTTGCAAGCCTTTTTACTTATCAGATAGGCAGATTGTGTGCATGTGAAACACTTTTCTATAATATTTTCTTGAATTGTTTATAATTGGTAAATAATGAAATTTGTTGTGAGACTTAAGTACAAAATAGTAGATCAATACGGCCTTACTGAATAGTTTTACAGGATGAAAGAAATTAGATAAATGTTTCTAATGAATGTGACCTTTCTTTAAAAGAAAAGTTAAGAAACATCAACTTGCATTACAAGCAGAGACAGTTTCATTTTGGCTGTATAATTTTCTGTGCCAATAAGTCCAAATAGGGGGGGAAACAGTTTGACAGCTGCCTTCTCTGTTAGTGTCTTAACTGCATGTTCTATACAAATAGGACATTGGGACTTGTGTCTATTTTTTCTTGGCAAAAATTTACGGTAGATGTTTTTAAGTAGGTTGAGATGGGATTAAGACTATAATCCTATAACCCTTACCTGGGAGTAAGTACCACTGAATTTGATGAGACTTATTTCTTGAGTAGACATAGGAATGTTCTTTGGCATATCACTGTCTGAATTTAAGTGGCCCATTTGTAAAATAGACATTATTTTGGTCTAATATTTTGAGGATCAAGAAATGTATTACAAAGCATTCTGTATGCTCAGTCCACCAGTGGTGAAGTACTTAACACTTCAGCCCTATGGAGATCTATTTAGAAATCATTATTTTTAGGTTTAGGGACTGACAACAAGGCAAGCAGATGTGAGATTGCAGCCTTAACCATTCTTACAGTACAACGTGAATTCTAGCAATACCACATGAAATATTTTTCACGGCCCCCAGCTTTCAAAGAATAAAATGAATCTGATATTCAGCCAAAAACAAAAGCATAATCTGAAAAATAATTATATTATGATATAATATACAACATAATTCCTGTGTTCATTGCATTCTTGCAACAATTCAACTCATGTATAAATGTTAAGTACGGTATGTTTTGTTCTTTATATGGCTGGTGGTGGGAAGGGAGACAATTTGTATTTCCATGCTGTATAAGAGATATCCAGATTATCATAAGGAGAAAAATGGAAAGGGGGAATGAAGATGATAATGGCAGGAATGCATGTACCATAGCACAGCATGCTTCTGTTGTTTACTATAGCCTCCTCAATGTTCCTTGTACATTTTTAATTGAAAGCCTCTGCTATACAGAGCTTATGTTCATTGTGATGATATATAAGGCTGGGATACACCAGACAGGAATGTTATATACAAACTAACTGACAGAACCCTCTATTGACCTGATAGTAGAGTTTTGTCTAAGGGGGGGTGGAAATGAGACCTGACCTGAAAATGGGTATGTAATCCCAGGCAGATTTTACTGTGGGTAAGAGGCAGAACAAAATAAGGCATAAAATCACCATTTAACATATTGGCAAAGGTCTAACATTTAACATATTGGCAAAATAGGTATCATAAGAGGCAAGAAAGTAGCTGGGGCACAATTTAGTAGAACATTCTAAGATAGTTACAAGAGACTTAAATCTGTTTAGTGCAGGAAGGGAGAAAGATGTGGATTATAAAAGTTTAAGGTTATAAGAGTGACTGAATACAAATTCTGCATTGGGGTGTGGGCAAAAGATAGGTCAGTATCTACTGGTAGATTTATGCACATTTTGCAGTAGCTTGGCAAGTGTTTCCAAGCTCTAATTGTTTAAAAATAGCAGCAACAAAATGACCTTTGCCACCTAAATTAAGATGAAATGAAGAAAGCTAACCAGGTATGGATTTTTGTGCTAAAGTACTGTGGAGTCACTTCCATTCTGTTACTGAAAACAATTTTGTGGGCTTGGAATGCTCAGCGCATTATGTTCTTTAATTCTAACTGTGCTTATTGCACAAGCTTCTGGTTGGTTCTAGTAAAAAAGCAAAGTGGATCCAACAAGCCTGTCTTGTCTACTCCTGTTCGACCTGATCAACTGGTTTGTGTGACCTGAAACATACATGTGTTTGTCAAGAAATTAATAAGAAAACATCTGAAGGGTTACTTGCATGGTTGTGATATAGCAGCCCATTTTTATTTTTATTTTTTTACACTGATGAGGAGGTGACTAGCTATGGACAGGTGCCACTTTGATAGGTATTTGTTTCAGGTTTATTGAATACATACAAAAAGTAATTTATAGTGACTTAGAATTAAGCCAAAAGTAGAAGTATTTTGTACAGCCTGGAAGCCAGCAAGGTCTTGGCAGAAAGCTACTGGAAGGGACAGAAAACTGACCACTGAATCATTTTAAATTAATACAAGTTTAAAGAGACTCTAATTTCTAGCCTATTATATAAAGAAAGGGAGCATAACAACTTTATATGTTAATAACCTCTGCTCATTGCACTGAAGAATAGTATGCTAATTGTCCGGAATAGGTAGCAGGGCAAGACTCATTTCCAGTAAATAATTATCACCAACATTTAAAAAGTCAATCATAAAGTTTCCCACATCAGCTGCACTGTACACTTTATGCTGTAGGTTGATTTATTATTGATTTAATTTTGTACTGCTTAATATATAAATGATATACAAAAACTGAAGCAACAATATACAACTTAAACAAAATATTGCAAAAGCACACAGTTACATATTTCAACATATTTTCCCTAAATATTTGTTTTTACTTACTGGAACCTTTACAGGATCTAAAATGTCTTTTAAAATGTACCAAAAAATGCTAGATAGTTCACAGCACTGAATGGCATTTTCATATAACTTATAGCTTTCAGTCATAGCCACTTTAAACTTTTTATTTTATTATCTTAAAGGATATAGCAACTAGGGATTACCACTGAAATTGTTATAGGTTTTTCAAATAACAGATTGTGCTATTAACTCCTTACTTGGCTTTGGGTGTTCCTTGAAAATAATTGCTCTTTACAATTTGTTTCGACGGCATATGCTGTATTTAAAATTGTTTACCCCAATTGCTGCCACGTAATGTTATCCTGTACTATGGGTATGGCAGATCACTCCTGGCTAAGGAATTCGTTGTAGCTGAGATTGCAGTTTTCTTATATACAGTTCCGCAGATTCAAGGAAGGGAGATTTTAGGGAGTTTTGCTTAAGTTTGTTGTTGCAGTAACTTTTTCCTTCTTTGCAGTTCACAATTCTTTCCTCATGAAATACTTTTCTGTGTATTCATTCTACTTACACTGGTACCTCTGGTTAAGTACTTAATTTGTTCCGGAGGTCCATTCTTAACCTGAAACTGTTCTTTTTATATATGTATATATAATTTTTATTATTTTCCAATACAAAAAATACAATTGTGCCAAATTTTCACAGATTTTCACAAATTTGTTACTTTTTAGACTTCCTTTGGATTCTCTGACAATCATCCATATTTACTTCTCAGTTTACGCATTTCTCTGTTTATATTGCCATTAAACTTCCCTCCCACTCCTTTTTTTTTTTAACAATATATCTCTGTTTTCACAGTGCTTCTTGAAACCCCACCAGTGTTGTTTGCACATCACATGTTCTTTTCAGATATTCAACAAATTTCCCCCAGTCCTCGATGAACTTTTGGTCTTGAAGATATCTAATTTTTCCGGTTAATCTGTCCAGCTCTGCATAGTCAGTCAGCTTCATTCTCCAGTCTTCTATTGTCGGTATCTCCTCTTGTTTCCATTTCTGGGCCAGAACCTGAAACTGTTCTTAACCTGAAGCACCACTTTAGCTAATGGGGCCTCCCGCTGCCACCGCATGATTTCTGTTCTCATCCTGAAGCAAAGTTCTTAACTTGAGGTACTATTTCTGGGTTAGCGGAGTCTGTAACCTGAAGCGTATGTAACCCAAGGTACCACTGTACACTGTAGAAGCTCCACAGTTTCCCAGTAGCAACTGGAATTGAATCAGGGGCAGGAAGGGATAAAAGTGCTTGTTCCAAAGTAAATCCTGATTTAGAACTATTGGACCCGGGGCCACAAAAAAAGTTTGTATCTTATTTTTAAAATTTGTCAGTTGCCTCACAGATCTTTATTTCATAAGGAACAGGAGGTTTTGCTCTCATTAAGAAGCAGTCATTATGTAGAACCTCTGATTTTGCCAATTAACAGTTGTTACTGGGTATAATAATTATTTCTGCAAAGGACTGCTTGTTGTGGCCTGTAACCAAACCCAGTAAATTTGACAATGTATAATTAGCTTCCTGTTCCTTCCCCTGTAACGGGGCTGGGGAATATCAGACCTAGAGGCTATTCAGCCCTTCAAGTCATATCCCTCACTAGTTCTGCTCTACACTCTGCCTGAGTGCTTTTGCTGGGCTGGATTGTGCCCTTGAGTGATGCTAATGCCCCTTGCTTCCCTCTATGGAGGATGCAGAGATGCAGGTCAGTGTGTAGAAACTGCTGAGTTTTGCATGTCTGGAATACCCTCCTGTACAGTCTCGTCTGCTCCTCCACCCACTCTTGACTCTGTCCACCAGTAGCAGGTATTTCCCAGGAAGTTGTCAAGGAGGCCTGAGTCTGAAAAACATTCCCAACTGCTTCCTATATATCTCCACAGTTTTTCACAAATTTTCCTTTTTGTCTCCTGTTCTTTCCTTGCAAATATCACATGGTATTTAATAAAACGGCTGCATATAGAAGTGGGCTATAGCAATCTCTTCTAAGTTGTATGTCTAAAAGGCGGTTGTTTCTGATAACACTTAATTTAGAACGTCTAATGGTACCCTGAGAAGTGGGCATCAAGGAGAATAGAAAACAGGTGGAAGAAAAATGTTTTGTTTCTGAATTTTATTTCTTCCCCTTCTTTTATCGTAGGATTTCCTTCATTGGGGCATTTGACAAATTGGGGCATGTGTATGGGGTTTTGATCAGGAAAAAGGAGGGAAATAATTAAATCACGCCCAGCTGTTCCAAACAAATTGACCTCCCCACAAATTAAAGTTTGGAGAGCAGTCTGACCTGCCAAACTGGCCTGTCTGTTAGAGGAGGGATTTTGATATAATTTATAACTTTTTTTCTTGTGGGAGTAGAAGCCAGCAGGAGAAGACAAGGTGTTTGTAGTTTCTTGCCTGCATTAATATTAACTACTTTGCACAACTGGATGGAGTGTGAGTGTGTTTGAATAAAACTGTTGAAGCCTGGAGGAAACCAACATTTAGTAAAGGGAATCTTGTGCAATGCTTTCCCCGTTATGGAAGATACGTTTTTCCCAAGCTGCTGATATCTCAGGTTTCTTAGCTTCAGTTCTGACTTAAATGTTACTGTGTTATCTCTTGCAAAGTACTGTAGTTTGCTCAGAGATTTCTTACTGGACTTTCAATGTACGGTAGACTTCCCCTGCCCCTCATCAAAATTATATTTTATTGATTCGTTAGCAAAAAAAAAAAAAGGTGCAAGCTTAACAGAAAGAAAGAAAACAAAGTCCATTTTTGTAAAGCATCGCAACCTGGAAGGACAAAAGTACAAAGATACTGTACAACACAGCTCCAAAGGGATAATAAAGTACTAATGCATACAATTCCCTTTGCAGAACAATAAAGATATGTAAAAATAGAAGTATTCTCCACCCATGACTTTTGTGATTACTGAGTATAAAGGGTCTATAAAGTCTTGGGTGAACGAAACATTTAAATATACTGGTCAGCAATCATATGCCTCCTCTGTACCTACAATTAATCACCCAGAGTTCTGGAGGATGGCAATTAGCACTACTATATCATTTTTGAGGTGAACAGCAGCAGAAAAATTCAGTAAATGTTGATGTAGCCAGCAGTACTACTTGTTTAAGAAAACGTTTGCAAATAATGTTTTGAAATTCCCCACAATTAAATAGTTTTTGGGTTGTGTTATCTGCATGTCTGGAACAGTATTTAAATTACAACATAAATTGGAAAGGAAAATTATTTTGGGTAAACATGGGCACCTAATCACAACAGTAGGGGAATATTTGTTAAGCTTTCGTTTAAGTGACACAAGTGGTTTATAAAAAATAAAATGTATTTGGAGCAGATACTAGTCTAACCAATATTTTGTTTTAAGAGGAAAATACAAAACATTTAGTTTTTTAACTCCCTGTTTCTGCAGTAACTGTCATTAGTTTTGCCATAAGGAATATAAGGGCAGTGTAGCAGGATAAGTGCTAGTAAACTTGGCTCTCTCCACATATTTTGGACTACAACTCCCATCATGCCTGAGCATTGGGCCATGCTGGCTAGGGCTGATGGCTGTTATAGTCTGCAACATCTGGAGACCACCACATTGGCTATCTGCATTCGCAAAGTTAATGAGAGAAGTAAATTCAGATATCCATTTAGTATAAATAGTACTTTGTTATTGATTCTCAAAAGTGCATCTGGCAAAATTTGTCTATTATACATGACATAAAAATGTGTTTTGAGATAAAATGGTAATACATATATCATTGCTGGTATCATCCACTTTTTTACCAAGTTATTGGCTTTTGTCTTATATTGGCATCTGTGTATAGTATAAGTCTGCAACATAAACCATTTGTTCCGTTTTTCTCCCCAGATGAAATAAAAGCAGAATTAGAAAAGCAAAGGTGAGTAAGTGCTGGTGACCTCACGTATAATATAAAAACACCTAATATGCAGGTGTATGTATAATTTATCTGGCTGCTTCAGGTAACACTCTTTAAGGTAACACATCACAGCAACACAACGAATGTCCCTCTAGCAGTAAAACATTTTCTTTTGAATGAACATGTTTCAGGCTTGTTTCTAGGCAGGAGTTGATTGGCATGGACAAAAAAAAAGTGGCTTTGGATGTGGTAAGACCTTCTGAAACTGCCCTCAGTACAGTTATTTGCAACTGTGTCTCTAGAAAAAAAATTGGGAATTTGGAAGAAAATGAACAAGTTTAGGTAATCCCTGTGGCTATGAGTGGCCTAAGTAGAATTAATTGTATTTCAGTTGCAAGTAACGACTTCCCAAATATACTGTTTTACCACTTCCTTTCTTCTCAACTGGATTTTTCTTTCATTGCTTATGACATGGCAGTTCTCTGCTAACAGAACCTCCACTTCCTCTCTTTAGATCTCTTTTGCATATGTTCCATAATGTATGCGTGTAATTGGCTTGGTCTGAGATACCAATCTGCATGATTAATGAAACCCAGCTCTAATCTGTTGGTGTTCAGCTGTCTCTTTGATGTTATCGGATTAGAAAATTACTGTAGTTCTGTTTTCTGGATCTCTGTTTCTTCAGTGGCATGCTGTGCCTGGTGCAAACACAAGTTCATTATACTTTGGGAAGAATCCTAATGATTTTCTTCTATTGTTCTGTGTTAGTTTTCCAAGCCACTGTTGGTCATTTTCCACACTGGATTTCTGTTGTGATATAGGCTGGGGTGGGGGCTTCTGTTTGTCTTACCCCAACACAATCTGGAAATTCAGTGTTGAGTCATGTACCTATCGCCATAGAAAGAAGTTACAGGGGTACCTCGGTTTAAGAACAACCCTGTTTAAGAATGATTTCATTTACTAACTACACAAAACTGGAAATAGTGTCCCGGTTTGAGAACTTTACCTTGGTCTAAGAATGAAATCTGAATGGTGGAAGGGCACTGGTGGTGGGAGGCCTCATTAGAGAAAGTGAACCTTTGTTTAAGAACAGTTTCGGTTTAAGAACGGACTTCCAGAACAGATTAAGTTTGTAAACTGAGGTACCACTGTACTGTTTTGGAGGTAGCTTGACATGACTTTCATCATCTTTTATTCTGCAGAAAAACATTAATAAGCATTTTCACTATATTTTTCTAGGTAGATACATGTGCTAACCATTCCCTCCTTATGTTTCAAAAGAAGCTTAGACACTGCATGCTATGTGGGAATATTCCAGTGCTTCATAAACATACTGTGAGAAGTAGCTCTTAGCAAGATTTGATGGTTGGCCTTGCAGTAGCAGGATCCATTGACATTTTCTGCCTCCTGAAACTTAATAATCTTGAACCCAATGGTTAAAAATACTTAAATATAAAGATATTTTAATTTTTTATATACATTTTTTAAAAATGCTCTACAGAAACATACATACAAATATGTCATTCCTATGTAACATATGTCCTATTACGGATTAAATTTCATTCCTTATTAGCTATATTTGATCTTGGTGCTGAAAAAGCATTAAATTATTGAATCTTTTAATTTTGCTCCATATATGTCATAAAAGGAGACCATAATCTTTCAAATTGTTCTTGTTTTTATCTCCCTTCCTTCATTTTAACTTTTAAGCCAAAAGGGAATGAATCCACGAGAACACAACTCATGCTCAAAAATTTCCACACTGATATATTTTAAAAGTACAGTACTTAATTTTATTAGCTACTAATTCTTGACACATCCATTCATGCAGTGCAATTGGATGTTTTTCCAATTCTTTAGGCTGTGATCTTGAAGTACATGCATGCAAGAATGACTTCCTCAATAGTCTTTCATCAACCGAAAAATAAAGTGGTTTTGTACTTGAGGGAGGAGTTAAACCAAGTTGCTGTTAAGAGTGAGACTATAGAGAGAGAGTGTCTGCATGTATATAATTGTGTGCTGATTTTTGACAAGCATGGACATTGGAGACTGTGGTCCTAGGTTTCAATACTTCACGTGCTTGCTGACAAACTTGCTGCCAGTTAGGTATGGAGGATATTAGCCCTTGCCATCTTGTTGTAAGAAGTGTGCAGCAAGGCCAACTACTCTGGGTTGGAAATAGATATATATATATTTTTGGAGATAGGACCTGCATTGCTTTCCATGCCTTAGAAAGGAATGTATCAATGGCTTTTATGTTGTGTGTTCTATGTGGATAGGAAATTAATTTGAAAGCCATTGCTCAGTTCATAACACTGAGTGAATTTGTTGTTGTTTTCAATTTTTCCAACTAGCCAAGGCAATGAAACCCCTCCAAAAGCAAACTTCATTGAAGCCGATAAATATTTCCTCCCATTTGAGTTGGCCTGCCAGTCGAAATCCCCACGGATTGTCAGCACCTCATTGGACTGCTTGCAGGTATCCTTTTTAAATTAAGTATTTGTCAACCTTGGCTGTGTTTATTTTGACAGTGTCCTCTAAATTTTATGTTGAAGCAGATGCATGTATGCATATATTGTTAGACCGCAAACAGAATTGAGAAGCTACTTTCTTTATTTTGTCTTCCTTTTCCTGCCTCCAAAGTTCTTTAAAACATCTGTTGCAGGTTGTATTAGTAATTGTTCCACGCTCACCCCTCCCTCAGCTTTGACATATTTTAAGACACACATGCACACCATCAGCCTCTTTGGAACCTGATAATGAATCTGTCCTGCATTTTGAATCCTCTAAATGACATGGAAAGTGTTTCATGTGTGAAAGTGATTATAATACAATTTTTTCTCTCTCTCTGTAGAAACTTATTGCATATGGACATATCACTGGCAATGCTCCAGACAGTGGAGCTCCTGGAAAACGCCTGATTGACCGCATCGTTGAAACAATCTGCAATTGTTTTCAGGGTCCTCAGACTGATGAGGGAGTGCAGTTACAAATTATAAAGGTATTTTATTTTGATTTATATTTTAGAAAGGCTGTTTGTTAATAAGACTTTTGCTTAGTCTATGCTTTCTAAATGGAGGAGGCTCTTCCTTTTATCTTCCAGTTAGAGAATCCCCAAATCTAATTTTAAAAGGCTGTACAATTTACCCCTTCCTGCACCATACTATGAAAATTAAATTAACTACCTCTTGGTAAATATGAACTCATATCTTATTTAAGTAGCCATTTCTTCCTAGACCACAGAGCTCTGTTAATGGATTTGAAATGTTTTTCTGCCATATGCTGCTCTTTTCTCCCTCTCCTTCACCCAACTTAGCTTTCTGCAAATTGCATGTTGTGTACTAGTTAAAGATTATTTTCTGAAGCTCCAGTACCTTATTTCTCATTTGAGATCTAATTTTCTTAATAACTCGTGGCTATTGACTGACAGGGCTTAGCTTGTAAGTAAATCTGTATTGCATTTGATTGTAGTAGAAGCAGCAGCAGCAAATATTAATTCATTCATTGCACCCCTCCCATCTGACTGGGTTGACTCAGCCACTATGGGTGGTTTCCAACAAAATATAATGAAACACAACAAAACATCAAAGCTTCCCAAAACAGGATTGCCTTCAGATGTCTATGAAAAGTTATTTGATTGTTTATCTCTTTAACATCTGATGGGAGGGCATCCCACAGGGTGGGCACAACTATTGAGAAGGCCCTCTGTGTGGTTCCCTGTAACTTCACGTCTTGCAGTGAGGGAACCACCAGAAGGTCCTTGGAACTTGGCTTCAGTGTCTAGGCTGAATGATGGGAGAACTGGTGCTCCTTCAGGTATATAGGGCCTACAGCATAGGATACAGCATTAACATTTTGCAAACATTCTTTTTGCTGATTGTAGCAATGTCACAGGTCTCTCCAAAACTTATTGACAATAAGTTTTTAGTGTAAAAAGTTTTTACAGTTTACAGTTTTTAGTGTAAAAAGTCAATTGATTTCAAATAACTCTGTCTTTTAAATTGTCAGGATGATGTACTGCAGTAAAATTTAGGTTTAAACACTTAACACATGAGGCCTGAACTAGATATAACATGCAGTTGTATGCATTTTTATGTGTGAGGAAAACACCTGGGAGCACTAAGAGGAAAAATGGCTGGAGCAGGAGCAAACAGCTCCCCCTCCCGTTCTATCACATTCAATCTTCTGCAGCTGCTTTTGATTTAAAAGAGAGAAACTCCTCATGAATGAGACATACACATGACTGTGTGTCACATGTTCTGGCATCTTGGATATTCCTTGGGCTCGTGATTCCAGATTCTGTAACAACTATTAGCAAAGAGATGCCTACAGCAGCACAAGGATATGCATGTCTATACAGTCACTTTTGAATGCAATGAGAATTACTCCCAGGTAAATCATGGAATTGTAGAGTTGGAAGGGATCTCACACATCATCTAGTCCAACACACTGCAGTGCAGGAATCTCAGCTAAAGCATCCATGACAGATGGCCATCCAGCCTCTGCTTTAAAACCTCCAAACTCTCTTCCTAACCTCCTAAGGGAGTCTGTTCCACTGTCAAACAGCTCTTACTTTCATAAGGTTCTTCCTGATGTTTAGTCAGATGTGTAAGGTGCCATCTTAGAATGCAGGGGAAAGCAGGTTTTAGGAGTTGTGTAGAGGAGACATTCTCAGACAATAAAAGCAAAACATTGGGGTTCAGTTTTGAACAACAAATATGGAAGTTAATCTACATGTCGGTAGTGTGTTTTGAAATCCACTTGGGTTGCTTAAAGAAGCAGAACATTTGAAGAGGAAAACGTGAAGGTTGTGTCTTCTGCTTGTAAGCATCATGAACTCCAAAGCAAAGTAACAGTATGTCATCTTTGACAAAAATGCAGTCTAAAATAGTTTTTGAGTAGAAACCTGTGCTATCCCTAGCAAGAGCTCATGCCTGCCCATAGTGTCCCCCTCTCCTGATCCTCATACTTTTAGAAAGGAGGATGTGGGGTTCATTTGCTGCCAAAAACATTGTGAATGTTTCCCTTAATCTTTGGTCAAAGATTGCTTTTTCTCAATAGTGTTATAAATTGCCAGTACTGCCACTGTAATACTTTTTATTAATTTTAAGTTATGGGACTATGGGAAGGCAAGAGCCATGCTGACCTTATGACTGATTGTTCGTTGTTCAGAGCACTATATTTAAATAAGTTTTGTTCCCATTTGCTTAGATGTCTTTATTGTGGTGTATGTTGTGTTTCCCCCTCCAGGCTCTTCTCACCGCTGTCACGTCCCCGTATATCGAAATTCACGAAGGAACAATCCTTCAGACTGTTAGAACTTGTTACAACATTTATCTAGCCAGTAAAAATCTCATTAATCAAACAACTGCCAAGGCTACTCTCACTCAGATGCTGAATGTCATTTTCACCCGGATGGAAAACCAAGCTGTATGTAGTAAATATTTATCAATTTGATTTTTATGTACATCATTTAATTGTTATATTACTGCTCCTTCTTCTCTGAGCTATTGTCATCTGATTCCTATTTGTAAGCATGTTGCAGGCTTACAAGCTCCCTCTTCCCCACTTGCATGCCAATTATCTCCTCTCTTTTCTGGTTTGTCTTAACCATAGTTCACCATGACGTCTCAATCAGGCAGACCGTAGTTAGCATCAACCAGGAATTCCTGCTAAACCATGGTTTGCAAAACTCACTTCAAGCCATGATTTTACATCCATAATTTGGAGGCAATTCCTAATTTGTACTAACCATACTAGACCTTGTTCAGACATCAAAGGAAATAGCAAATCAGAAAGAAGAGGAAGGACTCTTTCTCAATTTTGATGTTGCATTTTAGTCCTCCAAGCTGTGATTTAGAGTAGGGATGGAGAACGTGTGGTCCTCTAAATGTCATTGGACTCCCAACAGCCCAGCCAGTATGGCCAGTGGTCAGGGATGGTGTAGTCCAACAGTATTTGGAGAACTACTCTTTTCCCATCCTTGGCTTAGAGAATAAGGACTCTGCTGTGTTGTGAGTTCTCAGGTGATCTTTTATCGTGAAGATTGTATGTGCCCAACTACTTCTTTGTTGTACTGTGGTTCCGCCATGCTGTGATTCCTCTCCAAATATGAGGAACTTTGCAAGCAAAGACAACTGTCCTTCTTGTTTCAGAGGTTGAATTTAAATTATATAATTTCCTTTAAATCTGTTTTCATTATTTATAGTCTGTACCATGTAGACTTAAATTTTCTGTATGATGGAACTCCAAAGTCATTTTGGACAATAACCCTTACTGTCTTACATAAATGTTAAAACTGAAGGCCTCTGTATTGAGCTGATGCAATAGGAAGGTGAATGGTTTTGGAAGCATGCTGCATTATTTGGTTATGCCCCCTATTGACTATTACTTTGTTACATACCTGATAAATACAGTATGTTTCTATCTTGCTTGTTTAGATACAAGAGGGAAGAGACCTGGAAAAATCAAATCAACAAAAACCCCAGTCTCCGATGATTCATAGTGCTTCAGGGTCTCCCAAATTTGGCCGATTGAAATACAGCCAGCATGGAAGCAGACCCTCAACTCCTGTCAAAACAGACTTGACTAATGGTGAGCCTGAAAGAAAAGAAAATGGAGACCAGAAACCAGAGGACAGCTTGACACCTTCTGTATTCGGTAAGAAAACTTCCTGTATTGGGGCTGACTTAAGTTATCAGCCATAGTTTTATGAAGTCGTGCCCAAGTTTGTTATGTGCCAATTTCAGCACAAAGATCCTGGTTTAGCTTAAGCTGGAGCGTTGTTTTACATCTAGGGAACTCTGGCATAATATTAGGTAATGGATCAGGAAAATAAGTCAGGATCTGGCACTGAGCCTGGGTTCTCTAGTTCAGATGTAGCAGAGAGCTCCAGCTTAATGCAAGGCAGGGCTTTTCTGTTGAATCTGGCATGGGATGGAAGGATAGGGGAGCTATGGTTTGGCAGCATTCAAACAATCTTCCAAGGCTTTACAAAGTAAAGTGATATGTCTACAAGGATAATGCTGATTTACACTTCCTCTTAAGATACTGTCATATACCTGAGAGCTGTTACAGCAGGGATGGGGAAGGTATGGGTCCTTCAGATGTTTTGGATCCTAACATTTGTATTCTCTTACCATCAACCATTTGGGCTAGTGCTGATGGGATCATGAGTCCCACACTGTTTTATGATATTCCCTTTTAAAATGGTTATTCAGTCACTTTCCTTTAATTGCCTGTATCACTTGCGCAGGTGGCGCTGTGGTCTAAACCACTGAGCCTAGGGCTTGCCGATTAGAAGGTCGGCAGTTGGAATCCCCGCGACAGGGTGAGCTCCCGTTTCTCGGTCCCTGCTCCTGCCAACCTAGCAGTTCGAAAGCATGTCAAAATGCAAGTAGATAAATAGGTACCGCTCCAGCAGGAAGGTAAATGGTGTTTCCGTGTGCTGCTCTGGTTCGCCAGAAGTGGCTTAGTTATGCTGGCCACATGACCTGGAAGCTGTCTGCGGACAAATGCCGGCTCCCTCGGCCAGTAAAGCAAGATGAGCGCCACAACCCCAGAGTCGTCTGTGACTGGACCTAACGGTCAGGGGTCCCTTTACCTTTACACTTGCCAAAAAATGACTCAAATTGCCTCTGATCCCAAACTGTAGTACTTGTTGCTTCATCAAACCTTTCAGCAGCAGGCTGGCTATTTCTCAAAGCCTTGCAGCTCCTAGCAGTGTAATTTATCTGTAGGTATCTCTATCAAATTGCAGCTTTTTGTGCCAAATGTTAGTCTAATGGAATTGGGCATTGTTAAAAAGTATGTTGGATAGGTGAATGGTTGACAAAAAACCATGCAAGGCAATTTTTTTAAAAAACGAATCAATCACAATAAACAACTGCTAGATTTTCCAGCTTATTGGATGCCGTGATTTGTCAAGATAGCTAAAAGCATTCATTTGTGTAGCTGTAGGGCAGGTGTGGCTCACTTGTGGCCATCCAGATGCTGAACTTCAAGTACTGTTCCTCAATAGGACTCTATTTTTGAAGACTAATCTACAGATTGCAGCATCAGAAAAAAGAGAGAGAATAAATTTTAATTATGAGACCAAGCTAATTATGTTAAGATAAAAACAGTATTTTCACATATCGGTAATTTAATCTTGATAATCTCTCTATTAAAATGTAAAATCTTCTATTTTGATTCCTATTTCTTATTGGCTGAAATATAATAAGTAGTTTGTCACCTGCTAATAGATCTCACTTCCTAGTTCAATATCTTGAATGTTATCTCTTTTTTTAGTGGATTCTAATTGCCAACATTTATTTTTAAAAGCGTATATAGCGGAAAGTATTGTATTTGGCATCAAATATAAGTTCTTTCAGATATCATCCATTTGACAGATATTCTAGGAAATGATTGACATATTGGCCCAATTTAATAATAATTGACTGCACCAAAACTGTTATTTTTTTCTAGGATGACTGAAGTAAGTACTCAGAATCCCAAATATTCATTTCCATGTGTCTTTCAGTGGAAAGTAAAAATTTTACAGTGGTGGGACTTGTTTAATAGCCATTGTAGCCCTGTTTTACTGATACAAACACAGTTTTAGCCTTTGAAACTGACACTAGGTGAGTCCAAGTGCCTTGGTGTTCCACAAAGCATTCTCTGACATAGCAATGTTACCATACTGTGCTACTTGATTCTTCAGCCTTGTGAACAGCTTGATCAAAATGGTTTTTCAGGTGACTTCCATAATAGCTAAGAACCACTGGAGCTTAGCCATCCTTAAAAGAGGAGCACAGAGTAGAATCAAATTTCCCCTAAGATCTATCTCAGAATATAACATGCTTATCTAGTGAACTGACTTCCTGCTATGTAGAGGCTCTGTTAAGGCCTGGCACAGGTCTCAGTTTGGCTCACGAGGTGGTTTTCCCCACAGCCACCTGATGTCCTGTGTCCAGGTGAAGATGCATTTGCAAGGAACATTTGGAAGCCTTAAAATGCTTTTGATAGTTCCTTGGCAAGTCAGGCTTGCTGTCAGTGCTGATCAATTAATTGGTGGTGACAACAGACCTGCTGGAATCGGCTGCTGTGTAGAGTTCCCCATTGGAACCTCTATAGTTCTGTCCATACGTTCCCATAGCAAGCTTGCTGTAAATGTCAAACAGCTTTAGGGCTCCTGTGTGAAATAGGTCTAAATATCTCTAATCAGCTTTTCCTAACCAGGGCTTTGTGCTGTGTGTGTGTGTGTGTGTGTGTACACGCACGCACGCACGCACACACATATACATACACATAATATAAACCTAATCTCTGATTTTATGTAAATTGTTGAAACCATCTTTTAAAAGAGAAGGCTAAATCGCAACATTTTTCAAATGACTTATTGATATATGTTTTATCAGAAGAAGAAACTGATGAAGGCAAAGAAATTGTTAAAGGAATCTTGGAGGATGTGGTGACATCTGCAGTTAGAGGTAAAATTTCTTTGGGGAAGTCTCTGTCTTTCTTCATCCCTTTCCTAAGAGATTGACTCATTCTTAAAACCTTTCTTCCAAGACTACAAATCCTGAGAAAAGTATATTAGAGTTCTGTGCAGGAGTAGCGTTAGTGACTTGCCACCAATAGGATTCTATATCTACTAATCTCCCATATATAAGATAGGATAAGTACTATCTAATTGTTTAGCAGTGCTTTTCCCCCCTTTCTTTTAGCTGGTTTGAATGAGATTATATATTGAGGATGCTGTTTATAAAAAAAATACTGCATTTCCACCCCCCACCCCCTGCAGCTTCTTTAGAAGAAGAAATGAAAAAGCCGTCTCTTCCTGAATCGGTTAGGATTTTATCTGACTTGGCAAGTGCAGTTCCTGCCTCTCCTGGTGGTATTAATGAAAACACACAAGCAAATGGAATTCCTGATGATAGACAGTCTGTCTCCTCCACGGATAATCTGGTAGGAGATTTAAGTGTACAGTAAACGTAATGCAAAGCTCCTAATATTCTGAGAGTAATTGGTAGGAGATCAGTTGGACCACAGGATACTCACACACCAAAATGTGTGAAAGGACATATCCCCACTACTTTAATAGATTTTCCATAGAAATGTGATTTGGGTACATACTATCGTTAAGCTTAATATAATATGAAGCTTATATGACAATCCTTATTCAGTCTTGTTCTTGAAAGCAAAGCCTTACTTACCTTAACAGGGCTGTAAAATAAAAAGCTGCTTGAGACAAAGTAGGACCTTTAGTCAGTCTGCCTCAGTTTTATGTGCAGTGACAAACAGCAACTTTCCAGGCCTATGTGGAGAAGCCAGGGATTGAACATACGACCTTCTGCATGCAGATTATGTGTTCTACTGAGCTGTAGCCCTTCTGTAGTGGAATGGTTAAGGCTTAATTGTTTTCTACGTGCAATTTATTTTGCAGCGGTCTGTTGTGCTTAATGTAACCAAATCTGACATTATACGCAGTTTTCCTTCTATTCAAACAAATGCATTTGAATGTAATGCTAGACCTTGGTTGAATATTATGAGACTGAGCCTGCGTGAGCCATGGACTTATGCACCTCTTTCCTCTTTTGGCATGGCAATACGATCAGAAGCATCTGCTTCTTCTTTTTAGAATAGTTAGTTAATAGTTGGGGGGGGGGGGAAACAGCTTCATAAACTATGGTTTGAAGGTGGCTGTGTTTCAAGAAAACATAATTAATATTTATCGGTGTTTGCCTGAGTCCAGACATAATAAGCCGTGCTTAATTTGAAGTGCATGCCTCAGAACTCAAGACTTGCAGCCATGCCAGAGGGGAGTGCACAAGCCCAAGGTTTTCACAGGCTTGATCCCATAATCATAGTGCAGCATTACATCTGAGCAAGACTTTTGTTTCCTTTTTAAAATTGATCTCAACAAAACATAAGTGTAATTCAAATGCTACCTGTTCATATATGTTTGTGGCTGAATCCAAACTAATTCTTTTGTTTCTTTATCTAGGAAACTGATGTACCTGGACCTCAGGCAGCTGCCAGATTCTCCCATATCCTTCAGAAGGATGCCTTCCTTGTGTTTCGGTCATTGTGCAAGCTTTCGATGAAACCGCTTGGTGATGGGCCTCCAGATCCCAAGTAAAAATGAAAATATTACATTTATTGATTTGTACACTATCCAGAATGAGACCTGAAGTAACACAGTTAAAAATGCATTCATAATTTAATTAGCTATCAAGCTGCATGTATTGTTGCTTTGGTGTATAGTATATTGTAGCCTTACTTATCTTGGGTGTAAACCTTCCTCATTTATGAAACTGCTAAGTCATATTTTTCTAAAGTGATCCATGATTGCTGGACCACGTCTGAATTCTGAGACATGCCCAAAGGAACAGCTACATGCCTTGACTTCAGAGAGACACAAAACATATTATTCTCTCCTCTGCAGCAGAGGGAGACTAACTGTGTGTATAGGTTCACTACTTGATTTGTACGTTTGCTGTCTAGTAAGATTTGTGTGTGAGAGAGAAAGTGAAATGTAAGCTGTAGAGATGCCAGAAGCCTCAGGGCTGTGATATGATTCTGGCTGACAGAAATTGCTGTATTTCTTGTGCTGGGAAATGGATGAAGGTTCAAAGGGATTCAGCATCTGTAAAGGGCATGATAAAGTTTGATGCCTTCAATGGAATTAAGTGACCCTCAAGCATTGTTAGCATGCAGTGCTGTCCGGGGTGTGAGTGTGTGTCTTATTACAAAGGAAAGGAAAGGTTAAAGGTCAGCTTCTTTGTTAAGTGTGGTGAAATCATCTAAAAACTACTCTCTCGTGAACATTGAAAGACAATCAAATGTTTCAGTACATCAGACATGCTCTATAGTCAATGTTGCATCCTCCACACACATACACCCAGCCCGATTCTATGCACTTGCCACTACCATCACTCTTGATGCTGTGTTGGTTAGGTCTGACTGGAATTGGAGTCCATGTGATCTGGAGGACATCATGTAGGACAACCTTTACTCTTATAACATACAAAGAGCTTATAACAAGATATTGTTTTGACTCTGTTCTTCTGCTTACTATTTTTAGATCCCATGAACTACGCTCTAAAATAGTGTCTCTCCAGCTGTTGCTTTCGGTTTTGCAAAATGCTGGTCCGGTCTTCAGGACACATGAAATGTTTATAAATGCAATTAAGCAATACCTTTGTGTAGCATTATCTAAAAATGGAGTATCTTCCGTTCCTGACGTCTTTGAGCTCTCCCTTGCCATTTTCCTCACCCTTCTCTCAAACTTTAAGACCCATTTGAAAATGCAGATTGAGGTAAGAAGGTTTTGTTTTATTCTCTTGCTTCAAATGCTTGATACGCTTCTTAAGTTCAGTTCAATAGTAATATGAAACTGCCTCTGCATATGGATCATGAATCAACCCTGTATGTTCTGTATTTGAGTGTGTGTGTGTTCAGAACTTTTAACGATATCCTTGAATGTATGCCTGGGGTACAGACCTTGCACCTACTTTTCCTAATTGTATTCAACAGGTATTTTTCAAAGAGATCTTCCTGAACATTTTAGAAACCTCTTCTAGTTCCTTTGAGCACAAATGGATGGTAATTCAGACCTTGACTAGAATTTCTGCAGGTAATTTTATAACATCATCAAGAAATTTTCCTTTTCTGCCTGTTTAGAATATCAATAATGAATAGAAGAAGTATAGGCATACTGTATAGAAGTGATAACAAAATAAATATATTAAAGTGCCATGAGGCAACACACCCACAAACACCATACACACTAAAAATATTAGTCTGGGCACTTTTTTGTTGGAATTGTTGGAATGTGACCCCCAGAGTGTGTACCTGAAGTATTTCCCAAACGCAGTTGCTAAGACACTATGAGGTTGGTGGAGCCCAGGAGAAACAAGAGGGAATGAGAAGTACAGTACCGCTGTGAAAATGTCAGGCGTAGCAGGAGGGAATAAAAGCAGCTAATGTAGGTGTCTTTCACTTTGCTAAGGGTTTTGCAGTATTTATCCCCGTAACTAGTGGGAAGTCTGCTAAAGACTGGTGGTGATTGGTTCAAAGTAATCAATCCACTGTGCTTTCTGGCTATGCAGGGACTCTCTCATGTCCAGTTTAGCCAAAGGGCAGACACTGGAGGCATTTGGAATATAGAGGCAAAGAAGTGGTGGGAAAAGGGGTCTTCAAGGGGTTTGGATGCCAACTGAGTATTTCCTGCCTTCCAGCAGTGGCTGGTGGGGTGGGGTGGAGCTTCCTTCCTGACTCCAAAATTGTTGTTACCTGGATGTGGCAGGCATGGGGCATTGCTGTGACAAGGTCAGAGTTGCACAGATGCACCATCGGAGCAAGCCTGGCTCTCCCACCAGTGCATATGCACAGCCCTAGTCTTGCTTTTTGCTACTAGTGCAGGCCTTTTTTGATGTGGGGGAAATAGTTCAGAAAATGTAACCCAGCTCTGGTATAATAATGCAAACAATGGCTTGTATTATCCCTTCCTCACCCTTTTCCCCATTATGTTTCATAGGTATTAAATGGGAGGGGGGTGTATCCTGCCACAATAGTCTGTTGTCTGCATACATTGTTCCCAGACAACTCAATTTTCATAATCTATTTTTTTGTTTTGTTTTGTTTTAGATGCTCAGTGTGTGGTGGACATATATGTGAACTATGACTGTGATTTGAATGCTGCTAATATTTTTGAACGGCTAGTAAATGACTTATCTAAAATTGCCCAGGGAAGGAGTGGACATGAGTTAGGCATGACACCGCTGCAGGTAAGACTCATTCGTGCAATTCCCACTGTGTTCAGTTAAGTATATTGGCAGCCTTGTATTAGTATCTTGTATGTATTCCATCCACTTGTCTATTTGCTCACAAAGAGTTTAGGAGTGCACTTAGTTTCATGACAATCGAACATGGAGCCAAACGTGCGCAGAAGTGTAAAGCAATGCCCTTGAAGATAACTCAGAAACTGCTCCAAAATGCAGCAGCCAGATTACTGGTTGGGTTTCCATTTAGAGCTCGCATAACCTCAGTTTTAAAAAAGCTTGCATCAGTTATCGCAAACTTCCTCAAACTCGGCCCTCCAGATGTTTTTGGCCTACAACTCCCATGATCCCTAGCTAGCAGGGCCAGTGGTCAGGGATGATGGGAATTGTAGTCTCAAAACATCTGGAGGGCCGAGTTTGAGGAAGCCTGAGTTATCAGTTGGTTCCCAAACCAAATTCCAAGTATTTGCAGTAGCATTTAAAGGCAAAAACAACTTAGGCCCCAAATAGCTGAAAGGCTATGGCTTTTTGTTTTTTGTTTTTAATATTCTGAGGTTCCAAAGATCTCGACCTGTTTACATTGTAATTGTTCTTTCTCCACATATTTTGTGCACAGGAACTAAGCCTACGGAAGAAAGGTCTTGAATGCTTGGTCTCTATATTAAAGTGCATGGTAGAATGGAGCAAAGACCTATATGTGAACCCCAACCATCAAGCCAGCGTTGGTGAGAAATCAAACCTTCTCTGTATCCAAAACCTTACTTAAAATAGCTGGAAGCCGGAGAGAAATGATTTGTGGCTTCGTACATGTTATCTAAAGCTGGCTTCTTATTTTAGGCCTTGTAGAACATTAGGATCAGGTGTCTGTGGGGCGAGCCCACATCTAGAGGGTTCCCAAAATTCGGTCCTTTTAAGATTTAGGGGGAGATGGTCACTTTCGGTTCTTATATCTACAGTAAATTCAATATGTTCATCAAAGAGTTCTTGGGAGACAAGGATGTAGTCAATAACAGAATGCCTTAAGCCTGACCAATAAGTAAATTGGCCAGGACAGTCTCCCGAGGAGAGGCCGTTTAAAATAACAAGGTTTAATCTAAGTGCCATTAGAAAAAGACATGTACCAGCGAAATTGGTAACTGGGTCAAGAGAATGACGCCTGAATAGGGGCCAGTGTTCATCATTAGCATTTAGGGGACCCATTCCACTTTCGTTGATTAGCTGTTCGTCTGAATGGCCTAACCATTCAATTGGGTAGGGGAGGTTCCTAGATCTGTCGATACGAAGGTGCTCAGACCTCCCACCGAAAACTCCAACCGTTATTGTCAAGACTCAGGAGATCAAGCCACAATGAGTCCCCTACCAACAAAAAATGGTTTGACCGCGAATGCATCCAGGCAAAACTTACACTCAGGGAATGCTTTAAGGTCTTCCAGCAAAATCCTAACCCTATCACTAAATTAGAGTTACAACTTAAAAAAAAGAACTACAAAGAGTTACTAAAAACCAAAAAAAGAACCGCAGACTCTCTCATCTGGCAGGCCCTCATAAAAGCGTCAATAGAAAAAGACAATACCAACTTCTGGAAAATTATCTCCAGTCAAACCAAAGCTCCTAACGAGGGCACAATAATCCCTGCAAACCTATGGGAAGAGCACTATAAAGTGCTATTTAGCGAACATCGACCTTCTGCGCTGCTTAACATCCCCTTAGATAATGATACATCATGGCCCCCAACATCTGAAACTGAAATCACTTCGTTAATTCTACAAATGAAATCTGGCAAAGCCCCAGGAAATGATTTCATTGTCGCTGAACTTCTGAAAGCACAAATAAACTGGTGGGCCCCGGTTCTTGCAAATCTATTTTCATATATAGATAAGACAACTGAAATCCCTAAAGATTGGGGACTGGCTATAATTGTTCCTATATTTAAAAAGGGCAACCCCTCTGATCCATCTAATTATAGACCAATTAGTCTTCTGAATGTGATCTGCAAACTTTATACAAAACATCTATGCCTAAAATTATGTGAATGGTTAGATCATAATGATTTACTAGAAATTGAACAAGCAGGGTTTACATCTGGACGTTCCACCATTGATCACTGCTTAGTGTTAGATTATTTTGTCTATAAGTATGTGAAACATTGGAAAAAGTCATTGTATGCGGCTTTTGTGGACCTAAAGGCAGCATTTGATTCTGTATCCAGGGGTAGGCTCTGGGCCAAATTGGCCAATATGGGTATTAACAGAAGGTTATTACTTCTGATGATTAAGCTTCATGAGAACAATACCCTCCAGATAAGACTTGCACAGGACGGCAGACTCTCTAGAGAAATCCCAGTCCAAAGAGGAGTTAGACAAGGATGCCTATTAGCCCCATTTTTATTTAACATCTATGTTAACTCCCTGGTCACATGCTGCCGTGAAATCGAAACACCCCCCCCCCCGTGTTCTCTAACGGCAAAAAAGTACCAGTTTTAATGTATGCGGATGATGCTGTTCTTCTCTCTCAAACCAAAGTGGGTCTGAAACGTGCCTTAGGAAAGTTTAGTGACCAATGTAACACTGAACTGTTAACAATTAACTTTGCCAAAACCAAAATTGTACATTTTAACTGCTCCTTCAGGAAAGATAATTGGAGCGTAAAGGGAAACGCCATTGAACAGACTAAGACCTTCCAATACTTAGGCATTACTTTCTCTTATAATGCCAAATTGTCAGCACACCTGACCACATCAGCTATATCAGCAGGAAGAAGTGCAAATGCCATCCTTAGATTATTCAGAAGGAAAGGAGCTGGCTTCCTCCCGATGGCCCTAAAAGTTTTTCAGGCAAAATCTTTAGCCCAACTCCTGTATGGCTCTCAAATTAGCCCTTCTGCCAACCTTAAGACCCTTGAAACAGTACAATCAAAATTCTTAAGATCATTATTTGCTACCCCAAAGTGTACACCTAATGCAGTCTTAAGGCAAGAGGCAGGACTGCCCAGAGTGGAATTAAAAGTCTGGGAGCAAGCAATATCCCTCTGGCTGAAAATCCATTACAATCCTAAGGGACTGTTACCTTGCTTCCTGGCCGCAGTCCCCTATCCTCCTTGGCTTATGCAAATAACTAACAAGATCAAACAAATTGGCCTAAACCCTGAAAATCTTCTTCTTGGAACTCTGAACAAGGCAAAAGCAATTATCACTCAGAGACTTTACGATGTCGAATTACAACAAGAAGACGCCCTACTCCCGGAGACGTATAGATGTTTAAAAGCTTGGCCTAATTTTGCAGCTGCCCCCTACTTAACTAACATCACTAACGAAGCTTATAGATGGGCTTTCTCTAGAGCCCGCTTTGAGACAATGCCCTCAGCAGTGCTGTACAGCAAATTCACGCGGGTACCAATGCATGCACGTCTCTGCCCCTGTATGTCTAATAAGGTAGAATCTGTTACACACATCCTTCTATTCTGCGAATTTTATAGTGAAGAACGAGCTCAACTTATTTTGCCGCTTTTATCAAAATTTATACCCCTACAACATTATTTGGAATCCTCCCCCGAAATTCTACGAAAATATCTTCTGGAAGATTCCTCAAGCTCAATATCATATGAGGTGGCCAAATTTTGCACTTTAGTAATCAGGAAGCGTAAATCTCTTCTGTTGAATGGCACACTGCGAAGTTCCCTTGTGTAATCCTTTTTTTCTTCTTTCTGATGTTGCTGTTGATTTCCTTTTGTTTGACCTTGTGGTGTTCAGTGTCACCGGCTTTTGCCGCAATAAAACTTGGTCTGGTTCACAGGAAGAGTGCCCAGAAGTCACATATTCAGTCACCAGATATTGCGCTGCCATGATAGATATTTGAAGAAGAATGATCTATGCTACAATTCAATCCTAAACTGAAGGCCCATATTATTAGATCCGCACTTCTGAAGCCCACCCCATATAGCTGTGTTAACTGATCTTTTAATCTTTCTTATAAATTTTTATTCACCCATTATCTATCCTTAATTAAGTATCCTATGTATATGTTTAAATCTACGTTTGGTTCTAGCTACTATTTATTTAATAATTATTCGTCTGGATTCATACTGTTATGCTACTTTAGGCCTTGTATTATCATAGAATTATAATTTTCTGGTGCAAGTTTTGTGACTTTTTAATATCGGGGGATTGACAGTGAATAATTAATAATCAAGCATCCCATTCCCACCAGCTGCTTATTGGAAGCCCACAAGCAGGCCCTGAATGCAATAGCACCCTCCTCACTTGCTTTCGTGGCTTATCAAGATGAAAGATTCCTTTGTAATGGGGCAACTGTGGCTCTTTATCTAGATCAGAGGTGGGAAACTGGCCTGCCCCCTGTGGGCCATTTTTGACAGATGAGCATGGCAACCCATGTCAATCATACAACGTCAGGTAGTACGAATCTCAGCCTGTGGCAACTGGTAGAGGTCTGTATCTGATCCTAGTGCCGTGGGGCTACTGTGTTTATCTCCAATCTTGGCACTTAATGCTTGCATTGGAGATCACAGGTATCCATGCATGATGTCATATGACGTCAGCTAACTGACAGGTGGGCATGGTTTGCCCAGAATGGTCTCTGGGTCAGATTCAGAGTACCTCAATACTCCCTGGAGGAAGACAACTTCTGGACTGGTGGGAAACTTGGAAGATAGTGGCTGGGTGTATTGGCTGACCTCTTGAGCTGTGTCTAAGACCACAAGGCTGGTGTGAGTGTCCGTCTGTTTGGAGAGCCCACATGCTTTTACTTACGTATTATTTGGGAATATGTCTTTACGTCCCATTTCTTACATGCAGGTCCAGACAAGCCTTCAGAACATGAAATGGGGGAAGTCAAATGTTTAGATATTGGGGGAAGAAGAAGTAGTGCAAGCTCCTTAGATTCAACAGTCTCCTCTGGAGTTGGAAGTGTTGGCACCCAGACTGCTGTCCCTGATGATCCTGAACAATTTGAGGTGATCAAGCAACAAAAAGAGATAATTGAGCACGGGATTGAACTGTGAGTTGAACCTATTGCTAAAGTAGCTTTAAAATGGCTTTTCTAATTGTACTTTTAAACTTTTTACTGCTTTATTTGCTGTGCATATTAACAGTGAAAAGAAAAGTAAGCTGGTACCAAGCAATCAACAAGAATTGAAATTCAGATTGGTGCCAAATAATTTATTGCATTGAGTGTTTGGCATTTGTATTCATTCAGTAAATTTCCCATTTTTCAGAATACGTAAGAGTGCAAATGTGAATTTTAATATGTTTTAGTATTTTAGTTTCTTGTATCTTTTAATGTACTGTAATTTTTTTCTCAGATTTTATGATTTTAGATTTGATAAAACCCTAGAGCGGCTTACAAAATGAAGCAGTGCATACATTTTAGGAAATATATAAATGTTCAACAAAGATTGTTAAACATTTCTGTTTAGTTGATTTAACACTTCTGTACCTGCTGAGCCAATTCCATCCAACTGAGCAATATGTTCAAATCAGTAACTCCTTCCCATTTGTTTTGTCCATTCTTACAACTTGTAAAACTCCCTTTAAAAGGAACACCTGCTTTCTATTTTTTGTGGCTACATTAGCCATTAATATCCCTTAAAATTATACAGTGCTGTCAGTATATTTCTATATGAAGTCCTGGGATTCCCAGTTCAAGTTTAACTCTGGTTTGTAGTTCATAAGTTTTTAATTGTACATTTTAGAAAGGGGCCTGCTAGGGCTGCAAGAGGAAGTCAAAATATTATAAAATTAATAACAATTATGCTAAACCTTATTGTTTTCTGATATTTTCTGTCAGTGTTTGAGAGTTCAGGAGACTGTTTTTCTGCATCAGATTGATCTATCCTTTTCCTCCTTGTCCTGTCTCTAAACTATAGGTTTAATAAAAAGTCCAAGAGAGGACTGCAGTATTTGCAGGAACAGGGAATGCTTGGAGTAACAGCAGAAGACATAGCACAGTTTCTGCACCAAGAAGAGCGCCTGAGTTCTGTAAGGCCGAATCTTACATTGTTCAAAAATCACACGCTTTTGTTAATGCTATACACATACATGCTTTTCACAGCTGTTTCCATGTGGGGATGTGAGTGTGTAAATATCACACTAATGAGGCTTTTGGTGGCGTTTCGGGACCAGGTATTGATAACCAGATTGACAGCTAATGCTACTTAATGGAGTGACAAATGTCCTTAATCACTTCATTATAATTAATTAAATTTGTATATGCCTTTCATTCAGAGATCACAGAGCGGTTCACAACATAAAGTGAACGTGATGGTGAAACATGATGATTTTGTAATGTAACATATTTGGATTGTAAGAGGGGAAATTATCAAAGTTGCTACCTTTACAATATTTCATACATTTCTTTTTCTTTCTTTCTTTGCTTTGTTTTCTGTTAGAGCCAGGTGGGAGAATTTCTGGGGGACAGTAACAAGTTTAACAAGGAGGTGATGTACGCCTACGTAGACCTGCTTGATTTCTGCGGGAAAGACTTTGTCTCTGCTTTACGCATATTTCTGGAAGGATTTCGGTTACCTGGTGAAGCTCAGAAGATTGACAGACTAATGGAAAAGTTTGCTGCTAGATATATTGAATGCAACCAAGGGTAACTTGAAAGATATTGGACAAATCATAATAGAAATGAATGCATTTTTGGAAGCAGTGGTTGGGAGAAGATATAGTTTAGTAAGACTGGCGAGGTAGCCTTAGTCATCCAGCCCATCAAGCAAAAGCAATTTGTAGAATACCATGCGTAGAATACCATATTATTCAAAAATAGGATATGGCTGCCATATTCTAAAAGCAAAACCTTTTTGTAGCCAGACCATAGAATCCTAAGAAAATTAGGGAAGTGTATCTGTACCTAAGGGAGAACTGATTCATAAGCTGATGTTGCTATTCTGGGGTCAGTGGCCGTATATTCCAGGCATTGCATCAGGGCTTGGGGGACTCCTAACTTTTAGAATCCTCAACACCTTGTTTTTATTATATATGAGAATTTCCCCCCTCCCCAATCAATTAGAACTTGGCTGCAACTTTGAAAGAAACCAACCGGAAGCCAGACTTGATGAATACTTCAAACAGGACCACCTTACATAGAATAAGTTCACTTGTTGCTGACATAGCTTAAGTCACCTATCCAGTAGGGATGTTTAAGGCTCTTTATTATTTTCGCACATACACTTACATCATGAACATTATGTTTCAGTTCCAGTATAAAAATGATATTAAAAACAGTAGAAAAATATAGTAGATTTAAAGCATTTTCTCCGATTCCCACTCTCCTTGTGCAATAAGATAATTGAATATCCTCAAAACTCTAGGCCTAAAAATAAATTTAAAAATAATTGTTTCTTTTCCGCCTGCCTCACCTCAAGGCACTAATTTTTTCCTGACTGACATTATTTCCAGTGTTTCAGAACAATCAAGATCAGTGATTAGGCCTCAGACAGGGCAAGGGTGCACAGAGAATGCTGAAACACAAAATTCAGAGACAGACAAACCATGTTCCTTGCTCTCATTTCTGTCAGGTCAGGACAATTACCATTTTTTTTCTGATGGAAAACTGGTGAGGGGTACCGCACCTGAATTACCTTCTTTTTTTTTAAAAAAAAGCCATTCATACAATCAGTAATTGCCTGAACGGCACTGCATCTAGTTTGACCCTTGATCACTGGGGAGACATTGGATTTGGCAGAGCTCAGGAAGAATCTGGCTGCTGGTTCCCAGTGCTAGATATTCTGCAAGCATAGCTATTTTCTGGATGAACATGGTGATAATTGTCCTATTTGGCAGTTCCCTGTTGATATTTTGCCAAATTGTTATGGACTCCGGAGCAGTCTATAGTCACAGCTCAATGAACAGCGTCTACATTTCAGTAGGAAATGCTATAATAGAGTTTCTAATGGTGTTTTGAAAATGCACACATGAAGAGATGATAATAGCAATACCCTAGGATTCTAAAAACCTGATTTTCTTTCTTTTCCAGTCAAATTCTGTTTGCTAGTGCCGACACAGCTTACGTTCTAGCATATTCTATTATAATGTTGACAACAGACTTGCACAGTCCCCAGGTATGTGTGTATCTATATAATGATACAGAATGGTTGCAAATAGGCTTCTACATAACTTCTTTACCAGCTTTTGACTGTTTTGCCATAACAGGTGAAGAATAAGATGACAAAAGAGCAATATATAAAAATGAATCGTGGAATCAATGACAGCAAAGACCTTCCAGAAGAGTATTTATCTACTATCTATGATGAAATAGAAGGGAAGAAAATTGCAATGAAGGACGCGAAAGAATATGCAATCACACCAAAGTCTACTAAGCCAAGTATGATGTTTTAATCCAGAACCCTCAATAATCCTAGGCTTTGGTTTAGTATGTTTTCATTGTTCAACTTGCTAACTTCCTATTGTTGGCGCAGAGGATACTTAGAATAACCAAGGCGGTATGGTGGACAGAGGATATGGCCTAAGGAAGTCTGGGTTCAGATCCTTGCTCTGGCATCACTTGGCTCACTTTGGGCCAGTGTATCTTTTAGCCTCAGAAAGTTGTTGTGAGGGTGAAACAGTCTTAACTCATATGCTTCCAGTCTGGGCTTCTTGGAGGAGGAGCTGGTTCCAGATGTTGTGGAAACAAGAGGGAAATAGTCTGTTGCTGGTCTGGCTGACCTTGCATTGGAGCAGGTGCTTTAGACTTCACAGGCTTCCTTTCCTGCCCCAAATTCCCCTTCAAAAATTTTGGACTACAACTCCCATCATCCCACCATGCCTATTGACCATCCTGACTGGGGCTGGTTGCAGTTGTTGTTCCAAACATCTGGAGGACACCAGGCTTGTTCCAGGCCTTTGATTCTGTGTTCTCTGAATGTCCAGCATCACACCTCTGTTTACCTGGTGGAGTTAGGTGGGAGATTGTTTGAAGCTGACATATAAAGTCCTTTTACTTCATGCTGTCTTAGAAGATTGAAATAAACAGCATGCTCCTGTACTTACCTACTCAGTAGTAAGTCCCACTGAGTCCAAGAGGACTTGCTCCCAGGTACATGTATGTAGGATTGCGGCCTAAAAGTCAAACCACTGCCACAGGAAAGAGAAAGTAAAAGGAATATAGCTGCTTAAAACAGATGATCTCTTCTTAACGCATAGCTCAGTTGAGGAGGCTCAGATGAGGGGAATGAGATTCTTGTGGCTGCCTCAGAGGAAAGCTTCACTGGCATGTTAAGCTGCCCACCCTGCTGGGTGAAGTGATTCCTAAGGACTGGGCTTAAGAAAACTGTAGTCACCGAGTGGTCATTCTTCCCACATCATCATCATCATCATCATTTTATTTGTATGCCGCCTTTCCACAGTTAAAACAATGCTCAATATGAAAAAATTTACATAGTTACAAACATAGCAAAATACTCATAAAAATAAATAAAACACATCTAAACTACATAACCAAACTCCATAGAAAAGAAAGTATCTGTCTTCTCACATGAATGAGGATCACAGAACCAGAGTCAAAACGTGGAGGAAAAGAAAATTATGAATTATGAAAAACATTGATGATGATGAGAGGCAGGACTATGATGTTGAAAGCGCTTCGGAATTCAGACCGTGGGAAGCCAAAACAAAAATTATTACAATTTGGAAGACAATTGGATTTTTTTTTAATTTTAGTTTTTTATTTTTATTGGATTTGATTTGATTTGATATGTTAATTAGATGTTTTTATTGGAAAATTAATAAACGCTTTAAAAAAAACAAAAAGCTACATAACCAAACTGAACAATTTCCACATAAAAATTAAGTTACAAAAGATTAATATCAATAACAGCAAAAACTCCCAACAAAACTTTCCCCAAAATACCCCATCAAGTGTCTCCGTTCCTTTGGGGATGTCTTTTTCTGCACCCCCTCCTCCCATCACGACCCAGATAAAGCAATAGTAATGGCAGTAACAGTAAAGCATATTACGTATGGCTGGGTCTAAGTGAACATTGGTAACAGTCGTCTGTTACCTCCTTCAAAAAGCTGTACTGGGAGCTGTGGCAGCAGAACAACACTGACAGCAACCGTTGCACACTCAAACACTGCAGGATTTCTTCACATTTACTTGAGGGAACAAAGCAATTGTGTCAGTTCTTTTCCCCACTTCTGCAACAGGGTTAAAAAAAGGTTAAAATGAAGCAGCACCAAAAGCCTTATTTTCTTGCTGCGCCTGCTTGGGGCCAACCAGAGTAACACAACTTGAATAGTGGGTCATTTGCCATTTCTAAAATGGCAGATAAGGTTGAATCAGCACTGGTAAATGTCATGACTTCATCAAGGAGTAACAGTATAATTGTTATAATGTTTAACTGAAACTGAGAGGTTCTGAAGGAATGATACGTCTGAGTATGAAATGTATGATTTAGATTGGTCTTTTCTGGGAGGTGAAGCAGAAACATAATGAAAATGAATTTATTATATCCTCAGTATAATAATGAAAATGAATTTATTATATCCTCGGTATTTAATATGTTCAATTATGTATGGATTTCTTAAGTTGCACATAAATTTCTTGGTGGATATGGGAAGAAGAATTTGTTTTTTAAAGACTACATACTCTTGATTTGTCTGGAATGTGGCGTAGGTGTGCCAAAAGATATTTAATGCAACTTTGTGGGGGGTTTGGGTTTTTGTTTTTGTTTTAGATGTAGCCAGTGAGAAGCAGAGAAGGTTGTTGTACAACCTGGAGATGGAGCAAATGGCAAAGACAGCTAAAGCTCTAATGGAGGCAGTGAGCCATGCAAAGGCACCTTTTACTAGTGCAACTCACCTGGATCATGTCAGGCCCATGTTCAAAGTGAGTATGGAACTGAAGTTATGGAAACCAGAAGTCAGACTTCCTAAGCATCCTTTTGTCTTGGGACCATATTCGCACAGCATTCATTTAAGAAACAGCGGGTTTGCGGGGCTGTGCAGTGATAGACTTAACATGTGTGAAATAACAGAGGGGAGAAGGTACAGTCAGAAGATAGTCAAGAATGTCGAAAATATTGTAATGTTCCTGGTCTATGTTCCTTTTTTACTTGAGTTATGTCTACATTAAATAACTTTCTGGGGCAAAATATGGTTGGGTTAAAAAAGCCAGATTGACTAAAGCCTCCCCTTTCTTCCTCTCCCCGTCCTTTTTTTAATAGCTTGTGTGGACTCCGTTACTGGCTGCTTATAGCGTGGGTCTTCAGAACTGTGATGACACTGAAGTTGCATCCTTATGCTTGGAAGGAATACGCTGTGCCATCCGAATAGCCTGCATTTTTGGCATGCAGGTTAGTATAGACTAGGCTTGCTGTATGTAGTAGGGGTGTGCAAAAAGAGTTGTATGAATCCTCAACCCAGGAACCAAAGCCATCTGTCAGATTTGGGGCTTGTTTGAGCCAAAGCAAGATCTCTCCAAAATGCACACTGAACTAGAGATCTTCAGAGATTTTGATGTTTAGAAAGCACTGCAGAATATCCATCCTATTGCCTGTTCACTTGCTTTAAGAGATTATTCCATCCACAGAACTCTTTCTTGTCTGGAGCCATATCCAAGTTAGCCACATGCCATCACTGAGTAACATGCCATCTTCACTCCATGTGCTTATTTCCTGAGATACATGTTTTTGGCGGGAGTGGTGGGGGTGAGGAATGCAACATGCCTGTCTTTTACCATGGTTTGTTTCTACTTCTGAATTTTCCTTCTTACATTTTAGCTTGAACGAGATGCTTATGTGCAGGCACTTGCCCGCTTTTCCTTGTTGACTGCCAGCTCCAGCATCACAGAAATGAAACAGAAAAACATAGATACAATTAAGACCCTCATTACAGTGGCCCACACTGATGGCAACTACCTTGGAAATTCCTGGCATGAGGTAAGAAAGGACGTGTGCCTTTGCTGTGTGCTGTCAATTTTGAAGAAGTCTTGCTGTATCTGACTGATCTGCTGATACAGGTTCTACATATTCATGCATGCAGTCTCAGAATTGATGCAGAAAACCTCTCATTGCATTTATATGTGGAACTAATCCCAGTGGGGCTTGCATTTGGCACCAAATTTTAACAGTGCCAAATAAGAGTCCTGCTTTCCAAAGAGCAATTGGAACTCCATTCTAATAGTCTAGATGGTTCCTTTGAAGCTGTGTCTTTCTCTGCCCCACACCTGACATAATGTATGACAACATGTATGGGGTGACTGTGGCTTGGGGAAAACAGTATTGCTAGGCCTAATGAGACCTGTGAGCTAGACGTTCTCCACTGCTAAAGTACACAAAGCAATTTTGTAAATGTGCCCTGCTCATTGCCAATCCTAGGAAAAGTGAATTTCAAGACAGCATCAACTTTTCTGGGATATGGGGGTTTGAGGTTCCTTGAGATAGGCTTGTCAAAAGAAACCAAACATTTATTTCTCCATAACTGCCTTCCACTTTTCAAAATGGCTTATCTGTTTCCTTAAAGTGCTAATTGGCTCTGTCTGCTAGACAGAGGACCCACAATGAAGTATTAAATCCTCTCTACCTGCCCAACTATATATTAGGTGAATTGTAATTCCATGGGTTTAACCTACCTGGTCCTGAAATAGCATTGCAAATTTAATCCTGCCGCCCCATGACTTTATTGGGCCAATGTGCCAAAAGCTATATTTTGGGGAAGAAGGGATTTCCAATTAAAATGATCGGGTAGGAAACTCCTTTGGCTGAGAACCCAAAGAGCTTCAGCCATCCATAGTAGACAGGAATTGGCTTATTGGACAATCTCGCCTGGATTGCATACATATGTCAGAACTGCAGTTTTTGAAGTGGAGCAGTGGAAGTGCATGCACAGCAATTCCTTAGCATTAGAAGTGAATGGGGATGTGTCTGACGATGTGGAGTGTGGCATTTGCATTGGAGGTATTTTCTTGGTTCTGCAATCTGTAGTTGCTGACTTCAGTACTGAAATGCGCATTTGTTTTCATTAGATCTTGAAATGTATCAGCCAGCTGGAACTAGCACAGCTCATAGGGACTGGGGTTAAAACACGCTACCTGTCTGGATCTGGGCGCGAAAGAGAAGGGAGCCTCAAAGGCTTCACATCTGGAGGAGAAGAGTTCATGGGTCTTGGACTAGGTGAGAAGATTAGCCTTGACTCTGTCTGTTCTCATGCCTAAGGATTCAGGTTAATCAAATAAAAGCATTTGTCATCATAACAAATTACCTGTTTCAGACTGCTTTAACCTTAAAGACCCTCTGTTTAAAGTAATTAATGGCAGTGGCTTGTTGAATTGCTGGTTTGGAAATAAGAAACAAGGGTAGATGATTAATCATATATAGCTCATGCAGGGTGATATATTTATTCATGTCATTTTGGGAACAGGAAATAAAGCTTTCCTTAACTATTGTATCACATACAATACAGTATTTTATAAGAGGACCACTTTGGTGGGTGAATTCTTAGACTGCTAGATGCTGTTACTCTTTGAGCCTGTTCCTTTGATTTTACAGTCTATAATTCAACTGGTATTGGTAATATATTTCATGTTAGATTTAACAATTATTGTCGGTTTCTTCCTAACTAGGTAACTTCGTTGGCGGAGGTGTTGATAGAAGGCAAATAGCCAGTATTCAGGAATCTGTGGGAGAAACCAGTTCACAAAGTGTGGTGGTGGCAGTAGACAGGTATTACAGTGACCTTAAAAAAAAAATATTGAAAGGCTTACTATCACTATTATCACAACAGGCTGTGGCACAGGTTTTTAGATACAAACCATAATTTTAACTCAAGCTTATAATATTAACAGTTTCCTGGTCTTTAATGCAGAGTAGTTAAAGATACCAAAGAAAGGGATTGAATAGGGATCAGAAGTTGGGACTTAAGAGCAGAGAAATTGTCTTTGCTATTGTTGGATGCCCCTGTTCTGCCCCTCTTAAAAACAGCATGGCACATTTTACCCTTCCATAATTAGTATGGAGTTGCATGAAGTGAAGACTTTCCTATTGCAGTTATTGGTATGATTTTTATATACACACATATATACATTTACACATATACATATAGTTTTTAATTCTGTCAATGTTTAATTGTTTTTAATTATTGTTTCTTCTATGCTTTTAACAGTTCCTATTTTTTCTGTATGCTGCCTTGAGCCCCATCAGGAAAAACAGTTTCTTCATTCTAGCGTCACATAAATTTACAATAATATGTACAGAATTGGGCTTTCCCAAATGTTCTGCATCTTGAGAATTAACTCTATATCTCAATTTATCCCACAGAATATTTACAGGTTCAACCAGACTGGATGGAAATGCTATAGGTATGTATGTTGGGGGTGGGGATACCCTAAGGTGAATAATAATTGCTTTGTACCATTTCAGGCTTACTGACATGTTTGGTCTCAAAATTTTCAGTGGACTTCGTTCGGTGGTTGTGTGCTGTTTCCATGGATGAGTTAGCTTCCCCTCACCATCCACGCATGTTCAGCTTGCAGAAGATTGTTGAGATCTCCTATTACAACATGAACAGAATTAGGCTGCAGTGGTCCAGGATATGGCACGTCATTGGAGATCATTTCAATAAGGTATTTCAGCATTTGAAACCTGTTTCCCTTTCTGGTTCAAACTCCCAAGTTAGCATGCACACAGCTGCTTCATTTCAAGACCCATCAAATTTACATGGCAATCTCTGATGGCATCAAATGAAATATAGACTTAGGTTGAACAAGATGGAATCCACTCTGCCCACACTACTAGGTAGAAAATTATTGCCGGCAGGTCCTATATAAAGCTTGACTGGCAAAACGGCAACTCTGCAAAGGCATACCCTTTGTTATTAGGAAGATCCAAGAGGTCTGGAGGTAACGTGCAGCACTTGGGCAAAATTACAGACCATTTTTAGCATAGACACCAATTTATGTTGGACATGACTTATTTCTTGGCCAGAGCTCATGAGTTACACAGCCTTGGAATAAGTTGAAAGCCCTTTGGTGTGTTGTCAGGGAACTGCCATCAGTTCAGGAGGGAGAGAGGAAAAGCCGGATGGATTACAGAGAGCCTCCAAAGATCGTGGGAAGCAGCTCCTCCTCAGCGGAGGAGAGTAACCACGCCTCCAGTAGAGAGGAGCTGCAGGGTTCAGAGGAGGCGAGGCGATGCCAGTACATCTTGCCTGGGCAAAGTGGGGAGGAGAGGGGTCCTCCGTTACCCACGCCCTTCTTGCTCAGTAGGCTTCCGCGCCAAGAGGGGAGGCGCAGACTGGGCGTCAAGAAATTACTTTGCTGGGGAAAGTTTAAGGTCCGCCCACTCACGGATTCTGCCAGTGAATGAGCCAGCCACGGGAGAATGGCACTCTGGACAGATAAAGTTTATCTTTGCAGCTAAAGCAAGGCTTTACAGCCGAGCAGGCAGGTATTTGCCCGCTTGCTCTCGAGCAACCCCTTGGAACCTTTACAGGTGTGGTTGGACTTCCTATTTTCAGGCATGCACAGTTAGCTTTCTCCCTTACTGCTCCTTGTCAGCGCAAAACAGGCTTAGTGCGATACAGAGTCTGCATTTCTTTTTTCCTTCTTTTTAAAATATATAGCCTTTTATATTACCGTGTGTCTTTCCTTAATGATTAGCTTGTCCTAATTGTGCTCAAAGTTTCTGGATTTATGTCTTGATCATAAACAAAATTACAGGGAAACAAACACTACTCCGATTGATGATATTTACTGCCAAGCTCATTTTGATACACTGCAAAGATTTGTGACTGATGTATTTTGAGAATACCTTGATCGGGGTGGGGGGCCTGTTTCTGCCCATGGCCAATCTTTAGGGGGCACATGCCAGCTATGGGCAGAGGCAAAAGGGGCTGGGGCAGTGGGCAGGAGTTACACCTTTTTATAGTGGGTTGCATTACATCCTGGCAAAAGTACCCAAGAAGGGCCTAGATCAGGGCCACTGAGTAGGGATGGTCTGTGAAGGAGAGGTTGCCTGGGAAGTGTGGCATAGCCTAGGAAGAGTTTCAGTGGCTGAATAGAGAGACCCAGAGGGCCTGAGATTCCCCAGGCCTGCACCAGGCTGTTTCTGACTGTCTTGTTAGCGGCATCATGCCAGTCATTGTTCTATGAACCAATCAGGTTTCAGGGCTGTATTTGTATAGCCCAAATTCCACTGGATATGCACTTCTTCTGAGAGAATGCCCGTTTCTCTTTTTCATAGGTTGGTTGCAATCCTAATGAAGACGTGGCCATCTTTGCAGTTGATTCATTGAGACAGCTGTCAATGAAGTTCCTTGAGAAGGGAGAGTTAGCCAACTTCCGATTTCAGAAAGACTTTCTGAGGCCATTTGAGCATATCATGAAGAAAAACAGGTTCGTCCTAATAACTTGAAATGTAAATGTGTTCTTTCATGCCAATGCAGATTCCTCTGGCATCATCATACACGATACCACAAATAAGTCAGTAATTTTTTAAATTATTTTTCTTCAGGTCTCCTACAATTCGAGATATGGTAATACGCTGCATTGCTCAGATGGTAAATTCTCAAGCTGCTAATATTCGCTCAGGGTGGAAAAATATCTTCGCAGTATTTCATCAAGCGGCGTCTGATCATGATGGGAATATTGTGGAGCTGGCGTTCCAGTCAACGGGACATATAGTTAGTAAGTAAATTTCAGCAAGACTAATGTGCCAAATGATGATGGTAGAGACCAACCTCAAAATTTTGAAACAATGACTTGTAGTATTCCTATTTCTCACATGTACTTCAAATAATATTTCTCCCTCTCTTTACCTTCTAGAAAATGCTGGGTGGGGGGTGCTCCTTGATTTTGCTGTTAAGGAAAACACGTTTTAAGAAGGGATTGAAAAGCTCCTTATGAGAACAGAGAATCCAGCAGCCCACAACTTTTAAATTTCTGCAGCTGTAGGCTCACTGAAAGCATTGTATGATGTAGTTGTATCAAACAAGTTCACTTTCATAAACTGCCCATATTATGTGAAACCAGCTCTGGCACAGCAAGGCTTGCTGTAAATCTCTGCTTACCCTTAGGTGAAATCCCTGCCTTGCCCACAGGTTTGTATGGGTTCCTGGGGACTTCTGGATGGCTTTGCTCCCTTTTAAGACTGATTGGATTAGCAGTGGAAAGTTGCTGACAAAAGAAGTCCCCTGCAATTGCAATAAATTTCAACACACCTACTTACCTCGCTGGACCACCATACATAACTGCTGGACTTTGTGATGGGCTATACTCATGCAAGTTGTGCAGGCCTGGTTCAATGGGTCACCTCCTAGAATTGCAGCCATCTTGCAACCAGCATTTAATATATAGAAGGGCAAATGTTTGTGTCGCAATGTAACTCCAAGCCCTGTTGATCTGATCTGCTTATGTACTTGTATACCAACTGTATTCTAAAGCAGAGCAGAAATACAAAAGTAGTGATTTGTATTTATTTCACATTTCTCTCCACAGCCAATATTTTTCAACAGCATTTTCCTGCAGCAATAGATTCATTCCAGGATGCCGTAAAATGTTTATCAGAATTTGCCTGTAATGCTGCCTTTCCAGACACCAGTATGGAAGCAATTAGACTTATTCGTTATTGTGCAAAATACGTTTCAGAAAGACCTCAGGTACTTTCCTCCCCTCATTTGTATTTCTGTGCTTTTTCAGAGACTCAAAAACATTTTCAGTAACGGAACTCACTCCCAGGCATGTCTGCCTTCCTCATTCCCTAAAGACCATTAGGCAACAAGGCAAGGCAACCTTATTCCAGCAAGCCTTTTGGATATGCTGACTGCTTTTTTATGACCACTGTTTGCTTCTTTTTTACTGTTTTGTGCTATTGGATTTTATTGATTTTACAAACTGTTTCAATTTTGTAGTTTGTTTTCTAAAAAAAGAAACATGAAAGACCAATTTGTATCAAACGATTTTATAAATGATTTTAGTAATAACAAATATATTATGCCACAGACCTGCTTTAAATTAAGCCTGCACTGGTTATTATTGGGTAGCAGCTTCTTAAATCATACTCAGAATAACATTATGATTGACATCAGCCTATTGATTTTAACAGACCTACTCTGAGAATGATTTTGTTGGATAGCACCCATTATATTTCAGCAACTCTATCAAATCTTAGTTCCTTCCTCCTCCCACATCTCCAGTTAAATATGAATGGGGAAATCTACCATTTTTGCCTAGTGGCTTGGGCAGAAAAATGGCCCACTAGGAGGGATGTTATTTTTTGGTGAGGTTACGGAGCGATTTGCTTGTGTGTGAAACATTTTTAAAGTGTGTTTTGTCTTGCACTTTTCTTTGCATTTCTCTGTTCTTTAGCAAGACCTGACTGAGTGGCTTAAGTGTTTGTACTGAACTACCAGCTCTTGTCTATTCACAGGTTTTGAGAGAGTACACAAGTGACGACATGAATGTGGCCCCTGGGGACAGAGTTTGGGTTAGAGGCTGGTTCCCCATTTTATTTGAACTTTCTTGTATCATCAATCGGTGCAAGCTAGATGTGCGGACGAGGTAATGAAACATTATCTTCTTCTTTTTTTGGTTCTGCCCAGTTATTAATTTTTTCCCTGTTAACTTGTATTGTCTTATTACTGCTTTCCCCTCCATGTTGTAGAGGCCTAACGGTTATGTTTGAAATCATGAAGAGCTATGGCCATACCTTTGAACAACACTGGTGGCAAGATCTGTTTCGAATTGTGTTTAGGATATTTGATAACATGAAGCTTCCAGAGCAGCAGACAGAGGTATTGGAAGCCATTTTATAGAAGTAAACAATATTAAAAACAGAAATTGAAGTCAAACTTTGATCTAGTAGGATGTTATTATTCCTTTGGGGGGGGGGTGGAATTGCGTAGCCTGAGGCTTTTCAACCTGAGGTAGCATGCTACAAGGGCAAAGGTTTATGTTCCATGTTGTCCTTGCGCCTTGCCCAAGTTGAGCAAGAACGTTGGGCCACTCTGTGCTTCAGTAGGCAGTCTAGTTCTTGCTACTTACAGTATATGGTGCTTCTTGGGTTAGCATAAACAAAAAATGGCAAGTTACTATCCTTAGGAGCTTGCAGTCTCATATTTTTACAATGGGAAAGGGGCAACACATGGAGGCAGCCTTTAAATTGATAAGCTTTATTGTGCTTTTCAATATTCAATCAGAACTTTTCCCAGTTAGCAGTATTCCCCCCCCCAAAAAAAATAAAAAAAATACAAGGCCTGCTTTTTCTCTTGACAGAAATCTGAATGGATGACTACTACGTGTAATCATGCACTTTATGCAATCTGTGATGTATTCACTCAGTTCTATGACGCTTTGAATGAGATTCTTCTTGCTGACATATTTGCACAGTTACACTGGTGTGTAAAACAAGGTAGCTTATTTACATACATGTCACTTTATTCTCTGGATGGATGAATTGGTCAAATTCTCTCAATTTCTAATTTTTCAAATCTTCTAAATTCAGTTTGTCCCACTTAAGCATCAGCTTGCAGTTTTTACCTAGTAAAATTCATTTTTTTTAAAAAAAATATTTTTTATTAATTTTACATATAATCACAATACGTAACATCGTGTCCTCTTATTAAGTCTCTTGGCTCAACCGAGCCTAAACGACTTCCCTCCCTCCCTCCTAATGGTTCACAAAATTAAATTTTACTTTTTTGCAAATCATTTCCTTTCCTATTCTTATTATATCATTACTTAAGATATTAAATAACTCAACCTGAATAGGTAACTACTTCGTCCTACAAATAAAATTAATATTACAAAGTAAAATTCATTTTTATATGCTGTTTCCATTAGTTGATGCATTTTTGTTTGCACTTTTCCCTGATTTGGGGTTGGAGAACGGCATAATAGAAATTGGACAAGTGGGAATCTTGAAGGTTAGCTGCATTTCAGTTCATGTATTGGTTCAGAGAGCATGAATTGGGTAATTTGCATTAACAGACAAGCTGCATTAATTTCTTCCCACATCCCAACTTTATACTGAATGAATAACCTTGGGGCAAGGTCTTAGCTCTCTGTTTGGATAATATTCTGTTTGTGCTTTTGACAGAAATGTGTTGAGTGGGGAGGAAATATTCTGGGGAGGGGAAGATAAGAAAAGAATACAATATACATATAATGTTACATTTGCTCCATCTCATTGTCTCATTTTGCAGTGTTGCCTTGACTTACTACTTCCCAGTAAGAATAAGCGCCAAACAACTGCAAGTCCTTCTTGTTAGGTGGTTTATAAATACCATTGATCTCTGACACTGTGTGTCTATAGTCACTGTAAATGTTCTTTAATTTTGCATAAATGAGGATTGTGGGGTTTTTTAAGCTGGTTCTTCATTTTCTGCAGATAATGAACAGCTGGCTCGATCGGGTACCAACTGCCTAGAAAGCCTGGTAATATTAAATGGGCAGAAATTCAGTCATGAAGTCTGGGACCAAACCTGCAATTGTATGTTAGAGATCTTCAAAACTACAATTCCTCATGTGTGAGTATAATTCTAAGTGCAGAATATTTAAAGTGGTTTCAAATTAGGTTACGTTTCTGATCAATTTTTTTCTTCCTTGAAGCTTGCTGACATGGAGACCAGCAGGAATGGAAGATGATTCATCTGAAAAGCACTTGGTAAGTGCTCTGATTACTCATTCCTTAGCTGAAAAAAAATGTGCGCAAAATGATGTATGTGACGGCTTCATGTTTATAGACATTTAATGTGGAAACAGGAGTTATCTGCAAGAACATTCATTAGACTCATATTTATTAACAAAGAAAAATATTAGTAGCAGCAATATGTATCTTTGGGTGTGTTTTAAACTATTGTTATTAATAATAATATATATATTTTATTATTCTTTATGATTGAATTGCTCCTGTTTACTTCTAGGATATGGATCTAGATCGCCAGTCATTAAGCAGCATAGATAAAAATGCTTCAGAAAGGGGGCAGAGCCAGTTTTCAAATCCTACAGATGAAAGCTGGAAAGGTGGCCCTTATTCAAGTAAGTCTGCACTTCAATCTCCTCAACATCTATCTATCATCTATCTTTGAGGGCTATCCACTTCTCACCCAAGTCCCCTTGCAAGCCACACCACCCCATTGTGCTGAAGGGCTGTTGAGATTTTCCATTCTGCTTTCAGCACCATCTGCATTCAGGCATTATTAGTTCCTAGCCTCCACTACAGTGTTGCTGCCAACTTGTGTACAAATTTGTTTCCAGATTTGTAGCATTGTGCAAGAGCCTTGGAAATGGCAGTCCACAACCATTGACAGCCTATTGCTGGTTGTTGTTTTTTAAGAGCTTGGGTCGATGGGATTCATAGATTCTTGAAATTTTCTTAGCAGGATTCATATGCCACATAATCATCTATAACCTCTGAGAGGTTTACAGTCCCATTTTCCAGGTCAAATTATGCTGGTTGGTTAACCTCAATTTAAGGAGCATTCATGTAGCAGTGACACAAAAGTCTGCTATCTTACTTACACAGGAAAATGTATTCTGTTGTTGATGTTATTTATTGAATTTATATACTGCCCTATACCCGGAAGTCTCAGGGCAGTCCTAAAGTATTATTTTATCAATGGCATGGTGCTAGTCTAGGGATGATGGTGCTAGTCTAGGGATCTTCACTGGCACCACGGTAGCTCATGAAATCCATGGTTCCCTGTTGCTAGAGAATATATGCTTGGAAAGGAATCTTGTTGGATGATAGGGACATCATGGTACCTATATTTGGCTACACCAGTTTTTAGTGCATACAGCCGAATTACTTTGAAACTAAGACCTATCATATTGATATTCTCTTAGACCAGAAACTCTTTGCCAGCCTCCTTATTAAGTGTGTTGTGCAGCTGGAATTGATACAGACCATTGATAACATAGTATTTTACCCAGCAACGAGCAAGAAGGAAGATGCTGAGCATATGGCTGCCGCTCAGGTAGGAAACCTCACATTATTCTCCAGAGTCACATCTTGACTTTCCCATTTGTTTAACATTTATCAGCTATTATGGAAGACAGGGAGAGAACTGTGCCCTGACAGTCTTTTGCCCTGTATGCGAGGTCCCGCTATAACAGTGCCTTAAATTTAGCTGAAGAGGCTTAGCATTCTGCTCTGTCTGACAAGAGCATGAAGTGAGCAAACAAAGTGTTGCTACTGAACAATTGTAGATAGGTCAACGACATCAGTGAAAATTAAGGATACCCTTGAAACTGATACCACCCTGTTTTTCTCCAGAAGACCCAGTGTGCTGACTGTCTGGACAAATGTTGCTGTGAACCAGAGAGAAATTTAGATTACATTTCCGATAACAGAACTACATTTATTTCCTAAATTGCATCCAGAAGCAACTGGCACATATTCTACCTGTGCATCTTTGATTTTGTTGGTTTTGCCTCCCACAAACTGGGAGGCATCATCAATTAATGGTGATTCTGCATAGAATAATGGCACTTCTTTTACCAATACCAGAAACTGTGGCATGTGCCCTCTGCTCTGGCGGGGGGTGGGGTGGGGTGGGATAGCAACTGATGCATCCAGGTGCACTGGACTGATACCAAAATTGGTCTATTGCGCTTGGAAATTGTGATATACTCTGATTAAAAAAAAAAAATATGATTACACCTATTCCTTCAGTCAATGTTTCTTGTAACTTGATTTTCCATTTTAGAGGGACACACTAGAAACAGACATCCACATTGATACTGAAGACCAAGGAATGTACAAATACATGTCTTCCCAACACCTGTTCAAGTTGCTGGACTGTTTGCAGGAGTCCCATTCATTTTCAAAAGCTTTTAACTCAAATTACGAACAAAGAACTGTCCTGTGGAGAGCAGGTAAGCACCAAGTGTGTGGTGCACAAAGGGTTTAAAAATATATATATACTTAAAGCAGTGTAAGCAAAAAATTGCAGGTCTAGTACATGAATCCAGTTCAGGGAACTGGTGGCTCCCCAGATGTTGCTAGACTTCAACTCCCATCATCCATGCCATTTGGTCATGCTATCTGGAGCTTATGGTAGCTGCAGTCCAGCAATATTTAGAGGGCCACAGATTCACCATACCTGATCTAATAACATGGAATTTTATTATTTTGATTTTGAGGTTAAAAGCATAACTTGGAATATTATAATCCAATTAAGAAATGTACCTTGCTAGTGATCTTATATCAAGATGGGGAATCAACAACTTCCATCAGCCCCGAGCAGCAAACCAGTGGTAAAGGAGTGATGGAAGTTGTAGCCTAATAACTTCTGGAAGGCAACAGGTTTCCCATCCCTGCCTGAAGATCACAGTATGCAATAGCTGTTCATGTCCGTTCATCATGTAGGAGTTCCATAAATTTGATTCCAGAAGATAGGCTCAGATTCAGTGAAATGAAGCCAAAGCCTCACACCATTTCCCCCCCCTTATGGTACAGAGGGAGCGTGTCATATTTTGGGTTGTTGTAAACCTTATACCTATAGAAGGGTTAAGTACCCCTTCCCCTTTTCTGTTCTAATCATTTCCTCCTAAAATTTTATTTTTTTTCCAGTTTTAAAAGTGATTGGGTGGTAACTATGGGCATTTAAGGGTAATGTGGAGTCAGGCTCCAAGCGAGGCATTAAGAGACTTTGTTCAGGGTTTAAGTGAAGCTGCACATTTCCTTTCTCCTAATGGCTCTACCTTCAATAGTGTTTACCTGCATGTGGTTTCAAAGGCATATGTGTCTTGCCAAATGAGTGTTTGGGACCTCACAGTGTGGAAAAGCTGTATGAATGCATGTCTGTTGGAGTTGGAGCAGACATGCAGGTATAGTTATCTAGCTATATCGCTGTCCTTGATTTCTAGGGTTCAAGGGTAAATCCAAGCCTAATCTTTTAAAACAAGAAACCAGCAGTTTGGCTTGCTGTCTGAGAATCCTCTTCCGAATGTACATTGATGAAAATCGCAGAGACTCCTGGGAAGCTATACAAGAGAGACTCCTGAAGTAAGCATTATTTCTACCCTTCAAAGACGTTACTATGCTGCCCAGTCAATTGACTGCTTTTGGCTGCAGGATTCCAGTGTCTGTATGGAATGCCTCCCCCTAATCTTCCTATTAATTTCAGTCAAGGTAATAAAAAGTGATGGGTGTTCAAATCTGGGCCTTCCATTAAGACCATCCTGGAATGTGTCTGTGAAAGTAACCTGATACCTGGAGCAGGCCATTCATCCCTTCCACACCATTTGATAAAAGAGCTTTTGACTCTGGCTTCAGTGTGCTTTTTGCAAAGTGTTGCTTCTAGTTAGTTAGGTGAAATTGTTCAGAGAGTGAAAAGATGACCCTATTTATAAATGACATAGGACAGCCTGTGTGGATACCAGATAAAGAAAATCGCCCATTTGTACATTGAACTGCAATACTTCCAAGCCCACTTGCAGCTTCAGCCACGTGATTTTAAATAGAAAACACAAAGATCAAATAATGAAATAAAAAGACATTGAGAGGAATTCAGTATAGCACTGTGATAATGGTCCAAATAGTAGAAGCGTTTCTGCTTGCAGATGGAACAATTCCCCATTTCCTCTTCTGCCACTCTGTTCTAGGGGTTCTACAAGCCAGTTTTAGGGGGCAGGTCTATTTGCGGCAGCAGCATAGAAGGGAGCAGCCGCGTCTTGCATTAGTTGAATCCTGCCCACTGAATGTTTTGTCACTTTCCTCTTCCCATTTAAAGTGAAATCTATCAAGCTTCCACGTTTACTGGTAGGCTTGAGGGTAGACCGCAACACCTGTTGATTCCATTTGCTTAAGATTCCTTTTTCTATGTATTGAGTGGGTGCATAATCTTTCTCTAGTGTGTGCAGTGAGGCGTTGGCCTATTTTATCACCGTGAACTCAGAAAGCCACCGAGAGGCCTGGACCAATCTCCTGTTGTTACTTCTAACAAAAACACTAAAAGTCAGTGATGAAAAGGTAAGAAAAGATTCTCACCTTGATTTCATGCACATTATTTTCACATTTTAACATGAAACTGTATCCCTTTTCTCTCTCACACACACACATTGTATGAAAGGGCATCACAATTAAATTGTGGCTTCAGGGATGTGCCTCTGGCCCCACCCCCCAAAGTCATGTGGTGGTGGTGCTGGCCCTTCTCCAACTCAGGCATGGATATCTGTAAAATAAGAGGCAGTGTCTGTTCTGGAACTCTGCGAGTGGGGTTGCAAAATGCCTGGGGGTTGGTGGGAGCTGGAATTCAACCACATCAGGTAGGACCACAAGTTAGCCACCCATGGTTTAGATGGACTTTCTCAGTGTTATGTGCTTAGTGTGTTGCAGCCTAAAACGTGAAGATTTCTTTTAAAAACGATTACTATTGCTATATGTTGACATAGAATGGGAAAAACAGGGTTTCCCAAATTTGGGTCTCCAGCTGCTTTTGGACTACAATTCCCATTATCCCTGACCAGTGTTCTTGGTAGCTAGGGGTAATGGGAGTTGTAGTCCAAAAACAGTTAGAGACTCAAGTTTGGGAACCACCACTCACTGGCCACCTCTACAATAAATTGATCCCTGGGGGAATTTCTGGTTACTGGAGGGCCAGCCCTACCATTAGGCAGAGTGGAGATAGCCGTCCCAGGCAGCTGATTTCTAAAGCTATGAAAGGGCAGCAGAATAGGTAACTGTTTAATATATACTATTTTAACTCCCAGGGAGCAGGGGAAAGTTGCTTATGGGATAACTTGACTGGCCTTAAGTAAAGACAAACCTTAACTTGAAGGGCAGTGGCATTTTCTGCTCTGACTCAGTCAAGAAAATTGCTTGGACTGGCTGTCCTGGTTAGGTAAGAAACGGAAGAAAAAGTTCATTGGCGGCCTCAAGAGGCATGCAGTTTCCAAACCTGGATGTTGCTTACCCCATAGTCCAGGCATCCCCAAACTCAGCCCTCCAGATGTTTTGGGACTACAACTCCCATCCCTAGTTAACAGGACCAGTGGTCAGGGATGATGAGAACTGTAGTCCCAAAACATCTGGAGGGCCGAGTTTGGGGATGCCTGCCATAGTCGGACTGTGAGAACTCGGTTCCTTCTATTATTATTATTATTATTATTTTATTATTATTAAGTGCTGTTTTTTTAAAACAATCTTACTCCCCCCTTTTTTTTTCTTCCAAGTTCAAAGCACATGCTTCAACATATTACCCCTACTTGTGTGAGATAATGCAGTTTGACCTTATCCCAGAGCTCCGAGCGGTACTGCGGAAGTTTTTCCTGCGCATAGGTGTAGTATTCAAAATCTGGATTCCTGAAGGACAGTTGCGGACGACGGGGACCCCCTCGCTTGCATGGTAGCTCCATCACTGCTCTTTCCCAAAGCTTGAGTTATGCTAAGTTCAAAGAATGGATGCAGAGAGAGGGAGATTGTACTCAAAGAAGATGAAACAACCACTGGAACAGATCAAAATAATAACATTTCTAAAGGAAAACTGTCTCCTTTAAAAAAAAAAAATTCTGGCTTCCCTATAAGAGTAGCTGTTGAGCATTTTGCAATTTAATGCAGTAAATGTCAAGTCATTCTTATCACAAAGCTTGTGTCTTCAAATCTGTTGTTTGCAATGGTTCCTTCTTAATGCCTTTCAGCTAATTGCCCATAATCTGTTGGAAATGATGAATGAATGGAAAATGAGATAATACCGAATATATTCATATAGGCCTGTAATGTTAGCAAATGTATTAATAAATATTTAAGAGAGGGCTTAAATTCATCCGAAAATCATGCTGGGACATCTGGTCTCCCACACCCCCATTTGGGTGGATTCAACCTCTGTGTGAATACGGGGTGCTTTTTTGTTTTAATGATTTGGTGCTGACTATTCTGCAGAGTCATAGCAAGATGGCAGTTGGGCGGTAGTATAACCAACAACCTAGCAAGAATCCAAAGAGATATTGATCTTCATCACCCTCCCTGCCAACTTACATGTTGCAGAATGTGTGTGGTAAATCATTCCCAAAACTGCGGCATATCATGTTGGCCTGGACCTTCATTGTTTTTCATCATAAGTAAAATACCCTTGATACTAGATCTGTATCAAGAAAATAATTTGCAGTATACAGTATTGCAAAGGAAATACTACCCCCCCACCAAATGTAGCAGGAGAAAACCATTACACATGAGCCTCTTAATCCCATTACTAAATCTCTCATGCCTTGAATGCACCACGAAGCTTGATATCTTTGAAAATTCTTCTGATTCTTGACTTGTATGGAGGAAATGGCAAAATGAAACTTTCGAATTACTATTTGAATTGCACATTGAATGAATTAAAATGTATAGCAGTTGGTCAAGCCCTTCCCCTTTTGAATAATATATAGATTAACATTTTGGTAGAAGCAGTCTATCTTTAATGTGCATTAAGATATTTCTATTTTTATTGCAGAATTGTGAGTTGCGGTTGTTTTTAATGGCTTGGTTAGTACTTTATTGTCAATAGTTGTATGAGGGCGAAGAGTCTGGTTCCTATTGGGACCACTTGATTTATTAATATAAGTGCACATGTACTTGTGACGAAATCCTGTTTGTTAGGGGCAATAGGAAGCAAACTTGCAGTTTTATCAGTGCAGTTCTATTGGCTCTACTGACTTTGGGTCGGGGGGGGGGTAGAGTTGTTTATTTGTAAGACCATGTCTTAGTATTCTTGGCCTAGTAGAAGAAATAGTTTTGTAAGGTATAGCAGGCTAGAACCTGTTTAGTTGTATTTCAACTCTCCGATATGAGTGTAAGATTTGCATAAGAGGGCAGGAAGGGAATTGTTTCCGTCCAAATGTGTATATATATATATTAAAAAATGCAAGCGCAAGAGTATTATTAAGCATATTTTGTACTTACCCATATCTGCAAATAAGAATGGTAAAAGTATTAACTTAATTGGGGGTGGGGAAATGGTAGTTGGTTGGCTGCACTCCTAAGCAAGCGTTCCTGAAGTTCCATTGAAAATGATAACGCCCGAGTTGAAATGTGATTGGGGTTCAGTGTGTTTGGAACTTTTTGCTTTGTAAATTGAGTTTGGCTGTTTAGCTCAACCAAAGTTGTTGCGATTTTTGGAGAACCAGAATTGACAGCTGGATTTGTTTTATTAAATACTGGTGCTCTCTTTCTCTATCTCAAGTTAATTTTGTTTTATATTTGTGTTTGGTCATTAATATAAGTAAGAACAGTTTCTGACGTTTAATTTCTCTACCAAAGAATTTTTTTGCATAAGAGCTGCAGCATTTGTCTCATATGAAGTACGTTGACAGAAATGTGAGTAATTTATTTTAAAAGATTGTGGTGGCATTTTGCCACAGTGAAAAAAAAAATAGTCTGACTTTCTTCAAAACTGAAAGAAATTTCAACTTTTAAGTTTGCATCATAGATATGCATTTCACTGTGTACCAAGTCATTTATTGTTTATATATAAATATATAAATTTACATCCACATATTCTTTAATTGGACATATTCTTTAACTGAGCTGTTTATTTTTTCCACTGCTATGGTTCTGCTATTAATACATTGTATGAATGCAGCTTGGCCTCCACCCCGTTTTGTCAAGTGTTACCTGTTCAAAGTTGTAGCTGTTTGTCTTTTATTAAGAGAGCATGGCAACATTACAGCTGCTTCAGAATCTGAAAGAGAAGTGCAATACCCTTGGGACTGTAATTGTATCTTCCAGAACTTTGCAATGTAAAATAATATGAAGCTTTATATGTGAGATCTTAGCTTATAGATAATATTCTGATCATACAACTTAGAACCTTTTAAAGCCTTAGTGTTAAATGATTTCATTCCCTTCAGTAAGCTGTTAGCAGTCAACAGTTACATTTTCAAATTGCTGAACTTTAATTTAATGACACTTGGGGGGGGGCGGAGGCGGGGATCTAGATTACCATATGATCTCTCTGTGTGTGTGTGTGTGTGTGTGTGTGTGTGTGTGTGTGTGTGTAGAGAGAGAGAGGGAGAGAGAGAGACTCCATAATAGCCTTACTCCAGATGTTCCTGAAAGTGTGTGTGTAGTAGATCTGTGGAGATTGATATCGTACATGTAATGTCTGGGTGTGTTCTTGCAGTGGCTATGGGCTTCAGTGTACCTTTCCATTTTGTCAGCACCAAACTCCACAGACAATCGTAACAGTGATAGGAATTCTCTCCGGCTGCTTTCACAGCAATTCATTTGAGTGCAGATCATGGAGCAGATTCTGCAGACTAAACACAGTACCTCCTATAGACTTCCTTCGATCCACATGAAATTTGATTCAGCTGGTACAGGTCAGCAGCAGAATTCTGTGTCTTGGATCCAATGTAAGATTAGAGGTTTGTGTAAGGTCCTATGTACATATTTCTGCCCATCCGTTAACCATAACTTAAGAGATCAGGAGCGACCCATGGACACATGCAGAACACAGGCTCCTTCCTCCCATTTCTAGTATGAATTCCTACCCTCTGTCCTTATCAGCATTAACTTTGGTTTAGCTTTACCACTCTACTGTCTGCACTCATGGTTAACAGTCATCAGGTTTCCTCTTAAACCAGAGGTTGCAGACCTGCTTCTCAAACAGTTTCAAAATGTAAACTCTGGTTAGCATTAACCCTGGTTATTGCTGATGCAGACACATTGTTAAACTATGAATTGGGAAATGGGGCAGCAGGAATAGGAACTTGAGAAGGGAGATAAGAACACACAAAGCCTGCTCATATTCTCTTTAAACTGTGGCTGTCCAGCATTGTATCTACAGTAGCCCACAGAGCACTCTTACAATTGGAGACATTTAAACTGATGAAAGTAAGTTATGCCACAGTAAAATGTGTAGAATACAGTCTGACAAGATGTACAAATCTACATGTAGTCAATATTTGGAAGAGGCACTCTACAGTAAGCAGGTGAGGAAAAACGGTTAACATAGACAGATATCCTGAAGGGTTTGAGGGTTGTCTTATGGAGCTTTATTATTATTTTTGCACCCTTTTCTGAAAGTTAAGTTTATTTAAATTCTAAACCAGAGATAGAACAAAAGTCCAGTACAGCTCTTGTATGTTAAAGGTCTGTAGTATAAATTCAAAGCGAGGCTCAAATGTCTTAAGCCTGCATATTTGCACACAAGCTGGTTTATTTTTTGAGCAAAGTTGATGGAATAAAGTTTGCTTAAATCTTTGTGTGTTGCATTTTATAAGGATAGTTTGCTTACCACTAGCACAATCGTGTTTGAAGATAACTTAAGCCAGTGTAAAATGGCCAGTGAAATTTGCCCCCAAATTTTATTTTAACATTTAATCAGATGATATGATCCTTGGCTTGAAACAATTTGTGAGAGGTGCAGTTCCTAAATGTCTTGACATTTTGTCCAGAATATCTCTTTGCAACTTTAAATAAAATATACTTTGTGCAAAATGTTTTACCTATATAAATGCCTAAAATTAGTTACAAGCTACTTTTTTTCTTAAGAGATCTTCTATTATGAAGTGCATTTAATATCATTAAGTTAATGAAAAGCATTCCTTGCCCGATGGATGTATACATTTTTGAGAGAATAGCAGAATAATTATATAATTATGAAAAGCTATGTAAAGTTTTTTACATAAAAATATTATGTATAATACTGTTGTATTCCATGCTTTAATCAGGTGGTAAATAAAAGTTTAAAAACGAACTTTCTTTTTCAAATGTAATGATTTAAAGCTTTCATCAACTATTTGTATCCAGTTGGATGGGGTGATACTATAGAGGAAAACACAGGTATAACATGCCTGATAAAGTCTGGTCCACTTCCCCTTGTAAAATTTTGAGTGAATGAGACCCACTCATTCCACAATAAACATCTTGTCTGGAACCAGCCAAAGTGTGTTCCAATACCGGCAGATAGATGGAACAGCTTGTTATGCGTCGCCCAATCCAGCCAAGAATGATACGTTCATAGCAATGATTTCCATTCAAGGAAATCTTCCCTATGTGTGGTGCCAGTGGTTGCAACACAAGGATCTACTTATCCAGCACTTTGCAGTGTGTCAGACTCCCCTAATGTCTGATAGTTGACAGTGGTGGCTGGGGCTGGTGGGAGTTCAACAACATCTGAAAGACACCACATTGGTTGCACCTGCTGTAAAGGGAAACCCCTGGTATAAACATGTACAATTACATTTACATAATTTTATTGTCAACTGTTTTGCCCATGGACAAAAGTGCACCAGTTCTACCATCATTTTCCTTTTCAAGAGAAAAAGTAGCTGTGATTTTCAGAACCATCCAGTCCCCTGCTGCTGCTCTTCCAAGGAAGATTGGTGTGTGTGTGTGTATATATATATAAAATAAAAACCAGGGCCAGCGGTTGCATGCAACTTCATGTTCATCTGCCCTTTTTGTATGTATAAAATTTGTAGCAACATGCAGCAGGTAGCCGGAAGTTAAATATTTCAGTCCTGTTTTCAAAGTGTCTGCTGACTACAGCACTGCAAAGTGAGCATGTGATGCCTGCAGCATTGTTGAAGTTAAGCTGCTGTGTGTGCACATGAGCAGTATCTTAGCAGAACCCTGTTTGCCCCATCCATATAAAGCACTCGGAGCTTTCCAAGAGAATGGAATATAAGCATAGTGAATATTTTGCTTTGCTAGTACCCAGTAGCCACCCAGGGCCAGCATATGGTGTACAATTGTCCTAGTTCTGAAAGCTTTATTGCAGCTTTCTGAAAGCTTCATTGTAAAGAAAAGCCCATCCTGGTCTGGTGTTTTCCTGCAGGTGTAGCTGCTAATAATGATGATAATGCCTGAGTGGTGGATTTAGTCTGCTTTATTAGTAATTCTGTGGTGCTTTCCCGATACTACCACGTTACTGCTGTCCAGAGGGGCTCCAGGGCAACTAAACTGGGACCAAAAAAATAAATAAACCAACATATTTGCAGTATGAAGTTACATCATTTCAGCAGGAAATTGCAGGATATGCAGGGACTAGAAACGAAGTAGTATGACTACCCCAAAACTTCTGGTGGCACAAGTAGTATTGAAAGTGGGATTGCATATAACTGCCGCAATAGCATCATGAGCAGAAATTATGTGCATTGAAAAGATTGAATGGAGGGGTCCCTATGGAAAGGGTGGAAGGTGCTATACCAGTTACGCTCAGCAGCTGGCAGCAGTGATACACAGACACCAAAGCATTTAGAGCACAGATGGAAACACGAGCTAGATGTCATGGTTAATCGCATGCATTCCCACAACAGCCTCCCACTTACCTCCTTTCCTCATCCACATTCAAAAGCTCCTATTATGTGTGTGTGTGAAGCAGAGTTGCCAACTTTGTTCTGGCAACATACAGGGCGGGGCAGTTAAGGGCATTTTTAAAAATAATCTGGTGCTGAAGTGACTTCAAAGCAATACATTACCATTTATTGCAGCCTAACAGGATAGCCACTATGGAATCTGTCACGCACATACCCCACCCCACCCCCACCCCCACATACATGAACTTGTAAATCTGTCTGTGCTTGGCTACCCAGAGCTTAAATACATGATCTTTTTCACACATCCCTTCAAACATGCAGTTAGAGATGATCCCTAACCTGGCAGAGAGAAGACCTGAAATATAGGACCAAACTATCAATACAGGACGTCGCATTTTATACTGAAATGCGAGACAATCCTGTATTATATAGGACAGGTTGCAACCCTGGCCGAAGGTACACAACAACAACAGTTGATTTGTACCCCGACCACCTGACTGGGTTTTATATACAAGAACATTAAAACGCTTCCCTATTCATGCAGTGAGAGATTTTACTTTCTTGGGCTCCATGATCACTGCAGATGGTAACAGCAGTCACAAAATTAAAAGACGCCTGCTTCTTGGGAGAAAAGCAATGACAAACCTAGACAGCATCTTAAAAAGCAGAGACATCACCTTGTCAACAAAGGTCCGTATAGTTAAAGCTATGGTTTTCCCAGTAGTGATGTATGGAAGTGAGAGCTGGACCATAAAGAAGGCTGATCGCTGAAGAATTGATGCTTTTGAATTATGGTCTGGAGAAGACTCTTGAGAGTCCCATGGACTGCAAGAAGATCAAACCTATCCATTCTTAAGGAAATCAGCCCTACGTGCTCACTGGAAGCTGAGGCGCCAATACTTTGGCCACCTCATGAGAAGAGAAGACTCCCTGGAAAAGACCCTGATGTTGGGAAAGATGGAGGGCACAAGAAGAAGGGGACGGCAGAGGACGAGATGGTTGGACAGTGTTCTCGAAGCTACCAGCATGAGTTTGACCAAACTGTGGGAGGCAGTGGAAGACAGGAGTGCCTGCTGTGCTCTGGTCCATCGGGTCACGAAGAGTTGGACATGACTAAACGACTAAACAACAACACACGTGCAAAGGATTACAGTCTTAGGATGTGTTCTCGAAGCTACGAACACGATTTGACCAAACCGCGGGAGGCAGTGGAAGACGGGAGTGCCTGGCGTGCTCTGGTCCATGGGGTCACGAAGAGTCAGACACGACTAAACAAATAAACAACAACATTCATGTACAGAGCAGGGGCAGAAGTTCAAAATGTGATGACGACATTATCATAAACCTTTACAAGGTGTCCCCGCACGTCCCGCTCCGCCTTCCACCCACCCCTGGGTTAGCCTGGGTGGACCGATGCGCAGCAGCAGAACGAAGCCAAAGGACAGCAGCGGCGCCGTCATCCAGCTTCCGGGCGCGCCGCCGCCCTTCGGCTCTCAGCCTCCCGGGTCAGGCTTGAGCCAAGCCGCGGTGCCTTGTGGGAAACCGCTGAGCAGGGCGAAGCCCATTGGCCCGCCCGGACTGGGCAGGCTCGCGCTCGGAATTGGCTGGGGCCTTTCGAGAAGGCGGCCGCTGATTGGTGCCCGGCGGGGAGGGGGGGAGAAGAGGCCGCTCGGCGCCCTGCGTAATTCGGTCACTACGTCGCCGCCGCGCCCTCTCGTCGAGGTTTGAATGTGAAGCGGAGGAGTTGCTGTCGCTGCCGTCGCTGCCAGTCGTGCTCTGTCAAGGGGTCCCGTCAGGTGAGGCCGGGTGCCTGAGCGGCGGGGGTCCGGAGCCCTGAGTCGGGCAGGGGGGAGACGGCGGAGCCCCGAAGGGAGGCGGCCGCGGTCCGCCTTCCCCGGCCCTCGGGTGGCTCTCGGCTTGTGGGCCCAGCCGAGGGAGGGGGCGCACCTGAGCATGCTGCGTCTGCCTCGGCCCGCCCCCTCGGGGCTGCGCGCGCCCCCCGTTGGTACTTGAGCCTAGCCCGTGACGAAAGCGCCCTGTTGATTGGCCACCGCAGCTGCCACTCCGGCGGGCGAAATAACGAGGTGGTGTGATCCGAATATACTTTCAATCACTGTCTCTCCGTTGCGGTTTCCCCCTTCGTGGTATTAAGGCCAAGCCTCTCTCCTCGCGGACTCAGCCCGGAGGCCACGGGACTGCCACATGCTGCGGAGGGAGCGGGATTTGTAGCTCCTGGTTCCCTGGGTATAATGAGCGGGTGCCAACCAAGGCTTAGGCTGCAATCCTGTGCGTACTTTTCCTGGGCATGAGCCCCACTGAATAGAGCTGGGCTGACTTCAGAGTATGCATGCATGTCAGTGACTACGCTGCTGGTAACTCTAGAAAGATGTGATGGGTCTCAGGCTTATGCGGAAATGGGGTGTTTCCTAACCTGACTTGGAAAAGACTTGCGGGTGTTCAGTGGCGAAGGAAAGCCACTCTGCACGTGTTCAGAGGTGATTCTTAGGTGCTTGCATGGAATGTTACATTTCAAAGGATTTCCATAAACGTTTGTGGTAATTTTGCATGGCATTTTATTTCCACATTGCAAATTAGGAGTTGAAAAAGAATAATGGCCACTTCCTGAACTCACAGCACAGGCTGTTTGTAAAGGTTACTTTTGCATTAAGTGAGGAAGCAGTCAAGGTAATAGACATACCAGTAAATGGTATGAAATAGAATACGTTTACATCTCCCAGTACAGTGGTACCTCGAGTTACATACGCTTCAGGTTACAGACTCCGCTAACCCAGAAATAGTGCTTCAGGTTAAGAACTTTGCTTCAGGATGAGAACAGAAATCGCACAGTGGCGGCGCGGCAGCAGCGGGAGGCCCCATTAGCTAAAGTGGTGCTTCAGGTTAAGAACAGTTTCAGGTTAAGTACGGACCTCCGGAATGAATTAAGTACTTAACCCGACGTACCACTGTATTATTTAGGAGATGTGCAGTAGCATTTTGTAGCAGTGAAACTGGGTTAACAGCGGCTGGATCCACCTCATACAACAGTGGTTTCTTAAGCAGTGGGTGGACCTTCTCCAGGAAAATGTTTGTAATGGTAGCTAGAAGTTTTCATCTGTCGTGATGGGTCTGGGGTGAAAACACACATCATGGCCTTCACAGTATCAAACAACCTGTGTGGAAACTAGGTCAGACGTGAGCCATGCAACTGCAACAAGTGGATGCTTTTGACACTTCTTCTATAGCAGTGTTTCCCAACCTTGGGTCTCCAGCTGTTTTTGGACTACAACTCACATCATCCCTAGCTAGCAAGACCAATGGTCAGGGATGATGGGAACTGTAGTCCAAAAACAGCTGGAGACCCAAGGTTGGGAAACACTGCTCTATAGGGAAGGTAAACGGCATTTCCATGTGCTGCTCTGGTTCACCAGAAGCGGCTTAGTCATGCTGGCCACATGACCCGGAAGCTGTACGCCGGCTCCCTCGGCCAATAAAGCAAGATGAGCGCCACAACCCCAGAGTCGGTCACTACTGGACCTAATGGTCAGGGGTCCCTTTACCTTTACTTACTATAGGCAGTATCTAATTATGCCCCAGTTGGACAGTACCTTAGTAGCTTTTTCAGCAAAAACTGTTAGAGTGAGTGGAGTCCCTGCACCATATGTGTGCCCCTGCACTAGTGTTCAAGCTTGTCAGGAAACCAAGAAGCGTGATGTACGGTCACTGGAGGGTCACCCTTGGTTGCCTGATTAACCGCCTCATGCCTCTAACAGGCCATGTATTGAGTTAGCCATGTTCATCATTTCTTGCATTATCCATCAGATCCATACATTCACACATAATGTGCCCTCCTCTTTGCTCAACTGTTTATTATTGGTCCCATGGCTCTCAGTAGATCAGTGATCAGCTTAGAATTCAGGAGGAAAGTTCAATGTTCCAACTGGGGCTGTCAGTTCCAGAGTTTCAGAAGAGTAATGAGAGTATAGTGACCTTTCTGTTGCCCAGTTGCGCAGGAGAGGAAATTCTTGTTTCTAGAAGCTTCTCAGTATTATAATCAGTTGTCAATAATTGTCTGTGTGTACATGTATGTGAATGATCACTTTGGTTCCTGATTTTGTATGTTGTATGTATGTTGTATGTAGCTTATCTAAAACTAAAGAAGAGGAGTTTCGATTTGATACCCCGCTTTATCATTACCCTAAGTCTCAAAGCGGCTAACATTCTCCTTTCCCTTCCTCCCCCACAACAAACACTTTGTGAGGTAAGTGGGGTTGAGAGACTTCAAAGAAATGTGACTAGCCCAATGTCACCCAGCAGCTGCATGTGGAGGAGCGGGGAAGTGAACCCGGTTCACCAGATTACAAGTCTACTGCTCTTAACCACACTGGCTCTCAAACTGCATGTGTGCACCTAGAGGTTTTCATACATGCCTGTTGGGTTTTTTCTTCTAGTGGTTGTTCCCAAGGGTTCCTTGACTTTCCAGAGAGATTTTTCAGAAGGCAATGGAAACAAGTATAACAGGTGGTTCAAAAACATGTAGCAATATACAGAAACTTTGCTTATGACTCTTGTTCTTGTTTCTGATTTTTATAGAAATTTTTGTTAAATTTTTAGGTTCTGCAGTTATGGAACTGAGTGATGCCAATTTGCAGACTTTGACAGAATACTTAAAGAAGACACTTGATCCTGATCCTGCCATAAGGCGTCCTGGTAAACAGTTTAAAAATATGAAATTTGAGCCTGTATTGAATGGTGTCTAGTGCTAGTTTGACCCAAAACATTATAAGAACTGTTTAGTCATTTTCTGGGTTTTTCAGAATCAATGGTAATGGCCCAGAACATGGTTTTTCAAACTGTTGGGACAACATTCATTAATGAAAAAGAAAACTGCTTGATTTTTTTCAGTATGTTCTTATCTCAAGGAGCAGGCTGACTGAAATCAGTATGTGTCAAAATGAGACCTCTTTTTACTTTCTGTCACTTTAAATGCAGATCAGTTGTGTGGGTGGGATGGCTGACCCCTGGAAACCTCATGTGACAGTTGGACATACATTCTTTAAAAAAAAAAGTTAGAAGGTCCATCTGTATGCTTTTTGAATTGCAGTCAAGTTACTGATTATTAAATGCAAGTTAGCTTTAATCTTGCTGCGATCAAAACTACATGACAGATCAGTGAATACTTTCTGAGTCATATTAACTGTCCATGGTTCCATTTTGAAATCTGCCTTTGAGGTGATTGGGCATGATGCAAAGAGAGTAGGTTGCATTGAAATCTGAAATCAGATTTGAAGTTGAAGTGAACTGTTTAAGCACTTCACGTCCCTTCGGCTTCATTAGGCATGCCTTACTTATCTTGATTATACCCACGGTCTCACTCAGGATAGTAAATGTGAATTCAGGGGGTCCTACTTAGGCAAAGTAACTGTGGAAATCTCAAGAAAAATCAAACTAATTTCGAAAAGACTAGAGGAGGGGCAAATGTGTATTTTGCACATCTCTATTTATTAGCTGTTCAGATAAATTAGTGATCTATGCATGCTTAGATTTGAGTAAGCCCCATTGAATATACTGGGATTTGCTTCTGAATAAATATTCGTTGAATTGCATTGAAGGTCAGGTCCACACTGTGCTGACCTCTTAGAAAGAGTCACTACTGGAGGTGCTGTTTTTGCCTAGAGGAATTGTTGACTCCCTCCTCCCGCTTTTAACAGCAGATCCTCAGGCCTAATCTCACACAGCTTATGAAACTGCTCTCACAACAGGCTTGTCATGCATCATGGAGAGCTTCTGTACAAGAAACATTAAGTCTAAACATCTGTTGGCTGTGTGGAACTAGTTATGTGGTTCGTTGAATCCAAAACAGTTTATTAACACTGCAAAATATAAATAAGTAAATATGTATAATATTGGTGTTCAACTGTTAAATTTTACAAAATACGTAACTATTTCATTAAATTACTTCCCATCAGTTAAATTGGGTTTTCCATTACTAATTCTTGCTGTGCATTCTGCATTTCTGGAAAACCTTCAAAATACTATATGAGTCAAAGTTTTTCAGTAAAATGAAGAGTCATAACATGTCGGTTAAGATGACAGTCCAAACTGGGCTACCTTTTCAGAAATTGTGAAGATACAGAATTTAAGAGCAGCTTCCTGATCTGCATCTAAAATGATTTGCAGTTGCCATATTGCAGCTGTTTAATAATTGTGGGGTTGCAAGTACTTTCATAGAAATATTAGGCGATATCCAACTAAGTCATACTCTGTGTAGGTCAAGTAACAGTAACGGTATTGAACAAGCTGGTTGTGAATAAAGTAAATTGATTTCAGTGGATCTACCTAAGTGAGGCTTAGTAGGATACAATCCATTAATAGCCATTTCTTCACTGTATCATGCTAAATACCAGCTTGGTATTGTATTAAATGGTGTTAAATGTTTGGAGCTTAGACTGTGGAATAGCTAACCTTTTTGCTAAATTCATTATATTTAAATGTTTTCTAGCGGAAAAATTCCTTGAGTCAGTTGAAGGAAACCAGAATTACCCACTGCTACTTTTAACTCTACTGGAGAAGTCCCAAGATAATGTCATCAAAGTCTGTGCCTCTGTCACATTCAAGAATTACATTAAAAGGAACTGGAGAATTGTAGGTATTTTGTTTATTACAATTGTACTATGATAGTGTGTTTCCTTGTAAAGTAAGTGGTTATGAATAAAGTAATGGGAACACTTGTGAACTAAGATGTTGCAGGATGATTATAGACATCAGATTTGGTATTGTGGTAAGCAACTGAAGGGAATACCAGGGACGTGGGTGGTGCTGTGGTCTAAACCACAGAGCCTAGGGCTGATCAGAAGGTTGGTGGTTCGAATCCCCACGACGGGGTGAGCTCCTGTTGTTTGGTCCCAGCTCCCCACATAGCAGTTTGAAAGCACGTCAAGTGCAAGTAGATAAATGGGTACTGCTCCAACGGGAAGGTAAACACAGTTTCCACGCACTGCTCCAAACTACAAGAAAGAAGATTCCACCTAAACATTAGGAAGAACTTCCTGACAGTAAGAGCTGTTCGACAGTGGAATTTGCTGCCAAGGAGTGTGGTGGAGTCTCCTTCTTTGGAGGTCTTTAAGCAGAGGCGTGACAACCATATGTCAGGACTCGATGGCCCTTGTGGTCTCTTCCAACTCTATGATTCTATGCTGGCCACATGATCTGGAAGCTGTATGCTGGCTCCCTTGGCCTATAGAGCGACATGAGCACCGCAACTCCAGAGTTGTCCGCGACTGGACTTAATGGTCAGGGGTACCTTTACCTTTTACCCATAAAGCTACCTTTAGAAACAGGTATCTATTCTTCCAGAACAACATACTATTAGTACACTTATTTACTGAAGGGAATAGTGATTTTGTATCTGAAATCCCAGGTTAACAGTTTCTTTGGTTGCTTTGCTAGTTGCAAGGATCCACACATTTGGACTTGCTTCACTAGCCAATCCTTTATTGGTGTCCTTCATTGTCTCCTTCCTTCCCCACGTTCTGTGGCACCTACAAATAACTTGAGAAAGGTATGGATGATAGTGCTTAAAATTGGCTTTTGTAGAAAACATTACAAATGCCTTGTTGTTACTATCTTCTGTAAATGAGCTGTGGAAAGAAAAATGAGAAGTAGAGGAAAGAAAAAGAAGAATTTTTTCTCTCTCACAGTCAGGATTTTTGAGACAGTACAGTGATCTTGATAGATGAGAAATAGTTCTCATTGGTGAACTGTTGAATGGATTTATTATACTTCCTACCATGTTACCCTTTTCTGATTTGGTTACTTTCATTAGAATTGGTGTTTTAATTTTTATAACTTTGAACTGTATCTGCTTCAGATCTTCCAACTATTGATACTAATTCATTGCAACAGGAAATTAGGACACTTAATCACAACTGAATCAAATGGTCCACTTTGAGGTTAATATTTATTATTTTGAGGATGTTCCAGAATCTGCTTTAAGGGCTTGTACTCGGTTACTCTTCAGATGCTTTCTCATCAATGAGTTTAAAACGTTGAAAAATAACGTCATATAAATAGTTAAATCATAAATTTGGAAAAGTATCATTTTACAGCTGCAGTTATTGGCACAGAATCAGGAATTGGGAAGGTAGCTCCTTTCTCATGGAGCATTTGAACCTGTGAAGATGATAACTGCAGCAGCGGGGGTGGAGTGGGGAGGCTATAAGCTGGCAGTGGATGCTGCACCATGGTAACCCCTGCAGTTGCTGTTTAGTTTGATGATGGAGAACACTGATGCAGTGACCAGTTTATTTCAGATGGAAGTGGAAACAGAGCACGAAATGGAACTCTGCTTCCTGGTGTCAGCAAATTCCACCCATCTCGCCTGATGCATCCACATGCCAGTATGTAGTGTTTACAGCTGAGCTATTGTGATGCAACTGGTTATGGTCTATTGTCTGTCTGATTGGCGGTATGCACAGGAAAATATTTCCTGGGCCCAACATGTTTCAGAATAAATGTGTAGCGTTTGCTTTTTCCTGAAAGCTTACAACTCAGCCAATGCACTTGCTGCAAAAATGCAAGTATCTCGAGATGTTATGATACTAGCTCAACTAACATTTTGTTCCTAGATTGAAGATGAACCAAACAAAATATGTGAAGCCGACAGGATAGCCATCAAAGCCAACATAGTCCACCTAATGCTTAGCAGTCCAGAACAAATTCAAAAACAGGTGAGGTGACAACGAAGAAAAAACAAACAGAATTCTGCTTATTTCAAGAGGGAATTGTTTTGTGCTGGGAGACTGATTGTGTTAATATATGAAATTTTGTTTTAAAGTGAGAAGCAATAGATACATCTAAGGGCGGATGAGTTGCTTTGTTTCTGGTTTGTGTCAGTTTCACGCAGTTGGTTCACAAAAAAAAAAATCAGTATGAAAATTGGTTTTTAAATATCTTACCCTAAAATAAGTGATTTTTGGTGCATTTCAGTATGTTGTTTTGAGTTGAGAATTGTATTACAAAATTCAGGGAACTGTGAAATCTGAAGGATAAGCTTGCTCCAATTTCTTTTGGTATTATTAATTATGTATTACTACTAGTCATATTGTATGTATCTTATACATAAAGAAGGGAAGCTGCTATTAAGTTTTTTTATTGGAAATAAGATGAAACCTGCATTAGCATTTCGGAAGTGTTGGGTTTTTCCCTTCTCAATTTTAGCAAACATAGCTGATATGGTGGAGATAAAACATGTGATTCCAGATGTGCCATTGAAGCCATGGGTGGGAATCCTATGAGAACATTTGGACAGATTTAAAAACCCACGAAATAGTTGGGCAGTGTGTGAAACTACCCCAGTATGCCAACTGAATTTCCCATATGCAGTGTCTTGTTCTAGTTTGATATCCAGGGTGAGTGGGGAAAAGGCAACTTAATAGGCCCACTAGTGCAATAATTTCTGCTTGAGCACTGAAACTTCTTCTCTCTCCTTGCCCCCCATGCACCTCCCCAGTTTGCTGTAGATGGTCAAGAGAACCCCCATAAAAGATTTGAAGGGTTGAGGGGTCAGGGAGAAGAGAAGGAGAAGAAATTCATTTGCACAGCCAAAAGTCCTTGCCCTAGTGGATCTATTTAGTTGGATACCATCCTTAGTGGCATATTCTTAAGGCAAAATGAGCCAGGACACTGAATGTGAGTCTGCCAAAATGGTAGCTGTACATGCAATTCCCCCTCCATAGTATCTTGTACCATTGTCATGATTTCACATGGTCCACTGTCCTATCATGCTTCCATTGACAGTGGGGTGGGGAAGGGGGAAAAGTTGTGGTATCATGAATAAGATCTGCTAGATATTGCAGAGAGGATCAGGGAGGTACACATGCACCTGCTTTTGTCACTGGAAGTTGCATACTTAACATGTAGAAAGCCTGTCTTGAGTTTACTGTAAGGTGGTTGTTTATCTCCATGCAAATATCTACATAATGTTTCTGTCTCTCTCTGTCCTAGTTAAGTGATGCTATCAGCATAATTGGTAGAGAAGACTTCCCTCAGAAATGGCCTGATCTGCTAACGGAGATGGTGAATCGCTTTCAGAGTGGAGACTTCCATGTTATTAATGGAGTTCTTCGTACAGCGCATTCTTTATTCAAAAGGTAGTGGGTGAATTTCCAAGTTCTCTTTTGAAAGTAAAAGCACTCTGCTCTAGCAATAATGCCTTTCAACTGCTAACTTCTTTCTTTTGCTTGGCTCTAGTTTTCAAATTCATAGAAAATGATCTCACAAATTAAATAGCTCTGGTTTTCCTTCATTTGTCAGGTATCGTCATGAGTTTAAATCAAATGAACTGTGGACAGAGATCAAACTTGTTCTTGATGCTTTCGCACTTCCCTTGACAACTCTCTTTAAGGTACAGTGTTGTATTTGAAATGTAGAATTGATTTATATACCTTCTGTGTAAAGTATTTTTTTAACTTCACAGCCAACATAAAGCATTTTATGTTGACTATTATGAAGTTCCTACTTCTGTCCTAGCTGCTGTGATAGTCAGATATATAAGGTGAAGAAGATAAAGTTTGAACTTAAATCTTCCATGCTTACTCTGTCTGTTCTTAAAGAGGATGTGTTAGTATCCTATAATATGCTGTTTATTAATAACTGCAATAATTGATGCTAAATTAAGATGTTTTTAGTAAAACAATGCTATTGGTGTTCAGACCTCTGTTTTTTAGGCTGTGCCTTTTTGTTTTGTTGCTTTTATATTTTATTGATGTTTTAGCTTATCTGGTTTTGTACATATATTGTGATGGGATAGTGAGCTGCTTGTGCGTAAAAGCTTGATCCCTCTGGGGTTTGGCTGGTCATCCAAACCGAGACACTAACGGAGCCCCCAAAGCATGACTCCGTCAGTCGCTGGTAGAATCTGACAGTGGGCGTCTACGGAATTTACGCCAACATAAAAGCTGTTTGACGGACATGCGCCTTCGTGACTCTCTGCGTGACAGTTTCCGGCGAAGGGTGGGAGTTCCTAACGGGGGTCTTGTTACCTCTTCGCTATTCTCACTAGAAGTATCCCAGAGCCTCCCCTCCGCTGTGACTCCTGCACTCCCCCTGCTGGTTCCTTCCTCTGCTGCAGATTCTCTCCTATTCTCCTGGAGCCTGTCCACCACCTGTCCCTCCGATGGCAGTTCCCTGACATCCACCTCCCCCCCAGGGCCCCCTTCACCCCCTCCCGCCTCCTCTCCCACTGGCGGTGAGGGCGGAAAGCCCCTGAAGGAACTCTCCTCATCGTCCGAGGATTCAAACACTTCTAGCCACGGCGTACCGTCTCTCTCCCCGTCTTCCTCTTCTTCGTCGGAGTCGGCTTCCTCACCCACCCCTGACTCTGGGAACCCTTCAAACTCTCCTTCCTCATCGGTGGTCCCAAAGTGTTCCCTTCTAAATCGTGCCACGGGTTGCGGTTTTCTTGGGAAACGCTGATGAAATGTTTCTATTAAGACCTCGTCATTGACTACCTCTGCTGGTACCCAAGTGTTTTCCGACTCTACTTCCCCCTCCCATTCTACCAGATATTCCACCTGATTCCCCTTCCACCTGGAATCAATGATTCCTGCCACGTTCATGTCGCGCTCTCTCTCTTCTATCACGGGCGTTTGGGTTGCCTCTCTCTCACGCTCCCCCCACTCACGTCCCTCTCGGTACGGCGACAGTAATGACCTGTGAAATACTGGGTGTAATTTCATGTGACTGGGCAGCCTGAGTTTGAATGCTACTGGGTTGACCTGCTGTATGACCTCAAAGGGTCCCAATCTTTTGGGTCTCAATTTCTTACTCCCGCCCTTGAACGGTAGTCCTTGGGTGGATAACCACACCCGGTCTCCCACCCTTATAGTTTCACCTTCCCTCCTATTTCTGTCTGCTTGCTTCTTATATTCTTCCTTGGCTTTCTCTAAGTTAAGTTGAAGCTGACAGTGGATCGCTTCCATCTCTTCAAAAAAATATTCCGCCGCCGGCACGCTCCACCTCTCCCCTCCCTCTCCTGGGAATGCCCGGGGGTGACACCCATAATTTGCCAGAAAGGGACTCATCCCTGTGGACACGTTCTCCGCGTTGTTGTAGGCAAATTCTGCTAGAGGTAACTTATCCACCCAATCATTTTCTCTGTCTTTTACATAACACCTCAGGTATTGTTGTAAAATCCCGTTTGCCCTTTCCGCTTGCCCATTTGTTTCTGGGTGCCGGGCAGTTGAGAAATTGAGTTCTACGTGCAGTAAGCTCATAAGTTTCCTCCAGAACCTGGAAGTAAATTGTTTCCCTCTGTCGCTCAAAACCCTCAAGGGGGCGCCATGCAACCTAAAAATATGTTCTACAAACAACTTGGCGGTTTCCTCCGCTGTGACCGCATGTGAACAAGCTATAAAATGACACATCTTGGTTAATAGATCTACCACCACCATGACAGCTGTTTTGCCTTTGGATTTTGGCAGGTCCGTCATAAAATCTATGGATACTGCCTCCCATGGCCTTTCTGGCGTGGGTAAGGGTTGTAATAGCCCCGCTGGCGCCACCCTCTCTCCTTTCGCTCGCTGGCACCTGTCGCAACCCCTGACATATTCCCGTACGTCCTCCCTCACCTTGGGCCACCAAAACTCCCTGGTAACCAACCACATGGTTTTGTGCTGTCCAAAATGTCCCGCTGTGGGGCTGTCATGCAACTGCTTGAGTACTCTGCCCCTCAGTTCCCCATCGGGTATGTACAGTGCCCCTTTGTAATACAACGCCCCGTTCTTTTCTTCAAACCCCCCTGTGTTCTCCTCTGTCCTCCTGAGCTCTCTGAGTTTCTCTTGGGCGTATTCATCGTTCTCAGTACCCTCTATCAGTTCCCTCTGCCCCACCAATGCCGCCCCACACACCCAGCGGTCTTCAGGGATTACATGCCTTGCCTCCGGCGCTCCCTCCCCCTCTAAGTACTCAGGTTTCCTGGAAAGAGCGTCCGCCCTCACGTTCTCGGAGCCGGGCACGTAACGAATCTCAAAGTGGAATTTGGAGAACTCCTGGGCCCATCGCACTTGTCTCTGGTTCAGCACTCGGGCTGTTCTCCAGTATTCCAGATTTTTGTGGTCAGTTCGGACTTGAACCTTGTGCTGCGCCCCAATCAGCAAGTGCCGCCATTTCCGGAATGCTTCATGAATGGCGAGCAGTTCTCGGTCGTATACTGTGTAGTTCCTCTCGGATTTGTTCAACTTCCGCGAGAAGAATGCACACGGTCTCCATTCAGACGTATCTTTTCCCGGCTGGAGAAGAACGGCCCCCACCGCTCGGTCTGACGCGTCAGTCTCCACTCTCATTGGTTGTTGTAGATCCACGTGCAAAAGTTGCTCTTCCGACGCAAACGCCTGCTTTAAACGTTCGAACGCCCGCTGCGCTTCTTCCATCCAAACAAATTTCTTTTTGCTACTAAGACAATCCGTGATGGGCGCTGTTAAATGGGCAAAGTTTTTGATGAACTTCCTATAGAAGTTTCCGAAGCCCAGGAACCTTTGCACATCCTTCTTGGTCTTTGGCGTTTTCCATTCCAGTACTGCTTGAACCTTGCTGGGATCCATGGCCAATCCCTTGTCAGACAACCGGTACCCCAGGAATTCCACCTCCCTGGTATGAAACTGACACTTCTCCAGTTTCACCCACAGCCGGTTTTCTCGCAGCTTGCTCAGTACCTCTCTTACATCTCGCACATGCTGCTCCTCATTCTCTGAGTACACCAGGACGTCATCTAAGAACGCTACGCAGTTCTTGTAGAGCAGTGGCCCCAGGACGTGATTCATGAATGATTGAAAGCAGGCGGAGCCCGCTTGTAATCCGAAAGGCATAACCCGGTACTCAAAAGCCCCCAAGGGGGTGAACATAGTGGTCTTCCACTCATCCCCCTTTCTCACACGTATCAAGTTATATGCCCCCCTAAGGTCCAGCTTGGTAAAAATTTTCCCTTTTCTCACCCGTGTTAGAATGTCATCAATTCTAGGCATAGGGAAAGTCACTGGTTCTGACACTGCATTTAGGGCCCTGAAATCACATACAAGCCTGGGCTTGCCCGTGTTTTTTTTGTCCACAAAGAACACTGGGCTGCCCCCCACCGCTCGTGACTCTCTGATGAAACCTCGCTTGAGGTTCTTGTCAATGAACTCCCTTAACTCCTGCATCTCACTGTCTGACATTGCATACAGCTTGCCCACTGGCAATTGTGCTCCTGGGAGTAAGTTAATTTGACAGTCAAAGGGTCTGTGCGGGGGCAGTTTATCTGCTTCTTTTTCGCTGAATACGTCAATCAAGTCAGCGTATTGTGGTGGCACCCTCCCCTTGTCCATCACTTCCATCCCTGCTAGAGTGGCCCTGGCCCCTGCCTGAGCCTCTCCCTCCTTGCAGTGTTCTAGGCAATGTGCTGATCCAAAGGAAACCACTCTCTGATGCCAGCCTACTAGCGGATCGTGTAGTGCCAGCCAGCTCATTCCCAAGATAATAGGAGCTCCTCCCAAGGTGGCTACGTTAAACGCTATCAGTTCTGTGTGTCTTGCCACCCTCATTATCATTGGTACAGTTTGTTGGTTCACTTCTCCTCCCAACAGCTCCCTCCCATCAATCGTGGTAACCTGCAAAGGCTTACTTAATGGGATAGTCTGTATCTGGTGTTCAGCTGCAAACTCCTTACTCATGAAATTACATGAGCTACCTGAATCCAATAGCGCTTTTATCTTCAGTGGGTGTCCGTTTGCCAGTTCCAGCAACACCTCTATCACAAGCGCTGGTCTTGGAGGTTCCGGCGTGGGCACATTCACTACTCCCTGGCCTGGCTGCTGTGCCCTGATGTTGGCAACCAGGCGTTGGCTTTTACTTGCTCCGTGATTTCTTCTTCCTCCTTCCCCCCAACAGTTCCCGCCATCCCTTGCCATTCCTTCCTTTGCGGACAGACTCTGGCAAAGTGACCTGGCTGTTGGCAGAGATAGCATCTCTTGCCGCTCTTTCCCTCCTTCTTCCGCCCTTCACTGGTGTTTGAAACTGCGCGCGCGCGCGCTGTTCCAAGTTCCATCGGCTCTGCTGGCGGGAAAGGCTGCTCCGGAATCTCTGGAATGCGGAAGTCCTTCCAACGTTCCCCCTTTCCTTCCCGCTTTTCCATAGCTCTAGCCTCCTGGCGTGCTCCTATGGACAGCACTGATTTAGTCAGCTGATCCATAGACTCCGCCCTAGGCGCCCGGGAAAGTTCATCTTTCACTGCCGGAGAGAGACCTTCTTCAAACAGCATTTGAATAGGTTCACTAGCAAGGTCCCACCCTAGTCTATGAATCAGCATGGTGAACTCAGTCCAGTACTCACGTACAGATCGGCTCCCCTGTTTACACGCCATTAACTGTCTGCGCACCACCCCCTGCTCGATCTCGCTGGAAAACATCAAGTCCATGGCGCGAAAAAACTTCATAGTGTCCTTTAAGATTTCATTATTGGCTGCCATCAGGGGCCGAACCCAGTCCTTCGCCCCTCCCTCTAGATGGCCAATCACGTACGCCACTCTAGAGTTCTCATCGGGGAAGTCATCAAACAGTAGATTGAGAGCATATTGCATCTCTGTCCTAAAGGCTTGATAGTTCCTGGGATCCCCCCCAAATTTCTGCACCAATCCAGGCACCCGTCTGGCAAGTGGGGTGGTTTTCCCTTTATCCGCATCTTGAGCCCTCCTCTCCTCGAGCCTCGCCGTTTGCAGCGCCAGCTGGACCTCCAACGCCCTGTACCTTTCTTCCAGGCTTGGACCTGCTCCAGCTCCAGCTCCTGCTCCTCCGGTTCCGGCTGGTTCGCTCATGATGCCCTCTGCTTGCACAAGCTGCTTTCAAAGACTGTCAGATTGCTGTGATGGGATAGTGAGCTGCTTGTGCGTAAAAGCTTGATCCCTCTGGGGTTTGGCTGGTCATCCAAACCGAGACACTAACGGAGCCCCCAAAGCATGACTCCGTCAGTCGCTGGTAGAATCTGACAGTGGGCGTCTACGGAATTTACGCCAACATAAAAGCTGTTTGACGGACATGCGCCTTCGTGACTCTCTGCGTGACAGTTTCCGGCGAAGGGTGGGAGTTCCTAACGGGGGTCTTGTTACCTCTTCGCTATTCTCACTAGAAGTATCCCAGAGCCTCCCCTCCGCTGTGACTCCTGCACTCCCCCTGCTGGTTCCTTCCTCTGCTGCAGATTCTCTCCTATTCTCCTGGAGCCTGTCCACCACCTGTCCCTCCGATGGCAGTTCCCTGACATATATTGTGTTATTAATAGAAAAGAGAAATTACATTTAGTTGAATTTGGGTGAGAGTCATGAATTTGTGACATCAGTGAGCTTTCACAGAAGTGGAACAGTATTGGCAAGTGTCTGAATAGATTTTGTTGGTGATTGCTATTAAAATTGCTCTTTTCCAGGCCACAATTGAGCTTTGTAGTACTCATGCAAATGATGTCAGTGCTTTGAAAGTACTCTTCTCATCTCTGATTCTGATTGCTAAGCTGTTCTACAGTTTAAATTTTCAGGTAAGCCATCTTTTACATGCTCTTCTAGTGTATAGAAGATCCTGCAAGCAACTTTCTGTATAGGAGCAATTTCACTGATGGATAACTGCATGATTAAAAACCTTGGTGATGCTAGCCAAAATTCTTGATGGGTTTTGGAGATGCAAGCAAGTTTAAAAACGCAAGTATCTGGCCAAATGTCAGTGCTCCATAAGTGTGCTAGGATAAGTTGTTTGTTAGAGCTTTAACAAATCTAAAGTAATGTGCATGTAACCTTTTAGTATAAGAAGCTTGGCTTTTCAGATTTGGATTCAGCGCTGATTATTTTTGGTAAGACTGGATTTGATCAAAGGTTGTGTCAGGAGACAAAAGAACAGAGGGAACGATAGCTGTTGACAGACAGAACCTCTCAAATTTAGGGGTAATAAACCTACTTAAGTTTAATTAAGTCAAAGGAAAGGTGGGTGCTTCTTGTTTTTTACTCTTCATAGGCATAATGGTAGGCCAGTAAATAAAGAAGCAGGGCTTACATGCATCTGTTACTAAGACTAATGTGGTCCACAATGACCCTTAATTCTGTGAACCCTGGGTGAGAAAAACAGATCTGACACAATAGGCTGCAATTCCATTGCCTTGAAGCACTGTCAAGCCGTAAAGCAAGTTGGTTGTTACACAGCTCATGCTATGCTGATTGAAAACTGAGGAGAAGGTTGATGAGTTGCATGCATCAAAAGCTACAGAGAAATTGACTTGGTTTGTGTCTCTTGGGCTTTGGATTTCCTTTGGCAGTTGAAAATTATGTTTCATACCTTCTCTTGTTTTTTTTAAAAAGTAATGTGGTGATTCTGTATTTCTTTGAGCAGGTTGCATGCCAAAATAGATAGGAAAGTATGCTTCTTAAATAAGCAATTACATAATAGAAAAATAACTACGGATACGGATCTACTTCTCAATTTTGTAGGATCTTCCTGAATTTTTTGAAGATAACATGGAAACCTGGATGATGAATTTCCATAATCTTCTAACTTTGGATAACAAACTCTTACAGACAGATGTAAGTAGCAACATAAAAGTGGGATAGAGAAGCTGTTGCTCTCCAGATGTTGCTAGACTAAAACTCATCATCCCTGATCATTGGTCATGCTGGCTGAATTTGATGGAGTCAACAAAATTTGGAGGGTCACAGTTTCCTCTTCTCTGGCATAAAACCTTTTGGAAAATTTCTGTGTAATGGGAAAGGGAATTCAACACTCCACTTGAGCTGCAAAAAAGAAGCTTTCTTGGGTTCTGAACAGGACACTGAAATTGCAGTGGCTCAAGTAATTCTGATTTTTGTCATTCTCTTGGAGGGAAATTGTGGAGCCAGTATAGGAAAAATTAAAGGTAGATGGTAATTTTCTCAAATAAAAAATTGTGTCCCTTTGTATAACATATCATAGCACTGGGTCCATATGTTGATAGTGGTAATTCTCTTGTCATGGTCATATGTGATGACTGGGCAATGAGAAATTGGCTTTGGAAGAGGGAAATGCTACCAAGCCTGCCCTCAGATGAGCATCTAGTTTATCTGACCTCACTTTCTGTTAGTGTTTGGGAACATTTCTCCAGCCAGACTAGGATTTTGGCTTTGGGCAACACAAACTACTTTTTCAAGACATGGGGAATTGCTTGGCTGATTTTGGAACCCAGTTGGGACTTTTACCCTTAGGCATATGTTATTGTCCCGTTTTCATCCCCTGAGCCTCCTGACCATCCTGCCCTCCTCCTGCCTCCAAATCCCCTCCTTTCATTTACTTGCTGCTTTGGCAGATGTCAGGGGTACTAAGAGTCTACCTTTTCCAAATACGTTGGTGGTGCTTTTTTGTTGCTAGGATGAAGAAGAAGCTGGTCTGCTAGAGCTTTTGAAATCCCAAATTTGTGACAATGCAGCTTTGTACGCCCAAAAATATGATGAAGAATTTCAGCCTTACCTGCCCCGTTTTGTCACAGCAATCTGGAATTTATTAGTCACAACAGGGCAAGAAGTTAAATATGATTTGGTAAGTGACTCTTTTCCATCCAGCTTGAAATAAATGAACCTTTTTTAGGTCTTCTTCAGATTATGCTCATTTTGTGTCTTTCCCCCCGCAGTTGGTAAGTAATGCAATCCAGTTTCTAGCTTCGGTTTGTGAGAGGCCCCATTATAAGCACCTGTTTGAAGACCAGAATACACTGACAAGTATTTGTGAAAAAGTCATTGTTCCCAACATGGAATTTAGAGGTAAATATTTCCCTTCTTAAAAATCTTGATTAAATTTTTCCAGGAAAGCAAAAATTGAGTTTTTAGCAATGACGGCTTTAGAACTGGCACAGTAGCCAAGTAATGGACTGTATTTGTGGTAATTTGCATTCAAGAGGTTTGCAGCATGGTTTTGAGAGGCATTTTCTGTTCTGCACTCTCAGAACTGCACTTCCCTTTAATATATATGTAACATGTATGTCCATCAGAGTTGGGGAACTTCTGTCACTCCAGCTGTTGTTAGACTGCAACTCCCACTATTTCTGACCATTGGTCACGCTGGACGGGGCTGATGGGAGTTGGGATTCCAGCAGTATCCAGAGGGTTACAGGTATCCCATCCCATCATGAGTGACTGAAGTAACTCATCAGTTTGGAAGAGTTGAGTTCCTCATCCACCAGTGCTTCTAGCTCAGTTTAATCTGAGTGTAGTGCACTGCTTTTACATTAATTGGATTTCCCCCTGTCTCTGTCATGAAGTGGTTCATACATAATGCCAAAGAAAGTTTTTGTACTCCAGAAATGAGTCTTTCAGTATCTCAAACTGATTTCCAGTCTTAGTTTGCTGGGCCAAGTACAAACTATAATTTTGGCAGTTCAGATGAAATGGTAAATCATAGTTCACCTCAAATGATGAAAGAAGTCAGGGAATCATCATGTCTAAGGAGAGGCTGCTTCAAATCTTGTTGTTAAAGATTTGGCTTTATGTCTGAAGCAGCCCAACGGTTAAAATCCCCAGCTACTCCAAGCTATCCTTAATATTTTGTCATACAAAGATATACATTGGTTGTGATCAGGATCTAAAGAGCATCTCATGCTAATGGAATCTTTTACTTTTTGCCTTTGAAGAGCAATGCTATACCATAAGCTGCTGCTTCTGGAAATCTCTCTATTTCAAAACTAATTTGCTGTGCAGTATGGTGCGGGGTTGCTATTTAAAGGAGGAGTAAACACCATGCATGGCTTTATGAAAATAGTTCCACAATGTAATTTGGACCCTGACCTGAGTATTCTAGATGAGAACTTTATTTACTACTCTCATATAAAATACTGATGGTTCACGAACTCCAATTGCCTTGATCATGGTAACTTCATAAAACAGAGCCCAATAATAGGTGATTTAAATTTATTTACAAGCATATGCTATATTAAAATAAATGCAGTTTGTATATCATGGCTGATCCTTTACATGTTTGTGGACTGCCTTTCTGCAGCTGCTGATGAAGAAGCCTTTGAAGATAATTCTGAAGAATATATCAGAAGAGATTTGGAAGGATCTGGTAAGCAGTTCTATACAGGGTGTATAATGGCATTTGAGAACTGATGCAGTTTTCTGAAGTGTTGACATGTGCGTAAGTACATGCATTAATTGTCTTCCCTTGAATAGGCATGCAGTCGTAATACTTCTTCCCTTTGGGATTCAAATATGTAATGGTGTGGGTTTTTTGCGCTTGTCCTGTGATTCTATGGATGAGCATATTTGTTGGCTATTGTGGGTGGGGGTTCATCTGACAAGCCTTAAGACAATTTTGCTTGCTTTAAGGGTTACTTGTTTTTGTCTTGCTTTTTAGTAGTTACTGTATTACTGCAACACTAGGAGGAGTAGCACTACATCAGATTAAATGGTTGTTGCACCTTATTTATCCAGTGCCTACAGCCTTCTCCTACTGAAAGTTCAGCCTCCACTCCTGAGTTACTCCAAACAGTTCTCTATGAAGTTCTTCTTTACCCCAGCCAGAATTTTCTTCTTGTAGCTTTTCACACCCTCTCTTTTAATGTATAGTCTGTTTCTATGGAGTACCAAAGAAGCAGATGCATTTGGGTTGAGTGCTTCACATACTTCTTACTCAAAAGTCTCAGTTATATATGTGCACACTTGGAATTTAAAACCCATTGAACTCTGGGACTGAGAGTGTCTTCTGAGCCTTTAAGGGGCACATGCTGCAGGGAGCAGTCATTCTTAGTGAACCATTTGTTCCCCTTGTGATCTTAAATTGCTGACTGTGTCAGGATAGGTTTTATAGGATCCTAAACTAATCCTTTAAATAGTCCCAAAATTCTTCTGAATGTTATTTTACTTGTGTTTTGATGCTATGGCCCTGCAGTTTTTGCTTTCATTTATATTCACGAGAATCAATATTTTGGCAGATTTTGTAATTCTGCATTCCTTAATACCACTAGCGTGATTTTTATGAATAATAATAGAGAAGCCTATTTTAGCAAATTGCTCTGTCCCTGAAGCACAGCAGGGTGAATTCAATTTAGCCGTTTTGCAAGCAGAGCTTCAGAATGAAGAAACATTGTTTTAATATAACCCATAATGCACCTTGTTTTTATCTCTGCCTTGCAGATATTGATACCAGACGCAGAGCAGCCTGTGATCTTGTAAGAGGGTTGTGCAAGTTTTTTGAAGGACCTGTAACTGGGATCTTTTCTGGTTACGTTAACTCTATGCTGCAAGAGTATGCAAAGAATCCATCTGTCAACTGGAAGCATAAAGATGCTGCTATTTACCTTGTGACATCTTTGGCATCAAAAGCTCAGACACAAAAGGTACTTGTTTGCATTTGACTGTAAACACAGGGTACTATAAGTTGAATACCCATCCAGACCTGTTTCCTTGGGGAGAAGAACTATTATTTAATAGTAAGCACTCCGTGGAAGGGCATTCTTCACAGTAATGACATGTTTATGACCCACAGACCTTTAGCTATATAAAACTGATTTTGGAATAGTTTATATAGAGTAGGTCAACCCATGAGCAAAATTTGGTATTTGCCTGGGAACAACCTCTGCAGTCACTGCTTCCAATTTTGTTGCATTCCCACGCATGCCTTCTTGGAAGTATGCTAATGTAAGTGTTCAAGGATTGGATTGCTATGGTTTAACAAACTCTTCTAGGCTTGGCAGAATTTTGGGGCAGGGACTTCAGCACTCGATGTAAATATAAGAGGTGGAACATATGGAAAATAAAGTTTCTGAACAGGGGCCCAGCTTTATAATTTTTGGTGTTTTGGGGATAGCCATGTGCTGCTCTGTTTGAATGGGACATTTCCATTTTACCAGCAATTGTAATTAGAAGTACTTATTACATTACTTCATAGATTTAGAGCACCTCTACCATAAAAACCTAAATAGTTTGACATAACAATAATGAGCATATTGAGAATTAGCATATTTTCAGGGCTATTATTATGTTTGCAATATAGGCTGTTTCTATCCAAGTTGTGTTTTTTACATTTTAGAAGACATGGCATAAAATGTATTGTGGTTAACCTACCTTTCACTTGGCGCCTTTCATAATTATATTATATATCTGAAATAGACTAACCTAGTATCCTATAAGTAGAACATAAGAGTACTCATTCCTTCTCCCATTCACAATCCAATGCTTGAAGCCAAAATATATACAATGAATACTTACAGAAATTGCCAGATATCATTCACATGCAGACTTCATTAGTGTGTAAATGGGAGCTTCTATAAACCAGTCCAGCAATTAATATAGTTTATGATTACTTTATCACACTTTTTTCATCCTAGCATGGAATAACACAAGCCAATGAACTTGTAAACCTGACGGAATTCTTCGTGAATCACATTCTACCAGACCTGAAGTCTCCTAATGGTATGCTTAGAATTCTATATTAAACATCTGTAACACCAATAAATGTAAACGAATATGGAAATAATTTTGGATCTGTGTTATTGTGTCATGCAGGGAAGACATGGGCATAGATAACTAAAATAGACATAAGATCTCTTTAATTTCTTATCAGGTTTTAGTGGATTGCCTTGTATATTGTATTTTTGTAGATGCACACCTGGTATCGGTGGGCAAACTGTCTAAGATCCTGGAAAGCCTCTGCCACTCAGAGTGGCCTGGGGTGCCGAACCCTTATCGGCTGAAGATTATCAAAGCAACCTTCCAGGGGCCACATGCAAGTGGTGGGCAGGGCCAAAGACAAAAGTGGGCAGAGCAATGAATGCAGATTTTGCCTTTATACAATAAACTAGTTTGTATGCATGTCTCACTCTCCTCTCTGTGTAGGCAAGCAAGTGCCATTATCGGAGTTCATGGGCACATTCCAACCAGGGGGAGAGGGAAAAGGTGGGGAGGAAGTGTGGCTTGTGTACAGTGCCAGGAACTTATGTTCCCCACTGTTTGAGTTGACAATATTTGTCAAGGTGGACCAGTGTTCTGACATAGTAGAAGACGGCTTCCTGTGTTCTTAATGTGGGTCCAGAAATTGAGGATGGCTGGAGTTATTTTTTTGAAGTTGGGTGGGGTAATGGGTATGGGGACAGAACAAAGGAGAGCCAAGTGAAGAGCATTTTTGTGTGTGTGTCATTCTGCAATCTTGTCTCCTTAAGCTTGAGACTGTCAGTGGGAATCTTTATTCTGTTGATAAATTGTGGGAATATGCTGTGAAATTTGAGGAACTTTGAACTTCTGTTATATATCTAATTTTGTCTATATGGTAACCGCTTAAGTAACTAGTATTAACTTTTTGGCAGTGAATGAGTTTCCTGTGCTGAAGGCTGATGGTATCAAGTACATCATGATTTTCAGGAACCAAGTAAGTTGTATCATCATTCAGAGTTCTTAACATCCAGCTGAAGTTGTTTGATAGACTATTTTTTGTGGGCAAAATACTGCAAATGGTGTACCTAGAACTGTACTAATTGTTTCACAATGTGCTATCAGTACTTCTGGGAAATAACATAAATTATTTTAGGGTACCCCAACCCCCATTTTTAAACCTCCCAATTCTGAAAAAGTTACAGTATGCAGATGAAAAAACCCTTTCCCTGGAATCCAGTGAACAGATCATAATTGATTTAGGGAAGATTCTCTAATTTCATACTTTGTTTTTTAGAACAGGTACAAAAAGCGCTCCTGTTTTCGTGTGTGTGATATCTTTTAAAATCTTCAGCTATGCAATCTTCTAATATGCAAAACATTCCAAAGGTCCATGGGACAGCATCCTGGGGACCATAGGATTTCATGAACCTCAGTTTCTGTGGCCTCCTGGAAACCTCTTTGTTGTGGCTGCAGCAGCCTCCAAGGCTGTCCCTCTACTATCAGTGATTTGGCATTAAGGAAGTAAAAAGGGACATGTTAGGGGCACATGAAAGAGAGGCTTGGGGTCCATAGGCTCCAAAGATCTCTTGCTTCCCCAACAAGGGAGGGGGAAATTGCTGGCTCTTGAACTGCTGTGCTTGTTTTTCCTCCCCCACACCCAACACACACGGTATCTGCAGTTGCTGCTGGCAGTTCTTCCCCCACAGATTCCCCCACCCACATTGAATTGCTGTGGCTAGGAACTCTTACTTGACCCATGACCTTGGTTTAACAGAATATGCACAGTAATTTTTTAAAAAGCTTAATACATGTATGGGTGCACAATGTATGTACACCTCATGCAGGAAAATTACAGTGGTCTGCTTATATAACAGTTGCAATGACCAAAAGATTTTGATAATAGATGGAATGTTTCAGTCCATTGTTTCTAACCTAATTCTTCCAAAACTGCTTGGTACTTGCTTCTAAAGCATTTTTACCTATGTGTCTATTTTGTAGGTACCCAAAGAACAACTATTGGTGTCTATTCCTCTCCTAATCAATCATCTTCAAGCAGAAAGCATTGTAGTTCATACTTACGCAGCCCACGCTCTTGAAAGGTTATTTACAATGAAAGGAGCTAACAACACTACACTGTAAGTTTATGTTCAGGTATATATGTTACACTCATCTATTCATTGATTTCTTGCCGCTCTGTATATGGAGAATCCTAAATTGATAAAACCACACACGTGTATTTATTATGCTAGTTCTTGCATTTTCTAAAACCAGAGTTTTTAGCTGATTTCCAAGTTCACTGCGCTCCAGAGGCACTTGAAAATGAGTTGGCCTTCTCCATCTCTCTGTCCCTTGCACTGTCATACTCTGGGATTTCATACATTCTCGCATTCCCTCTGGTGTCCATTCAGGATTGGTAGGACTCTCCAAAGTAGAGGATCTTGATGAGTCATTGGAAAAACATTGGCGATAATCAAACACTCTTTTCCTCTACAGGATTACAGCTGCAGAGATGGCACCGTGTACAGAAATGCTGCTAACAAACCTTTTCAAAGCACTGACACTTCCAGGGTCATCAGAAAATGAGTATATTATGAAAGGTAAGAGGCTACATTTATTAGTCCAAATAGTTACCCTCAAATTTAAACCACTCTTCCTATCTTAGAGGCTCTCCCATTAGTATTTTTGAATGCTGTGCTACGTGCCTATATAAAACTTAATGAACAAGTTCTTATCTTGGATGCATCCTACAAGATCTAGTATTTTTATGCAAGAAAAAAAATGTAATGTTAAGCTTAATGTTGCTGTCGTTTCTGCATTCAGTAATATAAGTCTCTGAATTTCCAGCTATCATGAGAAGCTTTTCCCTACTTCAGGAAGCCATAATTCCCTACATCCCTTCTCTCATCACTCAACTCACACAGAAACTGCTTGCTGTCAGTAAGGTAAAAAAGAAGATACTATTGCTTTTCTCAACCTGATTTAGAAGTTCATTTTTTGTCACTTGTGTTGACGTAATTCCTCACCAATTTAAAAACAAAGCTTGCTTGAATCCTTGTTAGGGAATCAAATTATGTATGGGGGGGGAGGTACTTACCATGATCCCAAGATCCACTGGGCACACAGTGGATCTGCGCACACAATACTGCTCTGGGCTCATGTTTATGGACGAGAGCTATTGAATACAACTTTATTTTATTTCTCTTACTTATATCACTGTATCCACTTTTTAAAACAATTCCATTGAATTTTTGTAGAAGCACATCAGGAGATTCCACTGAATACTACAGAACAAATGTACATATAAAAGCATAGCCAAAAAAACCCAAGTGTCTAAAGAAAAGCATGTCTGCTGAATAAAATTAATTGTTAATAAACATCAAAATATTTTTTCACTGTGTTTTCATGTAAGTCCCATGCAAGTTAAATGAGGATCTAGTAAGGTATGGTTAAAATTGTGATTGGAACTCGCATGGAAGCATTTAAGCTTGTCATGTGATTTTTCTTAATATATAGTGGTATGTCCACCTATAATTCTTGTAACTTTTAATCTATACGATGAAAAGTAACTTGGTAGTCAGAAGCGAGTTGATATTCATCTAAGGCGGCCTTGGGAATTCAAGAGGAGATTCTAGCCAGATACAGGCTAAATATTGCCATTTTCAGATTTTGACCTGAAAATCGGAGGAGGCCCATGTCAGAGGGTAACTGTTTGCTTTCCTATCATGTGACTAGAATGCTCATGTTTTAGGTAATGATAGTTGCACGGAAAGCAACTTCCTTCTTTTTAGTTTAAGTAAGAATCTTATCAGTGACTTTGTGGTGTTCCCGTCTTCTTTTTCCCCTTTTTCTTTTTAGAATCCAAGCAAGCCTCACTTTAATCATTACATGTTTGAATCAATTTGCTTGTCAATAAGGATAACTTGCAAAGCAAACCCCACTGCTATTGGAAGCTTTGAAGATGCTTTATTTATGGTGTTCACAGAGATTCTGCAGAATGACGTGCAAGGTATAAAGAAAACATTATCTGGCTTCTTTGAAATAGGGTATAAGCAGTGTCTGCAGTTCAGGTAGCCATTATTTATTTATCTAATTGAAAATATACCTATTTACACCTTTTTATATTTGGCAGATATACACATGATCACCCATAGCTGTAATAAAGTAAGCCAAAAGAAGAAAACTTAGTTTGCGTGGTTATATTCATTTAGTTATGTTATTAGCCCACCCTTACTCCAATAACCTCAGGGTGCTATAAATGGTGTTTTCTCATTCTCTGAGGAGGTAGGTTAGGCTGAGAGTTCACAACCTGCTCAAAATCACAAAATGCTCCTTTGGATTATACTGTAGGTATCAATATTTACACACATGAATACACTCTCCTGTCACTTATAAACTTTCTTCCCCTTTCAACAGAATTCATTCCATATGTGTTTCAAGTGATGTCTCTGCTTCTGGAAATGCATAAAAATGACATCCCATCTTCGTATATGGCCTTATTTCCACATCTGCTTCAGCCAGTCTTGTGGGAGAGGTCAGGAAACATCCCCCCTTTGGTGAGACTCCTTCAGGCTTACTTGGAGAAAGGTGCCAGCACGATAGCAAATGCCGCAGCTGACAAAATTGTATGTATACACTGATTGAGTTCCTTGATTTCTAAAAGTGTGTGTGTTGGTGTTTCATAAAAAAGAGGTTGGAGACCCTCTCCTGTGTTAGTAGATATCAGAAAGAATGAATTATATTTTACTCACACTGGAAATCCAAGCTGTTAATTCAAGTTGGCTTGTGAAGTTATAAAAAAAGACTCTAATGGCTATCACTAAGGGAAAAGTCAGCACCAGACTGCAATCCTAGATGGCAGAATTCAAAGATGCTATGCATATGCTTCATTGTAGAAAATGACACATTTTGAATGTATTATCTTGAGCAAGTTTCTTTTCATGTTGGAATGGATTCAGATTTGCCCCTCCACAAATGGAATTGCTGCTTTCATTCAGAGAAGGAAATGAGATCCACCTGGGGCCCCCCTATAGCCCCCAGAGCCACTTCCATTCTGTTTGGGAGATTTACTGACTCTTCAGATTTTTGCAGACTGAAGAGATTACTGGCTGGGGTTCCGTTTAGAATTCTCATAAAGATGCCAGCCCCCAAAAGCAGCCCTTCCAGTCTGTTGGAGAGTGCTGGTTTGCTCATGTCCTCTTATGGGCTTCCCATAGGGATCTGGGCAGCCAATCTGGAAACAGAATGTGGGACTAGTTAGGTCTGATCCTGCAGGACTTAAATTCTTAATCTGCACTTTAAGCCATGCAATACTTTTCAGTAGTGCATTCAATCTGTCCTAGCACTGCTGAATACCCAGCTATGATCTGAAATTCCTGAATAATCTTAACTCAGTTTTTTACCCCATTGCTAGGGGTAAGTTTAACCAGGCAGATTTAAATCAGTTCCCAGACTCATTGACTGTTCTGCTCTGGTAGTCAGTTACATCATAATTCCATTCTGGGTAGATTTTGTAGCTGCCAGATCATTTTACTGTTAATAATTTGCTGGCATCTGTCTGTCTCGGGAGACAACGGAGGAGTGCACCTTTGGAGGTGAGGTCAAGCTGTTGGAAGGTTGCAGCGCCTGCTGTCGCAGTGGAGGCCGATGCAAAACTTTGTGTTTTCCTTAATTTACAGCCTGGACTATTGGGTGTGTTCCAGAAACTTATTGCCTCAAAACTTAATGACCATCAAGGGTTCTACCTTCTCAACAGTATTATAGAACATATGCCCCCGTGAGTATGAACATACCAAATTCAAGTAATTTTGCTGCTATTAGTTTGCATTATTGTAGATCTCCTATTGCATGTACTCAAAATATGCCAATAGAAAGTTAAGAAATAGTACACGCAAATGACCTACTGGATTGATTAACCAGTTTCAACATCTTTTTGTCTTTCCAGTGAATCCATTGATCAGTACAGGAAACAAATTTTCATCCTGTTATTCCAAAGACTTCAGAATTCCAAAACAACAAAATTTATCAAAAGTAAGCTATATGTTTTATGGCTGAATGATTTGGGGAAGAACTCTGCACTGAGTGGCTTGGTATGCTTTGGATTAGAACAATCATCATGTGTCTTTTGATTTGATTTCAAAGATGGCAATAAAGGGCATACTGGTCCTAGAGACCCTGTGAAACCAGCAAAGAAGTTTTGTCGACAGATAGCAGGAAAGATACAGATGCTTATTCACTGTGATTTTATAGAAGAGAGAGACACATATTAATACTGTTATACGTACTCTTTTACAGCTACTGATTCATTCATTCTCCTTCTTTTAATAGGTTTCTTAGTCTTTATCAACTTGTATTGTGTAAGATACGGAGCAATAGCACTTCAAGAAATATTTGACAGTATACAGCCAAAGTTAGTATCTTTTTTTAAAAAAAAAATTCTATTTCTTATTATTACATTTCTATCCCGCCTTTCATCTCAGTTATCCTGCTCCTCATTTTATTCCCACAACAACCCTGTGAAGTAGGTTAGGCTGGGAGGGGGTGATTGGGCCAAGGCCACCCAGTGAGCCTCATGGCCAAATGGGGATTTGAACCCTGGTATTCCAGGGGGTCTAATCCAGCTCTGCAGCCACGATACCACACTGACTGCACCAGGCTTTACTAGGGATAACTGATAGCTGTATTTTCAGGTATCATTCTGTTTCCCAGGAAGAAGGCATCGGAGCTGGAAGTGAATATGAAAATGTATTATTTGTTTGCTTATTTATTAAATTCATATCCCACCCTTCCTCCCAGCGAAGCCTAGGGCAGCAAAACCAATTTATCCCCTCACAAGTGGCTAGACTTCATAATTAAGTTGGTGTCATCTTGCAATAAGGGCCTGACAGTTATGTGCTTTAATTCAAGGTGGCAAACTGTAGGGGAAGAATAGGAGCAATCACCCTTTTGAAAAGTTGTTTATGCTGTGAACTGTCCTTAGATAGGGTGGCATACAAATTTAATTAATAATAATGTAACAGTAATGGTAACAACAACAACATAACTACTTTGGCTGCAAATAAAGATTCTTTGCTTGCACTTTCAGCTTTAATTCAAGATGGCAAAGGAAGGCTCAGGAGCAAACATAATTTGGTACTTTTTGGATTTGGCCCCTTTTCTCTGTCACTGTTCAGTCAGAAATGTTGAGCCCTCTTAATTCTCTTCTCTCATGGTATACTGATTAAGCCAGGAACTCATAACACACCATTTCCTTGGTAATGCTCAGTGGTCGGTCTGATTTTTGTTCAGATTTCTGAGTCAATGGATCTCTAGCCTCTCTAAATATCTGTACTTGACCCAATAAATGCATTAGGTGGATACTGCAAGATTAAATGGGTTTCATTTGGCACTTAACAGGATGTTTGGAATGGTTTTAGAGAAAATCATAATACCAGAAATACAGAAAGTATCTGGGCAAGTAGAAAAGAAAATCTGTGCCGTTGGTATCACAAAAATACTCACAGAATGCCCTCCTATGATGGACACAGAATACACAAAGCTGTGGTAAGTGCAATTACTCCTTTGATAAAGTTTATTATTGAAAGGTAGAACTTCTAAGGATGAAGAAGAAATTCCTCTCTTTAAAAAAAAGATGTCTATCTTACCCAGGGAACATGCTAGTTTTTGCTTAAACAGTTGCAACAGAGATTTTTGCCAAAGGAAGGAATCTCTCTGTTGGCCTCTCCCTCCATTGCTTCCATTTCTATTTCAAAAAAGATTTGAAAATGTGCTGGCCAAAATATGCTGTGCTGTTAGGAATAAGAGGATAAGAGTTCCAACTTGGGGGTGAGAATTCAATCTTTCTGTGTCTAAAAGAATTCAGGGGACCAGTTTAGGGGACAGTGCTTTCAGGATACAAATCTTGCAGAATGTGCATGTGTGTGAGGTCAGGAAGCACATGCAATTTAGCACAGGTAAGAGTAATGAAGTTTACTAATGATATGCAACCAGAATATGTTACCGCATTATGTGTTGTTAATATGGGCTTCTGGTCAGTATCGGTGGAGAAGACCTCAGCAGTTAAGCCCTCTGCTTGTTTTGCATCCACCGTTCACTGTCCCCATCTAGCACTTGAGAAGCAATAGGTCTGGTTGTATATTCCTCTTTTGAAAGTGGTTTTCCCATGCACCTCAGTCAGGGAGCAAAAGTATTAATAAGATAGAAGTTCTCCTGTTCTAGATTAAGACAAATAACAACAACAATAATAATAAAATCCACATTGCCAAGTCAGGAGCAGGAGTGACTAGAGCCTGAATGCTTGTGTGAGCAGAAGCTGGGCTGGAGTGCAGCTGTCAATAAGAAGTGTTCCCGGCAGGAACCGTTCCAAATAAGTTATTAGTTTTCCAATATTCCTCCAATAATAGCCAAATTATAACAATATCAATGAATTTGGCAGGAACAGTTCCAGGGGCATTTATACCAAGGCAGTGGTTATATTGTAGAGGAAATATGAATTATAAGGAATACAAATAAATGTATGGAGCATAATGGAAACAAGATCAAGTACATTGTTTTCCTTGGACACCGTCCGAAATAGAAGAACAGCCAGAGTATGGACAGGCTTTTTCCAGTTTTTCTGAATGCTTGTGCCATTCCATTGCCAGTTTCTGCTCTGGCTCTGATAACTAGATCCAGGTATTCCTCTGCCTAAGGAATATTCTGCTGCTGAAAATTGGCTGTTTTCTGTGGTGGTTTGAAATGGTTTTTGAATCCCCGCGGCGGGGTGAGCTCCCGTCTTTCAGTCCCAGCTCCTGCCCACCTAGCAGTTTGAAAGCACCCCCAAGTGCAAGTAGATAAATAGGTACCGCTTTATAGCGGGAAGGTAAACAGCGTTTCCGTGTGCTGTGCTGGTGCCGGCTCGCCAGAGCAGCTTCGTCACGCTGGCCACGTGACCCGGAAGTGTCTCCGGACAGCGCTGGCTCCCGGCCTCTTAAGTGAGATGAGCGCACAACCCTAGAGTCGGACACGACTGGCCCGTACGGGCAGGGGTACCTTTACCTTCACCTTTAACATATTATTTTTGTGCTATGCCTTTAAGATTTAAATTTTTGTAAGTTGCTTAGATTCTTTTGCAGCGAGCAACGAATAAGTCCATTAAATAAAAGGTTTTCTCCATAGGACACCCCTTCTTCAGGCCCTCATTGGTCTCTTTGAGTTGCCTGAAGATGATACCCTTCCTGACGAAGAACACTTCATTGATATAGAAGACACGCCAGGGTACCAAACTGCATTCTCCCAGCTTGCCTTTGCTGGGAAAAAAGAACACGATCCAGTGGGCCAAATTGTGAACAATCCTAAAATCCATCTTGCACAGTCTCTTCACAAGTTATCAACTGCGTGTCCAGGCAGGGTAAGATTGCGTGGCTGTAATCTAGTGTGTGTGGTGATATGAATGTGGGGAATCGTTTCTTTCTCCTGAGTCTGTTCTCTTATCCTAGAAAATGCAGTGTGCCAAAATCGGAAGATTCCTTTTTTGACTGCTGTCTTGAATGAACATGCTCATAATCGTACTCTGTTGAAATCAGTTGTGCTGATTTTGTAGATGTGTTGAGGACTGGGGTGCCAGTCTTCTGCAAGAGTGATTTCTAAAGCGAGCCTTACTTTCAGATTATCTGGTTCTGATATGGCTTAATTTGTCAAACTCTAGTCAGCAACTAGATGGTTACTTGGTTGTGGCATTGCTCCAAGCACCAACTCACCAGGTAGAAGGTGAAGAGATGTGTTCATAACTTTCCACCTAGCTTCATGCTGGTTGGACTAACTGGATAACCACATACATGATTCCATCTTTTTCCCTTTCCTTGCATCCAAAGTTAACCTCCCTCAGTCCTGGCAGCATTGTACTGCCCCCGGCCCCGTGGTTTGAGGGACTAGGGAGTTTTACAAGTGCCCTTGGTCCTTATTGACTAGAAGCAGATTCAGGCTGTGCTAGCTCTGCGCAGTGTTTGCAGCAACGGTACCAAAGTGTGTAGATGCAGGCAATAGCTTAAGTGCTGACTGCAAAACGAAGCTATAATATGAAAGTATACGCTGAGATGCACACAAGTCAATTAACGTTTTAGGATTTGGAGAAACTAAAATGTTAAAACATTTGCCTGCAAGCCTGCATGGTGGTATTTTAAACTACTGTAATTTAGATGCATATTAATAGTGCCACTCTATCTTGTGTTTAAAGGTTCCCTCGATGCTGAGTACTAGCCTGAATGCAGAAGCTTTGAAATTTCTTCAAGGATACTTACAGGCTGCAAGTGTAACATTGCTCTGACCTCTTTATTTTGAATGGGAGAATTTCAAAGTTGCATCAAGGAACGCTGATATTGACTGTTCTAAACAAAGCTCGGACAAGGTGAAACGAGTTGCTACTTCGAAAAACACATCACTGAATTACTGCTTGATACAGAAGCTGAATGATACTTTGTTCATGTGATCATAGGTAAAGAAGCAAGTGACTTTCCCATTCCCAGTTTGCTTTCAAAGGGAATAGTAATAGGAGTTTATCATTTGGGATTGATTGAAGTTCCACATCTGCAGTGTTTGGGTACCATTTTAAAATGTATAGAGTACTGGATGCAAACTCATGTTGTCACTTATTTTTTCCAGTTTGTTGTCATTTGTATTTCTTTTGTGTCTCAAAAGATTTATCTGAATTGTGAATAAATAAGCTCTTGTTTAAAGTATTTGTCTAGCAATATATATCTTACTATGGTAGAATAAATTGTAGTTGTCTGCAAAGAAACTGTCAATTAGTCCCAGCAATACCCAGCACTTCTTAATTTGCTTTTCCACCTGAGCTTTACCTTAACACTATTCATGACAAACATTAAAATTGTATTTGGAGAGGCACCTTCATAGCATTCTGACTCTTTAGTGTCTCAGTCATACTTGAACATCCCACCCATCTTTCAGGAAATGCATTGCTATGAAATATAGTGGAAAATAAATGTCTCAGATTTAATCCATGCAGGTGCTTCTTGTTAAGCAGTTGTGTTCAGCTGCATTTGGGACTTGCTGGTATTCTTCAATTTCATATTTTAAACACTGAAATGCTGAGTCTTAATATTGGTCAGTGAAAGGTAACAAATGATTCTGGAGGAACTGCATCTTGCTGAAATTTTGTCTAGGGTTGTGTAATCAGTGCTGTTAATATGTGGTATGAGTACCTAGGAGGCTTAAGGTTACAGATATTCAGAAATAAAGAAAATAAAAAGAGGCAATTTATTATCTCTTACTCTTATCTCAGATGTTTAACAAGACTGAAATGACCTTTACAAATTTAGTGCTATATAAATAGGAGTGATCTTCACAATTGTATACAGCTTGAACTCCCTTAAAAATAATTACTATGCAACTTGAATATTCTAACCACTAGGCCCAGAAAACAGTCTTGAAGGCACATGATGCAGGTCTACTGCTGAAGGTCTGGGCCTCAGTACTGCATGAGTGTGTGACTACCTAAGAACCAAGTACAAACCGTTTTCTGCAGCAAGAATAGGACATGAGCCAATTAAAAAGCAAGTTGACAGTCAAATGTATTCTGATTTCCTTTTTTAGTATGGACTCATGACACGTGTGTGTGTGTGTGTGTGTAACTCCAGAAATCCTTATGCAACACAGACAGTAGCAGTGGGCCTTTAAATATGTTTTCATGTACCATTAGTCCAATGTCTAAAGAACCTTCTATTTTAAACTTAGGATAAGTTTGCACAAAAGCATCTATTTACTGTATTTCAGTCACAATTTTCAAACACTTGTAGTTCCCAAGTGGCTCAAATAAGTAAGTAAGTAAGTAAGGAGAGAGGAACCCTTGACATCAGGCTTAAAGGTAAAGGTAAAGGTAACCCAGCCCGTACGGGCCAGTCCTGACAGACTCTGGGGTTGTGCGCCCATCTCACTTAAGAGGCCAGGGGCCAGCGCTGTCCGGAGACACTTCCGGGTCACGTGGCCAGCGTGACATCGCTGCTCTGGCGAGCCAGAGCCGCACACGGAAACGCCCTTTACCTTCCCGCTGGTAAGCGGTCCCTATTTATCTACTTGCACCCGGAGGTGCTTTCAAACTGCTAGGTTGGCAGGCGCTGGGACCGAGCAGCAGGAGCGCACCCCGCCACAGGGATTCGAACCGCCGACCTTTCAATCGGCAAGTCCTAGGTGCTGAGGCTTTAACCCACAGCGCCACCTGCGTCCCTTCAGGCTTACAAACTGAAAAAACAACAGACTAGGAAAACATCGAGGAAGGAGATCAAGTTACAGATAGGTAGCCGTGTTGGTCTGCCATAGTCAAAACAAAAAAAATTCCTTCCAGTAGCACCTTAAAGACCAACTAAGTTAGTTCTTGGTATGAGCTTTTGTGTGCATGCACACTGAAACACTGTTTCAGTGTATCTGAAGAAGTGTGCATGCACACGAAAGCTCATACCAAGAACTAACTTAGTTGGTCTTTAAGGTGCTACTGGAAGGAATTTTTTTTTGTTTTGAAGGAGATCAAGTTATTCAAGGTCAGAACAAAGTGGTGAGGTTTAAGAGGGTGTTTATATCCAGTTCAGGCCAGGCTGATCTTCCCTTGTTAGTGATCACGCTTGATAAGCAAGTGGTGGTTTTTGTTCCTTTGACTGATGGATGGGGCCAGAGTGTTCTTTCTCCTTGCATTTGCAGTCTTGGGGTAACAGTCAGCTGGAGCTCAGTGTTCTTTCAGGCAGCAAGAAGAGAAGTGAGAGTTCCCTGCAGCTAACTCCTTCTTTAGATGGTGCCAGGTTGGTGTCATCATTCCTCACCTTTTCCTTCATGCTACCTGTAGAGGCAATGGGGTTCAGCCTGCCCTCTCTGTTCTGCAGATGGAAGCCTTTACTCATCGCCTCAGGGATAACATTGGATGGAACCACATGGTGCTAAAGAAAGCAAGCCAAGGAGAAAGTAGAACTGGGGCTCTGCTCTACCAGAAGGGAAAAGGCAATGTATGTTCTGGAGGGCAAGATAGGAGGCGGTAGATGCAGACATGAGAGACTGATAGGAAGTCGGTCATTTGTTTTGTTGTACCATTTAACCTAGCAGCCCAAAGCAGGCAATGGGGGCGAAGAATCGAGTCAAAATGATGAGCAGGGGTTTCCCAATCATTTGCCCTAAGCTTCAATTCTAAGCAAAAACCATCCACAAAGTTATCATGCTGTAAGAGGCAGAGCTCACCTTTTAGATTTCATATGTAATATACACTTGCGTGTAATGCTAATTCTGCCCATGTGCTGCTTTATTAAGGCTGTCACTAGATTAAATAAATGCTGGTTGATTAAACTTGCATAAGCATGAAATTAATAGTTTCTGGATCAGGCTACTGAGGAGGGCTTACTAATTTCAGTGGGACTTTACAACCAAGCAATGCTGCAGAATTGCAGCTTATATGGAAATACTTCATGTGCTGATTGTCCTTTTTCCTCGCCAAGCCAACTCCTCAATACAGAGCGGCAATGCCTCCAAGCACATATGGGATACCTTTTGAACATCTGTCCCTGTTCTGCTGCCCAAGAAAACAGGATGGCAGGTACCAACCTTGAAATGTGGAGAAAAAAGGAACTTTTCTACAGTGATAGGAAGGGGGAAAGCCTTCAGCTGATTAAACTGCAGCTCTATTTCAGAGACTCGTCTTTCATAAGCAAAATATATTACACATTTTTTTAAAAAAAATCTTCCCTGTTTAATTTTCAGGGCTGGCTCTACCATTAGGCAAAGGCACTTGCCTAAGGCAGCAGATGCTTTGATTTCACTTGTAGTATAACAATTACCATGGAAAATATGGATTTAAATAATAGAGTTTGGAGAAGATGCAGTTTTAAATGATTAAAATGGGACTCCAGGGAAGGAGTGGGGGGAAGTCCTGAGATTCGGAGGAATCATATGGATATGTAATTGATTTTTTAAATATAATTTTGTACTGTAAAAACTAAAAAAAAGATTTCAAAAAAGGGGGGGGGGAGGCAGCAGATGTTGAGGATAGTGGCAACAGCAATAGCCCCAAACCCCAACTCTTTCATTTGAGCCTAGATAGGATCAGGTTGTACATGTAATTTATTCATGGATGAATGAACGCCCTCCCCTCAAAAGAAGGAAGAACACAGTGTGCCTATTCAAAGGATATAATTAGTCACCAACCTTTTTAGGGTTGTTTTTTTTGGGGGGGGTGTATTTTGGGTCCCGTCCCCGCTCTGAACATCTCTTTTCCCCCTTTTGAGGATTAGTCCATCCCATTGAAAGACTGGATGCACATTTTTTGCTTTCCCAAGTCAGATCCAGTATAGTTAATCAGCCTGGAAAAGTAGATAGAACTGAAAAAGGAAATCAGAAAAAGTGTCTCTTTGAACTTCCTCCTCCATCTCTATTCAAGGGAAGGAAAAGGTAACCAGCCTCATGACCAGCCTCATGAGCAGGAAGTGCAGTCAGGGGGTCAGAGGCTTAATGGATGCTAGGAGAAGACCTTAAATGAACAATGGTGGCAGTCCATGGTATATATACCTTATACTATATAATTCTCTGACTCTACCTCAATACTTTGGGCTTTGGGGCAGCCAAATCTTTTGTCCTATGGGAAAAGAAGACAGGTGCAAAAGTAGTCTTGATGTTTGCTATACTTATTGATATGAAATTTTCCTTTAAAGCCAATTTTGTGACTTTTTTAGACGGGAGGGGGGCGCCATTTGCTACCCCACCTTAGGTAGGAAAATGTCTCCATTCAGTCGTATTTTAGACTGTGAGCAGGGTGTTCTAGACTAGTGACTGGAAGCAGCTGCCAAGACCATATAACACTGGTCCTGAAAGACCTACATTGGCACCCCAGTATGTTTCCGAGCACAATTCAAAGTGTTGGTGCTGACCTTTAAAGCCCTAAATGGCCTCGGCCCATATACCCCTACATCCCCATCATTCAGCCCAGAGATCCAGCCCTGAGGGCCTTCTGGAGGTTCCCACACTGCGAGAAGTGAAGCTACAGGGAACCAGGCAGAGGGCCTTCTTGGTAGTGGCGCCCGCCCTGTGGAATGCCCTTCCCACCAAATGTTAAGGACATGAGTAATTATATAAGGTTAGGTTGCTGAAATGAAAACTAAGAAAGAATGGACTCTGTGTGTGTGTGTGTGTGTGTGTGTGTGTGTGTGTGTAAGGACTTTTGAATTCAGGTTGCTCTGGTACTAAAAACAAATCCCTAGGCTAGGCTCAGAGGCAACTCTCTTCTTTAATTCCAATGTGTGTCTTTTGTGCCTGGTTTTGACTGGTCGGGGTTCTAGGAGAAAAGCAGCAAAGTCGATTTGACAAGCCTGAAGTTCGCCCACTCCTGTACAGTGCTAAAAAGTCCGTTCTGCTTAAAGGAATGTCTGAAATAACACAGCTAGAATGCGTGGGGCAGGTTTTGCGGCAGTCTCTACCGCCAATCATGTTCTCAGCTAACACTATTAGGACAGCGCGCAGCCTGTAAGCTCTCGCCCACTCATTTGCCACATAAGCACTTTGCGGAAGCTCCTTGGGGGGCGGACTTGCTTTAAATAGAGCAGCATGCTTGGCTCAGCGGCTTCCAGTACTACTTCGTAAAAGACTACAATACCCAGCACCTACAGTTACTTTCTCAAGTTTTAGTCGGAGCTTGACGGAAAGGAGGCACTACAAACCCCTAGGAGTCAGAAAACACATGTTGTAATCTTCCAGTCCGTTCCATAGATAAGGCTGCAATTGCAAACCCTATATTGCTTGAAGGAGTGGTGCGAGAGCTTTTGATCTAGCTTAATTAGAAAACTGTTGAAACTACTATCTGCCCCCCGCCCGGAATCTTGCGTTCCCAGAGGGAAAGTGATCTCTTACTGATCTGGAGGTCAAAGCTGAAGATTCAGGCCACAGTTTCAAAAAGGAGATGATTTTATGGCGCTGCAATGTATTCACTTTTATGATTCAGAAAGAGTACGTGGAATGAAGCAACCTTTAAGCCTGAGATGGTAAAGCGGCGCCCCTCTAGATATTCTTGGACTCCAACTCCCATCAGCCCCAGCCAGCATGGCCAAAGATCAGGGATGAAAGGAGTTATGGGTCAACAACGTCTGGGAGAGGGGGGCACCGGGTCCCCACGCCTGCTTTATGCAAAGAAGCACAATACGTATCTGCGGATCTGTTGGTTGGTGCCCTAGAATTCAATAAAAGGAGGAAGTGGGTGCTGCTTAGAGCAAAACTGGGATCCCAGAGAAATAATTCCTATCTCAAATACAGTAGTACCTCAGGTTAGGTACTTAATTCGTTCCGGAGTTCCGTACTTAACCTGAAACTGTTCTCAACCTGAAGCACCACTTTAGCTAATGGGGCCTCCTGCTGCTGCCGCGGCGCCGGAGCCCGATTTCTGTTCTCATCCTGAAGCAAAGTTCTTAACCTGAAGCACTATTTCTGGGTTAGCGGAGTCTGTAACCTGAAGCGTATGTAACCTGAGGTACCACTGTAATGGTTGCTTATTAAGGAATCCTGCCATCCAGGTTCTTCTTTCGTCCAAAACTTAACCGCGAAATAGCAGATACCAATATTATACAATGCTGGGCTGTCCCCTCTGTTTCCTTCCCCGCCCTAAATCTACTCCAGAGTCCGAAAACAGTTCATTCAGCTCGTTGCACCCGCTATCTTTAAGAGGAACGGAAGACAGGGTGCAATTCTCCGTAAGCAAAGCCTCGTTGCCCTTCACTGGTCTTCTCAGCTGAGAAAGACAAGCAAGCATGTCCACCTGGGACCTCCCGCCAGGGCCAACCTTGGGGACCCGACAGGAATTGTTTCCTCTCAGCTCACACGCCCCGCATTCCCCGCTGCGCGAAGCCCCACTACCTCCCTCCCCGCATCCTCCGGCGCGGCTGCGGCCGGGAGTCCCGGGGTTTCTGGTTGGAAAGCGCGTGGCCGTAGAGCTGTCACTTCCCCTGCGAGCGCAGCATGCTGGGAAATGTAGTCTCGCCTCCTTCGCGAAGGAGGGAGGGAAAGCGAGAGCGAGCTGCACACTCGGACGGGCCGCCTAAGTGACAGCCGCGGGGCATGCCGGGAGGAGTAGTCCCGCCGGCCAGAGAAGCCGGCCCGTGCCCGGATTGGCGGCGCGCTCCGCGCTGGGCGGTGCTATAAATAGCTGCGAGAGGCCTGGTTGGCTCCTCCTCCTCCCCCCCACGCCGTCGCGTGGTGCCGTCACTTCCTTCCCGGCCGGAGCTAGCTCCGCTCATTCTCTTTAGTGTTTGCCCTGTGTCTGCCGCCGCCGCGACTCGCTCGCCTTCCCCCCCCTTTCCCCGGACCCCCCCCCTCTTCGGCCTGCCAGCTGCCCATGGACTGAGCCGCCCCACGGCCCGCCCGCCAAGACGAGCCGGCCCGGGAGCCGCAGCCCAAAACAACCGCCAGGTGAGGGGCGGAGAAGCAGCGGGCGGGTGTGCAGCCAGACAGGCAAGGCGGGCGTCCCTCCCAGCCGCCCCCCGTCCGCCACTCCTACCGCGGCGCTGGGATATGTGGGAGGGGAGAGGCCTCGGCCGGGCCTGCGCTTGGGGTTGGGCCTGTGGACGGGGCGCGGGAGACGAGGCTCGGGCCCCTCAGGCGGCGGCCGGGGTGGGGGGGCGCGGGTGGGCTGCTGGCAGGTGGGGGGCTCGAGGCTGCCAGGCTCTGCCTCCTGTTATTTAGGGGAAGGTGTTCGTGGGGAGCTGGCTTGAAGACCCACCACTCCCCCCTTCTTTCGACTCCGACCCGCCTTCCCTCCTGTCCGTCCCGGGCTCTTCCCGCCGCCGGCTCGCTCTGCCTCCTTGCTCTCCTCGTGTCCTGCTCGTGGGCTTCCCAGAGGCACCTGTGAGAGAGCAGGAGGCCGGGCTTGGGAGGCCTTTCCACCCCCACCCTGTGGCCTGATCCTGCAAGGGTCGCCTTACGTTTTCCTCCTGGCCTGCGCTCCTGTTAACAGGGATCTTCGCCGCGCGCATAGCAAAGTTCGTGGCGGGCAGGGAGAGCGTAGGAAGGGAAGGTTGCGTTCTGGCTATCCCGAATTACCTGTGCAAAAAAAGGGGAACGGGGTAATTGGTGACAAATCTCTGCATAGTGGGCTACAATAGTACATGTCTCTGCCCCAGCTCTTCATCTTGCCTTTCTGGATCGGGTGAGATTGTGCAGCCTGCTCAACGTTTCTTGATAGTCATGTGCATTGTGTTCTTAATGTGTACATGCCTTGCCAAGTTCCCTGATGTTCTCGTCTTGTACCTGTGCGAGACAGGTAGTAATGCTTCTCTACCCTGGGTTGTGTCAGTTGCAGGGCATGTGCTTTCTCATTTCTCTGGTCAAGAAAATAATGCTGGAGTGTAGAGCCTGTAATTTAAATCCTGTAGTGTTTACTGGATCACACTTTAGTTGCTTCAGGCTTCTCCCAAGACTTGCTTTCTCCAAGATAGCCTTGGAATATTGCTGTCAAGTTTCAGTTTAATTGGGGGGAAAGTCTTTTGTGTTCTCGCTTACAAACATAATGCTTTCATCTCCTAATGGAAGTAATGAATGGCTTAATTGCTCTAATGGTTTAATCTTTTTCCACTATATATGCCCGCAAACTTAATTGGTCTCCTGTCATTTAACTTTAGCAATATGAGCAAGCTTTTGATGTGTACTCTTTTCCACTTCAGCCTGGAACCTGAACCACTTCTGAAACTTAAATAGTTTTGTATTTGCATATGTTGCTTCATCTTTGGTGATATGAATTTTTCATTTTATTTCAAAGCATTTATATACCACTTACTACTTCACTGTGCAGTCTAAAAAACAAAACAATATATCTTTAATACATTAAAACAAAAAACAAAAACCTATGAAAGCAAATAAAGCAAATTCAGAAGATTCAAATATGTGAAGCAAAGTCAGGGGAAGCCAGGGTGAAAAGATACATCTTCACAAGACTTCTGCAGCAACTGATGGTTGCTGCTTCACATACAGCAGAAGGAAGGGATGCCCGTTTTTGGGTCACCACCATATGATATTCTGTAGGATGCACAAGCTGAATTTCCTGAGATGATCTGAGAACAGGGGCAGGTAGTCTTCCAGGGTTTTATATATCAACAGGACCTTGAACATGCTCTGGTACTTATTGGCAACCGGTGCAGTTCATTCAGTTCAGGTGTAATATGTGCACATCTTGGTGCTCCACTCAGCAGCCTGGCCGCAGCATTCTTCACCAGCTGCAGGTTTTGAACCAGTCCCAAAGGGCACATTACAGTAGCGACGTGAATCACAGTAGCTAACCCTACTGTGTATCTGAAGAAGTGTGCATGCACACGAAAGCTCATACCAAGAACTGACTTAGTTGGTCTTTAAGGTGCTACTGGAAGGAATTTTTTTTGTAGTAGCTAACCCTGTCCAGGAAAGAGCATAGTTGGCATATCAGCCTAACACTGTGCCCGAATTTGATGAGTGCTTCTAGTGGTTTCATATAGTTCCATCTGTACTCCCATGAAAGGAGCAGGTTCATCATTTGGGGGTGTTCCTTGATTCAGTACTGTCACTGGAGGCTCAGGAGGCCTCAGTAGCTGGTTTTGCCTTTTCTCAGCTCTGGCAGATTCACTTTAGGACAGAGAAGATTTGACCACAGTATTCCATGCTCTGATAACTTCCAGAATGGATTATTTCAACATGCTTTACATGGGGCTTCCCTTGAAGACGACTCAGAAACTTCAGTTGGTCCAAAGTGCAGCAGCTGGAGGTTCCATTTAGATCTCCTATAACCCCTCTTTTAAAACAGCTGCACTGGTTACTAGTTCATTTCCCAGCACAATTCAAAGTTCTCTCATTAGTGTTTAAAGCCCTATTCAACTTTATTTGGGCTCCAAATATTTGAAAGACCACCTCCTTCCCTACAGACCCTCTTGCATGCTGAGACCAGCAGAAGGGGCACTCTTGGAAGTTCCTGCAGGTGACAGCCAGGAGAGGGCATTCCATGTGGTGGCTTCTAAATCCTGGAATTCCCTCCCCACAGAGTTATGTCTGGCACCTCCATTATGCACCTTCCAAAATGCTGTATAATGGAGGTGTGGATCTTTAGGACCCACCTTATTTTTACTATTGCAACTTTAAACTGTTTTTAATATTGTGCTTTAATGTTCTAACCTGCCCTGGAACCTTAGAGTGAAGGGTGGGTAATAAAAAAATATTAATAATACTAAACAGGGGGGCAGATGCATAATCTCCCAATCCAGTTCTCTGAATCAGTCCTGGTGAGTAGGAATTATAGCGAACAATACTTTGTCACAGCCACATTGTCACACTTTACTATATGCTTGAACTTGAAAATATTTTAATACTGTGGGTTTCATGAAATCGTAAAGCTAAATCCTGTAAAAGTTACCGGTAACTGGTAGTCAAGAGACCAATGCGATTTTTGATATATTTAAAATATCAGTCTGGTTGTTTTAAGTCATGTTCTAAATAGCACTGTATGGTGACCCTACAAACCAAACACTTGATCAAATAGATATTCAACACAGCACCAGAATGTTTAACATTTTTTATTAAATTCAGCTTTGCTAGACTGTATTCTGTGCTATATATTATCAGACATTCATACCTGACTAGTAAGATGCTCTCTCAGATTAAAGCTTCAATCTTAATAACTCTTAACTAGGAAATGTCATATAGAACTTAGTGATACTTAATGCCTGATAGGACTGTGAAAGGAGAAGGAAGTGATCTCCAAGTGAATTTACCCTTTTGTGACACTAGTAAAGTCATGTTCCAAAGACTTACTGGGGGATGATTAATGCATGGCCTGTACATCCCTTGATTACACAACATCTGACAAACAACTGCTAAGGGTGTGAACTGAATCTGTTGAAAAACATTGTTTAGGAGTAAATACAGATCTATCTGTGATGGCTTATTTATACATGTTGTGTGAAGCTGCAGTCAACAAGTAGTAAATGCAAATGTGTGAACTTGTTTTTAAAACCTAGGCTAACATTGGTTTTAGGCATATGCAAAAGTGTCTGAAGTGCAGTGTGAAGAATTTGTCTCTACCAGTTGCTCTGCTGCTTAGCAAAACTCATAAGTAAACTGAAAGCGATTGCAGGAACAAACTGAAGTGGGGCCATAGAGGATATTCCTTTGACATTTCCTTGAGTAGTATACCATGGGATGATCCATAACATCAAAATTATGATGGTGGAGGTATGGCCTTGTGCAGTGTTCTTCGATCTTGGATCCCTAGATGCTGTTGGACTACAGTTCCTGTCATCTCTGACTTTTGACCATGTTTGCTGGGGATGATGGGTATTGTAGTTCAACAATATATGTGAACAATATCTGGGGCCCAAAGGTTAAACAGTAGTCTAGTGTAAGAATACTGCCCTTTGTGCAGACCTGTTGGATGAGAGGAAAGAGAGAGGGGCTGAAATGGAATTGAGAGCAGAGCTAGAGACTTTCTGTGGACCAAGCTTGCTTACCCACCTCTGCTGCTTCCTTCCCCTGAGTCCTAGAATTTAACTGAAGTTTAGCCTACAACATGGTGCCTCCTTCTGCTGTCTTTTTTAACTAAATATTTCTGTTTGCCTTTCCTTTTTCTCCATTTTATTATCTTAAAAGTTGATAGTGCTGCTAGTGTGACCCACGATAGAGCGTCACAACCTACCAGTTGTTGTGCATCTGCCGTACATGACCTTACTTATTGTGCTATTGCAGACAGCCTGAATTGAGTTAGGGTGGCAAATTCACCAGTTTCAGAAGCATTAATGCTTTTTGCTTTTATAGCATGGTGTGCTGTTGAAAGTCTCAAAGAGGCAGGAGGTGTTTCCATTTGTACAATTGTGCAGCTACAACGAAAGGATTGCTGCAGGTACCATCGGTATTAGCCATCAATTTTGGAATTGGCAGTCTTTCTTAAAATATGCTTACCCTGCTATCTTTGTGTTTGGCAGACTGAATTCTTTCCATTTCAAAGTGTTTGGGTACCTTTTGACATGGAACATACAGGCTAAAGGGACCAGGAAATAGTGTGTGTGTGTGTATTTTGTTGTTTTTCACTTTTCACAACTACAGAATGCATTCCATCAGGGAACTCATAGGTACAAATCTTGCTCGAATGAATGGTAATTGAGTCAAAGCACTGATGCGTACCCTTCATTTCACTTCCTATATAAGTCAGTTGCAACAAAACCAGAGTCTTGTAGAGAGGCTTAACATTGGGCAGATTTATTATGGCATAAGCTTTTATTGATGCATCCAGTAGCTTTTGCTATAAACAATTGCCTGGTTCCCCCATGTTTTTATTGGGATATTTCTAAACCACTTAATATTTTAAATACCATAATGATGGACAATAAAGGTACAATCCCCCACCACCGGTATGCCTTTCACATATCTAAATATTGCCTGTCTTTCTGGGGAAACCTATAAAAAATAGCATCCAACGAAATGTATACAACATCTCAGCCTGTCTTACTTCAGGGAGCAGACTGTAGACTGAACAATAAGGCAGTTCTTCTTACCAGTTACCAGTAATTCTTCCCTGATCTTTTTCTTCTTTAATTGCTTTTTATTGAGTTTTAAAATTATTATTCATATACATATCCCATTCACTCTTAAACATATATTGTGCACATATATCAACCAAACAATAACAATATTGCTTTACAAGTGACTTCCCGCCACCTCAATGCGGCTTCTTGTTTCTTCCTTCTCTTTTCAACTGTGTTGTTTTTCCTTATTACCCTTCTCTTATGCAATATTTCTTATCTGTTCTTTACTTTGCAAAATTTAGTCGAAACGTATCAAGGATTTTATCTGAGAACAGTGTTTTCCATATAATCTTTTCCATCTGAAGGCAGCTCAGTTTAGAGAAGTTTTTAATGTTTATTTTTATTTATTTTTTATTAAATTTTGACATAAATATATTTCACAAACGTACAAAAGGAGAAGTTTTTAATGTTTAATGCTGTATTGTGTTTTTAACATTCGGTTGGGAGCCACCCAGAGTGGCTGAGGAAACCCAGCCAGATGGGCAGGGTATAAATATATTATTATTATTATTATTATTATTATTATTATTATTATACATTCCCACTCCTTTTTAATTTTTTTGTTTGGTTGGTTCCTAATTGCCTCTGTCATTTTTGCTAATTCCAAATACTAACACAATTTGATTTGCCATTCTTCCTTTGTTGGTGTCTTATCACCCTTCCAATTTCTAGCGATTAACATTCTTGCTGCTGTTGTAGCATATAGGAACACCCTTTTTAATCATTTGAAGTATCAATTGTCATAATGCCCAGAAGAAAGGCTTCAGGTTTCTTCTCAAATGTTTTTTGAACATTTTTTTAAAAATTCGTCATAGACAAAATTCCCCCCAAAATTAATTTTGTCACAATCCCACCACATGTGGTACATCATTCCTTCCCCTTGATTACACCTCCAGCATACACTTGACTTTGATTTATATATTTTGGCCAGTTTTCTGGGGGTTATGTACCACCTGTTATAGCATTTTCATGATGTTTTCTTTTATTGTGTAGCAGGCTGTAAATTTTAAATCCTTTTGCCACAATCTTTCCCAATCCTCCATCTGGATGGAGTACCCAATTTGCCCCTGTTCTATCCCTTTTAGCATGTCATAGTATGAGTCCCTAGTCATGTACTGTCCAGCACAATGAAAATGTAGTTGGTATATCTGAAGTTCCTGGGGTTTTGAGGAACAGTGTTCTTTAGAACCACAAGAAGATTGAACTCTAGGTTATCTGTGTTGGTAATAAGCGAACCCCTGAAAATGTTGATGATAAAAACATTCAGGACCCCATAATGTACATGTTAAGACCTGAAAATCCAATCTTGGGGAGCATGCTTGAATCCAAATGTATTCTCTCTCTCTTTCTCCACACACACACACACACACACACACACACACACACACACAGTGCATTGGCAAAAAAACAGCACATACCACAAATATATTACTGAGCATAGCACAAAACATAGTGGTAGTAATGTAATCTTGTAGTGCCATTAAGATGGCTCTTGCAAGCAAACTAGCAAAACATGAGGGGAGAGGTGGGTTCTTCCTCTGTCTTGCAGTCATATGTAACACTGACAATCTGCACTGTTAGGAACATCAAAGCATGTCCATGTTTTTAAGAAGAGGTCTGGCCAGTTTTGCCTGGAGCAAGAGAGAGCTTGATCTGTAAGCAATTGGTGAATAGTTGGGTAGATTGCAAACTATTTTTTGGCTTGCAGTGTAGTTACAGAACTTCTGTAGTAGATTATCTAACATGTAAGGCTGCTGCTGTTATTTCCATTTCAAACTTATTTGCTACCTGTTATTGCATGTGACTTCTGTAAATGACAGACATAAGACACCTCTGTCCCTAGGAACGTAAATGTTAAACGTTCAGGCAGTCGGGAAACAAGTACCGGTAATTAATTTCCCACCAATTATTCTTAGAACTTTGAAAGAAATGTAGACAAATCACTTGGTGGTTGGCAAGTGTTACACCCCAGCATGGGGTTTTAATAACTATAATAGACCCCAGTATTCAGAGGCTGCAACCTATTTGGACGTGTGTACCATGAGCACACTATCGTATAACCTGTGTGTGAGCTCTTTACGGGCTGTTATGCTAACTTGATAGATCATGTTTCTACATAGCCTATTGAAGTCTTGACATTTTGCCTTGCTTACCTTGGTTTTTAAGAGACTTTGAATGTAACTTTTTGGTAATAATGATCCCATGGTACAAGCATAAGTCAGAGCTGTAGATTAGGGGTGGGGAGCCTTTGGCCCTCCAGATATTGCTGAGCTACAACTCCCATCAGCCCTAGCAAGCAATGCCAGCATCTGTAGTCCCACAAAAGTAGTAATAATAATAATAATAATAATAATAATAATAATAATAATAATTTTTATTTATACCCCGCCCTCCCCAGCCAAGGCCGGGCTCAGGGCGGCTAACAAGCAATAATAAACACAAGTTGAATGATTACAACTTAAAAACAAAATTAAAATACAACATTAGAATATTGAAACATTAAAATATTAAAATGTAGCCTCATCGCAGGAGGAGAAAGAAAAAGAAAAAAGAAAGAGAGGGAGGGAATCAAATTGGCTCCAAGCCAAAGGCCAGGCGGAACAACTCTGTCTTATAGGCACTGCGGAAAGAAATCTGATCCTGCAGGGCCCCGGTCTCATGAGGCAGAGCGTTCCACCAGGCTGGAGCCAGTGTTGAGAAGGCCCTGGATCTGGTTGAAGCTAATCTAACTTCCTTAGGGCCCGGGACCACTAGGGTGTTGCTATTTATGGACCTTGAGGCTCTCCGTGGGGCATACCGGGAGAGGTGGTCCCGTAGATACAAGGGTCCTAGGCCGTGAAGGGCTTTAAAGGTCAAAAGCAGCACCTTAAATTTGACCCTGTACTCCACCGGGAGCCAGTGCAGCTTGAAAAGCACTGGGTGAATATGATCCCATGGCAGAGACCCTGTGAGGAGCCTCGCTGCAGCATTCTTCCCCTTGCTGGAGCTTCTGGGACAGCTTCAAGGGCAGCCCCGCATAGAGTGAATTACAGTAGTCAAGCCTGGAGGTGACCGTCGCATGGATCACTGTGGCCAGGTCAGGGCGGGAATGGTAAGGGATGTATGTAGTGTATGTATGGCATCTTCTACAACTCACAAGAATAATGCATTATATGTATAGGGCAGCAAATCTTTCCCAGCAGGATGTGTGTGTAACAAGCTGGATGGAGATCAGGAAGAGTTCTAGAAAAAGATTCTAGAATCTTTTTATCTTGAGCTGTATTGTAGTCGCTAGCATCCCTAATCTCCAGTGACAAATGTGTTGTCTTTTAAAGCATTTTCAACGATATCTTTGTCAGGTCAGTTTCCTCTAGTTTGTGGTACAACTTGGCCTTGTTGCTGATGCTCCATAAAACTCCTAGCTAGCTACATATCTTCACATATTGCATCATTTGATCCGTTTGTCTTGCAGAGGAGGAAGCTGTATGCATATTTTGTCTAACATCTCCACTGTTACATATCAGGACTGGTGTAGCCATCTTTTATGCTCACAACAACATTGACTAGGAGTGAGGAAAAAGGAAATCTGATAGGGTGACATTCTAACCAAAATGCATTCCATTTCGCTAGCCGCTCTAACTTTATTCTTCATGGTCATCAGATTTCTGCAGTCCACCACTTCCTTTGTACAAAACAGTAAGCATGTCACAATTATGTTGGGGCACAGGGCAGTTGTTTAACATGAGGATGTGTTGCAGTAACTAACTTGGATTAATCTAAGGCATTTGCCATGAAGAAATTACTATTTAAAAAGGAAGGTTCATGAATGTTCTGTAACTTTTTTTAAAAGTGCAGCACTGATCAAAGTATCTGTAAAAGCTACTTTTTGAAATGCACTCAGGCCTGATTTAAGTTCGCACAGCTGGTTTCACTTAACTATGCATGATTGGGCATGGCTGTCATCACACTTCAGTTGGGTTTCATTCCCTATAAAATGTAGAGAGTTGACACACTTGGAATTCACAGCCCAAGTGTGTTGGTGTGGTTGAAGACTTAAATCAGGGGGTCATTGCTTTCACTAACTGCTTATAAACCTGCACAGGTAGGTTTCTTGCACATTCCTGGCATCATATTTTAATGGACTCTATAAACAATGAACTATTATTTATTGGTTCCACTTAATCTTAACTGGAGGGGACAGCAAGCTATGAAATCTCAGAGCAGGCTGCCTTTCTGTTGTCAGAGCAGAAAGACATGTAATTATCAGTGTGAACTTTATATGTGTGTGCTTATGTGTGTGTATAATTCTGATTTGTGCAGGGCTGAGAAGAGGCTGTTAATAGGTTGCACCAAGATACAGTTAAGAAGGCACGGTTGCCAAAATTAAACACAGTTCAAGCATACTTACAGGGCTTGTTTTGGCAAAATGGAAACAAGACTCTCTGTTCTCTTTCTTCAGGATCAACAACTTGCTGGCTCTAAAGAGGAGGCATCAAATATTGTCATTTAACCACCTCAAAAATGTTTGGAATAGTGAAATGCTTCAAATCAGCCTTTTGGGGAGTGAACTGGCTTTGTTTAGATTTAGGTTTATTCAATTTATGAATCGCTTCCAACAACAAAAAGCCCTGAAGCGATTTGCAGCAAGAAGGTAATACAATATTTAAAATGCACAAATATAAACATTCAGATTAAAAACATCCAATTGATGATGCCCAGGAAGACAAAAACACCTTTGCCTGAGGCCAAAATGATGACAGAGTTGGTGCCAGGCGTGCCTCCCTTTTGAGAGTGTCAAATAATTGCTGGCTAATTTTTAACTGTAATGGGTGCTGTCTCTTGAAGACCCTCTCTGAAATGACTTCATAGCTAACACTTCTGAAGAAGTAAACATTTCTAAACCTTTCAAAGCATATGTGCTGAACAATTTTATCTAATGAGAATTTTTCTCCAAATGTTGCTCCTGGTAATGTTGATAAGTAGTTCGTTGTGGAATAGTATACTCAAAAGCATCTTTCTAACTTTCTCCCCTTTTTCTTTTGTTTATAGGCAATCTCCAACATATAAATCCCCTTGGAACTAAAGCTAAAGCTACACTGTCCCTGGATCACTTAAAGGTACAGGAAGTTGGGTATTCTGAAAGTCCAGCAGCTCTTTATCACTGGCTGATATTTTGGGGTGGACACAAGTATATGGGAGTTCTGTTGCAGTTTCCTATCTTAAGATGCTGCTTTAATGTCAGTTGTATCCAAAGCCATCAGTACTTGAGCTGAACAGACATATGCACTTCTCCCTACTGCAGCACCCTCCTGCACCCTCAAAAAAAAAACTGTTGTGGGTGGTTAGAGAAACTGCTTCTCAGTTTTCCCATATCCTGGCTACTGCTTCCCCCAACACCTGTGTCTTCTCTCCCTGTTCCATTACCATCAACAGCATCTTTGAATCTCTTGCTTCAACAATATGCCATATATAAGGATGACACACTTTAAACCTGAAAGGAAACATCCAGGGCATGGATTAGTCTTCCCTAGATATTGGGAATTGCTTGTGAAGGGTGGCTTAGAATATACACAGGCCTGTTCATTTGTCTGGAGTATTAACTGCATTCTGCAGCACATTTCCGATACTTGATTCTGGTATAAAGCAAAAGAATAATATTTACAAACAGGAGAATTTTAAATTCTATTCAAACTACTGAAATCTGTAATCATATCTTTGTTAATGTTTTATTCCTTCATTGAAACAGTCCAAATAGTGAGGCAGTATTCCTGCAAATGGGGGCATGTGTTTTCAAGAGTATATGCTCTAGGTGTGTTGCTCTCAACAGATAGTTAGGGGGCTGTGCATGTTAAAGCTGATGCCTGCATTCAGCAGAGAGCCAGTTTTTTGTTTTTTGTGTATATCCAGGTGACTCAGTGCTCTTAATGTAGTGGTGAGTCATTCTAAACAGATATCTAGAGGGCAGGCCTCAATTGCATGTCAAGATAATGGGATGTGTCCAAGGTTTTCTGAAAGGGGCAATCTGTAAGAGTGGTATGTGCATGCTCGGCCATTTTATAGAAAAGGCCTTCAACTAAGCAGTTCAGCTAGCGGAGTCGGTTAAGGAAAAACAGGTTTACCCAGTGACACATGTGCCTGCCTTCAGCTTTTTAATCTCTAATGCAAGATGTCCTTGCTACACGTTTGTGAACATGCTCTGTCTTAAAATGGCAACTTGAAATTTTCATTATTGAACCTAATATGGAGAGAACTTTAGGCAAGAGCGAAACAACACACACACACAAACACACACACCCAAATGCTCACTACTCCTTGGCCAAAGGCCTGGCTGGTGTGTGTGTGCTCTTTGTGAAACCTGTAGCCTCTTGGGTCCCTTTCTTGGAAATGTAGGAACATACCAGGTCAGGCCATAGGCAAAACTAGGCACCACATCATTCACACAGTTACCAGTTATGCAGATGGCTTTTTAAAAGGAAGTTTCAGGTGCAAGGTCTGATCCAGACCCTGAAGTTGAAGGCCGGTGGCTTTGACCCTTTGTTCCCTGCTGCTCCCCCAATAAGTGTCACCACAGAGTTGGGGGTAGAAGTCTATTATATTCATAGTTGGGGGTGGAAGCTTTCCTCCAATGCAAAAAGCAGGGCTTAATCCATATTGGGACCCACAGCATAGGGCAAAAGGCCAAAGCACCTTTTCCAGGTTTGAATCAGGCTCCTGTACCTGCAATTTGTAGAGCTGATGATTGTGCTAGTTTGGCCCTTTTTGAACTGGCAGGGCTTCTCCCTGACTCTGTCAGAGATGTCCCTTCATTTGCTACCTGAACTTTTTAGCAGGAGATGCCTGGGACTTTCTGCATGCAAACCCTATGCTATACCACTGAGCATTTAGTGCATTAAGGGTAGTGTGAGGTACAACATGGCCCAGCTGCTGCTGGGCTGTAAACTCCTGGCTACTATTGAGCTATGGCCCCTTTCCTTAAGCATGCCCAACCCTGTTTCTGATGGTCATTCATAGCTTTAAAAATGGCTATTTTGGGAGCTGTGCCTTTTGAAGCTGAGCCAAGCTATTGTAATTTACAGGAAGCATTAATGCTGAGTTGGAAATCAATAAAATCCTTAAAATAGTGAGTGCCATGTTAAACATCAACTTAGTAAAACAAAGCTGTAAACCTTTTTGCTCTCTGGATAAAAAAACCCACCTAGCAGCATGGTGGAAGTCTGCTTTTGATAACTTCATTTACAAGCATAGTATTGGCTTATTTGGCAATGAAATTTGTGAACTTGTCAGAATATTAGAAGACTTTGGTCTGTGGTGCTTCACGTGAATACTTTCTGCACATCTAAGGCTAGCATGTTGAGCCCAGCCTGCTATTTTGTATGTGCAGGTATTAGAAAATGTTTGCATGCTTGAGAGCATTCAGTTTCCTACCTACAGTCCAGCATCAGGTTCATCAAGTGAGACTTTGGATTGTGTATTTCAGCTCTTAGATGCCAACTCATTGTGTTGAAAATCCATTTGCTTCCACTGGCCCATAAACCCTTGTCGGCCTTTTCAGAAGTACGCGTCTTTCCTAAAATCCTTAAGAGGCAGTTTGCAGATCACTTTTGTCTTTGACTCATCCTTTCTAAATTTGGAAGCCTATTCATGACATCAATTCTGAAGGCCAACAGAATGCTTAGACAAATTGCTACTATTAGCATCCAGTGATTGCTCATTTTTAAAGCCAGGACCTTTGCTGGTTCAAGATAAATTTTTAAATATCTACAGGTTTTATTGGGAGACCGAAATTGGACTATGGTAACTTGACATTAGTGCCTTGTGTTTGCTTTCATCACTGTGACAATATAAGTACTCAGTTCACCAAGCACTACTGCTCCGCATGCGGTCCTTAATTCATTATTCTTGGCTAACACAAATGAAGTGTGTTGGATTGTGGCCAGCATTGTTTCTGGTCTAGAAAGGTTGCCTGCTAAACCTACCATTTGCAGAAAGCTTGAACTATCATTTTTCCAGTACTAACTCCTGAGCAGTTGACCATATGCATGCTCAGTTTGGCATTCATTTGGCAGCACAGGTTCATTGTATCCAGGGTTCGAACTTAGCAGGCGCCAGGCGCATTTTGCACCTAAAGTTTCTCCATTTATGAGCACCTCAGAAAGTCTGGGTGCCATTTTTTGCATCTGGCTAACACTCGATTACTGAAGATTGAAGCTTCAAAGTATATTTCAAGGATAGACAATATGTTAAGGAGTTTAACAATAAAGAGTGGAGTGTTTTGAGAGTTGATGTATGGTACAAACATTTTTACTGTAAACATCAAATTAAATATGTATTAACAATTTCTGTTAAAATGTAATATTAACCATGTTTCTCTTATGTGAATTGCATATTCATGCTTACCAAAATAATAAATAAAAATTTATTTATTTATTGTTGCTGAGCCCAATGACACTTAAACATTCTGTTTTGGTGCCCACAACCCAGCTTTTCTATCCCAGTTTCTAACACTGATTGTATCCAGATGGAAGGCTTGTGTAGACTGTATGTACTCAGAAGGCCAAAGATACTTGTAGAATAGTCTTATAAGTATTTAGCCTTAAATACATGACACAGTGTAATATGTGTTGTTCATCAGAGGTTGTATTTGCCTAATTTCAAGACCTGCTAAGGAACAGATAATTGTTATTACCCGGTATGTCCTGATATGTAAAACCACAGAATTCAAAGAGGGTATATTTTCTTTTTCCCATGACTGTAAGGTGTTGGTGGCATCTCAATTGAATATTTTACGTGGAAAGGTTGGGAAGCAATTGATTCTCTCCTTTTTCTTTTCTTTTTAAGGTAAAAATTCAAGCACTTGCACAGAAATAGCCTGCATTCAAAGCCAAGTTTACCTGCAGCAATTAGCTTTGGATGGAAGTCAATATGTCTCAAATTCAAATCCAGAATCCGTCTGCTGCTCTTTCTAGCAGCCCAATACTAAACAAGAACCAATCACTTGCACAGCCTTTGAGTATTCCTTCTCCCACTAGTTCTTTGCCCTCTGAAAATGCAGGTAGACCTATTCAAAATTCTGCTTTACCCTCTGCATCTGTTACATCTACCAGTGTAGCTGCAGGTAAGCCTGAAAATTTATTTGGTATATTTCAATGATAATGTGAGTGTCAAATGCCTTAAAAGAAATGCCAGGTCTTAATACCCATGTTGTTCATATGCTGTTTGTTTAATGAAGTTGTTTTGGAAATAGTGAAAATTATAAGGAGAAATGTTTGATGGAACAAACGGAGATAAGATGAAAACAAATGGCTAAAATGGCTTTATAAATATTTTATATCATCAAATTCACTGCTCCATCGTTCTGGTTCTGTATAATGTTTTCTGATCATACATGAAGACATGTTTAACAAGGATTGTTCCAGAGAGCTTCCTTTCTAATATAGAGTGGTTTATGCTAGTAGCTTAACTGTAGTTAAGTAATTTACTTCATTGACTACATGTGTGCATTTGCCATTTGCTCTCTTCAATCTGGCAAACTAAGGTTTCAGGTATCCCTCCAAACGAAAATTGCAAACTGATTTAGAATATCTTTGGAATGTACACACCCATTGTGTGTTTATCATCATGGGTGGTGGCATAATTCTTAAATAGTGTGGCATTCCATAAGCACTGACCATTAAAAATGTATGGCATTTTGATTGCACAGTTCTAGTCATCTACAGCCTCTGGCCACTAGATAAGCCTAGATTTGTACTTCCAGAACCCCTTGAGAAATTTGGGGAAGCAGGAGTTAACAGCAATGCTCCACTCAAGGCTTATCCAGAGGCTACACATTACCAGTTCTCTGCAATTAAAGTGTGCCTCATGTGATTCCACTTTCAGAATATTGAATCCTGGAAGACACTGAGCTTTCATGGGTTGGGCTCCCTTGTTTGTACAAACTAAGCTTCTGTAAAGCTTATTGGGCTTTGTGTTCTTGTTTTCTTCCGAATTGGGATGAATGGCAAAATGGAAACTATACCTGGGACGAAGCACTCAAATGGGACACCCTTTTTAAAGGATATGACAGAGTAGAAGCAGAGACCATTAAGTATTAAAAATGAGAAATTAAGAATATAAATACCTGTGAAGCAGCTTCATTCTTAAGGAGAGAGAAGCTGTCAGATTAGGACCAAGTATGTCCTGGCAGTGGAGGAACTTTCTGAACAGCGTATGCTGTGTAGGTTAAACAAGAGGCCTATGGCTTTCAAACATCAGCTCGATGATGCAGGCACCTAGCTAGTTTTGTTGCAAAGCAAATTAGTTTGATCTTTCCTTATATTGCAACTGCAACGTTCACTCGCTGTCTGATCCTTAGAGTTAGTCTTACAATCAACTTTTATCTGGCATTCTGGACAACTAAATTAACATTCTCTGAAACCAATTTACTTTGGGCATCTTCTGTAGAAAGCCACTTAATTTTATAAGTCTAAGCCTCTGTGCAGTGTTTTCCCAGCTTTGAGTGCTAAAGTCCTTAAGTGCTTCTGTGAATGTAGAATAATACTGAGAGATCAGATTGATTTCTCCATGCTGAAGTAGCTATTGGTCTTTTCTTTTCAGTTCCTTCTAACATGGCAAACCCCAAAGAGAAAACCCCAATGTGTCTTGTGAATGAGTTAGCCCGTTTTAACAAGATTCAGCCTGAGTATAAGCTTTTGAGTGAGCAGGGTCCAGCTCACTCGAAGGTAAACATTGCCTGTCTGACTTCCATGTTTATAGTAAAACGATGACTTGAGTGTGTGTGTGTGTGTGTGTGTGTGTGTGTGTGTGTGTGAAGTAAAACAAACCTGAGAGGTCTGTTAGCCTGACACAGCTTCCAGTGCACAGCTTGATTTTATTTTTAAGCTGGTGCTACTAATATAACTCAGTGGGCATTATTTATTTATTATCTTCCACACACATCTCAGGGCACTGTACAAAATGTAATAAAAACAGTTAAATGCACAGAAAATAAAAGCAGATAAAAGAAAAACAATATCAAGTATTCAACCAGCTTGGAAGGGTGAGAAGTAGTGTAGGTTTGGCCCTTTGCTGAAATCCAGCTGGCTTAAGCAGGTAAAACAAAAAAAATTCCTTCCAGTAGCACCTTAAAGACCAACTAAGTTAGTTTTTGGTATGAGCTTTCGTGTGCATGCACACTTCTTCAGATACACAGTGTATCTGAAGAAGTGTGCATGCACACGAAAGCTCATACCAAAAACTAACTTAGTTGTTCTTTAAGGTGCTACTGGAAGGAATTTTTTTTGTTTTGACTATGGCAGACCAACACGGCTACCTATCTGTAACTTAAGCAGGTAGTTGCACTTCACCCCAGTATCCAAACCCAGCTGCAAAAGAAAACGGAGGGGGGAGGAAATAGTAAAGGAGAAGTCCAATAAAGCACACTGTTTGGAAACGGCAGCATGCAATTCAAAGTACTTATTTTATCATTTATAGCCTTGCATGGCCTCAGGCCCTGCATTCCCACAAAAGCTTTCAAGGTTTCCAGATTTCTTTGCTTTAGGAAGCAACTTACTGGGCAGCATTCGATAATGTGGTAGGGAGGAAGGGCCTTGGAGGTCTCAGTGTGCACATGGTAGCTCCCGGGATGCAGCCTTCTGGATCCCTTTGGTTCTGTGCATTACTTTCCACAAAGTCCTTGGCCACAGCAGAAAAAAAACATTTTAAATACATTGGATACTTTTACAACAATTCATGTGACTTTTCTTTCCTAAGGTTTAATAGTGTTTCATGAAGTAGTTGTTTTATAGTAGGCATGTCCAACCGGTAGATTGTCTTCGGTAGATCACTGGCTCCCCCAAAGAAGCTCTTTGACCTGAACCCCCAAAAAGAGGGTAGATCACTGCCAGTTTTTTAACTCTGTGAGTAGATTTCAGTCTCTTGGGAGTTGGCCACCCCTGCTTTAGAGTGATCAGTGCCTGTACCTGTGCCTTTTGACCTGTGTGTGTTCAGACTATTAAAATATCACATCCATGCAAGATCAGGCGGTGAGTTGTTGCAGTAAAAACTTCTTTCTCATTCTTAGGTGTTTACAGTGCAGCTGACTCTTGGGGACCAGCACTGGGAAGCTGAAGGAACTAGTATTAAGAAAGCTCAACATGCAGCTGCTGCCAAAGCTTTGGAAGGGACGAGATTTCCTAAACCTACAGCTCGCCCATCACGTAATGAAGGAAAGAACCCAGGTACATACAGCTAACATGGGTTGTACAGTGATGTGAGCCATCACTTGATGTTGCAGTGGTACAGTGTACATACTGTACACCTAAGCTGCCCCTGAATTTGCCCGTTATATAATTGCATCCTATGGCGATCATGTTTAAGTATTTGTAACAAATATTTATATGCTGCTTAATATAATAAAAAAATTCTAGGCTGTTTACATGGAAACAATAAAAATACAATATTCAATAAAATTTCCTTAAAAGCCAAAAAAAACCCCTATATATCACATGACAACAGCCAACCATCAATTCCTGGTTATATAACAGCCAGAAACTTCCCAGTACCTGAACACAGATGTGCTAAAGTAGCATACAATTGTGTCGGCTGATACCCATTGTGCAATCAGCTTTTAGCCCTCTGAATCCAAAGTTCTGTGGTTAAAAATTCTGGATTCCGGAATGCTTCCACTACTTAGACTTTGAAGGCTTTGCTTGGCATTATTTTATTAATTAATATATTTGTATCCCACCTTACATCAGTTGATCTCGGAGTGGGGTACCTATTCCATAAAACAGGATAAAATGTCAATCATCAATCAAACCACCTCCTAGGCAGATCCCACTCCAGACTATATTTGGCATGACCCAAACACCAGTGTAAACAGGCTTAACCTGCTGCCAAAAAGAATCCACCACTGGTGTCTGCTGAGTATCCAAGTTAGACTAAGTCATGCTTTTATCAGTAAGTCATGGTGCCTTTTGCCACCTTTGTATCTTGCCCCTGGAATTTTCTCTAAAGCTGAATGGTGTATGCATTGTTAGCCTCGACAAGGGAGCAGGAATATGATAAAGTGATAGTGCAAAGTTACTACTTAACCTCACAGTTCTTTTCGGGGTTTCACTGGAGCACAAAACCTTGATAGTTCTGTTTATTTTCCATATTCTCATCCAGTTTTTCAGACATTTATTGTCTCCCCAAGAGGCTCATTAAAAAAAAGAAGAGACATGCCCTGCCATTAGACTTACAGACTAGAAAGGCAAGGTTTACAGGGGCAGGGAGGTAAAAGGCAAAAGAGGAAGATTGGTTCAAGCCCTGCACAAAGTGGTGAGCTACAAGCATTTATATCCAGTCCGGGCCAGGTTGGTTTTCCTTTGCTGGTGCTCTTGCTTGGACATCAGTTGGTTGGGGTAGTGTCTTCTTTCCTCTTGCTTTTGCAGTCTCAGGACAGCAGGCAGCTGGGAAGCCAAGTGTTCTTTCTGCAAATAAGGTGGGGGAATAGAGCTTCCAGCAACTCTGCTTGTTTCGGTTGCTCTCCACTTGCCATGATGTTGTTTGTGAGGCAGTGGTCCGGCCTTCTAGTAATCCTTGATTCCCAACGGCAGAGACTAGAATGTGCTGCCCTCCAGCTCTGCAGCCCCAGGAGAACTCTTTAAGTATCAGTCATTTTACTATTTATAAAAAGGAGCAAACCAAAAAACCCAGTGCTGTCTCAGGGAGAAATTTAGTAATGTTACCCAAAGCCAGTATCATGAGTAGCTTGAGTCTGAATTGACCCAAAGACATATAATTGTAACTTAAACATAAAAATAAAGTATTGAAGGAAAACAGGATTTACTTTGCACTGTGAAAGTGATATGGACAAGGAATTGGCTAGCTTCTTAACTTTATGGCTGCAAGGATTGTTATCAATTAGAATTGGAAATATTTGTAAGGAGCATTGATGGACGCTTAGTACAAAAGTAAGTGGCAATTTGCAGTGTCTGAGAAGCTGACTGAAAACAATTCATTTCAGCAAGGGACAAATTAAAAAACTAATAAACTCATTTTCCATTGTGTGGTATGGCTTTCTTGTGCACATAAACTGAGAGAACGGCACCAAACTGGTCCTGGCATGTGCAAGTATATATAATTCAAAGCCAGTCTGGACGTTCACTTCTGAATATTAGCTCTGTTCTTCCTCTACTGTGCTTCGCCTAGCAGACCCTGTAGAAAAACCAGAAAAGTAATAATGGAGCCATGGGGCCATATGGAACTAAATAATTGTGCTAGCTCAAGGTGTGCCCTGTGTCATCCCCAAATCTGCTCCAGAAGGGGGCTGGAGGAAAGCCAAGAAAGGATTTAGGAGGGTAGCAGAGGGAGAGGGATCTGTTGCAAAAGGGACAATCCTTGCATTGATTGAACATATCACTATGTAGAAAACTACCCATATTTCATATGCTATTTTAATTTCTGTTGCCTACATTGGTTTTCTTTATTCCTCTTATGTAAAAAAACAAAAAACAAAAAAACATTCCACTATATAATACTAAATATTTCCAAAACTGAGAAAAGATAAGAAATGTATACAAATGCAAACTTTCTGATCTGTCTGAAGTTATTTACCCAGGAACAGCCCCCAATGTTTGCAGAAAATACTATTGTTTATTTACACCATGCTTGCAGTAAGTCAAACAGGGATAAATGGAAACAGGAAGCTTTTCCCATGTCAACCAGACTTCCACTGAAAGCACTCTAGGCAACAGGTTAGTCTCATAAGAAAAAGGGATGGCTAAATGCATATTTGACATGGCCAGTCCAGGTCAGCCACAGTGAGGCAGTTTTAAGGCTTGTTTCAGTTGTAAAGGTAAAGGGAACCCTGACCATTAGGTCCAGTCGTGACCGACTCTGGGGTTGTGCGCTCATCTCACTCTATAGGCCAAGGGAGCCGGCATTTGTCTGCAGACAGCTTCCGGGTCAAGTGGCCAGCATGACTAAGCCGCTTCTGGTGAACCAGAGCAGCGCATGGAAACACCGTTTACCTTCCCGCCGGAGCAGTACCTATTTATCTACTTGCACTTTGATGTGCTTTCGAACTGCTAGGTTGGCAGGAGCTGGGACCGAGGAACGGGAGCTCACCCCGTTGCGGGGATTCGAACCGCCGACCTTCTGATCAGCAAGTCCTAGGCTCTGTGGTTTCTGTTCCGGTTGTAGTGTGTGCAAATAAGGTTTCCTAATCTTGCACTAATGCAGGTAGGAGGCAGTTCTTTCCCCTGGCTACATGATGGACCATTAACACACCTGGTTATGATAGTAACAAATTCGCCAGCAAAGAAATCAAGCAAGCAGCTAACTAGGGAGATGCTTAAAGTTTAGAGAAAATAGTTGTTTTGCCTGAAGAAGCTTACACAATTTAAAAGACTTTTGTCACAGGGAGTGCAGAAGATGGCATGGTGCTCTCTTTTACCAGGTGATGATAATCCTGGAAATCAGTGATTACCTAAATAGTAGGTTGCAGGACTTGGTTGCCCATAGAGCAATATCCCTATGAGTTAGTTGTAATTAGCTTTCCTTCAAAGGAAATGACATCATTTTGATTTATGGAATGAGCCACCAAGATCTTGGATGTGCTGTGGAATTTTTATTTTACGTTTTTTCCTTTTGAGAACAGATCCCCATGCCATGTCACAAACTGCTTCCAAAACTCCTTGGTGTCAAGGGAAGATTGCTAGGGATGAGTGGGTAAGGGGATGCTGCTGTTTTTGGCAGTTGACAGCTTACGTAGACTTGCTGAAATGTGTGGGTCTTCAGTAAATCTCCCAGCTCCTTGCCTTTCTCTAATGTCCCTGGCTCTGCTGTCATCTGTCCTCAACTATAGTTGCAATTGCCCCGCCATACCAGGCTTTTTAGTCTTCCTTCCCAGCTTTGTTTTAAGCAGTTTCGGGGGGGGGGGGGTAGATAAGAGCATGCAGCTTTAAGATACCAGGCAGCAACATCTCCTGTCTTCCCTTAATTTGGTTCACAGTAACACATTTTCTACTGATAGACATTGGATAAAAGCCTTATTCAAGTGTACTTTATTGCATTTTGTTGCTTTTTTATCTGTAGAATATGAGCTTTTAAAACTCTTATTGCCTGACAGTTGTGTAAGTCTCTGGGGAAATAGTGATATTTAATCAAGACAAAGAAATCTAGAGAGCTATTTGTGGCTTTTGAGGTCTTTCAGAATTTTGGATGGAGTCCAGAGAGCTCCATGCATGTGCTTAATATGCCTCCATGCACTTGTAAAGGATTTGGGGGGGGGGGTTGTCCCCTTCCAGCTGCAGTCCCTTGCACTGCACCAGATGCTGCTATGAAGCTTTCTCGGACCTTCATAGTGACTTCTGAAGCACACAGGCTATGGCTTGGGGTGGTTGTTGGGGGCATGGATGCTGGAATGCTCCAGCTCACTTGAAGCCCAGGTGTAGATTTTGGATTTCTGCCATTGATTTTAATTCTCCAGAATTGAGAATTTGCAAACAGTGCCAAGGTACTATGCAAATAAGAAGAGGCGTGCAGTCAGATAAAAGATTGACGTGGGCAGCATGTGAGCTCTCAGTGAGGGGAAAAGGTGTTTATATTAAACCAAGCATGTGTAATGCAAGCTTTTGTAGTAATGATAACCTTCAGTTTGAAGAACAGCATGTCTTCTATATTCTATGCTTATAGTGCTAGGCTTTCCAGTCAAATGCCAGTATTTAAATATCAGTTTGCAAATACAAATCAAGTTATATGCTGCAGCAAAAATCTATTCACATGGCATTTGCATTAACACTTGGTTTCTGTAAAATAAGCATGCCTCCCCTGAACAAATTTAAATGACAAATTGCTTTCTGTCCTTATTTAATACACATGACCTTCTCTTCCTACCACCCATCCCTTTGATGCTTCTCAAGTTTACTCCTAGCTATCGAGGGAATGAATGTCTGAGGCACAGTGTGGAATTCTCTCTGACCTCCACCTTTAACAGTTGCTTTATCTTCTTCTCTTTAGATAGTGTAACCCCCACAGTGGAGCTGAATGCGCTTTGTATGAAGCTGGGAAAGAAACCAATGTACAAGCCTATAGATCCTTACACAGAGATGAGGTCCACTTACAACTACAGTATGAGAGGTGGTGCTTATCCCCCACGGTATGTCATGCCATTATTCACTCTCCTGTAATGAAGTCCTCTGATCACACTCTTTCAAATTCACAATTTTGGTACTTGTGAAGAATACTGCACTTGTTTTACTAGTATAGTGATTCTCAGACTTATTTCTCTGGGCCACACTTTCAGAATAAAGATTTGCTTGTGCCATGCCGCACCATTTTTATTTTTATTTTATTTTTTGTTAAGAAATACACTGGAAAACAAAAAGGAACAACTCCTACCAGTGCTTGACTTAGAACAGCAGAACACAAGTGCTTTATAGTATGATCACGTGACATCCAGAAAGCATTAAACAAGGCAGCTACATAAGAACATGAATCATTCCCAAAATATAATTATAAGTGAACCTCTTACATATGTACCTTAAGTACGTTTATGATCTTGCGTTTGCTGAGTAATCTCATTTATATTAGGTCTAATTTGCAAGAACCAAACTCTCATCTCTTCATCAACAGGAAGAATCCTTTCTCTTTTCTAATCTTTTGTATTCTAGCAGGCTTAATCATTTTGTCTGCTATTGTATGTGGTTTATTATTATTAATTAAATCTGTATACCACCCTTCGTCCGTAGATTACAAGGTGGTTTTGTCTGTTGAGCAGTCAATTCAGCCACTTGGTAAGATATAATTTGCATCTTATCTGAGACTTCTACTCGTTTTTCAAAACAAGATCATTCACATTTCTGCTGTTCCAAAAGCCTTTCAAAATATTGAAAATTCTTGTTTGCCAGATTTCCATGTTTGACAACAGATGTCTTCATCTTGTCTTTGCCCATATTAGACTGGGAAAAGCTTCCCAAACACGTGGCTGAGGGACGTTTTCCTCTCCATTCCACGTGAAATCAAGACTCAAAATAGCTATCCGCATATTGTTGACAAACTTTCTTGTTTGGATGTTTGCTTGGGCCTGCTACCAGTGTCAAATTAAATGGGTCTTCTCTAGCACTCTGTTCGAACGGTGATTTTGGATCACAACTAGGATTGTCCTCAATATCACTTGATGCTTTTGCTCTCATTTTGAAAATATATCTATCCATATCCCTAAATTTAAAATAAATAAAATAAATAAATCGCTGCGGGTTGCGAACATGCATTCCGCACGGATCACGTTCTCAACCCAAGTGTCCACTGCAATGGCCAGCTATTGCTGCACTGCAAAACCCCAATTCTGAATCACCAAAATAATACCACAGCCTTCCCAAGCTTAGCTATAGTGAAGAAGAAAAAATGGATGATTCAGCTGTCCAAAGATCCATGGTATCTGGAATAGAGGACACACCAGAGAAAAGGCTGAGAGCCAAGATCCACTTAGAGGAGCAGAATTTTGGGAGAAGGAGGGGGTTGCACCCCTCAGCCTTTCTAAGTACTACATTTGGTGTAGCGGATGGGAGTATGCCTGCTGCACACTATTGGAGAATGAGAAGGTTGGCACTTTGCCCCCAAGCCAATTAAGCCACACTTCTACAGCCTCCTGGCAACAGCCTCAGTCTCCCTGGTGAGGCTTCATAAACGCTTTTAGAACTCTTTATTTAAAGCACCCCATTCTCTTTGTTTCTAGATGCAAAGGGAAAACTGGTTTCATGCCGTCTTACCCTTTATTTATAATACTCTTTACAAAATGTCAAGGTCGTATACAGCAATGTATGCAGATACAACAAAATATAAAATACTACTGAAAAATAATAATTAAAATCACTGGCTCTACTTAAGAAAACGTAAACAACCTGATAGGCCTGATGGAATAAAAAGGTCTTCCAAGGACACTTGAAAACTAGCAGCGAAGGTGTATTCCGTAGAATGGGACTGGCGACACTAAATCCTTGAATTCTGGTTGTAACCGGTCAGACTGCTGAATAACTAACACCACTCCTGGATTATCTCTGATCAAGCTGAGATATAAGGGCTCAGGTTGTCCTTAAGCTATTATGGACCCAAGCTGTTGAAAGGAGCCATACACCTTTTTCTTCTTTTTTGCTCCCAAATCTTTTCCTTTGCAGTGTGATAAACATCTCTGCAACCTCCTCCACCTCCAAAAAGCAACATCATTTGAAAATGTGAAAACAAAAGCTAGGAAGTGAAAATGGTGGTCTGCATTTGGCGGGGGGGGGGGGGGGGAGGATGGGGGCACGCTACACTAAACAGCCAGTCTCCTTTTTCTTGTAAGTTCAGTTGGCCTAAATAAAGTGGGCAGAATTTACGGGCCTGAGCTTGTAACTTTTTAAAAACAAATGTTCTGTTGAATGCAGCCGAATATATTAACAGCTTAACTTGCTGGTTGAGTTCAGAAATGTTTAATGTGTGTTGGTAGCTTTGTGCTTCTGGCTTTAATGTTAATGCTTCTAGTCATGCAGTGTCTGCACTGTAAGTGCTGCAGTCAAACTTTTGAGGGCCAACAGTTGATTCATTGTGTTCAGTGCTGTTTCACCACTTAACGCTTTATTTGAGCCTTGTCTGCTGGCAAGGATGACCTTGTACACCCCCCTCCAGGCCTGAAATGTCAAGTCTTTCTCTTTTCAGGTACTTCTATCCATTTCCTGTGGGACCCTGGCTCTACCAAGTGGAGCTCTCCATCGGGGGACAGCAGTTTCATGGGAAAGGAAGAACAAGACAGGCTGCTAAACATGACGCGGCTGCTAAAGCACTGAAAATCCTGCAAAATGAGCCCTTGCCTGAAAAACCGGAGGTAGTATGTCTAAAACATAGTAGAAGTTAACTGTTTTGAAATTAGCTTTTTGGTTTGCCCCCAAATGCTGTTGCTTTAATGTGTGAAGGCTTGCACTCACATATTTTTCTGTCGCTTATGATAAGCCTGTCTGTGGCACTTGGTGGTTCCCCTATTTAGCCATAGTGAACTGTGGTACCTCTCTGCTTGACAGCCCTGTCACTAATGAAGGGTAAATGCATCAGTTACTCAAGTGCTAGCAAGGTAAAGAGGGAAGATATTTGCAGACTTTTGGCCTCCTCCAAGGCTGCTATTCTTTCCTTCTCCATTCCTTGCATTGCCCCAAGGCAGACCCAAGCAGCCAGCTGCTCCTCGCTGGTTTTAAGCATCTCAGCCTAGAGAATGTGTCACAGATACAGCAGGTCTCATAAAATGGTGCCTCGGTCACTGCGTGGCTTAACTATATTGCATTGTGAAAATTACATCTTCAAAGTCAAGGCTTTGGGGTATATGTGGATATACCCAGAATTTGGAGCGAGGGTGGGAAATGAGCTCAATATTTGGATTTGGTAGTAAGTTTAAAAAACGAATTTGGGCCCCAGGTTATATTTAGTTCAGTTTAGAATAACGGAGAGTACACAATGGCGTATCTCGAGGTAGATCTATAGTCAAGTCTGTGCTGGAGTTAAATTGATTTCAGATTTTGGAGCAACCGCTGTCAAGTCTTTGAGACACTGTAGAAATTGTGAATGGGAGACCAGTTTTCCCACAGTGTATATTTAAGTAGTACTGGAACAGCAGCTGGAATTCTATAAATAGGTTCCACGCAGTGTTGGCTGCAGAACGTTATTGTTAAAACTGTCACTACTTTGAAAATATAGCATAATTCTTTTCCGTAATCATCAGCATCAGAACTGCATTGAAACTCCATATTCTACCTTACCCATAACTTGGGTTACATTAAGAATAATATAGCCAGCTTGCAGCCAAAGCAGAACTGAATTACAGCCATCGTCTCATTTTGCAGATGCATCTGGATGAACATTAAACTGTTTAATTTGGCATTGCCTTAGAAGCTGCCTGAAGTATTAACTTTAATAAAGTTTACCTTGACCAGCACCAGTTCTTCAGGGATCAAGCAGTCTTCTCACACTGCTCTCTGAGGCCTTCTTAACTAGAGAGATCAAATTCTGGGACATTCATAGGTTCCGTGTGTGCATAGATGTTTCTTAAATAGTGTGTTGAGTTTTTTCTTCCTCTACCCCTTACATTATTTCCTGTTTACAGCAAAATAAAATTCTAAAGAACTGTTCTCTGCTTTAACTTCTCTTACATTCTCATTTGCTCTGCTGTTGTTGTTGTTGTTTAGTCGTTCAGTCGTGTCTGACTCTTCGTGACCCCATGGACCAGAGCTTTGCTTTGCCCCATGGACCATTTGCTCCGCTAGCTAGCTCCAATTAACTTAATTTTGCATGATAGTTATTTGGAAAGATTATTGTACTTTTGCTGTGTGTACCACTGCATGGCTGTTTTGCCCGGCCTCTAGAAGGGCGTGCGTATTTGCTTTCAACCTCAATATCCTCATCAGCATGCTTGTTAATTGTTATGAATTATCTGAAGCATGTGTTCAGAGTTTCGTATATGCATGGCTTTATATAGGCCTAAAAGTGATTGCTGCTTTATGAATGGAGCTTGTTTGAAGAATCAAATCATAAACTGGCACCTTAAAAATGGCTCAGTCAGAACATTTGATTTCCTTGATCTTACAGCCTGACATTCTGCCATTATCTCCTTTGTACTATAATTCCCCGGTTAAGAAATAACTGAGCCATTAATTCTCCAAACTTGGGCTTATTTGGCAATGTTGCTTCAGTCCGTATATTTTTAAAATCCATGGTAGTAAAATAAGTAGAAAAGAGATTCAAGGTCTTAGCTTGCATTGGGGAGTCTTTTTATAGATAGAGAGAAGTCCCATAACTTAAATGCTTAGCTTTTAAGGTGAAGCTTTAGAGCCCTCCCCTCCCTGTGTTTGGTTTTCTAATACTGGAAGAGATGGGATGCGTTTTTGAGTAGGTGAAGAAAGACTCAACAAAACATAACGTCTTTGAGTGTAGAGGGGGGTTTTTAATGAGCCTCTCGGTTTACATTTTATTATTGCCTGCTTAGATATAGATTGTCTATTTTATTGATCACTTACTTTTATATTGTTTCAAAAAGCTGTTGATTCAATGAGTATTTTCTTACAAATATTTTAAATTATTTATGTAATCCACTTAGTTTTCTGATTAAGTGGTATATAAATCTTGATGAACAAATAAAACGTTATTTTAGTTTTATTGATTTTCTTCGTCTTTAAGGATGTTTGTATTTCTGCCCTGGGACCATTTGGTAAAATGTCAGAAATAAATAATGTACCACTAGTTTTCCAAAGTAACTCTCTCAATCACATTTGCTAATTCTTAGCATTCGTGGCCTGTACTGTGTCTCTCTGTGTGTATAAAATGTCTGCTGAAACTTCCGTAGCTAGAGTGTGTGCTGATTATGATTTGTGTGGCGTCTTGACTGTGTCCTGCATAGCTTATTTTCCCTTCCCTTGGAGCACAATAATCTAAGTAGAAAAGGACGTTCCACTGACTACTTAAATGCCAGAACTGTCATTCTGAAAGGCATGGCAGATATAGGAAGCAAATACTATGCAGAAAACTCCCTGAAAGATTAGTTGTTGCAATAGAAAATAGTATTTCTCCTCAAGCAAGGGAATGTCATATGACTCCAGTCTTCACTGGGTGAATACCACAATTCAGCTCCAAAGGACTGCATTAGGTGTTTGTAAAGAGTTGGGTGCACCCAGTGGATTAAATTGCTGCTTCTTCCCTTTTAGTTGCAGCTCCTGTGCTAGACAGCAGACTACTTTTGAAAACTGACCTTTATAAAAGGAGCTTTCCATGTGGCATTGGGTGGGGTAGGGAGTCTGCGGTTGGCAAACCCAGGCACAACACTCCCCTCAGGCACGCAGATATTCTCTGGGTTAATAATGGCCTGAAATTGGAAAAGCTGAAAATGGGTAAATAACATTGGGCTTATATTTTTAAAATGTATTTTATAAAGCTCTGAACTTTATTGTCAGTTTTTACTGTTTGCCTGCAAGTAATTTCATGTAGACACCAAAATTAACCTCTCCCATGCTTCATGTGCATCTTTTGGAACTGCTGGCTGTTTCCCCGTAGATTTTTCAGACAAGGGAATAACTCTGGAAAATCTCCTTGGCATGTCAGGCACTCGTGATGAAAACTGTCCTTGAGCCTTCAGTTTAATCAGCTCCTGGGGGTTGAGTGGAGAAAATCATGTTTAATATTATGATACTAACCTTAGATACTCTGTGTGGCAGATTTGTTAGTGAGTCGGTGCAAAAGAAGCTTCTTCAATATCATTGTTCTTCTCTTAGATTAATGGCAGAGAACCAGATGATGAAAATCTCAATAAATCTGAAATAAGCCAAGTGTTTGAGATTGCACTTAAAAGGAACTTGCCTGTGAATTTTGAGGTAGGTTTAGTTAATTGCTCTAAAAGTGGTTTTACTTTAGAATACTGAAGGTAGCACTACTTGGCGGGTGGGGGGGAGATAATTTGGGGCGGAATACAGCTGGGCTTTAAAATCGTGTGTTAAAATATATCCTGATTCTCTTTCCATGGGTTCAGTAGTTTTGTTTCATAGCGGAAAGCCATTAAAAGGGGAATTATGAGAAGCTGTGTGCTGGCAGCATTTAAATTCTTCCAATGTATTTGGAAAGAACGGCAGATGCCACTAATGTCATAAAATGTCGCAGATATATTTGCTTATGTGAGTGGGAGGGAGGGTGTCAGTGATTTCCCCTTTGCTGCAGCCCCCACACTGTGTACCACCCGACCCCAAAGGTTCCTCCAGTCCTCAGAAGCAGATGTGCAGGTGCATGAGTGCTGCAGTGGAAAGGGACTTCATTGCAAGGGGAAGGAGCTCTTCCCATAAATGGAAGTCCACTCTTGGTAGTTGGTTCAGTGGTTAAGGCTATTGAAAGGATTAGAAGAATGGGCAAGTTGAATTATCCTGTTATGAGAGTATAAATATCTAATGTAATTTCTTTCTGTTTAAGAATGTACTGTCTTGCTGTTTATTGTGTGTAGAGTGCAAGAAAAAAGAAAATTTATTCAGTCCCAAATATGTCCCTTTGTTGCTTTATTATGAATTGATATTTGGATATTTGCTTAACGTTAAGCATAGATGCATGCCAAGGTTTATAGCCTTTTAATTTTTTTAAGTAAAAACTGCCACAGACCTAAATATTTCTAGTTGGGGCAAAACGTAGTGCCCCCAAAAGACTAACTTGGTACATACTGAATAAAATAAGACTTGCAAAGACTGTCTTTAGCATGTAAAGTTTAGCTGGGTTTACATTTTTAACCTGCATGGGGTGGGGTAATGTACTGAGAGGCTTTTAAAATATAGCCACTTCCCGCTTTATTAGGAATGTTGTTTAAATTAGCCTTGTTCTTCCCTAACCCGCCCCCCGCCCAAAAAAATTGTAGTTTAGTATATGTGAGTAAATTTTGCTACAACCATTTTACCCTACCATTTTTAATAAATGTTTATCACGCTTTCACTCAGTTTTTCCCTCTGAAACAGGTGACCCGGGAGAGCGGTCCCCCTCATATGAAGAGCTTCGTAACGAAGGTATCTGTGGGAGAATTCATGGGTGAGGGTGAAGGCAAGAGCAAGAAGATCTCAAAGAAGAACGCGGCCATAGCAGTCCTAGAGGAATTGAAGAAACTGCCCCCCCTTCCTACGGTTGAGAAAATGAAGCCACGAATCAAAAAGAAAACAAAATCAATAGTCAAGGTGAGAGAAGTATGCGCTTAGCCAAACCTCAGCTGTTGTAGAAGGAAATTCTTGATATGTTTAAGGAAGCTGTCTTGCACCATAGCAGACACCTCTGTCTGTGCCTGTAGTCATCGGAACTCTTTGTTCACTGTTGTTACGCCAAACTAGTGGTGATTCTGTATCAGCAAGGAAGCACTTAACTTGTCTAAATGCCAGGACCTGTGCTGTGTGTTTGCTGCCATCTGTAATCCAAATGTTCTTGTGCAGCTGTTTTGGTGGAGGCTTGCATAGTAGGCATTCTTAGTGTATGAAGCATAGCATGCATGTTCAGCTTTCATGTAACAGCCTTGTGCAGAAATCAGACATAGATTAATCTAATGAGCACAGTTGGTGATGTAGTATATCAGATCTCCTTTTTAAAAACAAAAAAAAGGCCCAGCACCATAGGGAGCATAGAGACAGTTCATTTGCAAGTAAGTAAAATTTTCAAACTGAAAATTGTTTCAGTATGATTTATTTTTGAAATAATTGTGATTGTAACCTTATTACTGATGAACGCTGGAGGTTGTGATGCTGTAGATACCTTTCCCTGAGTCAGTTTGAGCTTCCTGTGTCTATGTACCATGTTTGCAGTTGATACTGGTTTTGTTTTGTTGTCTTCTTAAAGTGATTCAGAATAATTCTTCGCAACTGTGTCTGTAACTCTGCAACATGTACCAATACTTCCTGAAAACCCAATAACAAAGTTAACAGTTAAAAAAACACCAACCCAACACCACCCTATCTCCTGGAGTGTTTTCATGGGAATGTGATGTATTGGAACTGCTCTTGCCAACTGTTGGCTGATTCTTGCTTTTTCTATCTAAGTTGCAGACAAGTCCCGAATACGGCCAAGGTATGAATCCCATTAGCAGACTGGCTCAAATACAGCAAGCGAAGAAAGAGAAGGAGCCAGAGTACATGCTCATCACAGAACGTGGACTTCCGAGGCGCAGGGAGTTCGTGATGCAGGTTTGTGTTGAGCTCAGTACTTTATCCAGGGCAGGGCAGCCATGTAATTAATTGATTTATTTGAATTTATAAGCTGCTTTGGGCCACGAGGGCCCTCCAAGCAAGATTGCAATAAAACCACAATAGAATATCATAAAAACCTCAAACAGTTCATATAAAAAATGCACGGCAGCAGTTTATCTTGTATTAAATAATTGATCAAAGTTTCTTGGCCTGGCAGAGCAATATTTAAGGTGCTGCAAAGACATTTTTTACAATCGAGTGAACCGGCTGAATTTCCTTGGGAAACAGAACGTAGGTGGTACCACCAAATGAAACTCCTATTTTTTGGTTAGAGGGTAATCTTAATGCATATTGCTTTGGGTGCTACTGCCATCTATCTGGTAGATCTTAACACAGAAAGGGAGTGGGATGGGCATATATGTGGGAGCAGATGCACTTTTAAATATCACAGACCGAGTACTTCAAAGCTTTAAAATCAGCATAGATAGTGAATTGAACCCAGAAGCACACCTGGTAAATTATAATAATTTAATAATAATTTATTATTTATACCCCATCCATCTGGCTGAGTTTCCCCAGTGATGTTTTACCCACAGTGATGTTCATAGAAAATGGATGTCATATTATCTCTGTGGGGAGAAGCACACAAGATGTGGGACCAGATGACAGCTTCTGAACTATTCAAGGGAAGCCCCATGTAAAATGCACTGCAGAAGCCAAGAGGCTATCACAGATGAGAGCCTTGCATTAGACAACCAACCTATGCTATGCAGAATGTAGTCCCGTGCTAATTTCAACACAGTGTATTTCTATGGTGCTCACATAATTTCTTCCTTGCATCTGTTGCTGACCGAAAGCTACTGTTGCTTCTAGAAGCCGCTGCAGCAGAGCTTGCTTACTCTTTCTCTTTTCCCCAGCCAGCCCCTGTGATGCAGCTGTCTAGTGGTAGTGGTAGGAGGAAGGGAAGAGTTCTCCATGGCCAGCCAGCAGCTTGCTTCCTGTGGTTTTTGCTGTCTTTATGTCATGGGGAACTTTTTTATTGGTGTGACAGCAGTACGTGATGATTTGAATTCTATTTTCTCTTGCTGGGAGTGCATTGTCTTTGTGTCCCAAACTCTTATGGAGGTGAAGATAAGCAGGAAATAGCTGACGACTTCTTCCCATGGCTGTCATAGGTTCATTCGATACTCCATCCCTATCATGTTACCATACATTATTGTATTCCATATTCCTCCTTAGCCCACACTTGCCACCCCTTCTCCTTCTGCTGACATAGTCCTCTGTTCTCTCCCTGGTTTGGATTTTCATATTCTTCAAGGTTCATAATGAGATCAGTGTGCTGTAATTTTAAAGTAGAATTCTGGAAAGTCTTGTCTTTGTCTGCTAGTCCATTCTCATAGAATCCTTTGGAAGCACTATGCCTTGTAAATGCAGAAACTGCTTAGATGAGCAGCATGTTGCAATAGTATTTGGGAGCTGTTACAGGGGCTGAAGAACATTGAGATCATTGCAAAGCACAAAATTGATTGCCATATGCATGCTAATAGATTTCTAATCATGTTATCTTGATACTATACTCTGGACACTTCCAGAATCCAAACTTATTTGGGGCGTTAAAACAAACATAAAAGCCAGAGGGAAAGTCTTGGAGCACGAATTGCCTGCTTTGTGTGTCAGTGCCTGCAGTCAGTGGCATGGAGGCACCATAACCTGGCTATCCTCCAAGGCCATATTTGGATACATTACTAATGATCATTGGTGTTTAGTTTCCCCTTCCTACAAAAAGAGATACTTGTTCTAATAATCCATTTCTCCATACTTCTAGGTGAAAGTTGGCATGCACACAGCCGAAGGAATGGGAACTAACAAGAAGGTAGCAAAGCGTAATGCAGCTGAAAACATGCTGGAGCTCTTAGGATTCAAAGTCCCTCAACCACAACCCCCAAAGCCAGCACTAAAGACAGAAGAAAAGGTAAGACATCTTAAATGATGGGCTGTTCAAGTTCAGGTGGGGACTTGTGTGCTGAAGATTATCCAGACTGTAAAATTCACAGGTGTAGGGTTGTTGTCCTGGGGCCATCAGGGTGGTTGTAAACTGGGTCATTTAGACCAGGCATGTCCAATGGGTAGATCACTGCCATTTTTTTAAATAGTGGGAGTAGATCGCAGTCTCTTGGGAGTTGGACGTGTCTGATTTAGGCAACTTCAGTTTCTTGACTCGGTTGTAGGCATGATCTTGCTTACCTTATAAAATCCATTTTTTCCTGTGTCAATAATAAGTGGGTTGTGCTGAATCCCAAATATAGTCCTTTATTAAGGTCCTGCATTTCTTGCAATTCTATAGCGTGCATGGTTGCCAAAACGAGTCCAAACCAGTGTTTCCCAAACTTGGGTCTCCAGCTGGTTTTGGACTACAACTCCCATCACCCCTAGCTAGCAGGGCCAGTGGCCAATGATGATGGGAATTGTAGTTCAAAAATAGCTGGAGACCCAAGTTTGGGAAACACTGGTCTAAAAGCTTAAGGTCGATGTGTAAGAAGCATCACAAGGAGAGAGAAACCATGAGCAGTGCACTTTCGTTTGCCATACTGTGTGGTTTTTATTACCTTAGTAAGACGTTTTGAACAGTGAGGTTGTTATTGTAACATCTTAGCCCCCTGTCATTGTACAGATGGACTAGTGCATATCTGCTATGGATATGGACACATTTCAGCAGGGCCCTTGGAATGAAACAAGATGCTTGCCCCAACATCGCTGATGACCTAGTGTTCCATCAGGTGGCAATGAGGGCAAGTCTCATCTCTTAGGTTCAGAGGGATGGCCCTGGGTTGTTGATTTTTGCTATTTGGATGGTGTAAGAACAAAGTGGCGTAGCCTTTGTTTAGAAAAGGTGTTAGAAACGCTCGACTCTTCAGCGCAGTGGCATAACAACTCTCTTTTGTCCTAGACGCCAGTAAAGAAGCCAGGTGATGGAAGAAAAGTAACGTTTTTTGAGCCTGGCTCTGAAGAAACATCTGCTAGTAAGTGACCTTCATTTCGTTCTTCTTTTCTTTTCTTTTCTTTTATTGGTATGGTGGCTATACCAGAGCAGATTGGCATTCCGTGATTTCAAGAATTGAAGGTCGGTTAGGGCATACTACTTGGTTGATAGTTACTAGGCATTAAATAGGTAGAATGGGTCACCCAGGTAGACCAGGGGACACTAGGGCTTGGCGATATCTGGTTTTCAACAGTGTGATGTTTCAGCAGCTAAATATCACAATATACCAATATATCACAATGTCTGAAATAAGTATGGAGCTATGTGGAGTCATTGGCTGGCTTCAGTTTTTCCTGCTTCGTGATTTTTGCCGGCACCTGCTCTTGTGATTCGCTGCCCCCTCCCTGCATGAGGCAGGGGGAGAGCTGAGATGGCAGAGTTAACAGGGGCTGCAGGAATCGAGAGAAGCTTTGGGTGGCTTTATGGTTTTCCCCACCTTGTGATTTTTGCATAGCATGTACACACATATGTGAAAATAAGTTTGCTGGCCCAGTAATATAAAGGTTTGACCATTTCCTTATTTCCAGAGCAATGCATGCGCAGAGGGTGATGCAAGATTTATTTATTTTTTAACCCACTCTGATAAAACTAAAATACTGATTGATTTATTTTTCTATTTGGAAAAGACTTTCAAAGTTTCAGCTCATATCAGGCATTGCTTGGGACATTAGCCTTATTTTTTGCAAAGTGCTTTGGGAAAAGCAATGTGAAATCATTATCAGAATAAAACACATTAGACCCAGAAGGAATGTTACCATCTTGCTGAAGGCCAGGATAGGGTTTGGATTTCAGAAGCGATTTTGGATTTTGTGCTCTGTGATCTGCCATTTTGTGTATGACCAGACCCTTGCCAACTAATGAAACCTTTTTTGTTTGTTCTGACTCGTTAATAGGTAATAAAGAGGATGAGTTCAGGATGCCTTATCTCAGCCATCAGCAGCTTCCTGCTGGCATTCTTCCCATGGTCCCTGAGGTTGCACAGGCTGTAGGAGTTAATCAAGGACACCACACCAAAGAGTTCAACAGGGCAGCCCCCAATCCTGCCATGGCTACTGTGACAGCTATGATTGCTAGAGAGCTATTATACGGTGGCACTTCTCCTACCGCTGAGACCATTTTAAAAAACAGCTCCTCGGGCCATGTGCCCCACGGACCTCTCACTAGACCTTCCGAACAGTTGGACTACCTTTCCGGTGTTCAGGGAATCCAGGTAAATCGGTTGCAAGCAGCATAATTCAAGATGTCTCTTCATAGGATTTGACTTGCTCAATAAAAACCTTATTTCACAAAACCACATGGGGCGGGTACCAATTCATGCATGTCAGCCTTTTGCCTAAGACAGAAAGTTTCCTATGCTTTTGGAGTTACTGTTGAAAACCAATATATTACACTTTTAAAAATGGAACATTTCCCAGCTAGTATTCAACTTGAAGGCTGTTCCTATGTTTTTTGTGCGTTGTCTGTTTAATTACTCAACAAAAACATAGCCCTGTCCATCAGACACTGCACTTAAATAACTTCTGTTCATCTCTGTATGGCTTGCGCCAGAGCCTCTTCTCTTTGAAGAAGGCGGCGGCTCATGCAGTTAAAGTGTATGTCTGAATTTCTTCCTCAGAGACATTTAGATTCAGCATACTTTTTGACTTGTTTTCCATTCTTACATGTATACCAATCTACATGATCAGGATAATTATGCAATTGACTTTTTCTGGACTAGGCTCCCCTGCAGGTGAGAGCTTCCCCCAGTTTTAGAATGTTGCTGAGGAAGCAATCTCCTTGCATATAGGGAAGTAGCATACTCCTTGAGATGCCCAATAAAAGCCCTTCCTGGTGTACCACTTTCCTACATTTTAGAGGACCATTCTAACAAGAAACAATTCACATGAGTAGAGTGAAAGTTTAGCCCACCTCCAGTTCTCCATCACATGCAGAACACCTGAAAGATAGATGAGGTTTTTCTTTTCTTTTCTTTTCACTGTGGTTTGGAGTAGACAAGAACAGGGATCTTTTTCTGTCTGGGAGAAGTTCCTGCTTGTTACTATATCAATGTTCCAGTACTAATGAGAGTTCTGGGGAGCAAATAAGAGCTTGCTTAGAGGGTTGGGGGACACCTGTTTGGAAATAATTCAAACTTTTTTTTCTTAGGTTGAATACAAAGATTTTCCCAAAAACAACAAGAACGAATTTGTGTCTCTTATAAATTGTTCCGCTCAGCCGCCACTGATCAGCCATGGAATTGGAAAAGATGTTGAATCTTGCCACGATATGGTAAGAGAACGTGGAGCTGATTTTATATAAATGAATTGTGGACCAGTCATTAACTTCCTCCAATGTGATCACTTAAACATTCAGATGGATGGGAGTCTAGATTAGGTATCTTAAGGTTTTTTTCTCTTTGGGTCCAAGAAAAACCCATTGGAGTGATGACAAATGTTGACTAATGGAGGACAGTTTGTGAAATGTGTAGGTGTCTGTTGCTGCTCTACTTGAGGGAGCCAGTGTGAATTAGGAACCAGCACACTTTCCCATTAAACAACAGTATATCTTCACTGAGCCAGCTGCTTTTAAACTCTCTGAGATGCTCCATCCTAGTAGATTTCACTGCTCAGATATCTCATGCTGGTGTGTCTTACAAAAGAGAAACCTACAGTGGTGCAAAAAGTTTTGTCGTAGAAGCCTTAGTTTCAGAGTTCTGAGTTGGCCAGAACTTTAGGCTACATACAGGGCATTCTTCCCATGCTGAGCCCTAGTTCTTAAATTTGCATACCTAACTTGCCCAGTTTATCCATGAGAAATGATCTTCATTCTGTGCAGCTTGGAAATGGGAAAATGGCAAGTCTGCTAATTGAGGCCACAGAAATCCTGTATGGAACAATTCCCTTTCATTTCTGTGTACATGAATGTCCAACTTTAGCAGAGTGTTGGGTGTTTTTAATACACATTGCCCAGTATTCTTCCAGCCATTTATCACAACATGCATCCATTATTTATTTATAAGCATTGATGAACCACCTAACATTTCAAAAATATCTCAAGTGGCATACAGTCTAAATAAAAAGAAGAAATCATTGAAACAAAAATACAACCTAAAACCAGTAATATAAAAGCTTAATTCAGTGACTTCAGACACATAAAACATCCATGTTATATGCAGACATTTAATTCAATCTTTTCCTTCTTCAGGCTGCATTAAACATCTTAAAATTGCTGTCTGAGTTGGACCAACAAAGTACAGAGATGCCAAGAACAGGAAATGGACCAATGTCTGTGTGAGTGAAAATGATCTTTTCTAGCATTTACCTCCTTTTTTACTAAACAAAAAACCCAGCCACAACGTTCTAACCGTTTCACAGAAATATCATTTGCCTTTAGAGAAGTATTTGTTTACATGGAGAGTTATAAAAATCAACCTTGTATCACATTGGCAGATGAGTGGGAAAGCAGGTTTATGCCCAGCTGTTGTCCATTTAGTATCACAGCTAGTCTAGTTTCGGTTTCTTCCAACAACATGTCCTGTTGTTCATGTTTCTTTGAGGTTTTGAATGTGTTGCTGTAAGCTGACCATCATTAACTGTACCCATTCTCAAGGTGTGCTTTGCAGAGTCGTCTTAAATAAATAATAAATAAATATTATTTTAAAAAAATTCCCCACCCTCCCCGGCCAGAGCCGGACTCAGGATGGCTAACACCAATAAAATTACAATAAAACATAATGGGGGGGGACAAACACCCCCCCAAAGAAACTCGATTTATTAAAATATGGGTTAAAATACAATTTAAAATGCAGCCTCATTTTAATAAAGGTAAAGGTACCCCTGCCCGTTTGGGCCAGTCTTGCCAGACTCTAGGGTTGTGCGCTCATCTCACTCTATAGGCCGGGAGCCAGCGCTGTCCGCTGACACTTCTGGGTCACGTGGCCAGCGTGACAAGCTGCATCTGGCGAGCCAGCACAGCACACGGAACGCCATTTGCCTTCCCGCTGGTAAGCGGTCCCTATTTATCTACTTGCACCCGGAGGTGCTTTCGAACTGCTAGGTTGGCAGGCGCTGGGACCGAACGACGGGAGGGCACCCTGCCGCGGGGATTCAAACCGCCGACCATACGATCGGCAAGTGGTTTTACCCACAGCGCCACCCGCGTCCCTCATTTTAATAGTAGCCCATAAATCAAAACCATAAGGGGAGGGAAACATAAGGGTCAGACTGAGTCCAAACCAAAGGCCAGGCGGAACATCTCCGTCTTGCAGGCCCTGTGGAAAGATGTCAAGTCCCGGAAGGCCCTAGTCTCTGGTGCCAGAGCGTTCCACCTAGTCAGGGCCAGTACTGAAAAGGCCCTGGCCATAGTTGAGACCGATCTAACCATCTTGCCCCTTGGGACCTCCAAAGTGTTGTTATTTGTGGACGTTAAGGTCCTCCGCGGGGCATACCAGGAGAGGCGGTCCCATAGGTACGAGGGTCCTAGTCTTAAGCTAGCGGAGCAGAGTTTTCTTGCCAGCACTAGTTTAATTGCATTACTGGCAGCACATTTAAAATCAATGGATAAATGCGACTGTGGGAGTTTGCTATTTCAAAGGAAATATGCCTCTTGGCATGAGTTTGAAAGTGCCACAATTCTGGCTGAGAGATCCATAATCCCAAGCGTGGTTCCCTTTAGGAAGAAAAAACCCTTTTCCCTTTTTTTTCTAGATGCGTGAAGCAAGAAATGGAAAACGACCCTCTCCTCAAACCGGCTAGCTCAAACACTTTGGGACAAACACTGGACACCACTGCCTAAAAAAGGCTTGACTGGACCCAAACCTTGAAAGCACCAGAGAAAATCAAATGCTTCCTAATTAATGTAACCTAACTGTTTTAGAGCGCTACAGTTGTCACAATCCACTGTAGTATCTAAATCATAACCGTTGCTTTTCAAACAGTGATAAAATTTTTAGTTTCATTACATTGTTTTGAATGACACTATAAATTTTTCATTTAAAAAGAAGAGAAAAGTTTCTTAATTGTACCTAGAAATATAGCACAGTTTAGAAACTTTTGTTGTCTGATAACACTTACCTATGAACTAACTTGGGAAGATCATATCCATGTATATGTTTGGTCTTTTGTTTTTAATGAAATTGTAAAAGAATTTCACTGGAAACAACTGTGTGCCTGCCATTTGAATGAAAACAAAGCTGGCTAGGCAAGTCTAGCCTAATTATTGAACGGTTGAATAAATTACACATTTTAGGAATTTTAAAACTTCATTTGATCATTTTGATTTCTAGAATATTGGGGGGGGGGCGGGACTTGAATGCAGCAGAAGTTTAAATGGTCTCTAATCTTTGTTTTTTAAAAAAATTGTGTGTGTGTGTGTCTATATATAAAGGCACACAAACTCAGTACAGTACAGGATATGATCTCAATGTAGTGCATATAAAACTGCAGATTGATTTTCCTTGAGTGCTTTATACTGTTTAATTACATCTCCATGTAGGGCTGAAAAAAAATACCTATGTTTATATATAAACTGTGTTGCTTTTGATGTTGTGTTTATTGCACACAGTGGTGTGTGCAATAAAGTTTTTGCATATGGTCCAGGTAAAGCACGATAGCCTTGCAAGTTAAGTACTGCTTCAGTTCATTGTTTACGCTGGAATTTTTTCTCCCCATGGAATGTAAGTAAAACTTAGTGTTTGTCACCAATAAATGGTAAATACTAAAGTTGTGGGTTTCTTTGTTCCCCGATATATATATATATATATATATATATGCAGGTTTTGGTGTCCTCGGGTGTCTTCCCGTGTAAAAGTTGGGGTGTCTAGGCGACGTTTCGACGAGGTCTCACTCGTCATCTTCAGGCTGGTGCTTTCGGCTTCTTGTTACTGGAACAGAGCGGGATCTCAATGTTTGAGTTCCTATAAATACTGTAGAGGGGGTGTGGTGTCTAGCCTCCAATGTTCTGGGCAGAGAGGAAGTTCCCAGGCTAGTGTGCCTTTTCTTCTTTTGTTCCTTAATTACTTGAGAGATACCTTGAGTGATTTCTTGAGTGATATCCTGAGTACCACTTAGGTGGGTCATTAGGTGTGGATTAGTTGCTAAAGTCTTTGTGTCTTGACCTCTTGAACTTTGTGAAGAGTTTTCCTGAGAAGATGGCTGTATTGCACTTAGTTGTGCTTTGGCTTGGCTTCGTGTATAGGGGCGAGCTGTGGTTTTGTGGCTTGTGTCAGCCAGATCTGTGTAGGGATTGCAAGATCTGGCTGACACACATATATATATATATATATATATATATATATATGCTTTCGTAGATTTTCACGGGTACAGGAATGCAGGTTTTGGTGTCCTCGGGTGTCTTCCCGTGTAAAAGTTGGGGTGTCTAGGCGACGTTTCGACGAGGTCTCACTCGTCATCTTCAGGCTGGTGCTTTCGGCTTCTTGTTACTGGAACCACACCCCCTCTACAGTATTTATAGGAACTCAAACATTGAGATCCCGCTCTGTTCCAGTAACAAGAAGCCGAAAGCACCAGCCTGAAGATGACGAGTGAGACCTCGTCGAAACGTCGCCTAGACACCCCAACTTTTACACGGGAAGACACCCGAGGACACCAAAACCTGCATATATATATATATATATATATATATATATATATTTCCTGTGCTAATATGAGCAAAGATGAAGGGCTAAACCTATAAAAGTTGGTCTGAAATCTCTCGACACAAATGGATCCAAAACTGAGGATATTCAGAATAATACTTCATATGGCAATTTCCCTGGCAGTTTCCCTTAGTGCTCAACATACTTTACATACGTGTTCTGGAATCATTCCAACAATCCTGTAAGGTAGACCAGGGTTATTCTCTGTATATAAAGGATTGGGAGGGTGTGTGTTAAGCTCATCCATGGTATTAACCGTTACATTGTGTCTTAATACCAGTATTACCTTCCCGGTCCACTGACTCCAGAATTTGCATGGAACTTTCTTAATGATTTTATTTCATAAGATTTATGTAACACTTGATTTTAAAAAAGAACCCAAATCTCAAAGCAGTTGTAACAACTGCTAACCCTAACCCTAAACCTAAACCTAAACCTAACCCTTCTTTCACAACATTATTTGTATTTTTCACTGTTTCTTCAGCTAAGGTTTAGCTTCCAATTAATGCTGGGAATCCATCTTTTTGTAGCCGGACTCTGATTCACTAAGGCTAAGTTAAGTGCTCCTAATTCTAAGTTCCTTCAGGTTATTTTCAGGGTATATTCAATCAAAGGTTAGGCTTATTTTTTCCATAGCTATGGGCATTTCCCTTTATCAGCAGGGTGTGCCTAAGTTGAGTGGTGTACAGATAGTATCTTCATATACCCGATTCTACTGAATCTCCTTTTACCTTAATGGGGTCTATACAAAATGCACTGAAATGAGTAGAGAAGGCAGCAGCATTTGGTAGGTTGAATCATCTCAAGGCTATTACAGAATGGCTTTTTGGATACTATTTTTGTTGTTTATGCCATTTCCCCAGAATCTTAATGGTCTTCTACTTGGCAAAAGTGAATTTTTACATTAGTTTAGATAACTTGGGTGTGCTATTTCCTTTTAATGTACTTTGTTCACACAATCCACTTCTTCTGTACAGGTGTGGGTAGGGGAGAAGATAACCTTAGTGGCTACATAAGAATACTCTTACTGTTCTTGCACAGTTGGTATATAACCTGGCCAAGTTGTAAATAATATTCTGAGTTTGTATCTCTTCAGTTTCCATACACATAACTGGTTTTCTGACACTTCCCACAGAGCAGCAAAACATCCTTGATGCCACCCATTATGAATGTTTCCCTTACATGTGAACTTTTTTAAAAAATATGTTCAATTAAGCTCCAGTGTTACACTGCAAGCTTTGTAACTCTCTGACCATCTGTGTGCATGTGGTCTGCATCATATCTCTTGCCTGGCCAATACCAAGAGATACCAAATATCTCTTGACTGGCCGATACCTGTTTGTCTTGGGACATGTTCCTATCCTACATCAGGGGAGTGGGACCTGTTAACACTCCAGCTATTGTAGGACTCAACAGCCCCAGGTCAGTTGCAATGATCAGCTTGCTTCATGTCAATTTGTCTCCAATGTCAGAATAGAGTTGCAAGGGACCACGAGGGTCACCTAGTGGTGCAGTGCAGGAATCTTGCCCAGTGTGGGCCACAAACATACGATCCTAAGATTAAGAGTCTCATGCTCTACCAGTTGAGCTATCAGAGCAATTACATGTCTTGAATGGTGTTGGTTGTGTTGGAACACAAGATGAAGGGAGAAGCATTGTGGGAAGTTGGAAGAAGAGATAAACAAGGTGGAAAATGCATAACTGTTTTATTCACATAGGCTTAGTTTCTTGAGCAAGGACAATAACATCCCACAAACATGTTCTGCCTGACTTGCTAGGAATGTGTAGCTGTTGTTAGAAATCCCTGTCTTCTGCATTAAATTCTACTTCCTAAAATGGCTGTATCCCTATTCCTTTCCATTCTCCTATATAAAACGAACAGCTGGAAAATAGGTGACCCAAAAGTGTTATCATGGGGTTTAATACAATACACAGTAATGCATACTTCAGATCCATTGTTACAGGCTGCCTCCAAGGCCGGCATCATTCAACTCAGATTATATCTCTGCAATGATAGGGAGCTGAAAATGAGGTTTATCAAGTCGGTTTCCTGAAGAAAGATTCTGGTGTATACCTCAGAATATAATGGAAAGTCAAGTGAAACACCCCCAAATAAGAATGGATTAAATATTGCGGAGGAAGGAAATCTCTTATTTTCCGTCAATGCTTAAAATGTTTCTACCTGCTGTATCATTTGATCTTTTTGAACGCTGAATGTTGAAAGAGATTCTCCAGCAATTGTTCGATAGCCAAAGACATAAATGCTCACAAAGAGAGCCCTTGCATGTACGTTACCTGTGCAAAACCAGAATATTCCAGTGAATCTTGAATGCCAAACTTTGATTTCATCTGTCCTTTTTGCCTGCATTTAGAATCGGAAATCTTGCTACCGAAGCAGTGATGCAAAAGGACAACACTTTTCATCCTTTTCACCTTCCAGCCACTTAATGGTGATAGTTTATTTAGCTTTTTGTGGAATACATTTGTCCAGTCCCAGGAATTTTTGAATAAGAACTTGAACATCCCAAGGAAGGAGACTGAGGAAGAGAGAGAAGGAAAAATTGTAGCTTTGTTTAAAAGCATCTCTGAAATATTGGGAGCACAAATAACAAGTCTCATTCCCACCCCTTATTTCAGGGTTGCAGAACCTGTCACTTCCCCAGATATTGCTGGAGACTGACTACAAACTTGCCATGAATTTGTGACATTTTGGTTGGGCATAGTAAAGTTATTGCCCAAGTACGGATTTTGTCGTTCTGTTCTTATGAACCAACGGAGCTACCTTTTAGCTTTTTATGTGTTGTATCCAACTAATTGTCTTTATATCTGCTTTGGCCTCCCTCCCACAACATGTTTGGAACGTTGCAGAATCGGGCCCTTTGGGGTGCTGCTATGAAATACAGGGTGAGCCTTTTAAAAGAGGCCCCATGGAACATGTGTACTCTGTATCCACAGGGCCTCTTTTAAAGGACTCACCCTATACATAGCGTTGAACCACGCTTCTAGTGAGCAGAAAGGATTTACCCAGTTATCACCCAATCCATAAACAGAAACCAAAGTGAGGGGTTAGTGAGTCAGATGTGAAAAGGGACTTTCCTAAACTCCGGCATTTTTCAACATGGAAAGAATTACTACCAACAATAAACGTTTTCCACCAGAGTCTTATTGTGTCTTAATTAGTAATGTTTCAGTGTGCATCCCCTCCACATGAAAACTCTCCATCTTGGCTCTGGAGAAGAAGGGAGAGGATAGAGGGTGAAGAAAGAGTTGTGGTTGGAGGGGGGCTCTTTTCCCATCCTTTGGACCCCCTGGGAAACTCAACAAACCTTCTGCACCTGGAACTGGGTGTGGAGGTTGCAGGTGAATAGAACACATATTTGAGCAGCCCTGAGGAAGGACCCATCTACCAGGAGAATGCCCATAAAAAGCAAGTCTAAAATGTGAAACTCAAGTGATATGATGTCTGCTGCTTCCAGGATCTTGGGAGACTTGTGAATGAACTGAGTGTTTGTTTGGACCTTGGGTGAGAACTCAGGAGATTGAGAGAGAGAGTGTGTCAGAAGGAAAATGAACTGATACTGATTTATATATACATATTAGTAACTTTGTTAGTGTAACATTTTTATAGGTTACTGATGCTGGCCTTGGTCCAGCCAAAAGGCTACAGCATGGTCAATGAGGGCAAGGCAAGTGGGCTATGGCACTGAGGTCTGGCCTGACTCCTTGCTCATGAAACACTGCTTTAGCCTTTATTGGCTGCAGTAAACTCTCAACGCTGTCCAATTCCCCACCCCCACCCCTATTAAGCAGTCATAGGTCTGCCAGTTCCTGAATACAGTGACTTACTTTTTTAAAATGGCCACAAGGTACAGCATTCTGGGGACGTAGATCACATGCTGATTCTGAACTATTCTGTGCATTGCTGATTTCACAAACTGGTCTGGCCTTAAGGGAGAAAGTAGGGTTTCCAGTTCTTGCCTAGAAAAAGAAAAAAAATGCATGTTGAGGGAAAGGAAGCAGTGTCAACTTTCGTGTGGAAAGAGCATTGCTCAGTTCTGCAGCTCAAAACAAATTTGTGGGTGCAGAATTCTTTCTCGATGTGTTGCTTTTGGTCCAGGCTCCAGTTTGTGGATCTCAGGATTTAGGTAAAAAGCAAGGTAGACCCTGCAAGGCTGAAGTCTGTCAACTGGTCTATATAGCTCAGCGATATATGCATTTGCATGTAGAAGGTCCAGTCTGGCATCTCTAGTTCAAGAATCAAGTAGCAAGCAGTAGAAAACGCCACTGTCTGGCCATTAAAGGTCACTTCCAGAGCAGACAACGATACTGAACTAAAAGGGACCAACAGTCTTGAGTTGGATATATGGCAGTTTCTTATTTGGCGATCATTGATATTAATTGTAGGTGGGTGTGATTCTGTTTTGCTTTGCTCTCTTGTGTAATCTAGCTCTTTCTTGGAAACCAAGCCACGAGGCCCACCCTTAGCTAGAAACCTTTTGATTTTCCATCCTCGCAGATGAACCACTGCCCCTATTAACAATGTTCCAAGTTAACACTTCGCAGCAACCACTTCAGACAGAATAAAAACATTATTAATTGCAGAAATGCATGAATCGTTGAACCAGAGTGGAGTCGCTGTAACAAAGTCTAAATATGGATCTGCTGATTCTGTTCTATATAAGGTGAGTTCAAGGTATCGTTACGGCTTGGCGAACCCTGTCATTAATCATGTGAACAATATATTCCCCTGCAAGAATCAAGCAGCTAAGGGATGAGTCAGTAATCCATGGAACAATTCAAATTAAGTAAGTGGACATCTCTCCATTCCTTCTTTCTCTGCCTCAGGCATCACACTGAATATTATGACTCTTTGTTTGGTAAGTCACACAAAAGCCAGAGGTGAACACACATACACACCTGGAAGACTGCATTCAACCCCCCAGGCCTACTGTTTGCCACTCCTATTATAGATGAATATATACTAAATTTCAAAAGCTGACGATAGGAGGAGAATTTTGTGCTAAGGGATTTCAGTCTAGGGTAGAGTTCACCTCACTTCATGCCAGAGTTCTGGCCTGGAGAGATAAGAAGCCCTTCCCCTGATGGCATCATGTCCTGATGATGCCCTGCTTGGTTACCAGAGGTGGTATTTTACGTAGGTTAAAGACTGGAACGTCCAAGAATGGAAGCTTACAGCCAGTCTACATTTCCCACTACTCATTGAGAAATGAGTGGCTCTGAATCCATTCTGAACCTTTCAATGTGCTGTTGAAATGAATGGGTGGCCTTTAACTAACCATCCCATCAGTGACAGGGCTTCCAACTTCTTGGTGTGTGACTCATGCCGCCTCTGAAAAGGGTTGGGGGAACCCTTACAACAGATTAAGGGGGTGCACCAGGGGGAGAGGGGCAGAATGTTCTGTTGTTCAGCTAAGTTTACTAAGAGTAGGTGCATTCCTTGAACCCGGGATCAAGTTGGTGTGTGTGTGTTTTTAGGAATCTGTGTGAGTGTCAACCAACCATTCATGTTATTTGTACACCCCCTTTCCAAAGTCAAAACCGTGCTCAAGGTGGCTTGCAACATATATATAAATTAGAAACCTATAAACATAGCAAAAGTAGTCATAAAAAGTGAACAAAAGTGGAAACAAGAGGAAGTACCGACGATACAAGAATGGAGAATGAAATTAACGGACTATGCAGAACTGGACAGATTGACTGGGAAAATAAGATATGTTCGAAACCAAAAGTTCATCGAAGATTGGGGAAAGTTTGTAGATTATCTGAAAAATGTATGTGAATTGCAAACAACGCTAATGGGGTTTCAAGAAGCACTGTAAAAGTTTGAGATGTATTGTCAAAAAGAAATAGAAAGGGGAGGGAAGACAAATGGCCATACAACCAAGGGAATGCGTACTGAAGAGTAAATATGGATGATTGCCAGAGAAGCGGAAGGAAGTCAAAAAAGATTAATTTGTTAAAACATAGAGAAAAATGTATAATTGTGTTGGAAAACTAATAAAAATATTTATTAAAAAAAAGTGAAGAAACAAAACATCAAAACTGAGTGCAGCGTTACCTGATTCTACAGCCATGGAACATGCCAGTGTCTGTGAAATATGGACAAACGAGGGTAGTCTTCACACCACTGACTCTTTTGGCTTTCAGCTCATGGCTCAGAGCTTCATGGAATCCAACCACGGCAAACTTGCTAGCGCAGTAACCCTGAGGAAACAAGCAACATTTTCCCGTTTACATGCTTAACTTAGGGGCTCTACCGCTGTTTTAGTAAGACCCTGCAATGAGAGAGATGCCCTGCATCATTAGTGATGCTTGGCCTTGGGAACCGATGGATTATAGACATAAATCATGCAAATGTCAAAGTGGCAATTTAGCTTTTGTGAACTTCCGTCAACGTGTCGCTTACCAACCTCCAGACAACCTGTTGCAAAAAGTCCAAATGATCCTGCGACTGTCACAATGTGGCCATGATCTCTCTCAATCATTTGTGGAAGAAAAGCCTTGACTGTCTGCAAAAGGGGATAAGAGACTTTTGATTATACTCATGCTTCCTTTTTGTGTGTTCAGATTTGCAGCTAGTAAGCAGCAGTTGTAATGTTTGAAGGCCTGCTTTGCAAAGGTACCAGCAGAATATAAGAACAAATCTGTTTAGTTTCTTTTATTATAAATATGTAAACACACACATGCGCGCACGCACACACTACAACTGTCCTATTAAATATATCATTGTATACACAAGGGTAATATTTCTTAATTTTGACTTCTTCTAAGCTTAGCTCTTATTTATACCAACTTTTTTTACATGTATTTCATCAGTATTATTTTTTTTATTTTAGAAATAGAGATCAAAGTAGTTCCATTTTCTTTCTATTAGCAGAAATCTGTTTAGTTTTTTTACTGTTACAGGATACAATGTAGGTAAAATTATTGGTGGCTATTAGTAGTAGTAGTAGTAATAATAATAATATATTTATACCTTGCCCTTCTAGCTGAGTTTCCCAGCCACTCTGGGCGGCTCCCAACAGAATATTAAAAAAATTCCCTAAATAGGGCTGCCTTCAGATGTCTTCTAAAAGTCAGATAGCTGTTTATTTCAATTGACATCCGATGGGAGGCCCTTCCACAGGGCGGGATGTTTGATGTTTCATCATGTTTTTGATATTTTGTTGGGAGCCACCCAGAGTGGCTGGGGAAACCCAGCCAGACCAATGGGGTATAAATAACAAATGATTATTGTTATTGTTATTTTATTTTCAAGTGGGTGGAGTTGAACAAACCCAAGCTTAATGCAGACAAGATGCAAACACTCTGGCTTGGAGTGTCTGGAGGTCTCTGTCTATTTTCCAAAGATTTTCTGACTAATCGTTCACCTAGAAAGAAGAGGAGCCACCACAACTTTGCTTTCATCCATGTATTTCCCAATTCCCCCTTTTCTTCTTCCAAGTAAGAAACATTAATGCCTATTCAAAATTCCTTCAGAAATTTGAGTCTTAATAGCACATGTGACAAGGATAAAAGAGTGTAACAAGATTAGTTTTCATTGCAATCCTCTTAAAATTGCCCTCCATTTGATTGTCTCTCCATCTTTTCAGGCTCTGCAAAGTAGGATTAATGAGAGCCAGGCCATGTTCTGCAAGACGGAACTGATAAGCTGCTTTTCAGAATTAGCTACTGCAAAGCTACCCATCCACACTGCGTGAGTGAGCTGGGCAAACTTGATTGAATAATTACAAGATATAGCCTTTTGCATAACTCCTTGGTCATATCTGCACCATGAATTTAATGTTCTCTTCTACCACTTGAACAGTCGTGGCTCACCACCCTGCCAAGAAAAACGGGAACTGTAGATTGTTAAGGGTGCTGGGAGTTGCTAGGCGACCCCCTCACAGAGTTAAAATTTCCAGCACCTGTAACGAACTGCAGTTCCCAGGTGTGTGTGTTTTGAAGCAAGTCACAACACTTAAAGTGGTATAAGATTGCTTTAAATGTGTAGTTGGGATACGACCTTTTATGTGCCAAACCGTATGAATACAGCATTGAGCTTGCCAAGCAAAGATCAGAAATTTTGAGAAGAATTCAACATAGCACTGTGGTGTTCATTCCACCAGCACAAACATTTCAGCTTTCCAGATTGTTATAAGATGTACAGTTTTTGTTTCTTCAGCTTGTAAACCGCCTTGAGTATTGTAAGATAGAAAGGCAGTATACAAATTAAAAATGATGATGATGATGATGATGATCCCCCCCAACACCTCACATGTGCTGTTCTGGGGTTTTCAGGGGGGAGGGAACCCTGTTGCACTAGTGGAAGTCCTTCCATGGGATTTTCCGTTGTGCTATCTGTTAAGAAGGCATCGGCCTTCTGCAGGGTTAAACTATTATTACAGATTTTAAAGCTGGTTCTAAGGCCAATATTTAAATTCATTTATCATATTTTTAGTCAGTTGTATATTTCTATTCATCGGTGTTATCATATGCTACATTGAATACTGTGATAGAAATATCAGAAATTTCATACTTGAAACATATAACATCTGATATAACTAATGTATTTTGAGCCACATACTTCATCATTTGCTGAGAAGCATATATCAAGAGTACACCCATCACAAAGTAAGGAAGAGAATGAAATTGCTTAAACTAAAGATGAAAATAAGAATATTATTACACTGATGTTTCCCAGACTAATTAATCTGGATTCTAATGTACTAACACTGCCATTCCCAGACACCATTAATCAAACATATTAGTAAGGCATGCCAATAATCTATGAACATCTATCACCATTGTCACAGTTTATGGTCTAATTAGCCAGTGCCATGGATACAGATGGATTGGGAGGAATACTGCCTCAAATAATTGCTAAACTGCTTCTATATGCATCTTCCAAAGGTGCAAAAAGGGGCACTCTCTTCTGCTCCCCATTCCCCGGTATTTTCACAGCTGACACAGATGCTCTCTGCATGGATGTTTTGCACTCCAGGTGGTTGCCTACTTCATCTCCTCAGTTGGGCTATACTGACTGTCAAGAGCTGCAGGTTCACAATTCAGCCTTCCTCTCATTCAGGAGCCTGATTCCTGTTTCATAGGATACACACTTACCCAAAAGTGAGCATGGCAGTTAGTCCTCATGGTTCTTTCCAGCAGTTCATCAGGACACTGTAAGATGGGCTTTCCAGCTACAATGCCAGCATTGTTGACCAGGACTGTGACATTGCCCACATCCTTTCTCACATACTCGGCAACGCTATAGACTTCTTCCTTCCGGCTCACATCGCAAGTATAAATGTAAGCCTTCGCTCCCAGCTTGCGAACTTCCCTGGCTGCATTTTCATTGCCTTCGGTATCTATATCCCACAAAACAAGTGTTGCTCCTCGTCGGGCAAATTCCAATGCAAAAAACCTCCCAATGCCAGTTGGGCTGGCTGCACCTGTTATCAGGCAGATTTCATTAGTGACTCTTTTCTCTGCAGGTTTCTTTACCCACCGAAGCAGAGCATGGATGATGTAGCCAAATACTTTAGCTGTAAGTATAAGAAAGTCTACAAGCACAGACATTGTCTTGGATCTCTGGGGAGACAGTAATAAGAATGAAATCTCTGTAAGGCTAGTGCATTGAGAAGCCTTCGGACAATGCAATCAGACATGCTGTATTTATGGGGAAAGTAAGATTTAAGAGATTATAGCAACCACTACCACTAAGAGGGTGGAATTTGGACAACAATGAAGGCATTTCGTCAGTAATTCCCAAGCGGCAGACTGGTACACTCTAGCATGTAATGAAAGTACTGCTAGTAGGCTGTGATGGCAAAGCAATGGATTAAGAAACTAAAGTGGAGGAGACTCTTGAGAGTCCCATGGACTGCAAGAAGATCAAACCTATCCATTCTGAAGGAAATCAGCCCTGAGTGCTCACTGGAAGGACAGATCCTGAAGCTGAGGCTCCAATACTTTGGCTACCTCATGAGAAGAGAAGACTCCCTGGAAAAGACCCTGATGTTGGGAAAGATGGAGGGCACAAGGAGAAGGGGACGACAGAGGACGAGATGGTTGGACAGTGTTCTCGAAGCTACCAACATGAGTTTGACCAAACAAGACAGGAGTGCCTGGCGTGCTCTGGTCCATGGGGTCATAAAGAGTCGGACCTGACTAAACGACTAAACAACAACAAGAAGAAGAAACTAAAGACTCCTATAAGAACAAAACAACAACAACCATGAGTCACTGTTGTGGCCACTCAGTCTCCACTGGAGGGGGACAACTTTGTCTAGTTATTCCATTGAGTATGATCGGATCATTCAGTTGCATCCAGGAGTGGCTGCTGCTGTCCTTTGGTAATGACAGGTGTAAAGCAGGAGTCCAACAGTAGGTGGAGCAACAGCCAATGTGAGGCACAGCCAACTAATTATACTTTCGTTCTAATCTCCCTTCCTGCCAAGTTCTACAAGGGCAACACAGGAGAAGGAAGCTGAGGGTCAGTGTCCCATTCTGAATGGGGTTGCCATATTTCAAAAAGTGAAAACGCAGACACAAAAGTTGTGCAAAGGCACAAAAGTTCAGTGCAAAGGCATGGCAGAATTTCCTCTAAAGCTGTGTAGACACTTTTGCCTTTAAATCACATTTGAAACACATTATTTGCCTCAAAGAATTCTGGGCACTGAAGTTTACTCCTCACAGTAAACCTTAAAAAGCTATAGCTCATGAGGGGTGGGGAATGTACTGTGAATGTGTTTTAAAGGTATAGCATGTACACAACCTAAACTGTAAACTGCCCTGTGTGATCCTTGGGTGTTGGAAACTGCCTTATATCAAAGACTGTTGGTCCCCTCTGAGTCCAGTAAAGCCATCTGCTCTGGAAGTGACCCTTGAAGAGCAGACGCGCATTATCTACTGCTTGCTACTTGATTCTTGAACTGGAGATACTATTGACTGGACCTGGGACCTTCTACATGCAAAAGCATGACTTGCTGAGCTTTATAGATTAGTTAGCAGAATTCAGCCTTGAAGGATCTACCTTGTTTTTTACAACCAGTCCAGAAGATGGCATTGACTGTTCCAAGAGATGCTACACCCTCTAACTTTGGAACAAAAACATCACGTTTCTATTTATACTTCACTGTAGCAATCAAGCATGACACAGTATACTAAATAAGCAATAATAATTATAACAATTCTCCATCTCCATCCCCTCTAACATTTCTCCGATGAAAATAGGGATGTCCCATTCCATAATGATAATGTTACTATTTATACCCCACACATCTTACTGGGTTGCTCCACCCACTCTGGGCAGCTTCCAACATATATAAAAACATAATAAAACGTTTTTTAAAGTCCCTATATAGCATTGCCTTCAGACAGCTCGGGGGTTAGATAACTCCATACCCTCCAACATTTTTCAAATGAAAATGAAAACAGGGACATCCTGAGGAAAATTGGGACATTCCGGGCTCAAATCAGAAACCAGGATGGCTTCTCTAAATCAGGGACGTCCCTGGAAAAGAGGGAAACTTGGATCTATCTATACACCTATATGGCATATTTATATGGGGTGTTTTTAAATCCCTGCCTAGGGCATAGTCTGCCCCTACCATTTTTGACCTATTCACCAGCATCTGGTAAAAAAGCGGGCAGGACTCCCAGCGCATAGAAGCCACACCCCACGGGCTACTAAAGACTACATTTCCCGAAGTGCCTTGAGAAGAGCGTGCGCAGTGAGGCGCTATGGGCTATATAAGAGCGCACGCACGCCTCCTCGTTCTTTTCGAATGTGGCTTCCGTGGAGGTAAGATGTCCTTTTGGGGAAGCGGTTGGGTGCTGGGGCTGGGGAATCCTCTGCCATCGGCTCCCTTCCTTGTTTATTACACGATGCGTGCTGGTTCGAGCTGTTCCTCAGAACCCCTTTAACCCCCTTCGCCCTATATTGTCCGCTTTATTTTCTCGGTTAGGAAATCCGGGGCGGGTGCGGGTGGGAACGTTGCTTCGCATTCGAAGCGTTGAGTTTTGCAACCGCCGAGGGCTAACTTGTTGCAGAGGGGAAGCTTTCTCGTTGTTTTTCCTTATGTGGGGTCCCCCCCCCTTGGGGGGGCCAGTTCACTTGCATGCTCTTAAAAGCTCGACTTTTAAAAATCTCCCCTCCCCCCGCGTATCTCAAATTGCAGCCATACCGATCGGATCCTAACTGGTGCACATGATGACTTAAAACTTTTTTCCCCATCAGAGCGTCAGTGTTGATCTCTTTGCTGTTACAGCCAGAATCTGTCTGATGCACCAGTGTTTTAACAGCGAGAGGGGAGGGCGGTTGAGATTCTCTTGAGCCCAATTCATGCAGTTTGCAAGAGCAAATCTCTCTCGGTTAATCTGACTGTGGTGGGTGTCTTTCCGTTTAGGGCGACGATGCCGCTAGGCATGTACAGAGCGAACTGCTGCAAAAATCGAGCTGGGCGCAAGGAGGCGATGGAGTCACCTGAAACCCACACACGATCAGAATACACGTGTGAGTTTCCGCCTTCAATCCTATTTTTCATGGAGACACCGGCCACCAATGATGTGTTAAAGGGTTTAAGTTTGTTAATATTCCACATACAAAAGGTTGAAAGCCGCAATCCTCATTTTTCAGGAGTTAAACGTGTTGAACTACACGAGACTTGCTTTTGAGTAATTAAACTAGGATTATACTGCCTCTTACTCTAATGTGAAGTCAGTAGGTTCTGCTGGCTGCTCTTTTAACAGTTCATTTCTAGATGTTAATATGGTACTAAGGGGTGTATCTTCATGGTACGCACTGTGCTTTGAGTAAACACCTTAAAATTCATAATAAAACTTAATTGAGCACACATGTGAGTGCCTGATCGTTGCCTATTTGTAAAAATTTTTAAAGGAAAGATTGTGGTTTTTGTGTAACTATTTTGTACTGAAGTTTTCTGTTACTAGAGTAGCACATGGGTCAAAAGTACCTTTCAATCAGGAATCAACTCAGTATGTTGGTTTGGCCTCTGAGAACAGGGTGTTAGACTAGGCTGCTTTTTGTAAACCCAAATTTGTGTATCTCGCTGCAGAATTAATATGCAGCTTACAATATGTTGGCTGTTGCTGTGTTTTTGAACCCACTGCCCACAATTTTTTAGCCATTGTGCTTTGGTTAGGCAGCTTCATTGTCAAATTCACCAAGTATTCCAGAATTCTGATGTATAGTTGCAATTTGTCTCCCAAACTGCTGCATACGGCAGCTGAATTTAATTCCAGGGATGGCTATGTGGCTGGAAGATACCATTCATTCAGTTGGGGGCACAGTTCTAATTTCTGTGCAATTTAAGCCTTCCTGTTGATAAAACAACAGATGGTTCAAAGTCCTTAAAACAGTAACTAGAAGTAGCCTTACAGTTTCTTGTGTGTGGCAGCTGTCCCTTGCTATGGTCTCTAGCTGATGTTTGTGATGACCAACACTTTTTTCCCCATCAGAGCGACAGTGTTGATTTGTTGCTGCTTTAGCCAGATCTTTGTCTGACGACATCAGCATAATCTGTTTTTACAGCAGCCTCTTCCTGGTTCAAAACTAAATAAAGTGACAGCTCTTTGGTTTTCTGTATCATTTTTAGGATCGAAGTGAGCCTGAAGTTGTAATCATTGAGGTGGGCCCATGCAGAAGAGATGGGTGACTTGAAATAAAACCTTGAAAGAAGAACATCTTGCTCTGATACTACACAAGAAGCATGGAAGGTAGGGGCTTTGCATTTTCTTGTTCTGTTTAATTTAGAAAAGTTAACCTGAGTAGGGCGTCTTAGGAATCTTACGTGTGTTGCTGTAGCAGGGAAGTTGATTGTGTGTGTGTGTGTGGGGGGGCTTTAGGTTCAAATCCTTCCTTCACTGACATGAATGCACTAGGTGGCTGTAGCACTCTCAATTTCAGATTTCCCCCACCCATCATCTTTACCAGTAATTTCGTAATGCCTACAACATCTCAGATGGCAAGTCATCAGGCATGCCTAAGCAAGGACGTATACTCTGTATTAAGACACATTTCCCTCCCACCCCCCATAACGCTTAAAGCAACCCTAAAGTTGGCCAGTATTAAAGTCAATTATTATTTATATCCCACTTTTTCCCCAGAACCAGAACTCAAATGGGACTTGCAAAAATGAAAGCAAACACACCACACAGAAAGCTGTAAAAGATAATAATTTAAAAAGTAATTAAACTATAATACAATTAATATGATGTAAAGATGGGAGTTGGGAGGTTAACGACATGTGGAAGTTAAGTGTACCTGGTATAAATCAAGCAGCCGACTGAAAAACGGGGACTGGTGGTAAACCTTAGGCTTCAAGTGGGTCTTTGCATAATTGCTTCTCAGTCAGTTTTCTGTACATGGGAAACTTAGAGGGGTGGTGAGGGCTAGTCTGGAAGTCTCCCTGAAAGCCTCGTTTTCTGTATGCAGGGACTAAATAGTTCAAAGAAGCCCATGATCATGCGAGGCCACTTCAGGATATCATTCAGCGACAGATTGGTTCCAGTGGGAAGTGAGCATCTGTACAGTGGTACCTTGGGTTACATACGCTTCAGGTTACAGACTCCGCTAACCCAGAAATATTACCTCGGGTTAAGAACTTTGCTTCAGGATGAGAACAGAAATCGTGGCAGTGGCATGGCAGCAGCAGGAGGCCCCATTAGCTAAAGTGGTGCTTCAGGTTAAGAACGGACCTCCGGAACAAATTAAGTACTTAACCCGAGGTACCACTGTATTGGGTTAAACTGTCAGCCGCACATTCTGAGCAATCTTTGCAGGGTTGTACAAAATAGAACTTGGAAATCCTATTTTGAGTTTAGTTATTCCCCTGAAGTAGGCATAGCACTGCAGGTTCTGGTGTTGCAAGTGAAATCAAAAGGCCCATTCATACGCAGTTTTATGATCATGTTGACTCTGTCTTATGTGAGCCTGTCCCCACAGGCCTTGAGGCTTATGCACTACCCCCCCATCTTGTGTGATACCCTGCTGCCCTAAAGCATGTGTTTGTTTGAAAATTCACTGGTGCAATACAAAGCAAAATTTTCCCTTTCTTTACTATGCTCCCTGTTTCTTTTTTCAGACTGCAGGACCGTATGTCAGACTGAATGCTTGGGAGGATGGCAAGGGAAATTGTGAAGTCTTCCAAGTGCTGTAAGTTTTGTAAGACCAAAATCCCATCTAGAAGATTGTGGCAGGGCGCTCACATGGTGTGCTATTCAGTGGTACATGATGACTTAATCTTTTTTCCCCATCTTATCGGCAATGCTGATAAAACATGCGTTCTAGCCAGATGGTCTGATTCCACTGATGTCCAAATCTAACATTGCATGCTTTTGTATTGCACTTCAAAGACAGAAGCCTAATGGTAAATATTCTGCTATAAATGCACACTGCTTGCTGGATTTTCATGATGGTGGGAGCATGAGGGTTGTGGATAATGAGAAGGTGCAGGCAACTTTCCCAAGACTGCTGACCTCTTGATTCTTTGGTTTATGACGTAGCTGGTGCAGGAGGGTAGATTTGAGATCTACCTACCTAGTGTAACGTACCTCCCTATTGAATGATTATTGCACTTGTGTGAATAGATGGATAAATGCTTTCCTTGCCTTTGAATAGATGGCCAGTTTTATAAAACAATTCAAATTTCTGCAACATTTTTTTACTGTAAGAGCTAATGTAACAGCCTTTATTTGTTGAGCCCTTTACTGTTTTGGCTTCAGGGCAGATTTAAGAGCCCCTGAGAAGGAGATATTACTTGTTGTTGTTTAGTCGTGTCCGACTCTTCATGACCCCATGGACCAGAGCACGCCAGGCACTCCTGTCTTCCACTGCCTCCCACAGTTTAGTCAAACTCATGTTAGTAGCTTCGAGAACACTGTCCAACCATCTCCTCCTCTGTCATCCCCTTCTCCTTCTGCCCTCCATCTTTCCCAACATCAGGTCTTTTCCAGAGAGTCTTCTCTTCTCATGAGGTGGCCCAAAGTATTGGAGCCTCAGCTTCATAGCCATCTTCAAATATTTTAAGGGCTGTCATGGAGGAAGAAGCCTGGTTGTTCTGGGGTGCAAAGCAGCTGCTCTTTGTCATGTCAACCAGGAAGCTTTTTTTGCTGTTGTTGCAAGCATTCGTTAATAACTAGAATAAAATGATCATGCCCTCAATCGGAAGGAAGACATAAGTTAGTAACACATGGCTTTGTTGGCACACGAGCATGGTAGTTAACTTAATCCTACCTGCAGTTGATGGGTGGCTAAGCCTTCTCTGTTTTTCAACAGGCGCAGGGGTTCCTGGTTCCTGCCCAATGGATGGATGGCTTGAAGCAGAACGGCTGAGACTTGAAGGAGAAATTATTTGTGTCCCATGAGTGTTGCTGTACAATAAATGCATGGCTTTGCACCGTGGCAAATTAAAAAGCAGCTTTGAGTTTTCAGTGGTGGCACGGGGTAATTTTCTCCTCTCCTTCCCCAGGAACATTCCTCGGTTTGCAGGGCTTGTCCTGACGCTGTTTCACCAGGGGTTGCCATCATTTAGAGAAGGGGCAGTTGGGGGCAAGACTACAGCTGGATGGGAAAGTGCTAAAAAGTATGTCAGATGCAAAAGCCTACTGGGGCAGACAGTCTTATAGTTGCATATGTTTGGCGCTACTTGTCCCACAGATACAGGCTTCATTTCACAAGTACACACTTAATTTTGCTGTTCAGGGCCTTATCAGCACTGTTCCCATTCTCTTCATTTAAGTCAGGCATAGGCAAAGTTGGCCCTCCAGATGTTTTGGGACTACAATTCCCATCATCCCTGACCACTGGTCCTGTTAGCTAGGGATGGTGGGAGTTGTAGTCCCAAAACAACTGGAGGGCCAAGTTTGCCTATGCCTGATTTAAGTGGTTGGGTGCAACTCTTGCATAGCTAGCAGGTAAGAGTTTTGTGGAAGGGAATGTCCTAGGAAGGACCCCACAATTCTATATAGGTCACCAATAGTTCTTAACTTCTTGTGTGATCACCATAGGCGACTAGGAATTCCATCCAGGGAGGGAATGGTCAGCTAGGTAGATGGAGGGCTATCCTGATGGCAGCCCATTGCATTTCTGCTTGCTGTGGGGGAGAAACCATCCTGTGTGTTGAGCTTAGGTGCCCCATTTTAGTAGGCTAGGAACTTAACGGGACTGATTTTACAAAAAACTTTACTAAGTTGTCTGTCTTCCAAAACTGGAATGATTCCACACACCTGTGATTCTTAATTGGGATCCCTGAGGGGGCATTGTGCCCACATAGCTCTTTTGGGGGAAGGAGGTATTGCTACTTTGGGACTCTTGTACAGTGGTGCCCCGCAAGACGAATGCCTCGCTAAACGAAAAACCCGCAAGACGAAAGGGTTTTCCGATTTTTTAGCGGCTTCACAAGACGAATTTCCCTATGGGCTTGCTTCGCAAGACGAAAGCCCATAGGGAAATCTCGGGGGACAGCGGGGAAGCGCAGCGTGCCTTCTCCTCTGTTCCTGGACCTGTCCTAAGGCTTGCGGTGGGAGGTCCGGGAACAGGACAAGGCGCGAAGGGCTTCTCCTCTGTTCCCGGGGCTTGCGGTGGGAGGAGGGTTTTTCCTCCCCACGCCAACATTCAGAACAGCTTTCTGAATGTTGGCGGTGGGGAGGAAAGCCCTCCTCCCACCGCAAGCCTTCAGGACAGGTCCCGGAACAGAGGGGAAGGTGCGCAGCGCTTCTCCTCTGTTCCCGGGGCTTGCGGTGGGAGGAGGGTTTTTCCTCCCCACCGCCAACATTCAGAACAGCATTCTGAATGTTGGCGGTGGGGAGGAAAGCCCTCCTCCCACCGCAAGCCTTCAGGACAGGTCCGGGAACAGAGGGGAAGGTGCGCAGCGCTTCTCTGTTCCCAGACCTGTCTTGAAGACTTGCGGTGGGAGGAAGGTTTTCCTCCCCACCGCCAACATTCAGAAGGCTGTTCTGAAGGCTGGCGGTGGGAAGAAAAGCCCTTCTCCCCCCAGCCTTCAGAAGAGTTCCCGCCTAGGCTGCGGATAGCAGCCTGCTGCCCTGCGCGAGGGGCGCTCTTAAGCAGAGCGCCCCTGGCGCGGGGCAGACATTCGCCGCTTGGGGAGCCCTGCAGGGGAAGTCTTGCAGGGCTCCCCAAGCTGCGAATGTCTGCCCCGCGTGGGGCAGCAGGCTGCTATCCGCAGCTTGGAGAGCCCTCTGGACCTCTTCTGAAGGCGGGCGGGGGGCAAAAGTCTTTGTCCCCCCTGCCTGCCTTCCCGGGGGATTTTAAAATGCTGGCGGGCGGCAGTGCTGCCGCCCGCCAGCATTTTAAGATCGCCCCGGACAGCGGAGAAGTCCTCCGCTGTCCCGGGGTTTTTAAAATGCTGGCAGGCAGCAGCGAAGCCTTTGCTGCCGCCCGCCAGCATTTTAAAATCGCCCCAGGACAGCGGAGAAGTCTCCGCTGTCCCGGGAAGGCGGGGGGGGGGGAAGCAAAGACTTTCGCCCCCCGTCGGCCTTCAGAAGAGGTCGGGGGACAGACTGTCCCCAGACCTGGTCTGAAGGCGGTTTCCATAGGAACGCATTGATTGATTTTCAATGCATTCCTATGGGAAACCGTGCTTTGCAAGACGAAAAACTCGCAAGACGAAAAGACTTGCGGAACGAATTAATTTCGTCTTGCGAGGCACCACTGTATATGAAACAAATAGCAAATAGCATGGAGGTCTGCATTGACCTTGTTAGGAAAAGCTGGAAGCTTGTCTGCTGCAGTCGGGAATGTTTTGAGTACAGGTAAGAGAGCAGGCCAGGAGGGCAAACTTCACCAGATGTTTTGGCAGCTGGTAGACAGGTGTAGAGGGCTCGGAATAAACAAGCTAGGAGCTTAATTGTCTTCCATAAGCTCACTTGACAGTCCAAATGGTGCCTTTTATCACAATCTGCCATGCTTAATGTAGTATAGGGAGGACATCTGTACATCAAAATCACATTCCTCCTAGGGGAGGCTAATCACTTGTATTGCTGTATTTAACTTGTCCTCAGAGCAGCCCTGCAAGGCACCTCCTTTTTTTACCCTTTGACATGAGATACTGATGTGTGTCTCACCAATCAGGTTTGGGTTCAGTTGCTGTTATATACCCACATCTTGAAATTTATGACATTTGGGTGCCAAGTTTTCCCAGGACTTGGAAAAAGCATTTTGTCTCTAATTGTCTCTGGGCCATCTGTCAATACATGCCGATCTTGATTCTCCTACATAAGGATCTGATTGCAGTGTACCCAGTTAGAGAATGCCTCCAATTGGAAAGTCTCCAAAGGATCACCTCTGATAGGATGGCAAGGGAAAGTTTGGGATCTGGCTTTTATCCAGTCTGTAAATAGCAGTGGTGATTTAAGACCTCCAGCCACTCAAGCTTGCTTATAGAGAGACTTTCATGGATATTTGAAGCCTTGATTATGTCTTTAGTTATTTGACAATGTCTCCACTCGATTTTTCTTTTTATGTGCGATTGATACAAGCGTGCAACACATCACAGGTTTTGTTGGAACTGATCAATGCTATTTTGCAACAAAATCAATAAAACTCTACAGGGAGAGAAGAGACTAGCCAATTGTACAAAGGTAAAATTCACATTCATTGCAGTGCCCACTTTTGCCTTTGATAGGGACGCGGGTGGCGCTGTGGGTTAAACCACTGAGCCTCCCCCCCCCAAAAAAAAATTCCCAGAAGAAAATACAGCCCTTGGATTGAAAAAGGTTCCTCCACCCCTGACCTAGATTGTGATCGCCTTGCAAAGGTAATGCTGGTTTTTCTGTGAAGCACAGAAGATTGTTACTTCGGCTGTCCACAAATTTGACTTTAAAATGTTGCTGCATCTGTTAACTTCGTTGGCAGGTGGTTGCAAAGTGTAAGCACACAGCTGAAAAGTGGAAGAAATATTGATGGAATCCAAACTTCTGATGGCCTTTAAAATGCAGCCTTGTTAATTCTGTGCCCGCTAGTCAGTGCATAATGAATAAGCCTTGGCATGGTTATTATTTAGGGTAATTGCATTCTGAGGGGCTGCTGCAATATTCAGATCTCAATGGAAGGGGAGGCGGGTGCAGAACATGTTTGCCCTTGGCTCTGTGTTAGATAAGGTGTAAAAAAAAGAGGCTCACTAAAGCTCTTTCCAATTATGTAGACTGATTATTTTCCCCCCTCGTTAGCAACTGCAGTAGAAATAACTGAAGTCTCCCAATTAAACAAGGTAATATTTACCATTTGCAGCAGTATGAGCCTCTCCAGTCAAACTAATGGTGCATAGGACAGCTGTAATTATTTGAAAGCGAATGGGCAGGTGCAACTTGTTATTTGTGGCACTGCAGGTGTGAGAGAACTCAGGTACATGGGAAGATGGGTGTAGCAATTCACATGTTCCCCAGGGTTGCCAACTAACCAGAAAAATAGTATCGCAGCCTGCTCTGTTTTGTAGAAGTTTGACCCCAAGAAATTCGGCAGCTGAAATTGAATGGCATCAGTATATTTATTTTTACTTATGCATGCCTGCAGATGAAGCACCTGTTAAAGGCCTAGTGACGTTGGGGCAATATAAAAGCTGGCAACTGTAGCATCTGTACAACTTCTGTTTTTTTTTCTTTTCATATTTTTTATTGATTTTCACAAACATAAAAAACAAAAATAACAAAACATACAAACACACATAACACGACTTCCCCAAACCTCCCCTTCACTGCACCCTTATTTTTAAGACAACAATTTTTAGCAATCCTTCGTTCAAATTCATAGCTAATTTTCTTTAAAAAAAAATTTTTTTTTTTGAATTTAAACTGTAACAGCTATAGTTCTCTATCTCATACCCCTTGACATCTTAGCATTCCAAAATTTTGCAACAGTTCTTAAGATAAACTTTAAATTTTCCCCAGTCCTCTTCCACCGTCTCTCTCCTCTGGTCACGGATTCTGCCGGTCATCTCAGCCAGTCCCATAAATTCAGTCACCTTGGTCTGCCATTCTTCCAGAGTAGGTAATTCTTGAGTCTTCCAATACTTTGCTAGTAGGATTCTTGCTGCCGTGGTTGCGTACATGAAGAATGTTCTGTCTTCCTTTGGTACCATTTGGCCGACCATGCCCAAGAGAAAAGCCTCCGGTTTCTTAACAAATGTCCACTTAAGGATTTTCTTAATTTCATTATAGATCATTTCCCAGTAGGCCTTAATCTTTGGGCAGGTCCACCAAAGGTGATAGAAGGTTCCTTCACATTCATTGCATTTCCAACAATTATTATTGGGCAGATGATATATCTTTGCTAGCTTGACTGGGGTCATGTACCACCTATATATCATTTTCATTATATTCTCTTTTAAGGCACTACATGCCGTGAATTTAATGCCTGTGGTCCATAACCGTTCCCAGTCTGCAAACATGATATCATGACCAATATCTTGTGCCCATTTAATCATTGCTGATTTTACTGTTTCATCTTGCGTGTTCCATTTCAGCAGCAAATTATACATTCTAGACAAATTTTTAGTATTGGGCTCCAATAATTCCGTTTCTAACTTTGACCTCTCTTTCTGAAATCCTAATTTCCTGTCCTGCTTAAACATCTCGTTAATCTGATGGTAGTGTAGCCAATCTCGGACTTTAGGTTTTAGTTTCTCCAAGCTCTGTAGTTTGAGATTTTCACCATCATGTTCTAAAATTTCGCAATATTTTGGCCAATCTGAGTCCATATTAAGTTTTTTTACCGCCTTGGCTTCCAGGGGTGACAACCCCTTCCTTCTTCTCATTCTGTTGTTTCCTCTTTATAGAATTTTGCTGAATCAGGAAGCCACGCATCACGGCCTTGCTTGCGTCCCATATTGTTCTTCTTTCCACATCTGATCTTAAATTTATCTCGAAGTAGTCTTTCAGTGTCTTTTGGGCCTTTTTATAGATTGTTTCATCTTTAAACAGGGTGTCATTCATTCTCCATCTGAAGGTTCCAGCTGTTGTCAGTTTCATTTCCATCTTTACTGCGTTATGGTCGGAGCAGGTTTTTGGGCAGATTTCTATTTTTTTAACCCTTGGTGCCAGATTGCTAGAGATCCATATTTGGTCAATCCTGGTCCATGTCATTTTTGCTTCAGAGAAGAAGGTCCCCTCTCTTTCCAGAGGGTTCCTTGTTCTCCAAATATCAATCAAGTCCATGGTATCAGTCAGTTCGAAAAAAGTCTTTGGGAGTCTCCCATCCTTAGAAATTGTTTGCCTTTGCGCTTTATCCATTTTTGTGGAGACGACTCCATTCATATCGCCCATCAATATTATTTTAGAGTCCATAAAGTCCATTAAAGTCTCATGCAACTTCTTAAAAAACTCGGCCTTCCCCTCATTAGGTGCATAAACTCCTACAATCAAAATTTTTTCTCCTTGGGTTTGGATTTCCACTGCCAGAAATCTTCCTTGTTCATCCTTGAAGATCAATTTTGGTTCCAATTTTTCTTTAACGTAAATCACAACCCCTCTTTTCTTAACTTTGTCTGAAGAAATAAATTCCAGTCCTAATCTTTTATTTGTCAAAAGTTTTCTGTTTGTCCTGGCAATATGGGTTTCTTGCAAACATATTATGTCTAAGTGTTCTTTCTTTAATATGTGAAACACCTGTCCCCTTTTTCGGGGATGGTTCAAACCATTGCAGTTCCAACTCAGAAGTTGCAGAGACATTTTTGTTACTGGGCTGCTTTTCCACCGACTGCTCCAAGTTCTTGTTCCTCCTCAGTAGGTACTGAAACTAGTCCAAATGATAGATTTGCTATGTCCGGTATCATCTGTACAACTTCTGGTGGTTCCCTCACTGCGAGGTTACAGGGAACCAGGCAGAGGGCCGGTAGGGCTCCCGCCCTGTAGAACTCCCATCAGATGACAAGGAAATAAACAACTATCGGACTTTTAGAAACAGGCAGCCCTGTTTAGGGAAGTTTTTAATGTTTGAAGTTTTTATTCTGTTTTTAGGTTTCTGTTGGGAGCTGCCCAGAGTGGCTGGGGAAACCCAGCCAGATGGGCGGGGTATACATATTATTATTGTTATTATTATCATTAACTTGAGATCCACCAATTGCAGTGTAGCCCATAAACCATGTGTAGGGAGACCTCCTGGGCTTGTCTCCTTGAGAGAGCAGAAGTTGGATGGAGTTGGGTATCCTTTTATGCCTGGTAGGTTGGCTGCAACAATGGCAGGTCGGCTTCCTTTCTTCATAAGTTGCAAGTTGTTTGGGGCTATCTAAGTGAGTGTATATGTGTGTGTGTGTGTGTGTCTGTGTGCATGCAAGAAATTGATGCAATGGCTTGAGTTCTGCCAGTGGAAGCAGATTGTGGGACCTTGCGCCTATAAAACGCTGGCAGCAGTTCCTGCAAGCTTTTATTTCTAATAAAAACAACTTGTCAGTAGGAATGCACAAGTCAGAGATGGGCAAATGAAGTGTCTTATATTAATTGCTAGGGATGTAATGCAAAAACTTGCATTTGCTTATGAGTCTGCAGGGGGCACTGTGTGCACGCTTTTTGCTGAGATTTCCCTTTGATCTGATTGCCTCTTGCCCATTCCTCCTTCTGTGAATTATGGAGTGCATTTCAATCTGCCAAGTCATCTCTCTGTTCTGTGTTGGTGCTTTCTCCTTGTCGCTAGACCAAGGGATGCCATAAATAAATTATCTGACCAAAAGGTTGCAAGGTTTTTAGCTGGGGCAATCAGAATAAGATCCACTATTTGACTATTGATTCAAAACCCTAAGATTTATTTATTATAATTGACTTTTTATTTCTATTCTTTGTATATCGTATTGTTGTTTTATTGCTATGGCTGATGGCTGACGCAAATAAAGATTCATTCGTTATCTGACCAATAGATCATGGACAGTTTAAAAACAGTGTTCTTACTTTTTATTAATAAGGGGCTGGTGGGAGGGAGGGGAGACTCCCTATTTGGCATGTAGCCTTGGAAGAAAGAATTTACCCATTATCCTGAACTCTGAAGGACCTTTAGGTTCTGAGTTGTCCGAAGTGGTTAATGCCATCTGCAAATATTTTAGGGAAAGGTTCCTTTGACACAACCCAATAAATGTTCATCACAACGAAGTCCCTTTGAAATAAATGACAGTACTGTGCAATCAAATACATACGGCTGCAGTTCTGTGCAAGCAGCGTTTCATCTATGAAACTATGAGACAGTCTGGTGTAGTGGTTAGTGCTGGACTGGTACCTAGGAGATCAGGGTTTAAATCCGCACCCAGCTCATAGTTACTATAGTTTGTATGTTCAAACAGATCTGTTTTCTGGTTCCACTGGGGAAAATAGTACAAAATATAGCTCTGCCAGACATTGGAATTTCTTCTTTCAATAAGCAAGGAATAATTTAACATTTATATTCCCTTCTCCAGACTCGACTCTTTCTAGACACATGCTGGGGGTTATATTTAATCTCCCAGTGCTCAGCAGGACGGCTCTATTAAGAGAGAGAGTAGTTTAACCTATTCACTCAGTGCATCCTTCCTTTTTCATCTGAACACCCTGTGATCTTATGCATGTTTTACTTGGAAGTAAGTCCCATTGATTTCAGCGGCGCTTACTCCCACATCATAAGTGTATACAGGATTGTGGACCCAGTTGATTTCCTTCCTGGGAAGAAGGATGGGCTCCTGATGCATCAATTTTGTTGATGGTCCTTTCTGTTCCACCCCACCCAACGTTATCAGTCAGATTTGTTAGATTTTTGCAGCTGTTCTAGGCAAGGACAGGATGTCCTGCCCTTTGATCTGCCCGTGTTGCATGGTTGAAACATTCTACTCCGTGCTGATGTGCTTATCAACATGGCTTTTGGATTGTTCAGCTTTTGCGTCCACCAGTTGTGTTGGAATGTAGGCAAAGCCTTGAATGCATTACAGTGGTACCTCGGGTTAAGAACTTAATTCATTCTGGAGGTCCGTTCTTAACCTGAACTCTTCTTAACCTGAAGCACCACTTTAGCTAATGGGGCCTCCTGCTGCCGCTGTATCACCACTGCACGATTTCTGTTCTCATCCTGAAGCAAAGTTCTTAACCCCAGGTAATATTTCTGGGTTAGTGGAGTCTGTAACCTGAAGCGTATGTAAACTGAAGCATATGTAACCCGAGTATATTGAATTGCAATGCATTTGAGGTTATGCTTGCATGCCACTTTCAAGCACCCCTCACCTGCCTTTCTAGAACTACTTCCCAGTCCTGGGGCACCTGTAACTTGTGATGATTGCTAGTGCCCCAGACCTGGCTGCCACCTTTCTTTATGGACCTGAACCCCCAGCTTAATTCTGTTAAAAAAAGGGTTCTAGGTTGTCAGTTTGCCATCCATAGATGGCATTAGTTCTTTAAGAGCTCTGGAAAAGAGGATAAAGCCAAGACCTCTGCCATCATTGCCGGTCCTCTTTCTTACCTGGTGTTGGGCAGTGTAAGCATTCTGCTTGCTCTAGCAGTATGGAGGGAAGGTGGATGATGGGATTGCCCTGATTTGCATAGGAATTCCCCCCCCCCAAAAAAAACCTGTACATCACTGTAGAAGGTATTGCCTTCCTCAGTTTGATCTTTCCTTGCTATTGCGTTTTGAACTTTCCCTCTCTGAGAGAGTTGGTCCCATCATGGATTATGGCAGATCACTTGTCATGCTCAGATGGTTCACTTTGGTCTGCACAGAATGTACATGCATTGAACTTGATTCCTCAAAACAAGTCTAGATTTGTCCTCGTTGCCCTACTTGGCAAGCACACGCTCCCTGGGCAATTCTGATGTTCTTATGCAAAGTTGACCACAGCTGTAGCCTAACCTCTACTGTATCTTGCAGAAGCCAAAGAATAAATGAGAAGAGGAAGCTGAAGCAGCGGGAGCCTTCTCCCCCTCCCCTGAGGATTGGCCAATTTAATTAATCAGCTTTTGGAAAATGAGCTGTGTGCGTATGAAGGACGACAAGCTTCTTTCATCATAGCTTGCTTTGCTGTTGGTTGAAAATGGTACATGAAATGACCCTCATTGTAGAATCCTGTAATGCAGGAATCTCAACTAAAGCATCCATGACAGATGGCCATCCAACCTCTGCTTGAAAACTTCCAAGGAAGGAGAGTCCACCACCTCCCAAGGTAGACTGTTCCACTGCCTAACAGTTCTTGCCATCAGAAAGTTCTTCCTGATGGTTAGTAACTTAAGACCTGTGATTTGTGCATAAATGTATGTGTGTGCGCGCAAACAGATAAAATCTTGTTTGCAATGACATAGGCTGTCAAGTCAGACTATTGGCCCATGCAGCTGAGTCTTGCCTCCACTGGCTGGCAGCAGCCCTCCAAGGTCCTAACTATATGAAGATGCTGGAGGACTGAGCCTGGGACATTTGCATAAAAAGCATGTGCTCTTTCACTGACCAATTTAGCCCTTCCCTCAAAACCTCCCCTTGGCCCAGTCGCATGGGTGATGATGTGGAGGAGAAATTTTGCCCGCTTTGCAATAGTCTCCCATGGTGTACTGTTTTCCCCTCCACGCCCCAACAAAAAATGAATGAAAACCATTTACTCAAAGTGGTACTTTTAGGATTACCCTTGGAGGTAAGGGTTGAACCAGCTCCCCACTGATGACCTCAGTGACTTCTTCCAAAAATAATTAAAACCTGCTCTTACCTGAATATTCATTTTGTATCTTGGTCACAGCAGAGTGTTGGAAGCGTACTTATTACAGGAGCTCAAGGAGCAGCCCCACCTTACCAGAGCGCCAGAGGCAGGAATTGGGTCCATGCTGGGATGCGTGGAAGAAAATGAAAGACTGAAGGGAAAGATACAGGTAGGTAGCCATATTGGTCTGCTGTAGTCGAAACAAAATAAAAAAATTCCTTCTAGCAGCACCGTAAAGGTAAAGCGACCTTTGACCATTAGGTCCAGTCATGACCGACTCTGGGTTTGTGGCCCTCATCTCGCTTTATTGGCCAAGGGAGCCGGCGTACAGCTTCCGGGTCATGTGGCCAGCATGACTAAGCCACTTCTGGCGAACCAGAGCAGCGCACGGAAACGCCGTTTACCTTCCCGCTGGAGCGGTACCTATTTATCTACTTGCACTTTGACGTGCTTTCGAACTGCTAGGTTGGCAGGAGCAGGGACTGAGCAACGGGAGCTCACCCTGTTGCGGGGATTCGAACCGCCGACCTTCTGATCGGCAAGTCCTAGGCTCTGTGGTTTAACCCACAGCGCCATCCGCGTCCCTAGTAGCACCTTAGAGACCAACTAAGTTTGTTATTGGTATGATCTGAAGAAGTGTATCTGAAGAAGTGTGCATGCACACGCAAGCTCATACCAATAACAAACTTAGTTGGTCTCTAAGGCGCTACTGGAAGGATTTTTTTTTATTTTGAAGGGAAAGAGTTGCTGCAGGAGAAGCGTCATATGATGGTGACAGCTGGAAGCCAGAGTCTCCTATCAGTCACTTCCCATGAACCTACTCATGTATAAAGGTCTGCTACTCGCAAGCAAGGCTGAGAAGTCAAGAAATGGACACGGGAGGCTGGGGTGAGGCTGATGGGGAAGGTGATTCATGGTCCTCCCTTGCCAGAGATGAAAGCACCCCAGTGAGTCAGAGACAAGAGTCTTGGAGATGGAACAGCATGGGGACAACCTTCTCTCTGGCTGAGGACCTGCCAAGCTTGGTGTCAAGAATAAATTGGCTCATATTATTTATGGCAGGGATAGAAAACCTGCAGACCTCCAAACGTTGAACCACATCTCCAGCTGTCTTTGGCTGGGGACCATGCTGTCAGAGGCTGCTTTGAGTTGGAGTCTAACAATATATGGATCAGGGGTGTGGAAACCCTTTTGCAGCCTGAGGGCCGTGTTCCCTTCTGAGCAAGCATTTGGGGGTCGCTTGCCAGAGCTGGGTGGGGCCAGAGGCAAAAAGTGGGCGGAACAATGAATGTAAATTTTAACTGTGTGTATAATAGGCTGGTTTCTATGCACAGTTCCACACCTATCTTCTATCTGGGCAAGCAAAAGGCATTTTTGGACTGTGTTGGACATTTACCCTGCCCCTGAAGAATCCTGAGAACCATCGTTTACCCGTTCCCAGACCTTCCATTCCAAGTACCCTTAACAAACTAGTTCCTAGGATTCTTTGGGGATGGGTGTGCATGTGGCCTCAGAGTTCAAGGACACATTCCAGGCAAAAAACACCTGAGAATGGGGCAAAGTGGGGCCAATAAGGGCTGGGGCTGGGGGAAAGCCCTGAGGGTCGGACAGAAGCCCCTAAAGGGCTGCAGTTCACCCAGGCCTGAGGCTCTCTGCCCTTAAGTCACAGTGATATGGGACTCCGCAGGATGGTTAATTATAGGGCTCCCTGCCCTTTTAACCCAGTATTGATGTCAATATTAAATGCAGAGCAGAACCTGGGTTTCGTTTCTGCATAAAGAGAAGAAGAAACTGGGACGGCAATAATGTCAACAGTCAAGAAAAGACCACGTAAGGGAAGGGGTTTTCCCTGGGACAATGGCTGAACCTGGCCTCTCTGCAGCCCCCATATAATCTTCTTGTCATCTCGCTTGGAACACAGTTATTCTTGGAGCCCAAAGCGAGCAGGGGAGGAAATCTCCAGGGGAGCAAACTCCCAGGCTTTGTTTCGTTACAATAATCACCGGGCGCTCAAATTTCCCAGCATAGGAAGGCTGATGAAGAGCTTAGTTAAAAAGGCTTTGGGAGAGCTGTAACAAAAAAAAAAGCACATTACCAAAGTGCTCCAATTGGAAGGGATTTCCTGCATTTGTTGGGCTTCAAAAAATGTCATGCCTGCTTCCGTTGCTGCTGTTTTCCCAAACCCCACCTGAACATGCGTCTTCCTTGAGTTGTGGGCGGTGGAATCAAGAAGGAGCAACACAAGCTCTGTGCTGGGGGGAAGGAATCAACCTTGGGCATATTCTGATAGTTTTCTGTCCAGCACTTGGTGCTGTGCAAGAAGCAAAAAAGGAATGTTTTCCTTGCAAGATCTGTAATTGATGCCACTTGTGATGTCAGCTGATGGGTTGACAACACTGAGGGCTGACAACACTGAAGATGTCAGGATTGGATAGGTGCATGCGTATTATTGTATGTACTGCTCCTCCTTTGGATGTGTGGTTTTTGTGCAATCATGGATCAACACAACTGTCTGAATTTTTGGAATCTCCTTGGAGACAATGGCTATTGTCTCAGCCTGGATCTAGACACATCAAAGAAGTGTTTCAATTAAACGTGTTGTAAACTTATGCAGGGAAATACGGTAGGGAAAGATGGGACCCCACAGCACCATCTGGTGTTGTAGTGTTGCATATACAACACATATAAAACGCTTTGTCTTTACCATTCTAGCTGAGTCCCCTGTGAATTCCTGCACTTCAACGTTTTCCTAGTCTACCACTGGATGTTTGTTCCCATCTCCCTGTCCCACTGTATGGTCATTACAAGCCCCAAATTTCTGAACTCTCTAGCCACAATCTAACAAAGTTCAGCACAAGCCAATTACATGTCTGCCAGTAGAGTTTGGCTGAAGATCAGTTTCACCTTGAAATGTCAATAGTTTTGAGCCAGTGGGCTATGTTCTGTGAAGGGCTCCAGAAGTCCCTTCAAGTAGAGCTGAGAAGACTTCTGTCTTTTAATCCCTGGAGAGCTGGGCTGCTGTGAGTCAGCTCAGATAATATTGAGCTAGATGGAGCAGTAGCCCAGGCTGCAACCATTTTGAGAGCATTCAATTGATGCATGACTACCGAAGTGTGGGTAGTTTTGGACCCGAAAGAGGGCAGAACAGGGGTGGAACATAACGAGGCAGGGCGGGCTTGTGCCTGCTCTGCTGACACACACAGGGGGGCCAGGAACACAACCCCCACGCAAATTGGGGTTTCCTGTATAAGGCAGCTTCTTATATTCCTCCCTAATGTCACCTCTGGCTTTCTTTTCACTTGGCCAACGCAACCTGAGAATTGGCGAAGGGATTTCCCTCTCTTCCCAATTATCTGCAGAGATAACAAGGAGGAATGACTGCCATTCAGAGGGGCTGCAATGCCCATTACTCTTGCTCATTTAACATGTTATTTAAAAGTCCCCCGTTCTTTTGGAGTGCAATTATTTAAAGTCTAGTGACCCCATTTGTCACTGACATTTCCCCTCTGTTTTTCTTTTAAGGTTCTCATCTACCAGACAGTACTGAGTGAATATGGCTATCGTGATCAAAGAAACCTGTGTGGTGTGGATAATTTTTTCCCCTCCTTCTGATATCACTAGAACTTGTGGACAGGTGAATGTTGGAAGATTCAGGAAAGAGGATAAAGGACTTCTTCATGCAGAACATGGTTAAACTATAGACCTTGTTGCCCCAGGAGGCAACAATGGCCACCAACCTAGAAGAGGCTTTAAAAGAGGATTAGACAGGCAGAATCCGAGACCAGGGAGAAGAGTCGGCGGAAGAAGACTGGAGGAAATTCAAAGATTATTTACAGAAATATTGTAAAATTAATGAATGCTAGAACGATGTCGGATAGAAATTAAGCGGTTTCCAGCTGTAATGTTTCAAGAGAATATGGAAAAAAAGGTTTAGAAGCAGGTTAAAATTTATTGATAAGGATTTGCTGAACTAACAATCTGAATTGGAATACAAAAAAGGGAGGTATGAGGAGGTCTGGGAAATAAGTTGATGGAAAATAAGTTATGAAAACTTTGTGTGTTTTTAATTACCGTATTTTTCGCAACATAGGACGTACTTTTTCCCTCCTAAAAAGCAAGGGAAAATGTGTGTGCGTCCTATGGAGCGAATGCAGGCTTTCGCTGAAGCCTGGAGAGTGAGAGGGGTCGGTGCGCACCGACCCCTCTCGCTCTCCAGGCTTCAGGAAGCTATCCGCTAGCCGTGGGAGACCCAGCTAGCGCCTAGGATAGGAGGCTACCGCCCGGTGGGTGGGGCGCATTGAAGCAGAGCGCCCCTCGCGCCGGGCAGACATCCGCAGCGTGCGGAGCCCTGCAGGAGTTCCCCGCAAGGCTTCCCACGCTGCGGATAGCAGCCTGCTGCCTGGCGGGTGGGGCGCCCTGAAGCAGAGCGCCCCGCGCGCCAGGCAGACATCAGCCAGCCCCACAAGCTCGGGGGACAGCAGGGAGGTGCAGCGCCACTATCCCGCTGTTCCTCGTCCTGGTTCGGTTTCCCTGATCTGCTTTTGGGGGGGGGATTTTTTCCCCTTTATTTCCCCCCCCCAAAAAACTAGGTGCGTCCTATGGTCCGGTGCGTCCAATCGTGCGAAAAATACGGTATTTTTATTTTTGTATTTTTGTTCTTTTTTCTTTTTTCTTTCTGATTTTTACTGTATTAATATTGAAAACCTTAATAAATATCTTTTTACAAAATAAAATAAAAGAGGATTAGACAAATTCATGGAAGAGAGGGCTACCAGCCATGATGATGGATGCCATCATGCTTATGAAGACCTGTTGCTGGAAACCACAGGAGGCAAGAATGCTCTTGTGCATGACTCCTACCTGCGGGTTTCCTAAAGGCATCTGGTTGGCCACTGTGAGAACAGGATTCTGGACTAGACAAGGCCATTGGCCTGATCCAGCAGGCTCCTCTTACATTCTGAAAAAAATACAACAGTTTTATTCACCTGAACCATAGCTAACAATATTGTGACAATGGGGCATTAACTGCAGAAGGTAAAGGTAAAGAGACCCTTGACCATTAGGTCCAGTCGTGGCCGACTCTGGGGTTGTGGCGCTCATCTCGCTTTATTGGCCGAGGGAGCCGGCGTACAGCTTCCAGGTCATGTGGCCACATGACTAAGCCGCTTCTGGCGAACCAGAGCAGCGCACGGAAATGCCGTTTACCTTCCCGCCGGAGTGGTACCTATTTATCTACTTGCACTTTGACGTGCTTTCAAACTGCTAGGTGGGCAGGAGCAGGGACCGAGCAAGGGGAGCTCACCCCGTCGAGGGGATTCGAACTGCTGACCCTCTGATCAGCAAATCCTAGGCTCTGTGGTTTAACCCAGGTACCCACAGTGCCACCTGCGTCCCAACTGCAAAAGGAGTCAGTGTAAAATTCAAGCACATTGGTGTATGTTTAAATGTATTTGCTTGAACATTTAATCAGTGGTGGCTCAGGGATTAGAGAACATGGCCAAGGATCAGTGCTGATGGGGAGTTGCAGACTCCCATAGTTTGGTGTTGCATCTGAATCCAACCCCTACGTCTGTCCTATGGAATGGGAGCTATTTTTAAAATGTTGTTGCTGGCTTTTTCAAAAGCATTTTCTTGCACTGGAAAATATTTCCCAAAGAACCAAACCAAAACCTTAGAGGCTTTAAGAGCTGCATCTACCTCTAAATCAGAAGGGTGATCCTTTGCTTTAATCGCTGGGGAATAAAGCGAGAGAGTTGACAATACATCTTCCAAGTGCATTTTGTGTGTTTTTCTTTTTGCCTAAAAATAGATCAGCCAATTTGGACTTGCTCCAGTTTCCAATGGGAAATTCTCGCCCTCCATAGATTCCAGTGGAAGCCAGTAATTTTCTCCCACCCTTTTCACCCAAGACCAGCCAGAATCTGCCGGGTCCCTGGAGTCCATTAAGTTATTAATTTCATATATAAGGAGCTTCCCATTTACAATATAATAACATATACTGTTAAAACAATCACACACACAAATTATAAATATAGAAACAGGTTAAAATGGCAATAGCACATACAAAAAAAAAATCAGATCAAATCCAAGAGCAAATGAGAGAGCAAAGCTAAAGAAATACATGGACAAAACTTTATGATACTGACATTACTGCTGTGTTTGCAACTAATGAAGTCAACCCTGGGTTAATGAGCCCACAATGTGTGGCTCTTGAAAAGGTCAAAGATGTTTTGCAAGGCGTGTAACAGTATGGAATTCTGATGGGAGATAGTGCTTGATTCACCCTATACAGTTACAGGAATAAATCTCTTCTTCCCAGATGAGACATCTTGTGGCTTTCGATCCTAAGAATGAAACTGTCAATATGTCAGCCCAGCTGTACAAACCTGAGGATACTGTATCCTTGTTCTTAAAATAGTTCTGTAAAGACAACAGTGGCGACCAGCTGCCTTGACCCTTACAGCTTCCCCAGCCCCTTGGCAAGAACTGATGATAGGCTAGTCCTTGCTCAGTTGCCCTAGTTGGCAGTTTGTTTCCTCAGGGGACCATATTGAGATAGGAATGGTGGGTGGGTCAACATCTCCAAAAGCAGAACTGGGGGGGGGGGGACTTGTGACCCTCCAGATGTTGGGTTGCAACTCCCATCAGCCCAGCCAGCAGGGCCAATGGTCAGGGATGATGGACGTTTTAGTCTCTTCTTCATTGTCTCTAGTTTGGCAAGGGATAGGAGTTAGTCCAGGGAGCCCCACATGAGTTGTGTTTGGTTGGTGATGTAGGAGCAGTCTTTTCTGCAGCCGCACCTAAGCTTTGGAAATTATTGCTTTGGGGGTGGCTGGTGGTGAACCAATTTGGCCTTCCAGGCCAGATCTTTCTCCCCACCCACCTGTTAAAATTGAGCCGCACAAGTGGCAGAAGATAGTAACCAGTGAAACTGAAACCAAGCAGGATTGAACTCTACTCATCGGTTGATAAGCAGGGGTTTAAATCTGGCTGCTTTGCCTTGGTGTGTCGGTTCTTAGCAGGGAACTGGTGGACACAACCAAGAGAGAATGGAACCTTGCCCATCAGTCGATATCACCTGCTCATTGGAGTGACTTCAGTTGATTGGAAGGAAGGTATGGTTTTGGTAAAATGGGCCGGGTTGGACCCTCTGGCAGTCCAATACAGTATTGTCCCGCCCTTTCCTTAGGAAGACTCGCCTCATTCTCTCTTTGGTGCCTGGCTATCACCCAGGAAAGACCTCCCTTTCTCCAGCAGATATTTGGCCTCTTGAGCTCCTCAGTTGTTAAACATCTACTTTGCAGAAGACACTCCTCTGTTTGAAGGCCTGTTGCTCCAGGGCTGAGTTTGAAAATCAAGAACATAGGAAGCTGCCTTATAGTGAGTCAGGCTATTGGCCCATCTAGCTCAGCATTGTCTACAGTTGGTTTGCAGTAGCTTCTTCAGGGTTTCCGACCAGGAGTCTCTCCAAAGTCTACTGGAGACTTGAACCTGGGACCTTTCTCATGCAAGGCTCTTTCCCAGCATCAGAAAGGAGGGCAGAGTCCATCCATAGTTAGCAACTCAGCAGGCAAACAAGTCACCTTGCTACAAATAATAATAATAATAATAATAATAATAATAATAATATATTATTTCTATCCCTGCTTCCAACAGGTTAAAAATACATTGAAACATCAGTCATTAAAAACTTCCCCAAACAGGGTTGCCTTCAGATGTCTTCTAAAAGTCTGGTAGTTGTTTTTCTCTTTGACATCTGGTGGGAGGGCGTTCCACAGGGCGAGTGCCACTACCAAGAAGGCCCTCTGCCTGGTTCCCTGTAACCTCACTTCTCGCAGGGAGGGAACTGCCAGAAGGCCCTCGGTGCTGGATCCCAGTGTCCGGGCTGAACGATGGGGGTGGAGACGCTCCTTCAGGTATCCTGGGCCAAGGCCATTTAGGGCTTTAAAGGTCAGCACCAACACTTTGAATTGTGCTCAGAAATGTACTGGGAGCCAGTGTAGCTCTTTCAAGCTTCTGGCTATGGTGAGAGGAGCTGTATTTCTATTTGAATTGTGGCAATTATTTCTAAATGTGCATCTATGTGCATACATTAGCTCATGCAAATGTGTGTGTGAGAGAGGCATTTCCTCCTTTGGGGTTGGGTGGTTGATGTTGGCATCCCTCTCAAGAGACAATAGAGTGTGCCTTCAGGGGTGAAGCCAAACTGATGCATTAGCAGCACCAAAGTGACCTCCCTGGGAGACATGCCTGGGCAGTGTGTTATGGGTAGGGATGGGGGAAACCACAGAGGTCCTTCAAAATTTGCCCCAGAGAGGCATGAACCTGAACTTTTATGTTAATAGATGAGCACAACCACCAATTTTTATTTCTGCATCTCGGGGGATTTCCCCCTCTTCTCCCTCAAGGAAAAAGGACGAAGCCTTCAGGGAATTTGAGAGAAAGAGCATGGCGATATGCAGTTAGCCAGAGGGAGCTCCTTCGGTAATCTGCCTTTCTGTTGGGTCAGTGAAGTGAACACATTATTAGCTGAGTGAAAAGGATGCTGAATGGAGTACAAGGCAAGCCTGTTTCATCTCCTTTGGCTCCTATTTCCCTGCCACCTGGAACAAAAGAGCAAGATTACTTTGCGCAGCCATAAAACTGAGTGTTTGTTCTCCGGACTTTGTCATCGTCCCCCCCTCCCCCTAATAATAACTGAGGTTATTTCTCTCTCTCTCTGCATCCAAAGAATATGTCAACCAGCTCTGAAGGGCAGGTGCTATAAGCAGAATCAAAAGTTGCTGGATAAGAAGAGAAATGTTTTGCAGGCAGATTCACACCACAGATTTAAAACACTCCCAACACAAATTTAAAGCACATGGCCTCCCTCAGAGGCCAGGGACCTGTAGCTTGTCAAGGGTGCTGGGAATTGTGGCTCTGTGCAGGGGAAACTACACTTCCCAGGATTCTTGGGGGGGGGGGGATAATGTGCTTTACACGTGTGTTGGATGCATAGCTGTCAACTTACAGATTTGAAAATAAGGGACCAGCAGCCTCGAAAATAAGGGATCAGCAGCCAAAATAAGGAATTTTGCTATTGTAAAGAGTTATATACATTGGTAGGATTGACAGATGCTGTCAATCCAGCATGAGGCAGTTGTGGAGCCGTGGCGGCCACTGAAGCGCCCCCCTTCTGCATCCCTCCCCATCCCCTCCTCTTCCTCCTCCCTCAGGCCTTCTCCTCAGCTGCCACCACTGCTGCCGCCTCCGGGCTCACGGGCGGCATGGGCGAGAGTCTCCCTCCCTCCCCCTCCCTCTTGGGCGGGGAAGGGCCGATGGAACCCCTTGCGCCAGGACGATGGTGCCAGCACACGCTCTGTCTCGCGGCGGAGGACCCCGAGCCACTGCTTTCCTCCTGAGTCGGGCCGGGAAATTTAAGGGACATCATCAATAAGGGACAGCAGCGGGACATGGCGCTGGGATAAGGGAGTTTCCCGCCAAATAAGGGACGGTTGACAGCTATGGTTGGGTGTGTTGCATGGCATGAATGTAAATGGAACAAAGTTTGATGTTCAAAACATTCATTCATTTTGCCACTGAGGTACATGGTGCTCTATTCTACAGCATAACATAAGCCCAAAAAAGCTAGGTTCCTGACTTATGGTGTGCACATTTTAAAAACAGTAGGGATGATAACATAGATGTAGGAGAGGGAAAGAGAGAAAAAGACAGTGTGAGGTGAGTGGCGTGCATATGAACAAACTCAGACACAGTTACAGATATGTAGCCGTGTTGGTCTGCCATAGTAAAAAAAAAAAATTCCTTCCAGTAGCACCTTAAAGACCAACTAAGTTAGTTCTTGGTATGAGCTTTCGTGTGCATGCACGAAACTAACTAACTTAGTTGGTCTTTAAGGTGCTACTGGAAGGAATTTTTTTTGTTTAAACTCAGACACTTTTATTGAGGCTGCAATCCTAAACACAGGAGTCAGCTCCAACTGGACACAGGGGGGTTAACATCTGACATAAGCGTGCATAAGAGCCTAGCCCAATATGTTAATTTCAAACACAGATTTTCGAGAATGGGGATTGGTGTAATGGTTGATGATGTCACAAAACAGCGCTAGCTCCCTTAAACCAGAGGAAAGCTGTGATACTCCTTTATTCTGTCTCTGGGGTGAAGGTTTTCTTGCTGCTTCCCCAGAACTCAGACTATTAGCTTCCCCAGCAACTTAGCTTGTTGGTGATAGCTTCCCTGTCCATTCTAGGAAAGTTATTCAGAAAAGAGAAGTCAGAGAGATGTGTGAAACATTATTATTGAAGTTTTTATTGCATGCGATTAACTATGAAGATTGATTGCAGGGTTTGTTTGTTTGTTTGTTCGTTTTTCCTGGTGATGTTTCCAGCGTGCCCGCTGGCAGTGGCCAACGTTGCCCCGTTCTAAATGTGTTATATAAGGATGCTCCTGCTTCTGTGAGCAGCAGGGCTTGGCCTGTAGTGCAGAGAGACAAAGCCTGATGTTGCCGGCCAGCAGGGACAATTAACAACCCCAGATTCCAGCCGGCAGTGGAAAGTGAGAATAAGTGTTCCTTTGTGTCCATCAATCCCCAGCTGCCAGGATCTTCCTGCCCACCCGTTTAACAAAAGAGGACAGAGGGAGAGCCTCTGGGAACTGGGTCACTGGCAGTTCCACCGCTGTACAGCTTGCTTAATTAAGGCAGAAAAGGAAACTCCCAAGCGGCTGGCAGTGAAGATTGTATGCCAAAGGAGCAGATAAAGTACCCCGTGTGTGCTTGGTGTGGTCTCGGCAAACAGGCACGGTTTCTTTGAGTCAAGGCCACTGCTGTATGCTTGTTCTTATTCCCTCTTGGCAAACAGAGCTGGCACTGTGTTCCCTGGAAGACTGAGATGTCTAACATAGAGGTGGTGAACACAACGCCAGCTTAAAAGGCAGCTAAGTCGCTCTTTTTCTCCATTTGGGGAAAAGCACATAACCACATGAAATAGCTCTTACATGAAATAAACAATAGGAGATGAGATGAATTGTGGCTAACATCATGTGTAGGTAAAAGGTAAATGGGAAAGGACCCCTGGATGGTTAAGTCCAGTCAAAGGTGACTATGAGGTTGCGGCGCTCATCTCACTTTTCAGGCTGAGGGAGCTGGCGTTTGCCCACAGACAGCTTTCCAGGTCATGTGGCCAGCATGACTGAACTGCTTCTGGTGCAATGGAACACTGTGACAGAAACCAGAGCACATGGAAACGCTGTTTACCTTCCTGCCGCAGCAGTACCTATTTATCTACTTGCACTGGTCTGTGTGCACAGCCCTGGTCTTGGTTAGGACCATCAAATTATGTAAATAAAAATTAAGTACTGCTACTGCCTCTGCTTTACCAACATTTGCAAGTTTTAGGACTCATCCATACTTCTGTTTGTCCCATGATTTCTAGGCACAGGAGTAAGAGGATTTTCTTTTGTCCCACCCGGAAGCCCCCCCTGCTGTTTACTGCTGAATCAGGGCAAATGTCAATCCACAGAAAACCCGGCTGACATTTGTTCTGGTTCAACTAATTTCCACCAGCCTGGTGTGCTGTCATCTGGGTGGACATAAAAACTATGCAGAAGGAAGGGAAGAGATACAGTAATATATGCAGCTCAGTCCTGTGGGTGTTTTCTCAGGACTGTAGGACAGTTACTTCCATCTGCATGTACCGCAGGATTGCAGCCTCAGCAGCTATGCAATGCTTTTAAAAAAAAATAATATTAACAGTTTAAAGACTATAAAAGAAAGAAAAAGAATTCAACAAAACAATACAATACAATACAAAAACAAAAACTCTACATTACACTAACACTAAAACATTGAATTAACAACACAAAACAAACACAATTTAAAACACATCCAGTAATTTCAGTATCTTATCTTTCATTCACTTGTTTCCAGGACCACCTCACACCTCCCTTTTTGTATTCCACTTCAATTAACTGTTTCAGCAATTCCTTTCCATCTTCCTCTGTTTTCTGTCCTGTAATTTATCTTAACTTATTCTAACCTTATTTTTTCCCTTTAATACATTAAAAATCTATTTGTACTTAATTCCTTATAACCTTTCTGCTAAAGCCATATAACTTCATTCCAACATTTTTCTAACATTCATTAATTTTACAGTATTTCTGTAAATAATCTTTAATTTTTTTCCAGTCTTCTTCCACCGACTCTTCTCCCTGGTCTCGGATTCTGCCAGTCAGCAGCTATGCAATGCTTTCCCTAAAGTGCTCAAAACACTTCAGACAAACGATCCCAGAAATACACACAACGGTTTTGTAAGGTAGGCAAGCAGTAGAATTCCCACACGCATTGTAGCTGGCAAATAGTAATAATGCTGGTTCACCTATGGCTATTCATGGAGGAATAAATTTGGACAAAAAAAAGTAATTCCAGCTCACAGCTCATTAATTTTAACCAGTGAACTACACCACCAAATGCCCATTGACTGAAAGCAACCCAGATCCTGTAGCCCAGGCAGGGCGAGCAAGCAGTTTCTCCCACACTGTAAGGCTGGGGGGTTCCCTTGCTTCTGAGAACAGGAGCCAATAAAATATTTGAGGGGGCCAGTCTTCCCCCTCAGTTGATGGGCATTGCCATCGAAATGGTGTGCGTGCGCCATAGCTGTCAACTTTTCCCTTTTCTTGCGAGGAATCCTATTCGGAATAAGGGAATTTTCCTTAAAAAAAAAACGTTGACAGCTATGGCGTGCTCAGCGTCTTGTGATCGATTATGCAGGGCGGGGCTTACCTATCCCCCCCAATATTTTATTCAAGTTGGCCCCCCTGCTAAACAAGCGAAGGGGGGGGGGTCATCGTGCCGGCTGCCGCGCCGCTCCGCTCCGCACTAAGCGTCGCCAGCTCCCCAGAGCGTCCTGCTCCTTTAAACGTCGCCTGGGCGCCTTCTAATCCCCGCCGAAGGGGGGAAGGTCAGCGCGGACAGGGAGCGGAGCGCCCGCCGCCTTGGGGTGGGGCGAGCGCAGGTTGGCGCGCTGGCTAAAGGTCGCCCTGGGCTGCTCCCTTTCCAGATCCGCTTTCGGAAACTTTCACGCGCAGGGCGGATGTTCAGCTGGGCGGCGGCGGCGGCAACAGCTCTTCTGCAGGCAAGCGCTGCCCAACTTGCGCACCGGAGCACTTTGCGCGTGGGCTCCGCGCAGCATCCACCGCCGCGCCCGACATCTAGGAAGTCCGCGTGGACTTGCCCCCGCCCACCTTCCTCCTATTAATTCCCATTATTGAATTCACCGGATCCACTCCGGTCTCAGTCCCGGATCGAGCGCCTAGTTTTCGGCCGAGAGTAGCTGGTGCTCGGCGCTGCGCAGGTCAGTCGGCGTCGCCCTTTCGGGCAGGATCATGCGGGCGCGCCCCTGCTGGACGCTGCGCGCGGGGCTGCTCCTGCTCCTGGCCGCGCCGGAGGCGGAAGGCGGCTGCGCGGCGCTGGGGCGCTGCTGCACGGGCCGGAGCATGGCGTGCGTGAGCACCGGCTGGAGGGCGGACGGGTCCCACGGGCCCTGCTACTGCGACCAGGCGTGCCCTTACACCTTGGACTGCTGCCAGGACTACCGGCAGGTGTGCCCAGGTGGGTAAGGAACAGGAGGAGTAGGGGAGGGGGATGCTACACCTGAGGATGGATGGTCCAGCTCAGGTAGGATTAGGCATGGGGGACCTGTGGGTGTTTTCTTTTCTTGGATTCCCCTCATCTCTCACCATGGGGTTTGGTGGCTGGGGCTGATGGGAGCTGGAAGGCCACAGACTCGCGCTTTCCAGCGATAAGTCAAATTCAGCACCTGCAAGGGGGCTGGACTAGATGACCCCCGGGGAACCCTTCCAACGCTACAATTCTATGACATGCTTAGAAAGAGCAGTGCCTTTTTTTCAGAGTGCCGGATCCCACCCAGAAGGGGAACTACGATTGAAACTCAAGGGTGGAAAAATGACTTGGTGTAGCCAATTCAAATGGACTACAGCCCTTGTGTGAATACTTTTTGGCTTATTGTCCGGATGAGAAACCTGTGACCTTCCAAATGCAGACTCTCATCTGCCTCATCTTGTTAGGGCTAGGGCTGTTGGAAGTTCAAAAATCTCTGCAGGGCTTGAGGTTCTTCATCCCTGAATTTAAGAGTACTAGAGGGAGCTGGAAGTTACCGAGCCCAGGTGGAAAATTACAGTATTGACAATCTACTCCTACCTATGTTATTTAAAAACTAAATCCCACTGATTTGCACAGGATTTACTCCCAAGGCAGCTGTTCCATGTGGTCTTAAACATGTTTTACTTGGAGATAAGTACTCTGGAGTTCAGCAGGGGGCTAACACCGGCATAAAAGTGTTTCCTTTTAAAGTTAGGATTGCAACTTGGGGGAAGCGATAGTGGCTTAAGCTTTCTTGTGTTGGAAATCAGATACCAATGAATCTCAATGTTCTTGGAGGACATTTGAGTGCTGTTGACATGTATATTGTCATAAACAGGGAGAGTTGCATTCAGAACTTTTTCTTTATTAAAAAGATCAATAACATTCTGTGCAAAAGCATAAGCTATGCAAATTGTGCTGTTTTATCCTGCTGTTGCAAGGCATCAAAAAGAGCTAACACTGAAGCCCCGTGTGCACAATTATTCATAGAGTTTGGAGCATATGGTACAACTCAAGGCATTTGTAATGGCCTGGAGTAACTATAGTGGTTCTCTTAATACTACTTTTAAAAAAAATATCTCTCACACACTGAGCATATTAACATCTTCTTCCTGTTCCCTAGTACAACAGAACCCAAATATTGGCAAATAGGAATTTCCTAAATCTTGACTTTTCAAAAGCTGAGGTTTTCAGCATGTTGGATATTTTACTTAATGCAGAGTTCTGCTTGTGAATTCCCCCCACCCCCACATACAACCCATCCCATCCCTATAATAATCTATACTTCCCATAACTCTTAGTAAAACTTTCCAGGAGACAAACATTGCTATTTTCTATTAGGCAATTGAAAACATGGGGTCCTTTTTAAAAAGGGAACATATGTAAAAGAAAATTCAAGCAAAACAGAATTATCCCTCTCCACAAAATGCAGGTTGCTTGATTAGCCTTTCTTAGAGCTACTGAAGCGTAAGTCCCTTTCCTTTATGCCTCATCAATCCATACAGTGGTACCTCAGGTTACATGCACTTCAGGTTACATACACTTCAGGTTACAGACTCGGCTAACCCAGAATAGTGCTTCAGGTTAAGAACTTTGCTTCAGGACGAGAACAGAAATCGTGGCGGTGGCGCGGTGGCAGCAGGAGGCCCCATTAGCTAAAGTGGTGCTTCAGGTTAAGAACAGTTTCAGGTTAAGAAGAACGGAACTCCGGAACGAATTAAGTACTTAACCCGAGTACACTGTATTCTCAACTGGTGCCATCTTGTGGCTTTTTGAAGAAATGGCACAATATTGTACTTTGCAAGTGTCACTCTTGGCCTGCTCTGCATGTACTGTGGTAGTTTGCAGATAGGTGACGTGACTTGCTGACACTCAGGTGGGGTGTTTGTGGCAAAAGCCAGAAATTGGAGAGCTGTTCTTTTCACCGTAGTCATCTTTGCTTTGGCAACTGAGAGGGCTGGAAGATGTCTGAATCCACACATATACTTGGATTGAAAACTCTGCTTTGCATTACACGTCCAGAGTAATTGCGTGGAATAGGGAATCGTTTTATATTCCTGCATGGTTATGAAGCTCAAGCTGGCTGGTTCTCCGAAGTGCAGTGGAATGAAGTGGAAGAATGCTGAGCTGGTAAAATGAGCTGCCTCACTTCATCCTGCTGTTGGGGAACCATTTTTTTTAAAGTAATTCCCAATGTAAACAGACAGATGACCCTGTAAGTAGAAAACTTGGCAGTTTAAAGTGGCATCATGATTGCTTCAAACGCCTATTGTGAATGTGGGCTAAGTTGGGACACCTAAATGCTGCCACTCCTGCTTGGCAGGAATGAATCAGACTTGCTATATTTGAGAAGAATGCCAGCCTGGAAATGCATGGAATAGATAACAGTTGTGAGTTTTGTCCTCCTCCTCCTCCTTTCCTCAGTGGTCTCCTGCGTGGTCTCTGAGTGGAGCGAATGGAGCAGCTGTGCGGAGACTTGCAAGGCAGCGTACCGTGTGAGGAGGAGGCGCATCATCCGGGAGCCGAGAAATGGCGGCAAAGCCTGCCCTCCTCTTGAGGACAAGGCTGGCTGTTTTGAGTATTGGACTCAGCAAGGAACAGAGTGCAAGCAGCCCTTCAGTAAGTGGAGCAGGGCACGGGTGGAGTGTGTGTGGGGGGGAACAGATTATTGGCAGAAACAAGGTGCATTCAGGTTTAAATTGTACCCCCCCCCCAAAGTCTTGTTAGAGCATTTCTTCTGGTTACTTTTGTTTTGTTCTAAGCTGAAGAAAGTTATTGACTCATGTCAAGTGCCTCTTGCTTAACAGGGGTATCCCATATTTGGCTGGGTTTCTTGCACTGCTCTGCTGGTGTGGTAGCTACACAGAATCACAGAAGTTGGAAAGGGACCACAAAGGTAATCTGGTTCAACACCCAGCAGCGCAGGAATCTTTGGCCCAACATGGGGCTCAAACCCATGACCGTGAGATTAAGAGTCTCATGCTCTACCGACTGAGCTATCCCAGATGCAAGGAAGAAAGTGCTGTAGTTTATAATGCCCTGTGCTTAATCCTCGACACATTCATTAAATTAGAGTGGCCCTACAGCACACAAAACAGCTTTAGATGCACGCTTGTGCTTGGAGAGCAGTTGCATATGTCCCTCTTCTAGTTCATGGGATGATGCAAAGTGACATCTAGCTTAAGGATTGGTCAAGCTTTCTTCTGAGTGCCTTTGCTGCAGAGCAGCCAAAGAAGTCTGATCACTGTAGTCCATGCATATGTAACCTTGAGGCTGGATTACCACAGTGCACTCTGGGTGGGGCTGCCCTTGGGCTTGGCCTCCCTCCTACTTCCACGGAAGCTTGCCTTCCATCAGCAGAAGAGCTGAATGCCACCCATATCCCTTGAGGTGCCACAAGACTCGGTGTTGCTTTTGCTGCAACAGACTAACATGTGCTTGTACAAGAGGATATGTTGGGGCTGGGCTCCATTCAAATTATGGCTGTCACCTGCTTAGAGAAATCACAGCTGAGTTTAAGACTGTGATTCTAACCCAAGTTACCTGGGAGTAAGCCCCACTGAATTCAGGTGGACTCATTTCTGAGTAGAGGGGGTTAGGATTGTGCTGTTGGTATATTTATTTAATTAAATCTGCACGTGAGAGACAACGGTAACATTCACACATTACATTCATACAAACTTTGTCCACAAATAGTTCAGCTATACATTTGTACCGCAATAGGTAAAGATACCCCTGACCATTAGGTTCAGTTGTGGACGACTCTGGGGTTGCTGCACTCATCTCGCTTTATAGGTCGAGGGAGCCAGTGTTTGTCCGCAGACGGCTTCTGGCCAGCATGACTAAGCCGCTTCTGGTGAACCACAGCAGCGCACGGAAACACCGTTTACCTTCCCGCCGGAGTGGTACCTATTTATTTACTTGAACTTTGACGTCCTTTTGAACTGCTAGGTTGGCAGGAGCTGGGACCGAACAACAGGAGCTCACCCCGTTGCGGGGATTCAAACCGCCAACCTTCTGATCAGCAAGTCCTAGGCTCTTTGGTTTAGACCACAGCGCCACCCGCGTCCCACATGTACCATAATACACATGTTAATATTTAGTGAATATATAGTCTGCGTGCTTCTGCACACAATAGTTGAGCTGTACGAATGAACAAGTGCAACACTTTCACACTAAGACTTGTGTGCTTGTAGAGACCGCCTGCACCCGTGTTCAGTGCAATGTGTGAACAACACTATTCAGAATTTTAAAGCAGTGGTGGGCAGAATACAGGCTTATTGGATCCCATGTCGGATGCAGTATGTCTCTGAATACCAGATGCTGAGAATCAAAGTGTGTGTGTGTGTGTGTGTGCGCGCGTGGAGTGCTATTGTGCTCTCACATCCAGCTTGTAGGCATCTCATCTGTTGGTCACTGCGAGAACAGGATGCTGGACTAAATGGACCTTTGGCTTGATCCAGAAAGGCTCATTTCATATTCTCCTGTTTTACTAGACCCCCAAGAGCTATTAGCCAGAGGCAGGTGCAACAAGTCGCACAGTTAGAATTCAAGAACAGGGTGACTCTGAGCACATTCTGAGGCTAGGAAATTGTCTTCAGCACAGGAACTGAACTGAGTCCATAGCCCTTTTTCACAAAAGCATGGTCCTAATTGGAGCTTTTCTTTTCAGCAGCCTAATTTAGGCGGAACAACTCGTTTTATTGCAGATATTGTCAAAACAACTGGGCGTCAAAAATCTTTGCTGTGCTACTGGAAATCAACCAGAGATCTGCGATCTCTAGCTTTTGCCCACCCTTTTCCTAAACAACCAGCACTTTTCTGGTGTACTTGTTTAGACTGGTTATTATTTTTCTTCTGTCTTTTTATTTTTTGGGTTTGCTTTGGAAAAAACAACACAAAACAAAACCAGTGTTTCTGAGACCAAAATAAAATCTGTAGGCTGCAGAAGAGTTTAAGTGGTATATTTCTAAATTGGGATATTATTAAAATAGCTTGCTCCCTCCAGCGTAGTTTCTGGGATGATAATTAACAGGCCTGTTTGTACGGACAACAAGGGGGGATTTTGTGGGCGGAGGGTACCCTTTTCTGCCCAGCGGAATGATGAATAATCACCAGCGGTCTGAGAATGTGGGAGAGAACTCTCTCTCTCTGATTTCCTGCCAGAGGGAAAATGACACGGCATTAAAGACCCAGTTGTTATTGTTCTGCAGATGCAGGCGGGCTCAGGGCACCGTTGTCACTTATCATGTCTGCTGTGTTTTCCTTTTCCCCTTTGATGTGAGTAGTCCCAGCATTAATAACCACTGGAGGCTATGGGAAAGCGAGGAGAAAGCGAGCTGTGTCCATTGAGAATGAAAGAGCCGGGTAAGTAATGAGCTGCTTGAGGACTCTACAGCGTTGCTGTCCTCCTGTGGGTCACACTATGGCCTGGAGCTCATATAATGAAATGACACGAGTCTAGATTCACAGGCCTGGAAGACATACTGGTACAGCCTTTGGCCCTCCAGCACTTATGCTCCCCCAGCCTCCTGCTTATACATAGAACAGTGCTTTAACCTGCACTTTTCATTTATATGGTGCTGTCACAATCCCTGTAAATACACCGCTGTAAATCCTTAATAGGCCAAGCACATTTTGACAAAGTCTTCCTCGGCAGCCTTATTAAAAACGTTAACAATTCAGTTGGTTCTGAGCTGCAGCCGCTTCCAAGGGAGGAGAGAAAAATACACATAGAGTCCTGAATAAGTACAGATGTCTCCCCAGCTTACACACGATGGACTCATGTGCAACCACATATATGCGCTGTTATGTCCTGAAGTTCTCACCCTGGGCCAGCAGGGCAATACTGTAGATAGTTTTCACTCAGGTCCACATATGCAAATAAGGGATTGAAAGTGACGTTCAGTGATTGGATAGTTACAGAAAGCAGCTACTGTTGCGTTGTAGTGGAGCTCTATATAAGCAGGCTGCTGAACCCTTCAGTTCAGTTCTGTTCTGTGAATAAACAAGAGCTGTTTGAAGAATCGCTGTGTCGTCTGATATGTTAACCCATAACTTAACATGCGCAGCCCTAGGAAATATTTAAATAAATTGATTAAAATTTCAAAAAAGGGCAAAATGGTCCCCAAAGAGCAGGAAATGAGTTAGCAATCCCATGAACCTTTGCACCAATCTTTGAGGCCTGTGAAGAGTTGGGCGTTGGAGAAAGGAGGTTTGGAGGGAGCAGTTGTGGTGGAATTTGGTGGGTTTTTGTGAATTTTTGGCAGAGGTTTTGGTCATTTACAGGCTTTATAGATGGTGTTCTCCACCATACGTGATTTCACGTTTATGAGTGGTACCCGGGAACATAATTCCTGTGTAAGTGGAGAGATGCCTGTATACAGGTTGGCCAAATAAATTTCAAAAAGCCTCCTGCAAATAATGGATGTAGAGTTGAAGGGTGGTATTTAGCTCAGTTTTACTCTTGAGTATATTCACAGGAACTTAATCCTATTCATTAATTTTAGCAGGCATTTGTTGTTGTTTAGTCATTTCCGCCTCTTTGTGACCCCATGGACCACAGCACACCAGGCACTCCTGTCTTCCACTGCCTCCCGCAGTTTGGTCAAACTCATGTTGGTAGTTTTGAGAACACTGACCAACCATCTCATCCTCTGTCGTCCCCTTCTTTTGCCCTCAATCTTTCCCAGCATCAGGGTCTTTTCCAGGGTGTCTTATCTTCTCATGAGGTAGCCAAAGTATTGGAGTCTCAGCTTCGGGATCTGTCCTTCCAGTGAGCACTCAGGGCTGATTTCCTTCAGAATGGATAGGTTTGATCTTCTTGCAGTCCATGGGACTCTCAAGAGTCTCCTCTAACACCATAATTCAAAAGCATCAATTCTTCAGCGATCAGCCTTCTTTATGGTCCAGCTTTCACTTCCATACATTTCGCTTCCCACTACAGGGAAAACCAATACGTCTTGAGTAAAACATCCCACCTGAAGACTTTGTTGAAATGAATTTGGCCCAGTAAGTATTTATAGTATGACACCAGAGGTACTGCACCTCCCCTGACACGCGATACACATATTTATTTTTGTAAGTAAGCCTTACACAGACCCTGGGTGAGCGTTTGGAACCCCTGGAATCTTGCACAGTTCGGAGATTGGGGTGGCATGCAACCCTATTCCCCTCTCTTCCCATGGCAGGTACTGTGTCGAATTTCAGCTCATGGCCATCACAGAAGGATGTCTGCATGGGAACAGCTCTTACACTCATTGGATGAAATATCTCAGTGAAGGACATCTGGTGTGTGTTGAGTGCCAGCACCCAGCTTTGGATTCCAGGAACCTGCACTGCTCAGGGGATGGCAGCGGAGCCAAAAAGTAAGAGTTGATTGTTCTGCTTTTGCTCAGTTGGAAATGCTTTGTTGTTGGGAAAATTGCAACCCCGTCTTCTAAACTTCTGTACTGCCTAGCACAGGGGCGGGGTGACTTTTTCAGTTCCTGGGAGCTGCGTTTGCTTCTGGGCAACTTTTGGGGTGGGGTAACATGGTAGTGATGGGTGGGGCAAGAGGCAGAAGCGAACTAGGCAATGAATGTGAATTTTCCTTTGTACAGTGAGTTACTTTTTACACACACTGGCTGTAGAAAATATGCAGGTGGGGGCGGGCAGAGGGCAGATTGAGACTGGTGGGGCAGCATCTCATTTGCCCTAATGGACCAGCCTTTAGGTCTTTAAAAGTAAGTACCAATGCCTTAAATTGACCTCAAAATATGAATGTACATCCTTCAAAATATGTGTGATATGAATGACTCCAGCTATGCACATGCAACATGATGTTGCAGTCCTCCAGAACATGCATGCGTGAATCTGGCTGTACCCACTTACCTGGGAGTAAGCCCTATTGAACCCAATGGGAGTTACTTCTGAGTAGGCCCTTATAGGATTGCGTTGTTGGCCCATCCTGACCGTCAAAAGCAAGCTGGCTCAACTCGATCCGTTCTTAATGCATAGGAACATGGAAACTAAATCTGCCCTGGCTGTTGTTGTGACAGTGCTCATTCAAGAACATTTTAAACAACAAATAAGTTTGTATGAAACAGCATGTTCTTCCAGGTAGCATTTTATCAGCGGTATTGAGCAAGAAAAGCACTGCTAGGTATTCTCCCCGCACCTCCCTAAAGTTTTCATTATAGAAGTGCAGTTATTTTGATAAGGCAGCAATAACAGCCACTGTAGCTGTTTGGAGAGGCCATAAAATGCAGTAAAAACGTAAGAGGAGTACTGAGTTTGCTATTTAGTATATGGGATGACTCTAGTCCTCTTCAGGCATTCATCTTATGAGCTCAGTCAATGGAGGCACAAGGGACAGAGAGTAGGAATGAGTGTGTTAGCTCAGTCCCCACCCCCCTCTATGAATTGGAGAGCGAATGTCTGCAGCAGAGGGCCTGTTTGACCCATGTAGGTTACTTGCCTGATGTCGAATTCTGGAAAACCGGGGTTCTGCCTTTCCTGGAAGCCTCCATGAGTACCGTAGGCTCTAATCTGCAGACGGCCACTCCCGAATCATGTGCCCATGGGGGATTAGGCTGTTTGTCACAATGGTTGTATTACTTTTGGTGTCAGAAGCAATATTTATTTATAAAAAAACTACTTTAAAAAATATTATCCTTTTGTTTATTTGATCAGGAGCATACAATTCAGTGAAGGGACACAGGTGGCGCTGTGGGTTAAACCACAGAGCCTAGGACTTGCCGATCAGAAGGTTGGTGGTTCGAATCCCTGCAACGGGGTGAGCTCCCATTGCTCAGTCCCAGCTCCTGCCAACCTAGCAGTTCGAAAGCATGTCAAAGTGCAAGTAGATAAATAGGTACCGCTCCGGCGGGAAGGTAAACGGCGTTTTCGTGTGCTGCTCTGGTTCGCCAGAAGCGGCTTAGTCATGCTGGCCAAATGACCTGGAAGTTGTACGCCGGCTCCCTTGGCCAATAAAGCGAGATGAGCGCCACAACCCCAGAGTCGGCCACGACTGGACCTAATGGTCAGGGGTCCCTTTACCTTTACCTTATACAATTCAGGGACATACAAGAATAAAGACAAATCAATTAATGTAATTAAATTAATGCAAAGACCTTGAACCTGGCCAGTGCAGATGTTTTAACAATGGTCACATGTTGTCAGCCATGTGCCCCTGTCAGCAGCCTGGCTGCCACATTCTGCATCAGGTAGAGCTTCTGAGCCAGGCTCGAGAGCAGACCCACATAGAGCATATTGCAGTAATCTAGCCTCAGTGGTACCAACATGTAGGCTTACAGTGAGTAGCCTATCCCTGTCCTGAAACAGTCATCACAGGCAAACCAGATGAAGTCATAGCTGGAGACTGTGAGTCAGAGAGACCTGGTGCATGTCGGGTTTGCCATGGGTATCTATTTGGCCACTGTGAGAACAGAATGCTGGACTAGACAGGCCTTCAGTCTGATCCAGACGGACTGCCTTTTCTGCTCACAGAAGGCAAATGCCTGAAAAAGGCTCATGTGGAATTTACAGGTTCAGAGAGAAAATGCCACTGAATTCCGGCTGCCATGAAGGAAGAGCAAGGGGGGCCCTACTTTTGGCATCCCCAGAGGCCCCCGTGGGAAACGGGATGCAGTGGTGGGAGTGTAGTTGTGTTATAGATGGACCTTTGGTCCAGTCCATCAGGGCTGCTCTGAAGCTAAGAGCAAATAACTGCTGGGGGGAAATGTTTGGTTCTCAAACTTTGTCCCAGCACTCGCATGCCACAGTGAGGAGAGGGCCAAATGAAGAGGAATCGGTAGTGGAAAGGACACTCTGATCCTTAACATGTATTGAGCTTTGATAATTCAATCTTTGGGAGCAGGGAGGGAGGGGTGACCACACTCAATCCAGCCCAGTCATTATGTTTTTGCAATGAAAACCTGAATCCTTTTAACCAATGTGATTTTTTCAACCCCTTGAACCGTACACATGCTGAAGAGTAGTCCCAGCTTTCAGAATTGCTTTGTTCTTTTTAATTGCCTTGTGTTTGTTGCCACTTTCATTTTCAGTTACATCCTCCTATTGTGCATGGTACCCCCCCCCGGCCTTGCTCCTTAAAACTAAAAAGCATTTCCATCACTTTCTTAGGCAAGTTATCTTTCCCTTTAAAGGTAAAGGGACCCCTGACTGTTAGGTCCAGTCATGGCCGACTCTGGGGTTGCGGCGCTCATCTTGCTTTATTGGCCCAGGGAGCCGGCATACAACTTCCGGGTCATGTGGCCAGCATGACTAAGCCGCTTCTGGCGAACCAGAGCAGCGCACGGAAACACCATTTACCTTCCCGCCGGAGTGGTACCGATTTATCTACTTGCACTTTTTGGTGTGCTTTCGAACTGCTAGGTTGGCAGGAGCAGGGACCGAGCAACAGGAGCTCACCCCGTCGCAGGGATTTGAACCGCCGACCTTCTGATTGGCAAGTCCTAGGCTCTGTGGTTTAACCCACAGCGCCACCCGCGTTTCCCCTATCTTTCCCTTTAGGACAAGCAAATCTCTGTTCTTTTTTTTGTTTTTCTTTGCTTCTTTTAAGACTTGGGGCTCGTCCCCACATCCACTTAACCCATGCTTTCCAGGTACAGGTCAGAGTGGTTTTCCTTTTTTTTCTAGGGAAAACCTGCTCTTCAGTGTTGAATCAGAGCAAACGTCAATCCAGAGAATACCTGAATTGCTGTTTGCTTAGATAGAGTGCTAAAAACTGGTTTTCCTTGGTGGGGAAAGCAACAAAGACCATAGCTAGTGAGGATGACCCCATCGTGAACTAATCTCTGCTTTGAAAGTAAGAAAAGAGTAGTTGGGCTGAGAATGACACCTCTTGCTAAATCTCCTAGGAAGTGCTTCACCTGTTATGAAGCTGGCTTAATGGATTGATCCAATTTCAGGCTCGCGTGTGTACGGTTCAAAGCATTTTGTTGAATTAGCTGAGCCACGTTCGGAATGTCTCGCAAGGTCACGTCTCGTGCAACTGGGCCGGTGCATCGATATTCCTCCCCTCCTTCTTTCTTCCAGAAATAGGCTGTGAAGGGCTGGCCAAATCAGCTGGGGGGCGTGATGGCACGATGATCTGCCAGTCTCAATCATTTGAGAATGGAGAGCAGCTGGGGAGCAGCCCCTAGAATGAGTGGGAAAGAGAGCCCGCAGCCGGGAGACTATTCATCTTTTCCAAGGGTACAATGAAGGGGTAATATGGCCCTCTTAACAGAAAACTTGGGTGTTGAGGACCAATGGGCCCGGAGCCAAAATAGGCCCACTGAGAAACAAGTGCGAGATAAACTGGCATGTTTGGTGGAACTTCGAGTTTTGCAGACATACATAAAAAAAAAAACACAAAAAGGACCCCAAGGGATACACACCCACCCAAGAAAAGCCCCCTTAAGGTGCTCAGTGTTTATGGAATGTGTCATTCAGAAAAAGAAAAATGGAAATGGTGTGTGGTTGGGATTTTTGCCTAAAAGCAGTTTCTGTGCAGTAACAGCTTGCCAGCATATTCTGTCTTGGTATAACTGGAGATAGTTCCAAGTTATGCCATTATGAACCCATACAGTACCCAAGTCAGTTAAAAAGTAGATTCTGAGAGCTGCAGATACCTTACACAGTGCTATAATCTTGCTGGCTGTGCCTTCCTCCAACAAGTACACTGAAGCCTAAAACGACCAGCCTTTAAAATGATGTAGTGTTTGTTTGTTTTTTGGTTTTTTTAATGGAGCATTTGAGAAATGGTACTGGAAAGTTCAGACCTGAGTAAGTACAGTTGACATTTGCAGAGAGCATGCACTGGGAATTGCTGGAAAAACCAGTGCTTCCTGCAAGCCTGCAAGGATTAGCTGTTCCTTATAGTTTGCAGTAAGTTGTATTCACTATGGAATGTGCTTTTGTTATGGACATTTATGTACATGCAGATGGGGACGGGTGTAAGGAACTGTTTTTCCAAGTATAACCTTGTTTACATGGAGGGCCAAGAAGTATAATTTGTCCATCAGCAAAGGCTAATATGCAAGTGATTAAACATGATTGCTCAGTAGTAGCCACTTCAAATTGGCCTTCACAATGTCCACTGTAAAGCTGTGGGCAGGATTAAGCTGAGTTGTGCACGAGCAGACCTTGTTCTACTTGTGCACACCCTACTTAATGTAAGGATTCTTTCCACTGTGTTGCAGTCATGGGATTGTTTTTATCACATGACGGTGTATGGTTTCATTCCACATTGTGGGAAGTGACAGAGACAGGATGTTTTTATTACTGTGTTTCCGTGATGTAGGATTTTTGTCCTTTTGTTCTGTCTCTTTGCTGTCTGATGCTGAAGAGGAAGGAGCTGAGTTGCGATGCTCCAAGTGTGTATATGTAAATAAACGTAGTATAGCCAAAAGCTACGCTACTGAGTCTGTACGCTAACTGCCTATACTCTGCTGATGCTGAAGTCTGCTGATACCTCTTGGTATCAGTCGCTGGGATGTTCGGGCTGGAGGAAGCTTTTGAATCTCCCAAACAACCGACCAGGAGGGAGAGAACATGCCAGTTGGGCATGTGTCTCTGCCGGATTCCTACTCATATGTAGGACTTCCTGACACTTAATTCTGCCCTGATTCCACCCATTTCTTTTCTTTGACCATTTACTAGTGAGTGGAGGTCTAGTTTCAAAAAAAGAAATCTGTCTCAAAAATGGAGGGAAAGGGGGAGATTTTGAGAGTGTGGGTTTGATACGTAACCACACAGCCCCTTCCCAATATTCTTAAGAGATGAGTATTTATTTATTTTGGTTATTATTTGTTAATTTATATACTGCTTAATACAGAATATAAAAACTGACCACGCATAATTGTTAAAATATAGAATGATTAAAAAAGGCAGCATAATAAAAATACTCAGTAAAGCAATCCCATTAATAATAATAATAAAACTAATGGACCTAAGTTATTGCATTTAGTGCTGTACTGAAAATTTCTCCTTCGGTTCTTCCCTCACCAACCACTCTTCAGTTAATGAGGGGGTGGGGAAACACATTCAGAAAACGAAAGAAAATGACAGTTGTCTGTACTTTGGCGCCTTTCTGGATGCCTGTGCTTTCTGAATAGAGCAGAGTTTCACTAACCTGTTGCATGGCTCTGGTACTGGATATTAAGGAATTGAGGATACATTAGGATCTAAAGATGCTGATACGAAACTTACTCTCCCACGCAAAATAAACATGCAGTTGTTTGCATCCGTGCCTCTGGAGCCCCCATTGGTTCATCTCTCCCAGTAATGTTTGCTCTGATGGCGTTTCTGGTCCTGCTACCTGAGATGCTTTTTATCTGAAAATGCTATGGATAGAGAACATGGGATATAATGCCCACAAGCCTATACACCAACACTGAGCAATGCCTGCTACTTGTGACAAATTTAGGAGATTGCACGGTGTCCCTTTGAAGCAACAGCCAAGTGATAAAAACCACTTTGGACCTGCAGGTTGAGAGATTGAAGCTCAAGTGAACAGTGCACTTCAGTACTGCACAGTTATCTTTGTTTGAACGTCCAGCATCTGGAAGGTGTTTACTGTGTTTTCAGTGATTCAGAATTACCAGGTGTTCCTGCCATTCTCAAGGGCCTTTAGTTTGTGAGTATGGATTGAGAAATGCTTTTGAAGTACAAGCAAAAGCCAAGATTGATTCAACTCTTTTTATGTGTTCACCTGAAGCTGTGTGACTTGTGTGTGTGTTTTTCCTTGATGCTGCTTTTGGGGGAAGCTGAATGCATTGTATCAATGCTTGGTTCTGCTTTTTCTGTTCCAGGAACCAGCTACTGCACTGGCAGGCCGTAGGAAACCCAAGATGCAGAGGGACCTGGAAGCGAGTTCGCCAGCTGCACACTTGCTCCTGCCCTTCTGTCCACAGCTTCTTGTTCATCTGACTTTCACGTAGTTGTCCCTCTGCCTTGAGTCTGCATCTCCTCCTAGGTTCTCCTTAATAGAAGTTCAACTGTGAACAGCCACAGTTGTGATGCCAATGGATATATTCTAAGATCAAGGGTACTTGCTGCTTTAAGGAACTTGGTGACACAGGACATTCTCCTTGAGTCTCAAGCTGAAGTTATTGGCATGTTAAAGAAGCAGGTAATATGTGCAGGAGAGACCTGGGAGAGTCAGGTTTGAGGCTGGCAGGCCAACAAGACCATGCTGACAAGTGAGCAGTAAAGATCAAAACCTAGGGAGAACCCTTGGATTCGACCATAGACTCATCTTGTCCAGCCTCCTGTTCTCTGAGTGGCCAACCAGATGCCTGGGAGATGAGTGAGCTCATCCCAAACTTGGGTTGATTCTGAAATGTGCTGAGTCATCAGTTTTTTGGATTTGGAGATAATGTCATGTCACTTGGTCAGCCCCACCTCCCACAGCCCCCTAAACCTCCATCCCCTTCTACACTGTCTGGGTTTGCTGCAGTGATGCTCCAGAATGAATGAGGTACTATAAGAGGAAATCTGATCCTCTCCATCTTTCTTCCTCCTGTTCTCCAGCTTCATTTTATTGGTGCCTTTCCGTAGTTAAAACTATGCTCAACCCAAGCCCATTATGATCACAGGCCTTTGGGAAATGTATTGGCCAGGCTATAAGCTGGGGATTCTGCTGTGTGGATTAGATCCAAGCCAGAGGAGAACTAGGGGCTTGTGATGTCCACCACTCCTTTCACTCAGGTTTTTACAAGCCACTGAAACTCAGGCCTGAAAGTGGAGCACCTTGGTCAAGGCTGGGTAGATTCTGCATGTGTAGGAGGAATGGGTTGAATGTGTGATACTGAGCAGAGAACTTTGCTTCCTAGGAATGCTGGGGACTCTCAGGAACATAGGAAACTGCCCATTTGCCTATCTAGCTCAGTATTGTCTGCACTGACTGGCAGCCCAACCTGGAGATGCTGGGAATTGAACTAATCCAAAGTGCAGCAGCTAGACTGGTGATTGGGAGTAGTCGCTGAGACCATATCACCATTTAACCAGGCCTTTGGTTGATTTGATTGACATCCTGTGCCCTTTTAAAATGTGGTTTTTTGGGGGGCGGGGCGGTTATTGGGTTGTTGTTTTTACTTTGATTGTGTATTTTGTGGTTTTATATTTTGATTTTCTTCTGTGAACTGCTCTGAGACCTCTGGGTATAGGGCGGTATATAAATTCAATAAATAATAATAATAGTAATAGTAATAGTAATAATAATAATAATAATAATAATAATAATAATAATAATAATAATAATTATATGACACCAATCCTAAAGGATCTTCACTGGCTCCCAGGACATCTCCAAGCACAATTCAAAGTGTTGGTGCTGACCTTAAAGCCCTCAACAGCCTTGGACTTGGATATCTGAAGGAGCGTCTCCACCCCCATCATTCTGCCTGGATGCTGAGGTCCAGTGCCGAGGGCCTTCTGGTGGTCCCCCCCCCCCCCCCCCCCGTGGGAAGTGAGGTTACAGGGAACCAGACAGAGGGCCTTCTCGGCAGTGGTGCCCTCCCTGTGGAATGTCAGATGTCAGGGAGATAAAGAATTAGACAACTTTTAGAAAACACCTGAAGGTAGCTGTTCATGTCTTACATTTTTTATTTCTTCTCTTTTGCTGGAAGCCGCATAGAGTGGCTGTGGAAACCCAACCAGATGGGCGGGGTATAAATATTATTATTATTATTATTATTATTATTATTATTATTAACCTGGGGCCTTCAGCATGCAAAGCAGATGTTGTACCCTTCACTCACAATTTTATATTTTAAATGCAAGTTTCAAGCCCCCATGGCTGCTGCCAACATATGCTTAGAATATCTGATGAAATCTTGCAAGGTTAGAGCAGGTGGTTGAGTAAAATTTCCATGCGAGCAGGGCTTCAGTTTTATGGGTAGCTTCTATCTTTTCCTTGAACTAGCAGTAAGTAGCAGGATAATTTCTGCATCCCCTTGTCTCCAATTAATTAATTACAGGGGATGTAGCTGCACATTATCCTTAAATTGGTGGATAAAATGAGTTCTCAAAGAAGCTTTAGCCTTTGGGCCAAATTATCCATTCTTCAGGTTTCCATGATATGTATTCCTCCCCCCATAAAGGGTTGTTGGTAGATTTATTTTTCACTTTATTTTATTGAAACAATTTACAGTATATACCACTTAACTCCAATAGTTTCTAAGCAGTTTACAAGGATGGGGGAGTTTTGAACACCCACACACTTAATTGCTGCAACTCCAGTTAAATTTGGCTTTGGGCACTTGCTTTAAACTGAAAAGAAAAACAACATACATTGACTGATTGATTGGGGGGAAGGAATTCTGCCACAGATCTGCCTAACATGAACTTTGGCCTGATGTCCCTGTGTACTCTTTTTGCAACTGTGGAGCACCCTCCCAGATTATTTGAGGAACAAGGAAATGGAATATAGGCTTGGGCTAGTTCCCATTGATTGATTGAGCCTTACAAACCACTCAAAACATCCTTGTGAAGCTTAGATACACTTGACCTTTCACTGGTGGAAGTTGGGGAGGTCAAGAACTTGGCTGACTTTTGAAGTGCCTTACACAGGGTCAATCTAGACATGTCGCTTGAGATCTGGGATTACAAATGCCTATTGTTTAAGAAGAAAAAAACAATTATTTGGAGCCCTAGAATTGGATTTGCTATTAACTTCTTAAACTTCTTAAACTTCTTAAAACAAACAGGAGGTGATTGTACTCATGGATCTTCTCTGCCATCTCCAGTTGTACTCACACTTGCAAAGGATACACACTGCTGTGCATGTTTACTCAGAAGCAAGTGCCACAGAGTTCAGTGGGACTTGCTCCCAAGCTTTAAACTAACGCACACACCTTCAGGAAAGTCTTTTTGAACTCAATAGGGCTCACCTCTGGGGTGGCATCTATCTGCCTTGGGAGACAGTAGAAGAGAGCACCTTTGGGGGTGACGTCAAACTGTTGGAAGGTTGCTGCACTGCTGTGGCTATAGAGACTAATATGGGAGAGACATGTTTTGTTGTAGCTGGGGCAGATGAAGGCATCTGGTTATACTGACTGGGTAGACATAGTATTGCAATGTTCAATAGAAAAAAATCTGTGCACCTGTGGCATGTCAAACCTTATTCTGAAATAATTTAGACCTAGAAACACTGGTAGTTTTTTGTTTTTTTTCATTTGCAGGCTTTGTATTTTGAAAGAGCCCATTAAAAGTAATATTTATGGAAGGTTCTACCTATTGCTGGTTTTTTTCTTCCAGGAAAGGGGAATGGTTGCATTTACAGCATTGGAGTTGACAATTCTCATGTTTTCCTCTGAAGAAGTGGTGGTGGGGGAACTGGGTGGGGCTTTCAGCATGGCCGTCTAGACCAAGAGATGGGGAAACACCTGGAGGACCACAACTTCCATCATCCCTGACCATCGTCCATGCTGGCTGGGGATGATGGGATCTGGAGTCCAGTAAAAGGAATCATCTGCCATTGGAACAGTCACGATGCTTTATGGTCTCATATTAAACCAGAGAACATTTTAAAGGAAACTTTGGCGTGTTGTCATACAAAATGCGAATGTTATATTTTTGTGTGTGTGTGTGTTGGGGGGGGGGGGAATCGCGTCTCCAGTTTACAACTTTTCAAATGTTAAAATAGACATGCGGTACAGTCCTGTACTATGTTGGAATGGGGATTTGGTGTTTGAAAGTGGGGAGAGGTGTTTGATTCTATTCACACTTAAATGCAAACCTACCAAATTCATACTTTTCAAAACAATATGTGATTAGAAATGCAACCATCTTTTGAAACTGGCACTTCTCCAAATTTTACAGTGAAGTTCTCCAGACACTGAATGTATATGTATGTTTTTGTACACAAGAGAAAATTGTGTATAAAGTGCACATATTAGACAAAATCACATACAAAATGCATTTTGTTATGGAAAATGGCATACAAAGATGTGTAAGCAAGGAAAAATTCACTTTAAAATGCAGGCAGTTTTTAATGAGAATTTTAAAAAAATCTACAAATTGCTGTGGCGATGGTGGCGAAGATTGGAAAAAATATCAAATTTAGAGAACCAGAATTGACAGATCCATTCCTTTCCAGCCAAGAGCCTGTGGCTGGAATCATCCTAGACAATTCATGTGTGCAACTACTTCTCATTGAATTTCTCTACAAATACTGCGAGTTCAAAAAAGGAGGCCTGTAATCTACAGAATTGGTATTGCAGTGAAATCCAGCGAATTTATCTTGTCCACAAGAGGGCAGCATCCACTCCTTGCTTTAATATCAGCAGTAAGACCATAATAAAAGTAAATTTTATTTGTTTTTTAAAAAGAGTATAAGTGGGAAAGTAAATTGATTTTAAAATGTGGGGGACACAGATGTTTGAAATGGGATACATTTTTGCCTACAAGTTAAGGCAGACATACAACACAAGACACTTTTATCCCCATATATTCCTGCAATATGCCCTATATACAATAGTGTTTTGGTTGTTTTTTTTAATTAAAAAATGCTATTAGAAAAACAGGGTTTAAATCCTGCTTAAAATGTCTTTACACTATAAACAAGACCGACGGCCTTGTATGCAACAGTGCGTTTTCCAGAGATGGCAAATGTTCCCATGACAACACCGTGACCTCTTTGCCATTGGCTATCAGTGAGAGTGCAGCTATCATTGTGAATGGATGAAACCCATAGCTTTAGTTATGTATTTGTGTGAAGAACCGCCTTTCCATTAAGGGATTGTATCTATATGGTGGCCTTTGGTTGCAGAGATTTACAGTGGTACCTTGGGTTACATACGCTTCAGGTTACAGACTCCACTAACCCAGAAATAGTACCTCGGGTTAAGAACTTTGCTTCAGGATGAGAACAGAAATCGTGCTCCGGCGGTACGGCAGCAGCAGGAGGCCCCATTAGCTAAAGTGGTGCTTCAGGTTAAGAACAGTTTCAGGTTAAGAAAGGGCCTCCGGAACGAATTAAGTTATTAACCCGAGGTACCACTGTACCTTCATCCAAGAGCATGGTTCGTTCTACTTGGCAGCGGCTGATGGCTACAAAGATGGGCAATTGCACCCACACAATAATCTGCCACACTAGGCATACAGAGTTGTGCAGTCTGTTCCAAAGTTGGTTTACTCTGAAATACGTTTCACTGTGTTCAAAGGGGTGGTGGGGTGGGGTGAGGTGGTGCGTCTACTGTGCATAATATTGTAGCCTTATTTAGGATGGCAGAATACTTGCATCGGACCTGTTTCCTATTCAGGTTGAACACAGAGCACCAGGTATGTAGCATCCAGGCACCAACAGCTGGAGGAGCAAAGGCAGAGATAAATCACTTTGTGGTTTAAAGGGTTAATTCTGTTATTGATATGACGGACAGCAGATTGGCAGGAGGTTCTGGTCAGCTGGGAGTTAGCTGTCAGTGAGGAAGATGGTTGGTATTTGATAGCTGGAGGAATTGGAAATAAAAGTACGGTAGTTCTGAAGGCATTCTTCCCCTGCGTAGGCCTGAACCCTGTACATAAAGACAAATCTCTGTTTTATTTCTCCTCCGTGTATACACTGTTTTGGTTATCAGTTTCTTTTTCTCTCTGCATTCTGTCTGCTTTATTCCAGTCGCAAAGCGCAACACAAGCCTACTCCTCCCTTTACGTACTTGTTTATTTCAGAGGTTTCCTACCTACCCTTAGAACAAACCGAAGAATGAACTTTGGGCTGCAGAAGAGGTCCTGCAAAAAGCACCCAAATCTTAAACTGCCAGAGGCCAGGCCTGATGATGGCAACTATCGACACACTTCTATCTAGAGGAAGCACCACATCCTGGGAGCTGCCCCAGAGAATGCTTTCTCTAGGGCTGCCATCCCTCACACTTCAGAGGGAGAAATGTCCATGGGAAAAGTATCATGTGCACCCAGGGCTTCCTTCAAGGGAGGCAGGTAAGGACTTTCCGGTGGTCCTGTTAAGGTTCGTGAGGAGGACCTACCTGGCAGAGAAGCTGACTTTTTCTCTTACTCCTCCTCTAACTGTAAAGCTCATTGGCACCCGCCCAGCTGCCGCCATTTTGTTTCTGTCTCACATAGCACTGCAGACGTTGTGACTGGCACATGGTGGGAAGGCTAAAATGATGGCCACCAGGAGATTTGCAGCTCTCTATCAGGGGATCCCAAGACTGGGCAGGCATCAGTGGGCCCTGTTGCCACTGGACTACTATGCCCATATCTCTCTTGTTGTTATTGTATTTGCATAGTCCAGAATTAAGCCTCGTCTTCACATGCAGCAGAATATGGCTGCATACACACTGTACATTTAAAGCACATCCGATGGCTGATCAATATCACATTGTTCTTGTTGTTATTCTGAGTCCCTGTTTTATTTCCATTCAAGTTTATCCACAAGTATCCAAATGCTTATATATAAATATTCATCAAGCTACAGTATTACAGTATGAAAATTTTGCTGCTATAAATTTAATAAATCAACAACAATCACTTTTTAATAAGTAAATGGATAAAGAACCTTTCTTTATTCTCATTATAAATCCTCCAGTTATTCCTTAGTTGGTCCTGGAATATAATAATATAATTCTAGAAAAATGTATCCAGGCATTTGTTTATTCGTTTAGTTATACTGTGATTAAATAAAAAGGGCCCAAATTATTATATCGACTAATTATACTGCACAATGATTGCCTGTTTCCTTTTCTATACTTCCCCAGTCAGGAGAAACTTGAAGGCCTTTTTCTTTATCCCCCTATGAATAGCTGGCATTTTATGCTGCACCTGTGGTTTGATATGTATTTTTATCTTCTACTCTATTTTGTTTTTTTATTTTGTTGATGTATCTGCTACTCCTTGACTATATGCTGTTTTACCATTTTATAGTTTCCTGCTGCCTTTGTGCTATTCATTATTGCCTGTTCATTTGTATATTTTATTATACATTCTGTTATTTCCAAAACTTATTTCCTGTTTTTTAAGCTGAGTAGCGTTTAAATCAGTTTGCAACAGAATAAAAACAAACAGACAATTTTGAGCTGGGGTTTAACCTGGCAAAATTCATTCCTGCTTTGATGGAACCATTTCTTAACGAGCAGCCCAAGATGTAATTAAGACTTAGCCGCAGAACCTCAGCAGCTTCACCAGCCAAATCCTGGCTGTAGTCCTCATAGATTTCTTCTGTCTGGTTAGTTAAAAATAATTCTAAATCACTTCATAGCAGATGTGAAGATTGTGTAATGGCACATACAGTTACTTCAGCAGTTTAATATTACCACCAAACCAAGAGTCTCATTAGACTTTTTCATAGGAAAAGGTTTCATACACCCAAAACTAATACTGCTTGGTTGCAACAACACAGAGTGTTTCATCTAAAGCAGTGTTGGCCAAACTTGGCCCTCCAGCTGTTTTGGGACTACAATTCCCATCATCCCTGACCACTGGTCCTGTTAGCTAGGGATGATGGGAGTTGTAGTCCAACAGCAGCTGGAGGGCCAAGTTTGGCCAACACTGATCTAAAGTGTGCATTGTAAGACAAAGCCTTCTGTGTGTGCTCCACTTTTCTACTAGCCACAATGGTCTGCCTCACCTGTTGGAGGCAATGTGTCTCTGAACATCAGTTGCTTGGAATCATCAATGAGGAGTCACTGTCACATTCAGATCCTATTTCCTGGCTTCCCATAGGCATCTCGTTGGCTGCTGTGAAAACAAAATGCTGAACTGGACATGTCTTTTAGCCTGATCTAGCAGGCCCTGTCTTATGTATTTATGGCTTTAAGGTACAGTTAAGTTGATGCAATGGGCTGTTGCAGTGGGCACTGCAGTCTCTAGCATCTGGAGCAAGGGCTTGGTGGCAGGTCTGTCCTCGGCCCCAAATTAACTCTTTGCATTACACAGGGGTGATGTGTAGAGCTTGGAGGCAGCTATTGAAACAACAGGTCCAAACACCACCACTGGGGCCATGTGGCTTGCCACCCAGTCTATGAATCACAATGCAGGATCTCAGGGAGTCAGTGGTCAGGATAATAATCATTCAAATGTCTTTTAGCAACCCCTCCCCCTCTAATCAACTTTAATTTGATGAACCTTTTCCCAGGCTTGTTGTTAAAATATTCTTGTGATGAGCCTGGCGACAGCTGTTGGTATGATTCCTTGGTCACCCTATCCCTCAGCTTATATGCGAAAGCATGTTGAAAATGGTAAATAGTCGTGCAAAGTTCTCCACATTGTTGCAAAGGCCCTTCTACAGCTGCTAGGAGCAATACAATTTGTTGCCGTGGAGATAACGGTGATGTTGCAAACAGAAGATTACGGCTTAATGTGAAGAAAGAACATCAGGAGCCTAAGAGATGGAGAGCTTTGCTTTTTGTTTGTTTTTAACCAAGCAAAGATTATTTTTCTCAGCAAATGTCACACTTGCTGTAAAAGATGCAATAAAGCAGTTGCGTCCTCCTAACGTTTTCCATCTCCTCCAAAGATGACAAGTGACGATATCAAGCCAGGAACTAGAACATGGAGGAAAGGCACACAGATAATGAGCTTGATGAGACCTTGGTGCAACCTTGGAGTGATCTTCGTGAGAGCAGTTTCAAATGTTTTATGAGGTATGCCAACATGGTAGCTCATAGTCTATTGTTGCAGGACTACTCTGGGGAAAACAAAACAAAACAAAACAAAACAAAACAAAACAAAACAAAACAAAACAAAACAAAACTCTGAGCCATTTGGCATCATTCTTGGAAAACTCCAAATGATGCTAACTTCAACTCCTAGCCTGGAGAAAGAATATAGAAGACCCTGTTTCCCCTTTGAACAAAACAGGACATCTTACACACAGAAGCACTGATACAGTGGTACCTCGGGTTACATATGCTTCAGGTTACAGACTCTGCTAACCCAGAAATAGTACTTCAGGTTAAGAACTTTGCTTCAGGATAAGAACAGAAACCGTGCTCCGGCGGCACGGCAGCAGTGGGAGGCCCCATTAGCTAAAGTGGTGCTTCAGTTTCAGGTTAAGTACGGACCTCCGGAATGAATTAAGTACTTAACCTGAGGTACCACTGTATTAGACTTTTCCACACATCATAATTAACACATGTAAAAGCAGTCTCCACACACGCATGCAAGTATTTGTGTGAAAGAGTGTGCACTTGTTGATTTGTACAGCACAACTATTGTGTACACTGGTACACATATTGCACATCTCTTCATTTATTTATTTACAGTATTTATAGCCCATTTGTCATTGAACATTTTCAGCCCCAGAGCAGGGAACAAAGTAAGAAAAAATAAATACAATTATTGTAATGTGCGATTGCACCATTGTTTGACTGATGAAGTGAGCAGTGCTAGTTTTCTAAGCAGTTTTTTATCATCATCCTCATCACCATTCCTCTTTTCTCTGTTATTGCTTCTTACACATGCATTTTTTTTTTAAATAGGGGGCAACAAAAATCTGTTGGGATTCAGAACTTAACGGGTTAAGTTGTTCTGAGTAATGCCTCACATTCTGACGTCAGGTTTCGAAGGTGGGAGGAGTTTTCTCTGTTCCTCTCTGTCTTTTGAGGGAGAAGGAAGCAGTAGCTATGGCTGCGAGAAGTCCTGGAGTGTATTTCTGAGAAATGTCGCAATAAAGAACTGTTAATGGACACACAGGTGCTTGGTGTGTTTGTCTGAATCTAAGCAGCAGCAGCAACAACAGTTTTCCCCGCTGTGTTTTACTCTGCAAGGCGTGACCGAACGGAGCAGATTGCCGCAGCTTGAGGAAGCGCACCGGACCGCTGTAAAGAGCTAATTGAGATCGTAAAGTAATTAGCCACGTCACGCCTAATTAAGCCAACAAATCTATGCCTCTCTTCCCCTTCAAATCCTAAGTCACCTCACCGGAAGGCAAAACAAAATAAAAAAAATCCTTCCAGTAGCACCTTAGAGGCCAACTAAGTTTGTTATTGGTATGATCTGAAGAAGTGTGCATGCACACAAAAGCTCATACCAATAACAAACTTAGTTGGTCTCTAAGGCAGTGTTTCCCAACCTTGTGCCTCCAGATGTTTTTGGCCTACAACTCCCATCATCCCTAGCTAGCAAGACCAGTGGTTAGGGATGATGGGAGTTGTAGGCCAAAAACATCTGGAGGCACAAGGTTGGGAAACACTGCTCTAAGGCACTACTGAAAGGAATTTATTTTGTTTTGACTACGGCAAACCAACATGGCTACCTACCTGTTACCACAAGGCCTTGGGATCGATCCTTTAATCCCTCCAATCATAACCAAATTCAAGACTTGAAACAGCCACATTTACCCATATTCATGCCTTGCTACACTTCTGTTTCTTTCTTTTCCATTTGTTTATTTCCCCACTAGATTTGTACCATCTGAGTTTGTGAGGCACAAGGAGTAGAACCCAGAAATGCACAGTGGCACAGCCTAGTGGCATTTCCAGTTGTTGTTTTGCTTTTAAATAAGATTTCAAGTATCTCCTTCTAATGGAACCCTGTAGTGGGTTTCTTATGCACCTCCTCATATATTTCAAAACATAGCTGTTATGCCTGTCTTATTATATACCTCAGTCATTTACCTTCACAGGAAGAGTGAGAAAGACGTTGGCCTGTTTCAGATATAAGGGCAAATGACCACACCACTCCCACTGTCTCCCATCTCTTCTGTCTTCCAAGAGTTGGTTCCCAGTCAGGATTCTAAAATGCACTAGGAGACTACATGAGCAGGAAGGCACAGGGTCAGCACACTCATTTCTGCTTCCTCCTCCACATGAAGTTAATCACATGGGCAAATGAGCACCTGAAGATGTCTCATGATATTTCTTTATGTGAATGAACTGTGTTGAATCGTGGTCTCATGAGCTTTCATGCCCCTCCCCTCCACTTTTGTGCCCACAAAGGAGAGCTCTGAAGCTTTCACTTTTAAATGAACCACAGTTCCTTGTGATGCCCAAACATGGGGGACTGTGGTTTGTTTAACATACAGTTTCAGAACAAGCCACAGTTTGATACTGTCTTGTTCTCCCTAATTATAGTTTAAACAAGTAATAGATTTTGAGTTCAGACATCATGGAAAGCTTGTTTAGAACTGAAATGCTTCCAATTGCCTTTTTGTGTGCATGAAAGAGGAGACTATGGGAAGGGAAGTGGACGAGTCCCAAACTTTATGTACATTATTCACATAGCAGTAAACCATGGTTTCCGTTATTGTACTGTGCCATTGACACTGGAGAAACATGCAGGAAAATTGGGTGTTGTTCAAAAGTTTAAACTAGGGAGTTGGGTTGGGCTGGGACATACAGAACAGAATTCGCCCCCCCCCCCCTGTTTCTGGATCATCAGTCTGAGATGTAACTCCTTCCCCAGAAGAACTCACCTTGAGAAAGGTAAAAACCTTGAAACTTTGGGCTTCAGCACCAAGCATTGTACATAACATTATTTTCTTAAACCAGCCACTGCAATGTGTCAGGTCACCATCCTTGAGCCACATTGTTGTGAATATCACTGATGCACTCTGGACAGAATCTCCCGTTGCTACATTTAATGTATTAACACTCTTTCAATTCCAGTAAGCATACTGTTACTCAACGTGGTAGAATGATTTTGTTACCATACTGAGGTCTTGTTGGGAAGGAGGTCAATGTTTCTGTCTTCAAGAGTCATGGAATTTGCTTAGTGCATTATGTGCTTAGTGCTTGTTTACTTGAGTCCCACCCATTGCTCCTGGTGGCTTTTCATACCAATAATTGTGCATTATTGAATTACTGGAAGGAGGGTGTGGAGGAATGCCAGAGCTAATGGACTCGAGAGTTATCCATGTTGATATCCATTCTTATTTCAAACGAGCCAGTTTTAAAAAATTACTCTTTGAGCCTGCAATCCAGATGTTAGCATCTGAGGTGAATAATGCTATCTGATTGGAAAGTTGAAAAGGCAAAGTGCCTCTTTAGCACTGTGTTCTCAAGTTTTGTTCTCATATTATATTGAGGAAAAACCTCTCTTGTAAGACCAAATGCAAAGGCTCTAGTGCAGCCTTCTTCAACATGGTGCCCTCCCAGTGACTTGGATGGCAACTCCCACCATCTTCAGCCAATGCAGCCGTGGGAGCCGTAGGAATGATGGGAGTTGTAGTCCAAAACATCTGGAGGCCACCAGGTAGGGGAAGGGCACTTTACTTAGATGCTGTCTTAAATTTAGCCCAGTAGCCTGTGAATTTCGTCTGTGAAATTCTCTTAACCAAGGGAACAGTGAATAGGGAAAAACTGTTACAAAACCATTTGAGATTAATGTTTAAAAGAATATGGAAAGGCAAGATGGGGTTTACTTCATTCAATGCAGGAATATTGTTAGGGAAAAGAAATATGTGTCACAAGTGTAGACCTGTGAAAATCTACAAGTTTATCTTTGTTTTATGCTTTGAAATCTACCTCCACTGTACTCATTCCCATTGTCATATACACACCATTGACACACTACCTTTCACACCCCCATATATGATTTACATCTACTGTCAGGACTGGAGTCAGATGCTGGTCAGCACAAAAGCAGCAGAACTCTGTTGCCAATGAACCTAACTCTTTATTCAAGGAAACAACATACAACTCAGCCACACTTCACAGTAGGTCTTGCCACCATGGAGCAGCTGTTTCTTGACTCTCGTTCCTCTGTTTCAGCAACAGAGTCTGAGCTGTTCCCTGTCACAGAATCTTCCTGCTCACTAAACCCTGTTGCCTCTTCAACATCCAGCATCCCTCCTCCCAATTTTCTCCCTCTCACCTCTCCTCGGTGTCCCACCACAACTCCCCTGGCTCTGAGCCTTCCTCCTCTGGCCTGGAGGGCTGCCAGGCTGGTGCCTCCCACTATTCCTCTTCAGCCAGCCAGTTCCTGACACCTACCATTCACACTAACATTGTTTGCTCTCTCATAATATACATACCACTCACAATAAAAAAAATTCCTTCCAGTAGCACCTTAGAGACCAACTAAATTTGTTATTGGTATGAGCTTTTGCGTGCTGCTACTGGAAGGAATTTTTTAAAAAATTTGTTTCAACTACAGCAGACCAACATGGCTACCTACCTGTAACTAAATACCACTCACAATCACTCGTATGCAAGGCCCTCTTACACCTGAAAATTCAGAAACCCATATGCAGGACATTTGCATCCCTCTGGTCATGCACCCCATTCAACCTATTAACCTGAGAGCTGAATTCCAGTTATTTCTCTTGTAGTGAAAAACAAACAAACAAACAAACAAACAAACAAACAAACAAACTAGTACGCGAAGGGCCCCTAATGATTGAAGAACTGTCCTTTCCTGTAAACCCAGAATCACATGGAGTATAGGATAGGTAACAATAAAAACAAGACGCGGCAATGCACTATAAACTCAGTTCAGTGGGGTTTACTCCCAGGCAAATGCGTATAGGACTACAGCCTCAGTGAATGTCTTATCAGCAAAGACCAATGAAGTCACCAAAATGGAACACTGCCATGGACTATATATGATCTTTGAAAAGACTCCAAGTCTGGGTCACAGAGTATTGGAAATGTTATTCCTTCATCCCAGATGGTAGATGGTTATGCAGAGTAGCCCTTGATCATAAAAATGTTTTCCCATGATCCAAAGTTATTATTAGCTGCATGCCATTTCCTTTCTCTCCAGCGATATCGGAGCTATAACTCAGAACCATGTGGAATTCAGAGTAGTAAAAAAAGGAAAGGCAAGAGTTACTAACATAATTGAGACACCTTTAAAATTACTGTAAAAGATAAAAGAAAAATATGTATGGCCAGAAAGAAAAGAAAACGGAGAGGGCGTAAGCAGAAGAGGGGCTGTAGAGCCGGACTACGAGTGAGGCTAAGTAAAAATCCTCACAAGCCTGCATTGCCAAGTCTCCTTGTATCAAATGTTAGATCTTTACCCAACAAGGTAGAGGAGTTGGAACTTATTACCTCTCGGCAGAAAAGTATCCGGGACTGCTGTGTTATGGTCCTTTTAGAGACGTGGCTGGATTCCTCCTTTCCACAGGGACTTTTGCAGCTAGAAGGACGCTCAGTAATTAGAGCGGATAGAACCGCCGAATCCGGGAAGAGCAGAGGAGGAGGAATTTGTGTTTATATAAATAACAACTGGAGCTCGGACATTAAACAAATGGACACGCATTGTTCTCCTGACTTGGAGTACCTAGTGGTGAAGTGCCGCCCTTTTTATTTGCCACGTGAGTTTAATGTTGTCATAATAACAGCGGTGTATATACCTCCCGATGCAAATACTACTACAGCTATGGGTCACCTGCTAACTGCTATTAGCAAACAGCAGCGGGCCCACCCGGATGGAGCATTTGTGGTTGCTGGTGATTTCAATCGAGCCGATTTAAGGACTGTGCTTCCTAAGTTCCACCAGTATGTTGATTGTCCCACTAGGGGGGGAAATACCCTAGACCGAGTATATAGTAACATCATGCATGGATACAAGACCAAGCCCTTGCCCAATTTGGGACAGTCAGACCACATATCCTTACTTATGATACCATCATATAGACCTCTCGTACGCAGAATTAGACCATCAACTAGAGAGATACGAGTGTGGCCAGCAGGTGCATCCGAGCAACTTCAAGATTGCTTTCGGAACACTGAATGGTCACTTTTTGTGGAGAATAATGTGGACACATACGCTTCAATAGTACTGTTCTATGTCAAAAGCTGCATTGATGTCGTTACTACCACCAAACAAATACGGGTGTTTCCTAACAACAAGCCCTGGCTAAACAGGGATGTGTATCTTCTGTTAAAGGCAAGAAATGCTGCTTTTCACTCTGGCGATGCGCAACAGTATAGAGAAGCTAGAGCCAAACTGAAAAAGGGCATTAGGGATGCCAAAGCTATGTACTGCCGGAGGATCGAAAAGCATTTTGAGAGCTCCGACCCTCGTCGAGTATGGTAAGGCCTGCGACAAATTACAGGGCAAAATATTAAAAACGAACTGGCTAGCAGCAGTGCGCACCTGGCTGATCAGCTGAATCAATTCTTCGGTCGTTTTGAGGTGGGAACTGGAACCACCGTCACTACGGCATTGGCTACCAGCACATCATCAGAAACTATTACTGATAAACAACCATTTTTATTACAGACCTCCGATGTACAACGTGCTTTTCGGAGCATTAATATTAGGAAGGCAGCTGGACCGGATGGAATTATGGGACGAGTTATTAGGGACTGTGCTGCAGAATTAGCTGGTGTATTTACGGACATTTTTAATCTATCCCTGTTGCAGGGTTCTGTCCCTACCTGCCTGAAGACATCGATTATAGTGCCAGTCCCTAAACAGTCAGTGGTGGTATCTCTCAATGACTACAGACCAATAGCCCTAACATCTGTCGTTATGAAATGTTTTGAGAGATTGGTGCTAGATTATATTAAGGCAGGTCTTCCATCCACTCTAGACCCGTTCCAGTTTGCATACAGAAGAAATAGATCTACTGATGATGCTATTTCCATCGCTGTCCATACTGTACTGAGTCATCTAGAACGACAGGGAACCTACGCAAGGCTGTTGTTTGTGGACTACAGTTCTGCCTTTAATTCAATTCTACCAGACAGGTTATTCCTTAAAATGACCAATTTGGGTATACATCAGAAGATCTGTTTGTGGGTAAGGAATTTCCTGACCGATAGGCCGCAGACAGTGAGAATGGGACCTTACTATTCTTCTACTCTAGTATTAAGCACAGGAGCCCCTCAGGGGTATGTGTTAAGCCCCTTTCTCTATTCCCTGTACACATTTGATTGCACCCCACTGCATAAGTCCAACACAATCATCAAATTTGCGGATGATACAACAGTGGTGGGGCTCATTAGTGAGAATGATGAGGCTGCTTATAGGAAAGAAGTACAGGGGTTAATTCAATGGTGTAAAGAAAATAATCTTATGCTTAACACCAAAAAAACCAAAGAACTCATAATTGATTTTAGGAGAAAGAAAAGTGTATTTTTACCATTGCACATAAATGGCGAGGAGGTGGAGAGGGTTGGTAGTTTTAAATACCTGGGCATTTACATCTCTGAGGACCTCTCATGGACTGCAAATATTAATATGGTTGTGAGGAAGGTGCAGGGGAGGTTGTATTTCCTGAGAATGCTCAGGGGATTGAATCTATCTCAGCACCTACTTCTGTCCTATTATCACAGTACCATTGAGAGTGTCTTAACCTATAGTATATTATCGTGGTATGGGAGCAGCTCTGAAATGGATAAAAAAGCTTTACAGAGAATAATTAAAATTGCCCAGAATGTTATTGGGCTCCAACTACCAACCCTGGATGAGATCTTCACGTCTCGCAGCTTGAAGAAGTCACACAATATCCTGAGAGATCCCACCCATCCTGCTCACAACCTCTTTGAACTGTTGCCTTCGGGCAGAAGATACAGGACAATGAAAACACGAACCACACGCCTTCTGAATAGTTTCTATCCAAGAGCTCTGATTGCACTAAATAATGATCTCAGGGCCAGTTGTAAGAAATAGCAAGCAGTGAGTAGTAAGGAATGAGATAGGTTTTAGGTTATGCTATGCTTCTAATAGGTTATGTTATATTCTGGATTATGTTATGTTCTAATAGATTATGTCTGAATAGGATGAGAGTGTTGGAGATACGTGCGAATGTGTATGTGAATCCGGTCTCGGGTGTTTGATTTTCGTTGTTGTGTATACTGTGTATATACGGACAATGACAATAAATTTATCTATCATGGATTGCCTGAGACGACGCAAACCTATTGAAGCTTTCATTTCTCATTTTGAATCCTGGTTGGTTTACAATGGCAAAGAACCAGTTATTCTTTTCACCCTTGTCTTCTGACGCAACTGCATACCCATCACACTCATATAATAAATAAAGTGAAGTGTGAAATAGGAGTGTGACTGAAGACAGGCCTTTAATGAAGACAGCTGGGAAACCTATCTGTGGCCAGTTTTGCAAAGACGTCATTGCTACCGACAATGTAAAACTAGGTTGATTCCGCAGGGGGCTTTGATAACTACCGTACTTCCCCACGAGCAGTTGTGTGAAATTACCCTAGATAATAGGATACTCTGGTTCAGTCTTCCTCGACCTGGTGCCCTCCAGATGTTTAGGATTGCAGCTGCCATAAGCTCTAGCTCTCATTGATAGCGCCACATTAATTAACAACAACTTGATCTCCCACAAAACTGGGATTTGCGGAAAGCTCCTGAGCAGCAGCACCATTGCCAATGAGATGTAGAGATTCTTCAGCCAGTTGTCATGGTTGTCCCTCTTGGAGTAGATTGATCTGGAGAAATTAGCAGGAGATCACACTTGGCTTCATGCTGTGGAAAGCTACCCGTGGCAATCTCTGCTTACGAAAACTTTGTGTATGGCTGGGAGGCATAACGTTTTTAATGACAAGGACCACATTCCTTTGGGAGTCGTCTCTCAGGGGCTGCATGCCAGAGCCTGAAACCCAAAGCAGATGGGGCTAGAACCAGAAGTGGGCAGGCTCATTAAACTTTCTTTACTGTGCCATCTACCCATTCCTCCTCCTTTTTCTTTTCCAACCCATATGTCTTCCACCCAGTCTCTCTCATGTATCCAGGAATTAACCTCTTGTGTCCCCAGCGTTCTGTGCTATGGTAGGGGCTTTCCTGAGCTGATCTCCACAAACCATTCTTTCTCATTCCCCCAGAGGTCCTGTCCATCTGTCAAGGTGGCCTGAGGGGGAGAGGGAGAGGGTGTTACGATAATGAAGCAATGCAGCTGCAAAGTCCTAGCTTGAAGTGTAAACATGATGGGAATGTTGGGACTGCTGTGGGAACAGAGGGGCAGTCATTTCACAGTGCGCAGCACCGGAATTACCTCACAGTGTAATATGAGCTGTACAGGATGTACAGGAAGTGTAAGTTTCAACACTGCTGGAGTATGGAGAGAGCGGTCATGTTTTCTGTAACACAGCAAAGACAGAAATAAAAGCATGTAAATACGTTTCTGTCTATCTCTTTCCCCTGCCTGGGGGGGAGGCAGGAAAGAGGGGTGTGTTCTTCTCATGTTTGAGAAGAATCGCCGATCGAGACCTTGCCTGCGTCTGCTGGGGAATGCAGTCAGGGAGGTCAACAGGAATTCAAGCCGGGTGCCTGGACTGCTGCCAGCTTCTCGTGAGAAGGGCTTGAAATTCCAACAGAGGGAGATGAGTAACCATCAAATTGTAGAGTTGGAAGGGACCCCAGGGGTCATCTAGTCAAACCCTCTGCAATGCAGGAATCTCAACTAAAGCACCCATGACAGATGGCCAGCCAACCTCTGCTTAAACACCTCCCAGGAAGGAGAATCCACCGCCTCCTGAGGGAGACCGTTCCACTGTTGAACAGCTCTTACCGTCAGAAAGTTCTTCAGGATATTTAGTCGGAAATGGCTTTCTTGTAACTTGAAGTCATTGGTTTGACTCCTACCCTCCAGAACAAGCTTGTTCCCTCTTCCATGTGACAGCCTTTGCGATATTTGTGGTTTTTTTATATATATAATATTTTTTAATTGGTTTTTACACATATTTTCCAGCATATCATTCTTTTAAACATCATTTCAAAATCTTTGGCTATCACAGCCTAAGACTTCCTTCAACCTCAACTAATGGTTTTCTAAAATCTTTTCTAGTTATGCATTTTGTTACTATAAATTCAAATCTTAATACCTAATCTTAATTCTTTTCACAATAGTTTATATATTACTCCTTACAAAACTTCTTTTAACCCTACAAGTGATGTCAATTGATTATAGTTGCTTTTCAAATGTATCGAAAACTTCTTCCATTCCTTTAGGAAAGTCTGGCCTTGCTGGTTCCAAATTTTCCTGATTAATCTCGCCAGCTCAGCATAGTTCACCAATTTCTTCTGCCACTCTTCTTTAGTTGGCAGCCCTTGCGATATTTGAAGATGGCTACCATATCACCTCTCAGTCTCCTCTTTTCCAGGCTAAGCATATCCAGCTCCTTCAACCCACCAGATGGTTCCTGTTCCTCACTCTACAGTGACTAGCACTGCCTCTCCAAGCTTCCAGACTGCAGTGCTTCCTAGCCATACCAGGAGATGCTAGCAACTCAACCTGGGGCCTTTGTATGCAGAGCAGGTACTCTACCTCTGAGCTCTACTAGCAACTTGGCCATGTCTGCTTTGGGTTTTAATCCCCTTCTGCACTTACAGGATAATAACCATGTCTTGACGATTTTGCAACAGCAATATCATACATTCATTTCCCTAATACCGAAGAGTGTGCATATTTCCAGTGTTTATAATGCTGGGTAAACTGGAAAATCTGTGATTACACAGAGACTCATAGATGTGACAAGGAACGAAACGTGGAACATATGACTGTACTGTACACAAAAATATTACTTTAGGGAGCAGAAGTACGTCTCTCATTCATCAGAAGAAATTCAAAGTATGTTGGCTTGAAATCACTCTCAGCTGGCATGGCTTCAGCCTCAGAGGGGTAAATGTTTGGGACCAAGCAATGTGTTACATTGCATATAATGCAAATGAAAGGAGGATAATTTTGTTCCATCTAATTGATCTAATTTTTACCTTTCAGACCAATATATGGATTGGAACGTATTTATACATGGGGTTTAAAGCTTCTTTGAATTCTGTTAACACTGTTTTTTGCTTAAAAAACATACCGTATGTGTAGACACCCATAGTTCAGGGTAAAATAAATATAGAAATGAGCAAAACAAAAAAAATTCCTTCCAGTAGCACCTTAAAGACCAACTAAGTTAGTTCTTGGTATGAGCTTTCGTGTGCATGCACACGAAAGCTCATACCAAGAACTAACTTAGTTGGTCTTTAAGGTGCTACTGGAAGGAATTTTTTTTGTTTTGACCATGGCAGACCAACACGGCTACCTATCTGTATAGAAATGAGATTATGCATTTATCTATGTGATAAAACATACATGTAAATATGAGTTTTCATACTTTTTATTTTAAAAAATCACAGATAATTATTGAAATGGTATGAAGCAGACTTATGAATGAGCAAGCTAGTCACAGACTAGAATTAGACTGATCTCCCCCTCCTTAGTAATGTATGGCAAAGGAGGTATTGTAAAGGCTTACATTCCTTCCCAAGAACTGGCACGCCAACCTTCATGAATATATTTCCTGGCATTGTCTGCCACCTGCCCCTTTATTTATTTTAGAAAGAGTGGAGAAATGTAGGCTCGATATTAACTGTAGCTCTTGGATTAGTGCTTCCACCTATACCTTATAGGCTTCCTCATGGACAATTGACATTCTGGGGGATCCATAACAGAGGAGAGACAGACAGAGACAGAGAGAGGCACCAGCCCACAGAGGCCGGGTCACTCAGTGTTTGTAAGACAATTTTATTTTCCTCTTAGCACATGCCGGCCACATGGCTTGCATTTTTTGTCACATAATAGCTAGACAGATGGCTCAGGGAAGCTAGGCTGAAGAGTCATTCAGATCCCTCCGTCAGACTGCATTTTGACATTCAAAGCCACAATATTAATAGTAGATCATACAGCCTTCTTGGAAGCAGAGAATGACAACTTTAAAATAGATACGTTACAAATAAAATAGGGTCTGTTTGGGTGATGAAACAAAAAACAAAAACCACACACTCACTCGCTCAACACTGAAGTTGTTTAAAATAAGACACAAATGAGGCTAATAATATAATTATAAATCCAACAGCATGAATGTTTCATTCTCTGCTGGGGGACTTGTATCTTATTAGGAAGTGAGATGCGGAACATAATTTGAAGCAGGAGGTAAAGTGGATTGACTCAGATTTCAAAATCTGGTATAGCAGATCAGGATGTCATTGTGATGCAAGATGTAGAACAGGAAGTGATGATGGACACAGTCCAGAAAGCTATGTGTGGTGTGGGCATGTAGGACATCTAACATGTTTCTTGGAACAGCAAGGATCCGGTCCACAGCACAGCAACAAACAAACTGCTGTTGAAATTTCCTTCTGAACGGCTGCTCAGAAGTGGAAGCCTAGAGCCATGCTGGGAATTCAGAATTACCCACATGGGGCTCTGAGATTTGTCTAAATGCCCCACGGAAGAACAAGGGGAGGGGCAGTTCTCATACTGGAGCCTGGAAACCAGTTATTATTCCTATTCCATCCTATGTCCTGTGGGAGTGTTTTGTTTTAACTGTTTTCAATTCTGAATTTTATATTGTTGTAGTAGCCCCAGGACCTGCTGGTGAAAAGTGGGTAATAATAATAATAATAATAATAATAATAATAATAATAATCAGTGCTTTTTTCTAAAAAAATGTTTAGGGGTACTCTCATTTTGACTCAAGAAAATCACCATTTTATAGTTCAAATACAGTAAATGGACAAAAGTACAAAGATTCACAAAATATTAAAGGGTATGCGTACCCCTGCGTCACCCCAGAAAAAAAGCATTGATAATAATACCCAATGTATTTTGAGCAATGGCTGCCACTTTTTTTAAAACATCCACAGAGATAAGAAATGCCATGGTGCATCTGTAACACCGAAACTGGACATTTTCATCTGCCCCAGTTGCAGTAAAACATGTCTCTCTTGTATTGGCTTCTACAGCCACAGCGAGTATCATCATCGTAACAACAACAACAACAATAATTTATTATTTATACCCAGCCACTCTGGGCAGCTCCCAACTGTTTGACTTTACCCCCGATGTTACATTATTGTCTCTCAAGACAAATGGATGCCAACTAACTAACAACGAACATGTACAGTATTAAATGTTGAGCCTTAAAACTGAGTTCATTCAGTACTTAATTTTCTGCACTCAGGTGCTTGCTTCCATCCACACGTGATTCTGTATCAGGGAATGATGCAGTTACAAGGAGTGGAAATGTTCTTTTATATGACTGCATTCAGAAATCAGGTCTCATAGTACCTTAGTGTGAAACCTGAATAGCACACAGGGATCAGCTTCCAACCATTGTTCTGGTACCTTGCGATTGTTGTAAAGCAGAAACCAGGTGCTTGTTTTACAATCACTCTTACTTGAAATATTTATGCCCATTATATATTAAGGGGGGGCATTAAAGTATACTGAGATCTGGTTTTTGAGTGTTTTATTCTAGTTACAGTTGAGGAGTTCATTTTGTTTTTAAAAGCAATACTATGTTACCTACTGTACATGCTGGGGAAAGAGGGAACTTTTGGAACACACCTGGGAGGACTATTTTAAAGGTCTGATAGCCTATTATTTCCATGCTTTGCTTTGTTGCACATTTTGTGATACACCACCAGGACCAGCCCCCCTTTTAATAAAATGCTAACATTAATGCTTTTGAATTATGGTGCTGGAGGAGACTCTTGAGAGTCCCATGGACTGCAAGAAGATCAAACCTATGCATTCTTAAGGAAATCAGCCCTGAGTGCTCACTGGAAGGACAGATCCTGAAGCTAAGGCTCCAATACTTTGGCCACCTCATGAGAAGAGAAGACTCCCTGGAAAAGACCCTGATGTTGGGAAAGATTGAGGGCACATGGAGAAGGGGACAACAGAGGACGAGATGGTTGGAGAGTGTTCTCGAAGCTACCAGCATGAGTTTGACTAAACTGCGGGAGGCAGTGGAAGACAGGAGGGCCTGGCGTGCTCTGGTCCATGGGGTCATGAAGAGGCGGAAACGACTAAACAACTAAACAACAACAACATTAATGAAATTAAAAATATTTCTTTCTATAGCATAACTTAGATCTGTAGGCACAGGATGCTGAAAGACCGAATGTGACACTTGCCTAATATTAGAAAGAAGGGGTTAGAGGGGATTCCGAAATAACACTGTGCCTGTGGCTACAGGTAGGAATGCTGAATGCCTATCAATGAGCTCCTTTGAAACAGCCACCCCTTGCTGATGAGCTTTAAGGGATTTTTTTTTTATCTACAGTCAATGCAGAAGTGAAAAGGCTTGATAGCCTGCTGCACTTTCCCCCCTTTCCTTCCCCCTTGAAGTCAATAGAAAAATAAACTGCAGCGGGGAACAGAGTAGCTTGGCGGGAGGTGATCTTTACTTGAAAGGCTTGCATCCAACTTAAGAGCATAATAAAGGCATAGGGAAAGAAGAGGCATGAAATAAGCAAGATAAAAGAAGACCGGCTAATTGCTCATAGAAACCAGCGAGTTCTGCAGCAAAGGGTCAAGAGGGAACTTGCAGTCGAATTCTTCTCTTGCAGTGCAAGCAAAATGGCACCACAGTGACAGGGATTCTGGGGATGGGTGGGTTGGCATGGGACTGAGAACTGGGCAGGCAGAAAAGCAAGAGAACTGAGAAATTCCGCTGCAGAGAGTGCCAGTGGAGGGGAAAAGATGATTCGTTGGTATATACTACCCCATGTTCTACAGTCATAATCTGAAGCCTTGATCTGGGCATCTCCACTTAATGAGGTACATTGGACAAGCACTAGGAGCAGGGCCTTTTCAGTTGTGGCACCAGTGTTGTGAAATGCCTTCTGAAGAAGGCAGGCCAGGCCTAGACTTTATACAACTGCAGGTAACCCAATAAAACTTGACTTTTTCACAATGGCTGCTGGTCATGATGGATGGTTGTATATGATCTCCAGCATTAGATATGCTCCGAATTCCAGTTGGTGGGAGCAGAGCGTGCTGCTGCTTTCAGGTCCTGCTGGTGACATCTGGTTGACCACTGTGAAAGTAGGATGCTGGGGTAGATGGGCTTTTGGCCTGATTCACCAGGTCTTTTCTTATGTTCTTATGAATGATGGCTGCTGTTGGTTCCATTCTGTGGGTTGTCTGGATTTTTATAGTGCCCACTTCATGCTTTTTATGATGATGTTGGTTTTCATTTTAGCTGTTCTATTTTTAGGGTCTGTGTTGTTTATGCAGTTTTTATACTTCTGATTGATAACTACAGTGGGATTGTTTCAACATAAACGATGGGGGTATACATTTAAAAATTAAACAAAACAATAAATTGCCAGGAATATGCCACACAAAGAGAATTGACTTCCTTGCATTATGTGGAAGGGGTGACAATCGCTGTTGCTGTCACACAGATCCAGTCTGTTGCATTGGTGGACCTGACCCATCAGCTTGCAGCTGGGCCACATTGATTTCCATTATAATTCGCAAAAATTAAATAACTACAAAGTCCCCAAAGTTTTTATGTTTCTTTTTTTCTCATTGCACAAATGGGCCTTTTGTACCCACACTTCTAAATTGCATTAGGAACGGTTTCTTAAACATTTGTAATTGGAAAGCTATACTACGACAGCACGGGTTGTATATTAATGGGCACGTGTTTGACTGCAAATGGTTTAATGAGTATATTTAAACCATTTACAGGAATGCGTGTGTGTGCTGGAATTAAGCACATGCCGCTTTCTAGAGTGCTGAATGTGTGTATAACTGGGTTCATTTCCGGGGCTTTATTTATTCCAACTCTGTACATCATTTCTATAAATAGCCTTCCTGTTATTTCCCCCAGAAATATGGTAGTTTCACCAGCCAAATAAGGGCACAACCAGTCAAAATTGGCAGAGCGTCCTGCTGAAATAATTTTTTCTGAAGAAACATGCATAGGATCAGGCTTCAAGTCCCATTGACATCAAGAGAACTTAAAAGAGAACTTAAAATAGGCTTAGTTGCAGCTAAATAATTCCAAAGTTTGTGACACGTCACTTAAAGATCTTGGAAATGATAGCAACAGAATGCTGTAGCACTTTAAAGACTAACAAATATACTGTGGTGTTGTGGGTGATGCCTGACCATCCACTTGCTAATGGACAGAAATGATTACCGGTAGCTGTTTTTTCTTGATGGGTTGCTCAGGATCTAACAAAATAATCAGTACACTGATGGCTGGTGTATCGCTCTCTCCTGCTTTTGGAAGGTAACACCCTTTAGCTAGTCGAAGAGTTCAAAAAGAGGGTTTGGACTTACATTTGCCATTTGAATTGGGAGAGAAGATATGCGAGTTTCTAGCGGGACTTAGTTGAAAAGCCTGGGGTGATGGAAATGCACAAATTGCTCTTCAGAAATTTGATGGAGAGCTGGCAGGTGTGCGACTTGTTATAGGCATGTGCTACTTGCTGTAGGAGTGCCTATTTGCTTCCAAAACTCTCTTCCTGTAATATTAGGTTTATTTACTGTATATAGATGCTATAAGCCTTCAGTGTTCTCTCACCCAAAGGACGTAAGTGCTGTTTAGCATTAGTCCTGGACTTCTTATCACTTACGGAAGTGGAGACTAGGATAATGGAATCAATTACCTTGAAGGTGGTGGAGGTTCTTCAAGCAAAAAGCTTAACAGCCACCTATTGGGAAACATCAGCCCAGAATTCTCTGCATCAAGTGGCAGGTTTCCAAGTTCTTTGAATTCATATGCTCAAACCTTTCTTTGCTGCCTTTGATGTTTAATTTAATGCCTTTTTCATACTTCAAAAACTGCACAGTGAAGTAGGGGGCAGCCTCAGTACTCATGCAAGTGCCAATCTGCCACCATCTCACACAGCCCTGCTCAGAGAATTGAGGAGGTGACTTTGCAGTTACCATACAGGCAGGGCCAGATTTAGGTTTGATGAGGCCCATAGCTACTGAAGGTAATGGGGCCCTTTATATGTCCAGCTGTCCTTTGTCAACAACAAATTGCTGCTGTTTTTTGTGTTGAATATATGCTATATGGTCATTTATGGACCTAATAGGTATCTCAAGCCATTTTCACATAACAAATAGGAGCCTACATAACACAAAATACTGTTGCTGTATGCAGGTTTTATTTTATTGTTTTTTCCCTTATATTTTGGATATGTACATCCAGTTTTTTCCTTTAAATTTTTTTGGGGCCTCCAAGAGAGTGGGGCCCTAAGCTATAGCTTGTTTAGCTTATATGTAAATCTGACATTGCATACAGGCCAGCCATGCAGATCTGATCTCCATTCATATCAGAAAAGAGACTTCTCTAGAAATCGACATGGGCTAGAATATGGTACATACAGCTGTACCTTGGTTCTGGAACAGAATCCGTTCCAGAAGTCCATTTGACTTCCAAGAACGTTTGGAAACCGGAACAATCACTTCTAGGTTTGCGGCGTTTAGGAGCCAAAATATTCTAGTTGCAAGGTGGCCCAGAACCGAAGTATGACTGTATTCCCACAATGTGTACTGCTAAAATGGCAAAGGTCCGCATGCACTCTTGGTTCAAATATTTATGTTGCTTCTTGGAAAAACTTTGTGTGTGACACCCGACCACGGTTTCACTACGATGGCTACAAAAAACTTATTTAAAGCATGTTAAGGAAGATAGATAGATAAGATAAACTTTATTCGCATTAGCCAACGGCCATAGCAACATAAAACAAGCAATATATACAAATAAAATATATACAAATAAAAACGACAGCAATGGGTAAAAAGGGCAATCAAATGGCCAAGATTATCGTTCAGATAGTGGCCCTTAATCTCATTGTACCCTCAATAAACCTAGCAACCTAGGAATCTTTAGAAGCCATTGGGGCTTGACACGAACCCCCACATGCACTGAAAGTACACATGTGGGGGTTATGGGGTTGCACCAACTAGCCTGACTCCAAAGTGTCATGCATATCAACCTTGGCTCCGCTGGCTGCAAATTTGGCGGCTGTGGGAACGAGCTTTATGCATGTACCAAAATGCACCTATAGGGCTTTTTATGCAGTCATAGGGGAATCCTGAAAGCACACGTATGGGTATTGAGATTTGCTACCGCTTCGACCCTCCTTCCCCTCCACGGCAGGAGGAGGAAGAGGAGAAGGAGCCAGCCACTGGAGCACACTGTGCTCAGCTCCATGCTTCTGGGACATTGTGTGTGGCCCCTACCCCCAAAATATAGGGGGTCTAAAAGGGCTCAGCCCCTAGGAGCCAGTGCCCCATTCTCAATAGTCAGTTATTACACTAAAAGAGATAGTCCAAAGAACAGTAAAAAATAAAAATTCAACTGGTTCCAGTGGCAAATTTATTAGAAGTTGAGCCTGCTCTTTTTTTATATTGTGAGATATACAAAAAGTTGGCCAATTAATTTCCTTACAATAAAGCTCTATCATTTTGGCAATTTAATATTCAATTTGTCAGAAGGCAAGCCTTCAAATCTTGCTGTAAATCTTGGTTCCTCCCCCTAACTTGAAGCAGCACACCTGCTGTGCAACGCAAACATAGGAAATGCAGATTTTTGTGATGTCATATTTGAAACACAGAAAAGTCAAATCTCAATTTGGGCATCATCTGTGAAATCACCAACTGACTGAAATGAGGTTTCTTTTTAATGTAGGAGCTTTGTGCTCATTTTTTGCATGAGTGACCTTCGCGAAGGAGCAATGTTGAGATGGTCAAGGTTAATAAGACAATTAATTTTAGACAACATTCAAGACATGTAGATAGCATCTCTGTAATTGACTATGGTAATAAGTTAGAGTCTGATATGCTCCTTGCTTTGATCTCTGCATATACTAATTATTGTGGGGAATTTCCAAGTAATAACACATCGGTTGTTTCTACTCTGTTGTTCAGAAATTATAATACGACTGAGTTGGCAGGGTGGGCATAGATATGCACAGTTAATTAGGTTTTTCTTCAAAAGGAATTAGACAGTATAATAATGTGTCCAGAGACCCATGGGAGCTAGAATTTCTCATCATGGTGAATGGGACTGGGAGAAAATGTGCCTGGTGTTGCAAACTACTTAGCAAAGTTTGGGATATTTTCATTTTTGTCTTTTTAGTGCACAGGGATGGTGGAGATTTTTAAAGCACAGTGTTTGGCAGAGGTCACTTGTTCCTGGTCCTAAAAATAAAAAAATGCCCCAATGTAGTTGCTTGATCTTCAAATCAGGTTTTGCACCTGCATTGGGGCCTTCTTTTTAAGCTGTTTCCTGGCCCCCTTGGAAATGGGGTACACCTGGGATGTGTCTTTGAAATGCAGAGTGATGGGGTGTCTATGAGTTTTATGAACTCTGCCAGTTTGAAAGGCCTCACCTGAGTTGAGCTCGTATGCATTGGAGTTGGGCCTTGATGGCGTAAGAACCTAAGAGCACAAGAAGAGCCTGATGGGTCATTCTAATGGACCATCTAGTCCAGCATCCTATTCTCACAGTGGCCAACCAGATGCCAATGGGAACCCCACAAGTAGGACCTGAGCATAAGAGCACTTGCCCCTCCTGCAGTTTCCAGCAACCGGATGCCTTTGCCTTTAAGACAGGACTGTCTTAAGCATATGCGGCACTGGGGTGCAAAGATCCGCCCGGCACACCACCCGGTTGCCCAGTCCCAGGTGCGCAGGAGGTGGAGCCAGCTGGCCATCTCAACATCTCACTGGCTCGGTTGCCCCTGAACTCACAGTGCAGAGCTGCCTGCTACAGACGAGCCCACCACGGTGCTCTGACCGACGGGTGGGCTCTTCCCCAGACTGAATTCTCAGACCCCAGACTCTTGGCCTGGCACCCCTGAGAGTCCGGCGCCTGGGTGCCCTGCACCCCTAGCACCTATGGGTAAGATGGCCCTGCATAGTCATCATGGCTGGTAGCCATGGATGGCTATGGTGGGACAGTGGCAAAAATCTCTCTGAAGTTCTCTGTGTGAGGGCTTCTTTCCTAATACCCAGAATGCTGCAACACAATTATCCAGGGTGCCCAATTCTAAGGTACTAGTCTTTGACTTTATTGAGGGGGTGGAATAGCTCCCAGCTTTTTGTTGAGTTCACTAAACACCACCAGCTTTCATTTTTGTTTCAAGGGGGAGTGAGGGAGATATTGCACTGCTTTGTATTTTGTATTTTATCTCCCCCCTCTTATAGGGCACTTAGAGACAAGAGATTATGGAAATTCTGCACCTTTAATAGTTGCACAGATGAGGGAGTTTCAGCAAGCATGACAGACCTGTTGCATGACAAACTACATTTCTTGAATCTTCCTCTTTTGTACAATGGCTAAAAGTGCAGGAGTCCCGTATTCATTTGCATATGCCACCCCAATCCCTGAAACCAGGTTGGAACTTGGAATGCTGAATTGCATCCTGAGCATGTTTACCCAATTTTGCTTGTCCATTGGTGTTGGCCAGGCTTTATTGCAGTCCAGGTATGGACAGCCCCTGCAAGCATAGCCAATGGTCAGGGTTGATGGGAGTTACAGTTAAGCAACATCTGGAGGGCCAAAGGTTCCTCACACCTGTCCAAAACACCTGGAGAACACCAAGTTGGGGAAGGACACCAGGACTGGGCAGATATAGGATCAAATCCACACTGAAGCTCAGAGTAACCTTGAACCATTCCCTGACTCTAAGTCTAATCTGCTTCACAGGGATATTGTGAAGATAAAATCAATAAGGAGTGGAATGGTGAGATAACCCCCCCATAATAAATGAAGACAGATGATATGAAAGGGTGTTTGTGGATTTTGATCTATGATCTCTGTTCTACATAAGTAAGCTACTGCCTGAATATGTACACATGAACTCATCACAAACACTCTTCTGATGCAATCGTTACTTGACGCCGTGTTTATCTAATTAAAAGCACCATTTTTTAGTGGTGTGAGACTCTTTTTGTTGGTTTCCTGTATCAGCAACCGTTCTTATAATTAAAGTGACAGGTTCTGAACTAGTATGTCAAAACAGCACAGTTAAGACAGCAAAACTCTGGAATGATCATCTTCAATCAGCTGCAAGTGACTCATGTTTAACTTGGTTGATGTAAAGTCTCAAAGATCTAGCTGTTAAGGCAGATATTGAGCTTTCTCAAATGCTGAGTTGATCTGACAATGTCTTGTTTTGTTTGATAGAAGTGTGCTAGGAACTTCTTGGCGTATGCTCTACCTTCCATGCTAGTGGCAGATTAAGAATTCTCAGGGTTCTGCTCTCAAAGAACGTTATGGGAGCTGTCATGCACATACGCAGTGGAGACTTGCCCATTAGGGTTAATGGGGCACTGCCCCACCAACCTCAGTCTGCTGTCAGTCAATCCTCACCTGCTTGCCTTCTTACAGTCCAGGTGGTGGGCCTGGCTATCAGCTTCCTCCTCCTCCAAACTCTGCTGGAAAGAGGATGGGGACAATGCCAGGGTTAGCCGGCATCACCTATTCTTCTTCTTCTCTCCCTCTCCCTCTCTCTCTCTCTCTCTCTCTCTCTCTCTCTCTCTCTCTCTGTGATTGGCTCATGCTCAGCCACTCAACCAGTCCCAATGGGCACCAGCCACGATTGCACATAAATAAAAAGCTGCACGTTTGTATGTGTGCAACTTTTAAAATCACAATCATATGCATTTCACAATGCTATATTTATTGCATCACAAGAAACAGATCTTTTTTTATTTAAAAAAACCTATTAGACTACTGGAGAAATTTGGTAGTCTGTGTGTTCCAAATGGCATGCCCTGAATCATAGCACTTGGGGTGGGGTGGAAGGTCTTGCTGGCATCTTTCTATGAACACCTGGTTTCCCATGTGGGAATGGCAGCTCTGGCAGAAACATGGGTGGCAAAATAATGTTGCATATCAAATTTCTGCACAGATTCCCTAGCTGCATCTTGGGGCTGGGCTGCAGAGATATCTGTATTTTTTCCATACAGTGGAAGGGGAGGGAGGATTGCTTTGACTCAGGGTAGTACTGGTTTATGCTTTCATACCTGCGAAACCCTTTTCACTTGATAGTCCACATTACAGCTGTGCTTCTGTGGTAGGTCTATTAGTCTAGAGCAGTGTTTCCCAACCTTGTGCCTCCAGATGTTTTTGGCCTACAACTCCCATCATCCCTAGCTAGCAAGACCAGTGGTCAGGGATGATGGGAGTTGTAGGCCAAAAACATCTGGAGGCACAAGGTTGGGAAACACTGGTCTAGAGCAGGCACAGGCAAACTCAGCTCTCCAGATGTTTTGAGACTACAATTCCCATCATCCCTGACCACTGGTCCTGTTAGCCAGGGATGATGGGAGTTGTAGTCCCAAAACCTCTGGAGGGCCGAGTTTGCCTATGCCTGGTCTAGAGGTCGCATATCATACTGTCAGGCATCGTTAACCTTTTGTGCCAGGTGCTTCTCTTGGCAGGCTATTTCCCGAATCCACGGGTATGTTGGAAGAATTAGCAATGGCTTACAGAGAGTCCATCAAACTGCTTTATGATGTGAGGGTAAAACGGAGATTTCTGCTTCCCTGCAAAACAGTCAGATATTCACATAGCCCAGGAAGACAAGTCCCTACTCACATGTGCTCTGAGAGCTTTGTCCTTGTGAATATTGAAAAGGGGAGCATCGTATTGGTCCATTTCTGTACTGAATGAAGCTACTTGGCAGGGAGCAGTGATGGGACTATTGTTGGCTGGGAGATGAATAACTTTAGCTTCTCCAGGCCTTCTGTACTACACCTGCTTCTGTTTCTGTACCTGGAGAACTGCAGCCTGCTGAGGAGCCACAAGGCTGACCATCTGGCCTTGCCCTGGAGAGCAACAGTGGCAGCTGTTTCCATGGAGAAGCAGTTGTTTGTGGACAACTGTTGTGTTTGTGGTGGGAGCCCAAATGCATCTCATGAATATATTGTGTGGTTCATAGTGTGCCTGCGTTTTGTTTTGTTTTAGCTATTTTATGTGTTTACTGATTTGTTGTCCTTTTGCATTTACTACAGTTTCCTTGCATTTCTTCTATATTAATTGGTTCACCAGTTTGGGGGCCATGGCAAAAAAAAAAGGGTGGTATATAATATCATGGGTCTTTGGGCACAGACCAGGGATGGCTAATTCAGGATGCAGGTGAAGAGGCAGGTGAGAAAGAATGGGGATGCTGAAACTGTCCCAGATGCTTCTTCCTTCCCTGTAGCAGACAGTGTACTGTTGGAGGCTGGGGAAAACTCAGTCACAGCCTGGGATGGTTGAACAGGGTTCAGATGAAGAAGCTGGTCTGGCTTTGTCTTCTAGGGCCAGGTGATGCCTTCACTGGTGGGATCAGATGCACCCACCCCATCAGAGCATACAGGCTAAACATTCTTGCAAGACTAATTTTCACAAGTAGGTCTTATGTCCCACATTGGTTATAAAGCTTGCTGGGTGGGCATGAAGACTTGTTGGGACATCTTTGCTGCTCTTGTATGGTTTTGAACTTTGTGCTCTGATATTGGACTCTGGAAATCTGGCCTTGCTCCTAGCTCGGTTAACTCCTCCATCCTGGTTGTAGGAGCTCTGGGAAGGAGTTACCGTATTTTTCGCTCTATAAGACGCACCAGACCATAAGACGCACCTAGTTTTTGGAGGAGGAAAACAAGAAAAAAAATATTCTGAATCCCAGAAGCCAGAACAGCAAGAGGGATCGCTGCGCAGCGAAAGCAGCGATCCCTCTTGCTGTTCTGGCTTCTGGGATAGCTGCACAGCCTGCATTCGCTCCATAAGATGCACACACATTTCCCCTTACTTTTTAGGAGGGAAAAAGTGAGTCTTATAGAGCAAAAAATACGGTATTTCTTGCTGGTTGCTGCACCTGTATCTCTCTTTGCCTTAATATAAGCCTCTTACTCACAAGTAAGAGACTCTGCTGTTGTATCTGGGGCAGAAGTCAGGATCTACAAATAAACTGTTGATGATCATGATGTTTTAGATGACCTGATAAGTACCCTCTTTTTAACTTAAAAAAATGGAGTATGTGGAAATATTAGCAACAGCCACAATGTTTATTTATTTTGCTTATTTTAGGGATGACTATCCCACCCTTCAACTAGTTCTAAATGCAGCTTACAAGGAATCAAAATGGCAGGAAAAATAATATAGGACTTTCCAAGTATCTCAGCTTTTAAAAGAGTGACATAAAAGAAGAGATCAAAAAAATGCTAAGCAGCATAAACAGATCACCAGAGACAAAACAAATCCAGCTAAAAAGTCTGGGGAAATTTAATAAAAGATCTTCCTCTGGCTGGTTAATGATTGTGTTTTATATTCTTGGACTAAATTTCACTTTATCACATTTATATTATCGTTTGTGTATATTTTATTGTAGTTGGTGATGTTTAGTATTAAAATATGTACTATTCTAGAATTTATCTAAATATGGAAGTGAATTAATATTGGGTAACTTATAGGTATGCCCATGTTTTTTGGAATAATTATAATTTTGTATAATTAGCATCCATCCCTGGTGAGAGATATGGGTTAATTGAATGATTGTTTTCACAGATTACATTTACAGATGGAATGTAAAGCATCATCATGTGTGCATATGAATCAGTAATTTTCTTTTCTTCCTTTTCATAAAAGGGTCCGGCACTGAAACAACATCAAAGTGAGTAATGTTATGGGATGAAAGCTGAATGTTGATGCCAAAGGGGAAGTGGTCCTTTAGGGGAAACGAAGACCTAGATCAGACTAACTTGAGTTTTGGCTATTTTGTAAGTGGAGATAGTGGCTGCGGCGAGAACAAGAACAAAAGTGAGGTTGTAGTCTTCTTGCCCCTCCAAATGCTAGGGTATCCCGTTAAAGGATCCAGGGGGAGTTGCCATGTCCTTCTGCCCATTCAGGGGCGAGGGGCGATAGCACCCCCCCAGACGGTGGTCCCTGCGGGGGACACTATTTGATGTAAGGCTTAGGAATCTCTGCACGGATTGACCTATGGCGTCCCTTCTGGCAGGCAGGCCAGAAATATTCTATTGCCCTTTGCCTAAGCCAAACCTCTTTCATCTGTATTCAGTAAAGTTGTGGCCTGTTTCAATTCAAATCAGTCTTCGTTGTCCCTAATTCTCTGGGGGGGATAGTGGACTGAGGTGCATTTCACCTGGGCCTGCAAATGGACATAGTGGTAGCAGCTGGAACAAGAACAAAGGTGAAGCTGTTCAGACTCCCTTGTTCTTTTTCCTACTGCCAGGAGGTGTAACGTTGCTACACGTATAGCACTGAAATGCTTTTTGTATGCTTTTACATTTTGTATTATATTCTTGTTTTATTGCTGTTATTATGAAACTGTTTTTTTACAGTAGTTGATTTTGTGGTGCATTGCATACCCTCCAACATTTCTCCAGTGAAAATAGGGATGTCCCGTTCCACATAATGATAATCTTACAATTTATACTCCACATATCTTACTGGGTTGCCCCAGCCACTCTGGGCAGCTTCCAACATATATAAAAACATAATAAAACATTAAACATTCTTAAAAACTTACCTAGATAGCCATACCTCATGTTACGTTTGCTTCATGTTACGTTCTTTCAGGTTACGTCCCGCGGCGACCTGGAAGTACCAGAAAGGGTTACTTCCAGGTTTCGCCACTCGCGCATGCGCAGAAGCGCCAAATTGCAACCTGCGTGTGCGCAGACGCACTGCTGCGGGTTGCACTCTTTTCATGTTGTGAATGGGCCTCCAGAACCAGAGGTACCATTGTACAGGATTGCCTTCAGATGGCTCGGGGGTCAGATAACTCCATACCCTCCAACATTTCTCCAGTGAAAATAGGGACATCCTAAGGCAAAGTGGGACATTCCGGGATCAAATCAGAAACCAGGCCTGGGGGTTCCAGGAGCTGGCATAGGCCTTGACAGCTGCACAGTCATGCTGGTCTTTGTCTTCTAATAGCGGACCTATAATGACCTATCTTGCAGGGATAGCTTGCAAACATGATAAAAACGGTAGAGATGAAGACTTTGAGGAAGAGGACTGTAGCTCAAGGGCAGAACATCTGCTTTGCTTACAGAAGATCTCAGGTTCAGTCCCTGGCATCTCTAGGTGGAACAAAAAAGGTCCTCTGCATGAAACCCTGGAGGGTTGCTGCCAGCCAGTGCAGAGAATATGGAGCTAGATGGACCAATGGTCTGACTCAGTATAAGGCAGCTTCCTAGGTTATTAATTGAGAGTCAGGAAGTGGTGGCCCTCCAGATGTTGCTGGACTCCAGCTCTAATCATTCCCAATGATCAGTGTCAGGGGACTGCCATTGGGACAAGGGAGGGAGGCAGGGCCGTTGGGATACAGAGTGCCTCCACAAATCCTGAGGAGCAGTTCCTTCTCCAGCGGTGGGGAAAGCCACACCTCCAGTGAAGGAGAGAGGGAAGGGACCAGTCCAGTGGGGAAAGGGCTCAAGGATGCTGTGGAGATCCCCAGCGCCCTACCTAGCCAGGCTGGCCAGGAGGGAGGCATGGCCCTTCCATCGCCCAGCCTGCGCAGGGGGGTGAAACCTAAGGAGGGAGGAGGAGGCTTGGGGTGCTGAAGTTCTTATGTTGGGGGAGAAACCGGAAGGGGCCACTCCCGGATTCTGCAAGTGACTAAGACGGACATGAACTTTGTGTCTCTGCACTGTACCAAATAAAACCTGTAAAAGACAGGTCAGAGTCCTGCCTGGTTACTCCCGAGCAACCACCACCAGCATCTGACAATCAGGGATGATGGGAATTGCAGAAAGGCCACATCTGGAGGTCCACATGTGTCCTTCAGGCAGCTGTGGATAGTTATGCTAACTAGCAGTTTGGGAGTGAGAAGAAATCAGTAAAAGTCTCTTCCCCTGAAAATGGCCAATACATGATTATTTTTGTTTGTTTCCGTGTGTGCATAGATATTGCTTACACTGCTACCTGCAGACTAACTTTAGTCTCATAGGGTTGGAGATCAGCTTCTTAATAACCCCCTCTTTTTTGCTTTTTAAATAACAACACACAACAACATCGAAGGTATGGCACAGTGCAGAAGTGCGAAATGCACGATGAGTGGAAAATAGCACCTTTGTCTGGGTGGGGATAGTTTGGCCGAGGCAGCTGGCCAAGAGGTGACCAAATAAAAGCAACAGTCTTGTGCAGAGTTAATAAGGGCATAAATCACACCGAAGCTCATCGTGGTAGTTATCAGAAAATAAATGCAGGATTGCAATAAGCAAGAGAGCAGAGTGCTACAGGGGATTTTACGCTGACATTTCCCTTGCAGTCTATCATTTTAAAAGCTCACAATAAAAGAGTTACACATCCACAATGCATAAAACATAACTAAAAATTTATATTTTAATGTCACTTCCAATGCTCTGTGAAATTAAAGGCAACAAAAGGCTTGAACTATGCATTTTGTTATTGGCCAATGGTATCTATCCAGCCTTTACAAGGAAGGGCAAATGAGGGCACTGAAGGGCACCATGTTGGGGACCGGTGAGTTAATGCCTATTTTCACCCTTAAAGAAGATGGAGAGAAATGACTGGAAGTGGCTCAGGGATTCAAGCATCTCCTCTGAAATATGCATACATTTTCTGGTTCTGAGGTGTGTGTGTGTGTGTGTGTGTGTGTGTGTGTGTGTGTGAGAGAGAGAGAGAGAGAGAGAGAGACTTAGCTATCACTTTGATCTCTGCATTCAAGTGCTGTCAGGGCTGCTTCAGCTATCAAATTTATTGTTAGGTATACAGTATTCTGTTTTCTCGACTCCCATCTGATGTGTTTCAAGTAGTTCAAAGGAGTATATGCCTGGCATTTCCCCTTTCCCTTCCCCAATCCTGTATTTTCAGAACATTTACTTCTTCAAGACAGAAGAAAAGAAGTCACATGCAAAACAACTTTCAGCGTATTTTAACAATATTTCCCTGAGACATGGTTTGGATAGGGTCTTCTTTGCTGCAGTACCTCAACTCCAAAATGCCTTGTGCCAGGTGAAGGCCTTTCTATCTGTCCATTTAATGCATTCAGGTTTTTTGACACCCACCCGCCCCTTAAAGTCTGGGCTTTTATTCACTTGACTGCTTGATGTTCTGTTGTTTTACTTTATTTTTATTTATCTGACTGATTCCTTTTTGTTATGTGTGGAAACAGCCCTGGGAGGCTTGGACCCATTAAACAGCATACAAGTAAATTTAAACCAATAAATAAAATTATCCCTCCCCCCTTAAAGTCTTATCTGTGGAAAATAAGATTGGAGTACAGGAGTGAAATATATCGTTAATAAAGAGAGAGAACTTCAAATACTAGGGAAAGGTCATACTCAAAAGTAGAACCATTGGAATAAATGGATTAAGTTAGTTATGTCTAGCGATTTCATTACTATGACTTTATTGAATGTAACTCAATGTAATCTGTAGTATTTCTAGGATCACTGGATTACAGCTAAATTTATTTTTGGCTGTGTACACACTATATACTTTTAAAGCACTACTCCCCAAAATCTGGAAAAATGTAGTTTGGTCCTCACAGAGCTATGATTCCCAACACCCCTAGCAAACTACAGTCTCCATGACTTTGTGAGGGGTTGAGGTAAAATGTGCTTTAGATGTATGGCAAGTACACAACCCTTCTCCCGAGATGGATAAAAACATCTCTCCATTATTGCTTACTGATGCTGACCCAAGAAACTAATGCCTTTCCCCACAAATTGAGTTAGGTCTTAGTACAGTGTGTGCCTGAACTTTCTCAATGTAGATTTCCCAGTTGGCTGTGAAAGTGGAATTGAAAAGTGTAGAAGAAGAAAATAATAATGTGTACACCTTAACCACCGTAGGTTTGGAGTACTGAATGGGCTTCTGAGTCATTCTGCTGGCTTGTCGTAGCCATCCTATTGGTGTTGCTAATTGACTAAGCAATGTGTCATATAATAGAGAACAGATGGCAAAAGGAAGGAACTGTGGGAGGAGAACTTAATTAGAGGACTTCAGCCATTCTGGCTTATGGTGTGAAGTTGTGTATTGCACCCTGGGTTGCATTCAGGAAATGAGAAGGCTCAACCTTAGTGCTTGAGGTAGGAACCAAGAACATTCTACCCTTTGTCAAGCATGGTGGCATCATTAAGGCATTTATCAAGAACTTCCCGAGATTGAAGGAGAAATGTGAGTTGACTGTTCACCTAACACAGAACCCTTTTATTATCCTCTTTTAATTTACCAACTAATTCCACCCTTCCTGGACATTGCTGACCCACCTTGAGTGTGAATAACTCCAAGTGGTGTTACCTTGCTATATTGGACATCTCAGTGGATGGACTGGAAACTGCTGCAGTCCCCTCAGCATTGTTCCTGGTCAGGAGGGCTTATGAGTAGTCTCAGAGCATTGTTCCTTCAGAGAGGTCTTGGTGGGTTGCTGGCTCCCAGCATAGAGAGGGGTGGTTGCTAGGACTCTTCTCAGCATTGAGCTCTCCCTGGGTGTTACTAGGTAAAGTTCTGTCTTTCTGAGTACCTGTTTCTGGAAGGGGCTTACTTCCCTGGCTTGCTACGGGGTTTTAACCCAGAAAGAGTTCCCTGTAGCCTCCTCCTGCATCTCCAACTCTGAGGCAAGCTCTCTTCTTTTGAAACCTACGCTGTTTCTATAACGGGATCTCCTTCCCCAAATTTCTCTCCCTCTTTGTAGTATGCAGGTGAAGGAAAGTGAATTCCATACAGCTGTGAGGCTCCACAGAGATGTGGTTCAGCTGTCTCAATCGTCTGACAATTCCCAGCTGCTGTCAGCCTTGGACAGGCATCCTCTACCCATTCCACACACAGAAAACAACTGGGCTGGCAGCTGAATTTTCCTTACACACTGGTCATGGCAATGTAACATCCTCCACTATACCTGAGGCAGCAGACCAGATTTTGGGGTGCAGGGAGGGAGGAGAGTATGGGTGGAGATGGATGGAAACAGATGGGAGAGGGAAGCTGAGACCTTATCTGCCTGTGGACTGCCTTGCCAGAGTGGTGCATGCTCTGGTCATCTCCCGCTTGGACTACTGCAATGCGCTCTACATGGGGCTACCTTTGAAGGTGACTCAGAAACTACAACTAATCCAGAACGCGGCAGCTAGACTGGTGACTGGGAGCGGCCGCCGAGACCAAATAACACCGGTCTTGAAAGACCTACATTGGCTCTCAGTACGTTTCCAAGCACAATTCAAACTGCTGGTGCTGACCTTTAAAGCCCTAAACGGCCTCGGTCCAGTATATCTGAAGGAGCGTCTCCACCCCCATCATTCTACCTGGACGCTGAGGTCCAGCACTGAGGGCCTTCTGGTGGTTCCCTCACTGCGAGAAGCCAAGTTACAGGGAACCAGGCAGAGGGCCTTCTCGGTAGTGGCACCCTTCCTGTGGAACGCCCTCCCATCAGATGTCAAAGAGAACAACAACTACCAGACTTTTAGAAGACATCTGAAGGCAGCCCTGTTTAGGGAAGCTTTTAATGTTTGATGTATTTGAGTTTTTAATATTTAATGCTGTATTGTTTTTAACACTTGATTGGAAGCCGCCCAGAGTGGCTGGGGAAACTCAGCCAGGTGGGCGGGGTATAAATAAATAAATTATTATTATTATTATTATTATTATTATTATTATTATTATTATCTTTTAATATTTTTTTGGAAGCCACCCAGAGTGGCTGGGGAAGCCCAACCAGATAGGCTGGGTATTATTATTATTATTATTATTATTATTATTATTATTATTAATCATAATAATAATAAGCTGAGGAATAACAGTGGGGGCTGCTGCCCCCCAGCACCTGCTGCCTGAGGCAGTTGCCACATTTAGCCTAATGGTTGGGCTGGCCTTTCCAGTCAGCTTCAGTTGCACAGACATAAAGGAAGCACCTGAACATCTCAGAGGAATGTCAGCCTCAGCAATTAAATTTTTCATTTTCCCCCGGGGAGAAAGATATGCCCCAAATAGTTCCAGCAGGCCACATACTAAGCCAACCACTTTTCAGGGTTTAAAAGGGGAAGAAATGTTTTAAGACTCTACTTTCCAGGCCCTTGTGGCTAATATCTTAATGTATCCAATTTATTGCAACCTTTGGCACTGCAGATGGTGCCTGTAAAGAGGCTCATAAAGGGGACACAGCTAATGGAAATTAGTTTTTTTTTTTTTAATAAAAGGATGCAAATTTGCACATTTATCCGGATTAGTCTTTGTCTTAACAGTTATTCTTAACTGTCATCTTTAGAAGGTTTGGCCTGGAAATCCACCACAAATCTACCCCAGTGTCTGCTTTGCTTTGTCAGCCTATGTCGGAATCTGGCCTGCAGCCATCTCTGGCTTCGATTGCAATCCCTGGGACACATTCCAACAGCACCTCAAACCACCTCTTGGAGAGGGGGCTGGAGAGCCGTCATTTCCCTTTCTTCCCATAACTAATAGAATCAGCAGATGAAGAAATTATCCCTATATTTCATCACAGTTCAGCAACACTGAAGAAGGAGATTTCACAATAGCTATGCCTTTGCTCCTAGGATCAGGGCCCCAGACGGCTATGTGTCCGGTGGAGGCAACTGAATTTGGCCAAATGGGGCACCTTGCATAGCTGTCAACCGTCCCTTATTTGGCGGGAAACTCGTTTATCACAGCTGCTGTCCCTTATTGATGATGTCCCTTAGAACGACTGGGGGGTGGAGCTTGCATGCCTTTTGTCGATCAAATTGGCCGTGTTGCTTGGGTCTTGCCTTTGCTCAGTGCTTCCCAGCAGAGAGGTGACGGTGGTTTTCCTTGCTGCATCCCCTTTGCCGGGTTGATGCGCTGTGGGAACCACTGCTTGAGGCTTCGTTTGGCTACTGGCTGGGCTTTCTGCCTTTGGCTCGGAGGGGCTTAGAAGTTGGACATACCTGTGCTTGGAAAATCCCTTATTTTGGCTGCTGATCCCTTATTTTCAAGGCTGCTGGTCCCTTATTTTCAAATCTGTAAGTTGACAGCTATGGGCACTGTGCCACCAACCTCAACCTGCTCTTGCCCACGCTCCTTCTGAGTGACAACCAGTCCAGGAGTTTGCCAGACTGTCAACTTCAGTGTTGCCATTCTAGAACCCAGCAGGAAGGTTGATGCTGACAAGACTAGAATTTGTTGGCTCCACTTACTTTTGAGCTCCCTGCCTTCGATTCCACCAGTTCCATTGGGCAATGAAATGTCCTCCTTCACAGAGGGTAGTCCTCTATTGGAAAAGCTGCCAGAGGACAATTTGAAGGAGTCCTCTGTTAGAACAGCTGTCTGGTTCAAATCTGGTTTAGGAATAAGGAACCATTGGAAGGTAGACCAGAAAAAGCGTTGAAGTTGCCCATCAACAGTTCCCTAATACCTGGACTCAAGTAGGCATACAGGTCTAATTATGGACTATATTTCTATTTAAATTACAGAAATTTTCCTCTGTGCATATCTATAAGCATATGGAAATACGCAAACATCTTTTTTGTGCTCTTCTTTGGTGATGCACTTCCTAGCTTATCCTTATCATACCCTCCAACACCTTGAAGCCAAAATCTGGAATGCCACCATCTTCCCATTTTTTATCACAAGAGCACAGTGGCCATTTGGGTTGCTGTGATCTCATGCAATTTCTCATCTTGTCGCCCCAAAATCACTTTTGTAATGCATAGCTGACCACCTTAGCAGGGTGGGATTCTGCATACCTGTCATTCTTGGGCAACTGGTACTGCCCACAGCAAAACACACTGCTAATTCCTCTCACGAGCTCCCCTTTAATTCTCTCCCCCCCCCCAGCCCCAGCATTCTCAGCTTTGCTGGGCAACTGAACTTAGCAGCTGCTATTGAAATGACCCAGGAGCTCAAAGCAAGAGGCACTGTGGGAAACCTAAATTTTGGCTAGAACCAGCCACACAATGCTGCTCAGACTGCCACTGGTGCTGCCTGCTGTTGTTTGTAGCCACTGCTAGGTAAACCCACCAGAGTCCACTGATGGAGGAGAGGGCCTACTGTTATGTACTGAAGTTCTCACCCTGGGCCAGCAGGGGGATACTGTAGATAGTTTTCACTCAGGTCCACGTATGCAAATAAGGAATTGAAAGTGACGTTCAGTTATTGGCTAGTTAAAAAAAGTGGTTACTGTTGCGTTGTAGTGGAGCTCTATATAAGCAGGCTGCCTGAACCCTTCAGTTCAGTTCTGTTCTGGCCTGTGAATAAACAAGAGCTGTTTGAAGAATTGCTGTGTCGTGTTATATGTTCACCCACAACTTAACACCTACCTAAGGACCCCTGAAACCTGAAGCCAACCTTGTCAAAGAGTAAAGTCGGTGCAAGTTGGCACAAGTGTGCTGCACTGCCCAGAGTCCCTCCCACAGTCAAAATGGCTCCTTGCCTAGCAATCTTTGGTCTGGTCAGCTTAGTGCCAGGCTTTGAATCCCTATTACATTCCAAATGCACGACCTTACCAGCATTATTGCAAAGCAATGCATAACAAATGCAGTAATATCAGGCTAAGGCCAGTGCCAGAGGTACCATAACAAAAGTATGCTCCTATTAAATTGGCGCTTTCTCTACAGACATCGCCTGAAGCTGCCAAGACATGGTAGTTTTTTCATTACCATATGTGCTGATCTTTCTCTCTGCTCCTGTAATAACTCATGATTAGGAGGTGGCACAGAGCCACACGGACTTGGGGAGGCCTCATTCACTTCTGCACTGATTGTCAGGCTTGATGTTCCCCCGCTAAGCATTATAGCTTCCATTTCCAAGATCCTATTTAGTCACTGTTTGTATGCATTGGCATAATTATCTTACTGAAATGAGCGAGGAAGGAATGAAAGAAGGGGGTCATAGGCCTCTAGTCTCAGTTGTTTAAATGTGGAAAACAAGGCAATAGGAGTGAACTACAGTGCCCAAAAATCTTTGAGTGGGGAAATGAGCTTTGAATGTGCTTTAAAGGTATAGTGTATACACAGCCTTATACGTTAATGGCAGCTGACAAATTTCCACAGGCCTGTATCAATGACCAAACATTTAGCACGGAGCAATCTAAGGAGCTTCTTCTGGAAACGAGAAACATCCAGCCAATAATTCTGCAGTTGAGAGATTTGTGGAGTCATAGGACTTTTACAGCTGCTGTCTCCTGACACAATGTCCTCTGAGATAGAGCTTGTTAGCTCTGACGTTAAGGTAAGGCATTACCTGGGAACTAAAAATATTTCTGTAAGTCTTCAGAAGAAGCAACAGGACTGGCTCGAGACACTTTGCTGCCTGAGGCGGAGCAGCAATAACACTTCCTCAAGCCAAGGTGCCTTTTACTATGACTCATTTACAGCCACAGATTAAGAGAATAACAGACTGCATTTACATAGGCAGGGTTACTTTTTAAAATCAAGAGTGGGGACCTCGGTCCTGTGGGCCAAATGTGTCTTTCTATCAGCCCCCAGGCCACACCCCTCACTGGTCCTGGTGTGCCTGGCTGGAATGTGTCCTTGAGAACAGAGCAAACCCCCGCCCAAGTTGAAATTTTTGAGCTATTTTTAACAAAAATCTCCAAAAACTGACACTGCTGACATGGGTGTCCAGATTTCCACCCGGACACTGCTAGAGACAGCAGTATTCCAGATATGTCGAGGAAATTCCAGACGTACGGCAACCCTAGTTAAGGATACTGGGAATTATAGCTCTGTGAGGGGGTAAACTGCAGTTCCCAGGACTTGTTGGTGGAGCAATGTATGATGGGTAAGCAGCATCAGTCTGGTTGCTTTTGTTTGTAGAAGCAGGAAGGTTGTCACATTGTCCCGTGCCTCAGGCAGCAAAATGGGTTGAGCCAACCCTGTGCACAAGAAAAATTCCTTCCAGTACATACGTGTATCTGAAGAAGTGTGCATGCACACGAAAGCTCATACCAAGAACTGACTTAGTTGGTCTTTAAGGTGCTACTGGAAGGAATTTTTTTTGTTTTGACTATGGCAGACCAACACGGCTACCTATCTGTAACTGGACCTATGCACAAGAGTTTAACTGCTGCCATTTTCCTGAGGGTGGCACTCATTTACAGCTCTGATAGAGGGAGCAAGAGAAAAACATGTAAGGCTGCAATCCTGTACACACTTACCTGTGGGACTAAGTCTCATTGAACAAAGTGGGACCTGCTTCTGCGTACACATGCACAGGATTGCACTGTAAATATGTTTGTATTTTACAAAGGGTTGAGGAGTTGCTGGTGTCTCTTTTTGCACATCTGTCTAATTCTGAATACAGTGGTATCTCGGGTTAAGAACTTAATTCGTTCCGGAGGTCCGTTTTTAACCTGAAACTAACTGTTCTAATCCTGAAGCACCACTTTAGCTAATGGGGCCTCCTGCTGCCATGCTGCCGCTGCTCGATTTCTATTCTCATCCTGAAGCAAAGTTCTTAACCTGAGGTAATATTTCTGGGTTAGTGGAGTCTGTAACCTGAAGCGTCTGTAACCTGAAGCGTATGTAACCCGAGGTACCACTGTATAGGGAGATGAGGGTTGAGGAAAACTTTGCGTTTAAATGTCCTTCATGGATAGATTTCTCTAACCACAGAGGTGCCCGGCTCTGAACTGCAACAGCTGCATGTCATGTTCAGTTACCCACAATGCAATGCTGGACCTGATGGTACAATGCCACACCTCTGCGGCTTGCAGAGGCACCAGGCATTACATGTTGCAATTGGTTCTGATGGGTTGGCAAGGTCAGGTCAATGATGGGCCTTTCTGAGCCCTAGGAGTCTTGGTAGGTGCCTGACCATGCTTGTCTTCTGATCCTAGGCCTGTTGACACTAACTGCTGTTGAGGGCCACTTAAGTAGCCCTTGAGACGATGGAGCATGCCTGAAAGACTTACCATGCTTCATTCTAAAGGGAACGGAAACAGCTGGTGAGGAAACTGCTCTACATCCTTGCTCAGAGTTGCTCCTCAAATTTGCAGAGGGTTTGTTTCTGGAGAGCTGCTGGGGCTTGGGGTGACTGGGAACAAATTTGCTGCTTTAAAGTGCCCTCAGACTCCATGCTGGAGTCATCTGGTTCTGGGTAGAAACATGGTTATTACCTGCAATTCCAGCTTCTGGAAAACTCTGGTTGCATACTGGGAAGGAATTCTAAAGTGCCGTGAAAGCTGAGTTAGGGAACAGTAGGCTGCCTATTGAAAAGTTTGTTGTAAACATTGTCATTGATTGGCCTATGGCAGGAGACAGTGTTCTCCTTTTGAGGAAGAAGGCACTAGCACAGTTGTGGTAGAGTGTGGTAGAGCCAGTGTGGTGTAGTGGTTAAGAGCAATGGACTCGTAATCTGGTGAACTGGGTTCGCTTCCCTGCTCCTCCATATGCAGCTGCTGGGTGACCTTGGGCTAGTCACACATCTCTGAAGTCTCTCAGCCTCACTCACCTCACAGAGTGTTTGTTATGGGGGAGGAAGGGAAAGGAGATTGTTAGCTGCTTTGAGACTCCTTAAGGGGAGTGAAAGGTGGGAGGAATATCAAGTCCAAACTCCTCCTCTTCCTCCTGCTTTCCATGCAGATGTACCTAGGTTCAGTCCTTGGTGGTATGTCCAGGAAGTGATGGGAAAGTTCCCTGCATGAAAAGAGTTTTGGAGAGCTACTTCCAGTTAGTGAAGGCAATCCTGTCCTAGATGTACCCATGACCTAACTCTTTATTGGGCAATTTCCTGTGAATGTGGCTTGGCTTTCTAGAGAGCAATTTACCTGAGGATGCCTCAGATGACCTCACAACTAAACCAATCTGGAGGAGCGTTGTGTAAGGGCTCTTCTTCTTTGTTGTTGGCTGAAAGTGCAGAGCTGTTGAGAGAAGAACACTAGGGTGGAATCTACACACACATTAAAAAAAAGCTGTGAAAATGCCTTTTAAAATGTTTTGAAAAATATGTGGTATTTCCCCATAGCTCACTGTCGCCATCTAGTGTCACATGTGTATATTGTACTTTACAACACACTTAAAACGTTTTATTTGCAGCTGTATAGCTGAGTCCCAGGCTGAGAAGTGAATGACTTGGTGACAGCACCGGCCCACCCATGAGGCAGGGTGAGGCAGCTGCCTTGGGTGGCAGAAACCCAAAAGGCAGTTCCCCTGCTGCACTGGCAGGGGAGCAGTGGGATGGGGCAGCATGTTCCTGTTTTGCCTCAGGCAGCAAAACATGTTGAACTGCCTTCTTGGTGAGTTGGCAATCCATTTCTCAAGAGCCTGTGTCCGAAGTGGAGCAGATCAGAGGCAGCTGGCCTGATGGAGCTGCCCCTCTTACCTTGATGGTGCAGGCAGAGAGGCAATGGCAAGGTCAGGACTGCACAGGCAGTCTGGCATAGCCAATCCAGGCCTCTCACTGGTGGTGTGTGCACACAGCCCCAAGTTGTCCACCATCTTGCCCTTTCCCTACCATCCAGGTAGGCAGCAATGAAGCTGCCGTCTGGAGACGGGATCTGCAACATTGCCCTCCAGGAAGCTAACTATCTGTAGAGAGAGAAGTCAACAGAGGGAGGAAAACTCAAGTTAAACTCTTTTTGTGTGCCCGCAGGACAGTGAGCTGCAACAGCAGTTTTAAATATCCAGATTGAAGCCCCAGGCCACACTCTCAGCCAGTTTCCAGACTGCAGATCAATCTAGGTAAGAGCACAGAGGCTGCTTAGTTATCACTTTGGTGACTGCAGTTCTACCTTAGCAGAGGCTTCAGTTTGGCCCACGAGGCTATCCTTGCATCTTAAAATAATGGTGGCATGCCAGTTGATTGGGTAAAGTTAGTCTTTCTTTGGTAACCACATCACATTCTGAAATGATTTCTTTGAAAGCTCCAGAGCATTAGAATAATTCCGGCTAGAAATAATAAAAAAGTGAGCAAAAGAGTCCTGATTCATTTGAAAATCGAGCTGGAGCAAATCATGAAAGCTATAGAAGCATGCAATTTCAGTCGGATGCTTTAATGTCTGCCTAGTGAGGTCTATAATGATCCCCCGCCCCTTGTTGAGATGTCCCTACAGCCTGCAGGAAAAACCGAATGAGATATTCAGCAAGGAGGCCTGAAGATCCAATGAGGAAGGATTTTAATAATACACTCAGTGCATAATGGTGACTTCACATTCAGCTCACTTGCTGGGGACTTGGGCTGGCTCTAGGGATTCGGCGAATCTGAATTTTTGCTTTCTCAAATTTTGTGTGTGTGTGATTAAATAGTCCTCCTGAAAAATTCACAATAATTTTAGTGCACCCCCCTAATATGCCCTTTGTTGTATGTAACTTTTTCTAATTGGGAAACCCAGCCAGGTGGGCGGGGTATAAATAATAAAATTATTATTAACATTATTAATACTCAGTTTTTTCAAATGAAATTTCCTTATATACAATGCAGTTTTGTATGCTATTTCCATGATGATTATATGCATCTTTATAGACCTGGCACAGTCCACCCATGAGGTAGTTTGAAGCAGCTGCCTCAGGCAGCAGAAACCCCTGAGTCGGTGCCATCGTGGATGCCCCACACTGCTGGTGGCAGAGAAGTAGTACCGCATCAGTGCCTATATCTTGCCAAAACCTTGTGAGATCTCACAGAGCACAAGAGAAATCTCATGAGATCTTGCCAGAAATGGGTACCAATGGTGGTATTGCTTCTCCACGACTGGTGGAGGTGGCATTTCTTGTGTTGCCTCAAGCGGCGAAACTGGGTGCGCCGGCTCTGCTTTAGACTCACTTTACTATATTTGTGCAGATTACTTGGCTGGGGAACTACACTGCCAAATTCGGAGATGTTTGTATTTTGAAGGGTGGTCAAGTTCAGTTTGTGTATAATTTTGGAAAGTATGAATTAGGTAAGGGACGCGGGTGGCACTGTGGTCTAAACTACTGAGCCTAGGGCTTGCTGATTAGAAGGTCGGTGGTTTGAATCCCCACGACAGGGGTGAGCTCCCATTGCTCGGTCTCTGCTCCTGCCAACCTAGCAGTTCGAAAGCATGTCAAGTTCAAGTAGATAAATAGGTACTGCTCCGGCGGGAAGGTAAACAGCGTTTCTGTGCGCTGCTCTGGTTCCCCAGAAGCGGCTTAGTCATGCTGGCCACATGACCCGGAAGCTGTATGCTGGCTCCCTCGGCCAATAAAGCAAGATGAGCGCCAGAGTCGTCTGCAACTGGACTTTAATTGTCAGGGGTACCTTTACCTTTACCTTTATGAACTAGGTAGGCTTGCCTTTTTGTCACTTCATCTTGTCTCTGCCTCCTGCATATTTTGTAATATGTAGTTTAAAAAGTTTGATTAACATAATCAGTTTTATTTCAAAGAAAAAGCAGCGTTTTGCCATGGTGGGCAAAATGATCCCTTCACTGCAGGGAGGTGGACTTGATGACTCTCATGTTCCCCTTCCAATTCTACAGTTCTGTTGTCCTATTCTGTATGGACTGGGGCGTTAATCGGCTTCTTGCTGAAAGTTCCTCCGTGTGGCTGTAATTTGCTCACATCTTTGTGGACAAATAAGAACTAGGGAGAGTTTTGGAAGAAAACTGCCATACACTCATAGTCCATTCTTGGCCCCGTGGCTCCTTTTTATGAAAATAAAGGTGTTAAGCTTAAACACCTTTTTATTTTTTATTTACAAGACCCTATTTATCGTAACATGTAGTTTGGCTCTAAAGCATTTATTTCCCCTGCATTGTTCGTCATGCACAAAATCACATCTTGCATTGTAGGAAATGGCTGAGCCCACTTGAATGCTCACGAATTTCAACTGACAATCACTCACATGAATTAAAGTACCCCCCCCTCTCATAAGCAGGTGCTATTTGCCTGTTATTTTAGTCTCATTTTATACACTTCAAGCATTGGGTACAAAAAGCCATTTTCGATGACTCTTATTACCAGCTCTGAGCCATCACGGCAAGTTACTATAGAAATAGTTAAATCTAAATGGAAATAAGTGCACATACTAAACATTCACTGTTCAGTTTTAACAATACCTTTTTATTTATTTCTACAATCTGGAGGAAGGGTCCATTGCTTTTAAAATCTGTAGACATTTGGACGTATTTTACAAGACAGTACAGTTTTTGAATGTCACACAATGATCACAGTTTCATACCACCACATGCATATAAAGACACGTTTAAAAGTCTTTTTCTTTTCTTTTACAGAAACAAATGGAGAGGTCAATAAACTTCAACAAGTAAGGATTAAATTAAAGTTACCAAAAATAAATATTTAAAAAAGTAAGATTCTTAAGTGCACTAGTTTATGGCTAATGGAATCCTTGTTCCTCCCAAACATATGGGAATTGTTAATGCTCAAATGGTGAAATGTCTTGATGCATTGAGTCTTGAGAGCATGGGCCATGAATGCAAAGAATCCATATACAATTTAGCAGACCAGTTGCTGTTGTATATCAGCTGATGCACAAATCCAGCTCCTGGGTTTGGTTTGTTGCTTTCTGCAATGAGCTAGAGTGTACATTCTACAAGGTAAAGATCCAAAACTGCATTTCTTTTCTTTTTTTTAAATCCCCCCTTTTAATCCCCTTAAAATCTATAATCTCATGATGCAGTTTCCCATTATAATTCTGTTCTGAAGGCTGCTTTTTAAAACCCCTGTCCCTTTAAAGAAACCATCCGCTCAGCTACGCTTGTCACAACCACACCTGCAGTCTCTAAAAGAGTGTGAAAATTGCACAACGATGCCAGCCATTTGGCTCAGTGGCGTAGGGTGGGTTATCAGCACCTGGGGCAAGGCAAGAAATTTGCGCCCCCTAACCCATGGATTTGCGCCCCCTAAACCGTGGATTTCCCTGACCCCCAGATGTTGTGCCCGGTGCGGCCGGCCCCCCCTGCACCCCCCACGCTATGCCACTGATTTGGCTGCTTCTAGTGATGCCATTTGGGGCCTGTTGACTCTGCCCTAAAATGGCAAGCAGGGGGGAGAGACCTAATGAAACACACCACTGAAAGCAAGAATGGGGTGGGGGTGGGGGGTGAGTGAGGACCTTAACAGCAACAAGGCCACTCTGGACCCGCTGTGCAAGCGATTCCAACATTTCTGCCTTTGAGATCCCTTGATGCCTCAGAAGTAGCCGGTGCTCAAGTAAGACTGCACTACATGGGTGGATATTGCAAGTGAGATGAGCAGAAGCACACTGCTAGCCAGGTCTTGCTATTCTATGGCTTTTCTAGGCTCATGTCACCTTGCCAGTCATTCTCTTCGTGGAGCACTGCTTACATGGGACTCGGCTGCAAATAAATCATTTTAAGTGCAATATACAATGTGACTCTAGATGGCGATGGTGAGCCTTATGGAAAATTCAATGTATTTTTGAAAAAAGGTTTTAATAAAAAGCATTTTAGAACATTTTTTATATGTGTGTAGATTCCACCATGGTCTGTGGCTAGTACTCCCATCCTAAATAAAAGCTGCTTCAGGTACCTGAAAGAGCAGAGGCCTGTGATTTCCAAGCAAGCTATGTTGAATTAGTTTCATTCTGCTGTACTGAATGCACTCACTGCAGTATGCCTGTGCAACCCTAGGAGCAAAGGAGCCTGCCTCTTACTGAATCCAGCAGTGGTCTGTCTTGTTCTGTATTGTTTATGTGAACTGACAGCAGCTCTCTGGGGTCTTTCCTAGCCCTCCCTGAAATGCCAAGAGCCGTGGCTCTTCTGCATACAATGCATGTCGTGCTGTTGCCTGTACCCTTCCCCAATGCAGAGATGTACCAGAATCATAAAATTGTAGCACTGAAAGGTACCCCAAGGGACATCTAGTCCAACCCCTGCAATGCAGAAATCCTACCCACAGCCATCCCTGGGTGGGCTTGAACCACCAACATTCTGGTTAACAGCCAGACACAATGACCCATTAAGCCACAGAGGGAAATACTAGTAGTGCGTCACTTTGAAGGATGTATTTACAGGATTAACTATCAAGCAGGACTTTTGTTGTAGTAATTATTTAATCTGGGGAAAAGTTAGTTGCTCATTTTTTGGGTGTGTGTGTGGAATAGTTCTTTTGATGTTGCGGCTGTGTATCCATAGCTGAAAAGTTCACAGAAGACAGAGCAAAGAGAAGGTGAGAAGCAATTCTGTAGATACACAAAAATAAACAAGCAAAGACTCCTAACAAGTTTCCTGGTGTAAGAGAAATATATTTTCTTTTTAAAAATGCAGCTCTCTGTGGCCAAAAACACTGGCCTCAGTGGCCAAGAATGAGGGTGGGGACAAGAAATGAGGGGAAGAAGGGGAAGCATGCAAGGAAAATAACCAGAACTAAAATACTGTTCAATGACTCAGGACCACAAGGCAGAAACTTAAATCCCAGTTGGGAAGGACTTCCTGAAGGCCTGTTCACAGATGTGTGCGTATTGTGCGTGAACATTCAACGGTTGACTCACAGACTCCTGTTTGTGTCGACTGAGCTTTAAAGAGCGGGTTTTCATGGGGAAAGCTCTGGAGGAAAAAAAACAACGGTGCTCAGATATGGAGTTTTAAAGCCACAGATCTCTGCCCAAAAAGCGCAGGGCAAAAAAATAATTGTAGGTGAGCCCTGAGTTCCACCTTGGGAACTGTGGCTGAAAGGAGGCCCAGAAATATAGTAAAGAAAATAAAATAAGGGGTGATGTGGAAGTTTGATCAGGAGCATTTGACTCACCAGTGAACATCAGGTCAGAAAGCAGTAGCTTAGATTCTTGCCTCTGGAAGCCCCGTTTCGGGGATTTCCTGCTTAATGCTGAGAAGAACATGCACCTTTTAATTAGAGAAAGTCCCTGACTCGGCAGGAATGGCAGGGGGATCCTTCAGATGTTACTGAACTACAACACCCATCATTGCTGCTACTGGCCATGCTGACTGGTGCTGAGGGGAGATGGAGTCCAACGTCACCTGGAAGGTCAAAGATTCCCAACGCCTGCTCTAACCAAACAGACTATTCACTTTATAACTTATTTATTTATAGCCCCCCTCCATTTTGTTAGTATACACTGGTATCCAAGAAATAGAATGAGATGAGAGTGTCAATTGATCAATCAATAATTGAATACATTTCCCCCCCTCAACAGCTGATTCAAGAAAAGCTGTTTTTCACTTGATCTAAATTTCCTCTCTTGTTGGACAAAGGCAGGTCTGTTTCAAAACTGGATGCCGATGAAATGGAAATAGGCCTTTATTGTGTACTTATTGCCTTTGTATCCTATTGTTTCTCCAGGGAGCTTAGGGCAGAGTATATGGGATCATAGCTAGACTCCCATATCACGTTACTAAGTGTAATCCCCATTGAACTCGAAAGAGAGATACCTTGGAGTAGGCAGGTGTAAGATTGTGCTGTACCAGACTGGACTTTTGGCTTACTGTGGAGATCTGGCTTCTTTTCTGTACAATTTGGGGAAGGCTACTGTGTTCTGGAATAAGGAATGCCCCCTATTAGCTGTGGAGTACAGGATTGAGTGGTGAAGCAGAGGCGCATAAATGACCTTCCAGCAGCCAAGTCACTGCTGCTTACTGGGGAGCAGAAAAGGTGATGCAGTGGCAAGGTTGTTGCAGTGCAAACGTATCAACAGAACCAATTTGATGTTCCTGCCAGTGCATTAGCATTGCACCACCCTCCCCATTGCTTTACCCCTCACCCTTCTGGTAAGCAGCAGGGAGGTCACTCCACTCCACCATGTTGCCTGCTCCTGGAGCTGTTGTGGACTAGAATGAAGAACAACACATGTTCTTAACATCCCTTGTTTGTAGTAAATGAGCGCTATTTAAAACACAGGTTCATCCCTAGTATAATCTCTTCTGTTTCTCCAGCAGCCAAGTTTCCAAAGTTGGACAGCGTCCAAAGGCCATACCAAAGGTGTAGCTTTCCATTGGCTGTAGTGCTATGTGGCACAAGCATTTTAGCCTAAGGTAAAACAGCGCTCTTGTATTAAGTTATTTGCCTTAGAAGAGGGCTGGCCAACAACTCTTGCACTATTTTATCTTGGTTTCAGCATGGGGATGTTTGTAGCACATCCTTAAACTCGCCAGTTGCAGCTTTGCAATTTCTGCAGAGAACCTGAGCAGTGCCTCTTCAGAGGAGCACAGGAAGGTGCCTTAGACCCAGTAGCAGCCAGCATGGTGGGGCAGAGGCACTTGCCTGACCTCCTGATAGGTGAATCACTTCTGCTTACTGGGAGGGAGAGGGGCAAAGTGGTGGTGTAGTGCAAACACATTGGCAGCAACAGTGGATTGACTCTGCTGGTGCATTTGCACTGCACCAACCTTGCTAGCTTGCCCTTCTCCCTCCTGGTAAGCAGCAGTGACTCACCTGCGCCATTCTGTGCACTACTGCTTATACCAGATAAAGCTATTTGTCCATCTAGTGTGGCTTTTTCTGTCTGGCACTGGCTCCCCGGGACCTCTGGCAGAAAAGTCTATCCCATCACCTGCTACACGGCCCCTTTTAGCTGGAGATGCCTGGGACTGAAATTACATACCCAGTGAGTTCGTGTTGCATAGCTCTTTGCTTTCTCCCACATAACGGAATGCCGTTGGCTTCTCTTTGGGGCAGGAAATAAATCACTTAAGATGGGGAGACCATTACAGTGAGGGCAAAACCCACCTACCAGCCCACTACATGGCCTCACTTCCACCAGCTGCAACTTCTATGGGTTGTGCAATTTATAGAAGAATATCCAGGCCTTTAGGGCTGGGAGAATATACCGATTTTGGTTTCTCCCAGTTTCTCATAGCCAGCATGGCTACTAATCAGGGATGATGGGAGTTGTAGTATACATACTTCCTGCCTATCCTAATGAATGCATTTCACTACTTCTACCTGCGTAAAAGGTTCCTAAACTGGATAATGGGAGGACCAGCTGACATTTGGGACAAACATATTCATTTGAGCTATTAAAGGCTTAATGTGGTAAAATGGTGTTTTGCAGCACAAGGCAGTCACAGGTTCACATCTTGTTGCATATACTGCACATCTATCTATCATCTATCTATCATCTATCTATCTATCTATCATCTATCTATCTATCTATCTATCTATCTATCTATCTATCTATCATCTCTCTATCTATCTATCTATCTATCTATCTATCTATCATCTATCTATCATCTATCTATCTATCTATCTATCTATCTATCTATCTATCATCTATCTATCTATCTATCTATCATCTATCTATCTATCTATCTATCTATCTATCTATCTATCTATCTATCTATCATCTATCTATCTATCTATCTATCTATCTATCTATCTATCATCTATATCTATCTATCTATCTATCTATCTATCTATCTATCTATCTATCTATCTATCTATCTATCATCTATCTATCTATCATCTATCATCTATCTATCTATCTATCTATCATCTATCTATCTATCTATTTATCTATCTATCTATCTATCTATCATCTATCTATCTATCTATCTATCATCTATCTATCTATCTATCTATCTATCTATCTATCTATCTATCTATATCTATCTATCTATCTATCATCTATCTCTATCTATCTATCTATCTATCTATCTATCATCTATCTATCTATCTATCTATCTATCTATCTATCTATCTATCATAATCTATCTATCATCTATCATCTATCTAACCATTGGCTATTTCTTCAGACTGCTAGATATCTGGCACCAGCTCTTCCCATTAATCAATTACTTTTATGAAAGTTCTATATAACACAAGGTTTCATGTTAGATCATGTTGGAGCCTTTGCTTGTCAGAGCTGGAGGCCCATATAATAAATTTCCACACCGTGTGATTCTGTTGATGCAATGGAATCAGCTCTTTATTATAAAGGAACAGAAAAAACAAACAAACAAACCTGGCCACATGCGCTCTCTCTCTCTCTCTCTCTCTCTATATATATATAACAGAGGTAACCTCCAGGCGTTTTGGGCACCAATTCACATTGGTGCCAGCCAGTATGGCCAGTGGTGAGGGATGATGGGAGCTGTAGTCCACAACATCTGGCAGATGCCATGCTAGCTATTCCTGGCCTACAGCAGCTGCTTGATTACATATCCCAGCACATTTAAGCAATGTCAGATCCTAATTGGAACAAACTGTGGATTCTTTGCTCAGTTTATACTTGGGCAAATCCCTCTAGTCTATGCAAGGAATAGAGTAACCAGATGCAAATAAAGGCAGGGCTCTTGGTCTCATTACCTAGTAAGTGTGGCGATAAGGGATGTAGGAAGCTGCCTTTTATCATGTCCATCTAGCTTAGTATTGTTTGTGGACTCTACACAAACAGCAGTGACTCTCTAGGGTTTTAGACAGAGTGCCATCCCTCTGCAGCCCTACATGATGATTGAAACTGGGACCTTTTGCATGCAAAGCGCTACAGCCCTTTTGCTTGATGTAAGATTATATTTGAAAAGGAGGAAATACTGAAGCCTGCAGTGCAGAAGTGCAGGGAGAAGGTGACTGAAGCATCCATGCCTGCTCTTTCCCCTCTGCAAAACCCCTTCCCTTAAACCAAAGTTCTGTGTTTTGCATTAAGTGGAATCTACTTCCCTGTTTCCCGTGCCTGCCACTTATTTATTGAGTGTGGATTCGAACTCTAGTCTTCCAGGCACTCTAACCGTTACACCACACGGGCTCAGTTCCCTCTTGTGCCTTCAACAGCTTTCTTTCTTTTTTATTTGGCACAGAGATGAAGCAATTGAGAAGACGCCACTTGCTAAATTTCCGAGTGCCAGGCAGCTGTTACAGGCACCAGAGCGCAGCTTCCACTCAAAAGTTGGCAAGCATATTTCCCACTGGTCTCTGCAGGAGGAATCGCACTGGAGGCTAGCAGGCAGGTTTATGCTTCCTGGGAGAATGCGCGGTGCTGTGAAGCTGACACAGATAAGCTTATGCCTGGCTGTGAGGAAAGCCTTTTTGTTTCTGTGTATCTTGTCTTTGCTGGGACTGTGTTTTAATTATGTTTTCACACTGCCTGGTAAATGCTGTGCTTCTGAAGGTGTGCAGAGTGCTCTTTCCTAACCACACCAGCACCAGTTCCTGCTCTCAAGGGGAGGGGAATTCTGAATCATCTGGACCAGGCTTCCTCAACCTTAGTGCCCTCTAGATTTCAGCTCCCACCTGCGTTGGCTGGCGCTGATGGGAACATCTGGATAGCACAAGGCTGGGAAAGGCTGGTCTGGATTTTTGGAGCACCCACTTTTTTTGCACACAAAACATGCGGTGGATAAGATCTTCTCAACTGGCCACTTATCCTGCCCAAAGGATTGAGCCCATTACGTAATCCATGCACTCTGATTGGTTTCAATCTCATTATAACTGATGTACATCTGGAAAGGGACCTCACGGAGGTCAAAGTATGAAGTTAACGGATTACATGTCTGCGTTCCACTTAGATCAGAGTCTGAGCCATTCTGACTGGCACGCGCAAACATACACACACTCCCACAGAAGGAGGAAATCTTCACGTTAACTCCCATTTGCACTTTTGAAACATCTGACAGATTAAGGAGAATATCAAAACATGACAACGTCCGACTCCGCGACCTTTTTTGCAGTCATCACAGTTCAGTGGGAAAATACTGTAACATTCCTTTAGAACGGACACACACGCAAAATGAAATAAGAAGGTCAACTATGGAAATTGTTGACAACAGAGACTCTAATATATTATTCTGTAATACAAAAGAAGAATTTTGACTTGATTGCCCTATTATAAATTTGCTAAAAATACAGTCATATATTTATATATCATTCCCCACCCCCACCCCATTTTTTTTTTTATCGGAACAGAAAAATAGACTACTCTGGAATGCATGAAAGTCGCCTGACTTTCCCCTCAGCACTACTTACAGAGCCAACACAATGGCAAACTGGAGGAACAGCAAACAGCTGTACTTTCAACCAGAACTTTATTAAAGCCATATTCTCCCTGACAGGTTGTTTATAAAGCAACCTCCATGACTACTTTTGCTTTGTTTTGGTTACCATCTAAGGGGAATTAATGATTGGTCATACGGGAAAATTTGACAAAGGGAAAGAGTGACTCTGAAATCTCTGCGCTCTCAGTTCATTGAGCGTGGATTCCCACAACCCTGCTTTTTTAAAAAATGGGATGAGTGAAAGTCCCATATAATGGGCGGTTTGATGGAATTGCTCCTCTTGGACGTTCCATGGAGCTTTAAACAAGAAAATTGTGTCCAAGCACAACAATTTATAAGGGACCCTCTTCATGCAACCGCACACTGAGGGTAATTTTGATGGGTAAGTAGGAGCCTCAGTTTGGCTAGCTCATGGGGAGTCAACATGGTGCCCTCCAGAGGTTTTTGGACTACAACTCCCATGAGCCCTTGCCAGAAAAGCTAACGGTCAGGGATGACAGGAGTTGTGGCCCAACTGGGAATGGATGGCTCTGTCGGTGTTGTTTCTCATTTTTCCAATCTTGAATTTCTGCAGCAGTTTGTGAGTATTATCTTTTAAGAAATCCTCATGAGAATTCACCAGCCTTTTAGTGTGACTTTTTCCAAACAGGCACATTTTTGTACTCAGTTCTGCTTAATATACATATTTTTGCAATGCCATTCCCCCAATTTTTCTTATGTTATTTTCATCAATACATTTTCAAAAATATATACTTTACCCTTTTATATGCATTTTAGTACATCTTACTTCTGTTGCAAAATTTGGAGATGAGTGAATTTTTAAAGAACAGCTGTGTTTGGGTTCACATATTTTCTTGGAAAGTGTGAATTTTGTAGATTGGCCTTTAAATGTGAGTCAAATCCAATTTCTCCCTTTACCGCAAGCCCAACAACACCCAAAGGGCACCATGTCATCTATCCCCTTTAAGAAGGGCTCTTGAAAAGCTGAGTACTGTTAAGGCTAGTTGACAGACGGAGGCTCTTAGGCAGCTAAGTAGTGAGATAGGGGAAGAGGACGTCCACAGCTGCAGCATCCCTCATCATCACGATGCAGGAGGGATATGTTTATTTTCTCCCTTAAATGCTGATAGCTGGATTTTTGTCCGGTTGCCTGTTGGAATGCATTGGGAAGCTGGCAGCTGTGGAAGCAAATAAGAGTGCCTCAAATTTAGCACTCCCATGGTGGAGCAAAGCTTGACATACAATAAGCCCATCATGTGATAACCGCCATGTGAACAGGCTGTGCGAATCCACGTTCACATACATTAGTGTTTTAGCCATGCCACAGAATACCCCACTGCTATTGTTGCTTTATGTGGCGATTGTACCAATGGCATGGCATGGGTGCTTTGGAAGAGTGTTCTGATCTACCAAATGTCATGTGGAATGTATCAGTCGAGAGAATGCGGCTTTAGTAACCTCCACATGAGCTTGAAATACCCCTGGTATACGATTCACAAGTTAGTACCAGTCGTCATTCTGTCAAGACATAAATATAGAATAGGTACAAATATTATCAATACATTACAGTCTTTTTTTTTTTTTTTACAGAAGAGAATACTGTTTTGCTTAAAAATCTTGTACCTTATTAGCTGCAAAGGGAAGGGAAGGCTACAGTTTATGATAGCCATAGTTGCTAAGGTAACACGTCACACTGATTTGGATGCAATGTGATATACGCGGGGGGGGGGGGGAATTCCTCAGGCCCTTTGCCACACAGTCTGTTCGGGGAAGAAATACGCACCCTGCGGGTCATCTTTTTCTTCTTTTGCAATCATTGAGTCTCAAGACTTTCATAAAATGTGGACCACCCGTAGGACAGGACAATGCTCTTCATGTTCCTGAAGTGTGCTTAGGTGATGTTTCTCTTAAAAAAGGCACTGAGAAATCTACCATAATCACAAATACGGCTACTTTTTTTCTTCCTAAAGGAAAAAAGAAGAAGCAAGCTAGCAGCTGAGAGAATTGTTGCCCCTCAGCTAAGTGCAAGGTCTGCACTCGTTCTTTTCAACCCATTTGCTGTCCATCATGGGGCAGGCAAACAAAGATGGAGGCAGGTACAAGGTTTGTCAGATGGCATGATTTCCCTCTCCTCCCCCAGCACACAGTTCTATGCACCATTTCTGGGGGTTCTCCTGACCCACCCGGGCCAATTTTGGGGGGAGGAGAGAGGGGAAACCACTGTTGCACAAATGGAAGTCCTTGAGCAGTGTCCGCTCATGGGACTTGTTAGGCGAATTCTGCCCTGTAATATGTTTGTTTATTTGCATGGTGCATAGCACATAGGCAAAGATTTTAAAAAAGGAAAGTGCTGATGATCAAATGCCGAGCGAATACTTTCTGCCAATAAAGTTTATTGGGTCAAGAGGACCATTTAACTATGGTTAGTTTAGGAGCTTCTGTGCTGGAATTTTTCCCCCTCACTATCCCAGCAAATGGTCTATCTCCAAAGTAGATACCTAAACTCCACTTTCTCTCATCTCGTATGCTCATTATTGTTCGCTGGATTCTCTTCTTTCTCTCATGCATCTCTGTATGTTTTAGAAAAAAAGATTTAACAAGAAAACAAGTTCTGCTGGGCAGTACCATTTCCGGGGCACCCAGCACCCTTGGGCAGCTCCTGGGCCTCCAGCCCTGCCTGTTGCCTGCCCTGACCCTCCTTTAATATTTTTTTGGCCCAGCATTTTAAGCGAAGACCCGGCAGTTAGTCTAGATACCATACTTATTTTCCACCATGCCTCAGTACAGTGTGCTGTGTTGAAGGCATTGTGGGAAATCAAAATGGTGGCTGGGCAACAGCTACCTGGTGCTGCTCTGATTGCTGCCACTAGGGAAGACCAGCAGAGCCCAATGACAGAGGAGGGAGCTCACCTAAGGGTGCTTTGTCCCAGGCCCCTTCAAACCTGAAGCTGGCCGTGCCTATTTCAGGCAATCGGTGTTTTGGATGTGTGTGTTTCCACAGAGTGTAATTTAAAAGATTTCATTCTCTCTTCAGCAGTCTGAATTGGGACAGCCCTTCAAGAGACACATCAAATGGGACTCCTGTTTGTCTGTTTTAATGTAGGGCTACAGCAACTGGTTTACCAGAAAGTGTTTTTGCTCATTTGACCTCCTCTTGGCAAGTTCAGCTAGTGAAAGGGCCAGCTATGCATCTAACAAACAAGCAAATTGTACAGAGGCGTTATTTTCAATACTTTATGGATTTCTGCATTGTGGTCCCCCTAAAAAAACCACCCCACTACTATTCCCATTTGTGATGAGTGCAGACCCTTCCCCAATTCTTTTGGATTTTTCCTTTCATTCCAAACGCTTCTTGGAAGTTCAGAGTAGATTTCCCAGTGCTCATACATCTATACTTAGTTTGTACAAAGCAGTTCATTGTCAGGCATCATTTAATTTAAATTAATCATAGGACACAATCCTAGGTTCTCCGGTGCAAGCTGCACTGAAATGAACAGAAGATACAGGACCATTGCTATGGCTTTGTGTAGAACCCATTCACAGCAGTGCGGTTTGCCCCAGAGATCCATGTTTGTTTGTTTTTTGCGGGGCACAAAATGTGAGCTAGAATAACACTTTCACAAACAGAAGAAAGAAATGTTTTTGAGCATAGTGTATGCCCATCTTTAATTATTCTCTTTCTATAAGAAATCTATAGGACTTTGGCGGTTCGCACTCAAAGGATAGATACTTTATGATACTTTTGAACAAAGCTGTCAAAAGTGACCCGGTAACATGCTACTTGAGAAGTTTGCGCTAGATGAATGATAGTTTTGTGTCACACTATGTCCACGCAAGGCAATAACAGGGCCTTTGGTTACAAGGAGAGTTGCACCAGTTGATATTCCATGTTTGTTTTTTAAACGCCGCGATTCTTGTGACTGTCATCTAGGAACTCAAATGTCTCATTTCCAATAGCGATTTGTTAAATACTTTCTCTATATGGCTATAGTCAAACGCATTTGCTTTCGGATAAGAAAAATACAATTCCTCTGAAAACTTTTTACATGAAAGAATCAGCTCTAAAATATGCAATGTGGAAATCACCACTGTATACTTTTTATATATCAAAAAGTAATTTTTCCCTGAATTTGTTTTTATTTAAAACATTTGTGCTGATAATGGACATGACAGACTTTTAACACAAACAATTTAGGGGTTTGACTTGCAAATGACCTAATTCACATGCCTTTGCTTAAGCACATAAGTAGTCTAGGTCTTGCCTCCCTGCCAATCTCAGTGTTGAAACTATTTAACACCCCCTCACTTAAAATACATGGGAGTTTTCTGTAGCAATTGGTTTTCATCCCTAAAATAATCTTTCCCAGAGTCTAGTCCTAAACATGAAGGAAGCTTCCTGAGTTCAATGGAACTCACTTAATAGTCAGTTTAATTAAGAATGGATCACTGCAATAATATGCTTAAAGCTCATTTGCTGTATCATTAGTTCCTAATAATTATTTGATTGTTACAACTTAACTCTTCTAAGTACATTGTATGAATTACTGCGAGGCTCACCCTTAATGCAAGTTTTGAATGAACAAAGACAGACTTCTAACTTGGGGTAGGGGGTGTTCTTTTCAAATATGCTATTCTGTTGAGATTTTGAATACAGAGGTGCATTTTTGGCTGCTGACTGTGCGACTTCTTGCACGGAAAGGAGCTTATCCGACTTTTACTGGCCTAAACTGTACACAATTTGAGCTTATCCATATCTTGATCTGTCTTATGCGCATGTGAGTGAATAGGACAATAGCATAACTGTAAGGCCTCTCTGGAAATATTGGGAAATTATTCAGTAATCCCAACAATACTGGATTACTGAATAATTCAGCCAATGTGCAACATCTCCATACCTACATATAATATTGTGCCAGCCAGAGGTCTAACTTAACAAAGCGATAATGACAACCCCAATGCGCTTATTGCTTTTGTCCATCCACGCTGTGTGCATTAGAGGCAAGAGTACAGTACAGCTTGAATGGACAAGAATGACAGTCATGACCAACCAACGACAATATGACATCGGAAACATAACTGTTTGACGAAACATGTATATCCAGATAGTGGGGTAGTCTTTTTCAGGGGTGCAATATATTACTGACAGCTTTTCGTTTCAGAAAAATTGAGCCTTGAGGCCTGTAGCATGCAGGTGGTTTATGCATCACTGTAGGTGCAATGCACATCACTGATAAAACACCCATGTCTAAAAATGTTACTGTGCTTCCAAATGGAGGCTTAATATTGTAAATGGGCCATTCTCATACTGCACACAGGTCACTGACAACAGGTGTTTTTTAAAAATGTTTTGGGTTTCGCCCGGGGAAGGCTAAATCCAGATGATACGGGGGCAGGAGAGAATACAGGCCAGCATTTTGATGCCAGCAATGTAATGTGGATGCTGCAAAAAATCTGCATGCATGAGGAGTACATATCCCATAATAAACACCCAGCTGGAAGCAACCTTGATTTGATGTACTGGCCAAAAAACTTTACTATTCCCAGATTTTTAAACCTCAGTTCTTGAATATGGCCAGTGAAAATATTGCATATAGCCCATATGCAATATTTTTATATCTTCCTAGAAAAACTGAACAAAACATGTCTATTTCACGTGTGTTTATTGGGGGGAAGGCAGTGACCTAAGTTTCTTCTTCTACTGCCCACCTCTTATACTAGACTTTGAGTCCACATCAGAGTACAGTGTACCCTGAAAGAGAAGTCAAACTTTCAATGACACATATACTACAGCAACAATGGACACAACATTAAGTGTTATCATCACAGTTATCGCAGTTCGTTACCAGGTGGGTAACAAATCACAGATGTGACGAGGCACAAATCAAGATAGTGCTTGTTTTAAAGTGCTAGGTTGTTTGTTTGTTTTTTATTTAAAAAAATACATTCTCTCTGCTTCTCTACGCCACCTTTGTCAAACGCAATAATAAAATCAACATAAAGTGCTTTTGATATCAGCAAACCTAAATGATACAAGATTTAATATACCAGCCTACGTTATAAATCCAAGCTGGCATTTATGGTTTTCTTTAAAATGGCCAGTTTAAAAACAAAATATTTGAAACTTGATTCTCTTCTCATTTACACCACACCTGTGAAACTCCAGCGGGAGCCTCTTATGATTCACAACCAGTCCAAATGAGAGGAGGATCAGGATAATTGCTTAAGATTGTTGTTACTATTTTTGCATATTTATGTTTTTTAAACTTGCATATCTTTTCATTCTGCGCTATTTAAGTGCAAAATGTGGCAGAAAGATTCTTCTGGCATGGATAACAGATTAGGTGTAAGCCATGAAAGGATGTGCAAATAATTCAGGGAGTCAACATTTAATGCCTTTTCATACTATTAACTTTAGTCCCTTTTGTGCTGGAGACAATCATAAAACCAGTATGGACTCCCAGCTTAATGCTTTGGTCAGAATCTCCAGTGGTTGCACTGTCCTTTCGTTTACATTATGGCTGTGGTTTTGGGTAGTAGCCTTCCCTCAACACACAAAAGGGTCAGCTACATCTTGGTTGCTCCCTTCTAAGAATACCAACCAAACCCTCTCACCCATAACAGCAGAACAATGCTTCCTTCACACACCCATTCCCATTGTCTTCTCAGTTTGAAAACTGCCTTTCTAATCTCAGTTTAAAAACTGCTTTCCTGATCTCTGTTTTGGTGTTACTATGAGCAGTAATAAGTGCTATTATTAGCTATAATTTTGAAGGGGTGTTTTGGATTTAGATACAAGTGGTGCAACTCACCCTGCTGTTACTTTTTTTATAAAGAAAACTTCAGGTCTCAATGAATCTCGAAGTATTAAGCACACACAGAGAATTTAAACAGTTTATTTCTCAATTCACTGAATCCGCAATTTAACCAGCCCATTCTGTTACCTTTCGACCTCGTATCCCTCAGAGAAGAAGGCATAGCTGGGGATGTTTGAAACAGTTGCCCTCATGCAAAAAGTGTTGCATCACTGATTATTCTTACCACACCTAACCATTTCTTCCAGTATTTGACTCTGGCCACCTTGGTCTCCTTTAAAGGGGTACTGCAGTGTGGGATGCTGATACTGCCACATATAAGAGATCCATCAAAAAGGGGGGGGGGGGAGTGAATGGAATATTTGGTCACACTAACTTCAATGAAGGAAGTCGAAAGGAGATCAAGTTATGACCAAGATGCACAATCTTCGTTTCAGTTGATGGCTGTGGGCAGTAACTTTGTAGTGGATCCAGAGAAGGACTTATTCCTGAGCCCACCTTGAGGGCATCCTCTTGCTTTTAAAAAACAGGTGGCTTGTTTCAGTCAAAAGTTCATGCCATGCAGAAGCTCTTCTTCGTGTGTTGAGTGTAAAGGCATTCCTTTTCAGCTTTCACCAAAAGTTCTGGGTTACATGTCAGATCTTTTGATCATGTGTGTTACCATGTCCTCCTCCACCCGGTAATATGTGAACCTCGGGTGAAATGTGGTTCTCTAATTTGATAGTTTCCTGGTTACCACGGGTTCTTCCAGTGATACTTTCCATGGAATAAAGGCAATTTTGCCCAATTAGCTTGGGTGAGGAGGGTAAAGCAGCAGTCTCTAAGTGGTTCTTCTCTGTTCTATAAACACTATCCCTTTGCCTTAAATAGCCACTGTGTGTAATGCTGTATTTGGGAGCTGGGTTTCCCGGTGGGGCTTTGGGAGGGCTTGAGTCATACAGCAACTGACCTTCGTCATCAGTGTCGGCGTCAATATATTTATGTATCCCAGCATCATGGAAGTTGAAAACTATTGCTGCCTGCTTCTCGGGGGATTTTGTGGGTGTTCGAGTACTTGCAGTAGTATAGATAGAGGTTTCTGGACTCATTAAAGACCGATCAGAGTGGCCAGAACTATCTGTAGCTCCTCCTCCTGCTCCTTTGCTCTTGAGGGGATCTGGGTATATTCTCAGGACGTTTGATGCTGTTGGTCCTATGGCATCCTCTTCCATAAAGTTAACCTTCAGGGACCTTAATTTTAGAGGATTGGTGACTTTTATGGTACTTTTGGGGCTCTCTATGAAAAATGTAGAGCAATGACTGCTTTCTAGATTTGGTTTTATCTCCATGAATTTGGACCCGCTTCCCTCTGGCCTATATGGATCCTGAAGTGGATTTATCCCACCTTTGTTAGGCAGCGTAGTTAGTGGGCTATGGGAATATCTCCCGGAGTCAGGAAATTCTGTAGCACAGCTTATATAACTGTCAATACTTGACATGCTCCTCATGTCAATTATTCCATCTGCCCGAGTGGTCAGCAAAGGGACCATAGGGCCAGGAATAGCTTCCATTTCTAATTCTTCCTTTTGCTTGTTGGGTTGGCCTGACTCCTTCATGTTGAGGTTGGGCTGGGACTGAGCTTTCGCCATTTTGCTGTACATGTCTTCCAGCTGTTGAACATTCAGATGCTGAGGACTGGAAGATGAGCGAGCCTTTTCTGGTGACCCTTGTTCCTTTGTCTCTAAAGATTTGTTGGAGCTAGTTTCGGAGAGAGATCTCTTGGCCCATTTCCACTTGCTTGGGGATAAGTGATTGTCCTGAATTTTATCCTTTTTGCCTGCATTTTCTCCCTTTTTTTCAACCACTATGTCCATCAGTTCTATACTACGGGCAAAAGCATCCTTCATATTCATGGACACAATGCTCCCATTTCTTTTAGCTCTTTCAAGAGCTTCTCTGCGCTTGATGGCTTTTTCCTGCCTCTTCTGCTCTTTGTAGAACTCAGAGAAGTTATTTACAATGATTGGTATAGGGAGGGCAATGACTAAGACACCAGCAATGCAACACAAGCCACCGACGATCTTACCTAAGAGGGTTTTAGGGTAGATGTCTCCATAGCCAACTGTTGTCATAGTTATGGTTGCCCACCAGAAGGATGCTGGGATGCTCTTGAATTTCGTATCCTCCTCATCTTTTTCTGCAAAGAACACTAAGCTCGAAAATATCATAATCCCCATGGCCAGAAACAAAATGAGCAGCCCAAGCTCATTGTAGCTTCTCCTCAGCGTAAATCCCAGGGATTGCAAACCAGTGGAGTGCCGAGCTAACTTGAGAATTCGGAGTATCCTCATGATACGGAATATCTGAACGACCCTCCGCACGTTCTGGAACTGAAGTACACTTTTGTTTGACTCTGTGAGGAAGATGGTGACGTAGTATGGCAAGATGGCTAACAAGTCAATAGCATTCAGCGGCCCTTTGAAAAACTTCCATTTCTTAGGAGAGGAGAGGAACCGTAAGAGGTATTCCATTGTAAACCATGCAATGCACACAGCTTCGACATGGGCTAACTGGTGGTTATCGGTGGGATTTCCATATTCATCTGTGCCTTGGAGCTCAGGAAGAGTGTTGAGTGACAAGGCAATTGTAGAGAGGACGATGAACATGATGGAAATGATTGCCAAAATCTGCAAAGAAAACAGAAAGTGGTTAGGGCCACTGAAATGGGTAATGATTTCACACCACTAAAATCATTTCATTTCCTGCTCTCACTTTTGCACATCAGATGCTGAAATGGATGGGCACGGCTTGCCTAGGTCCATTGGCCTCAACAGGGCGCAACTTAGTTGGATACAAACCATTGTTTTTGTTTTTGTTTTGGATACCTGCTTTATATCATTGCATAATGGTCTTTGTATTACATATTTTATACACAGATCCCAGGCACTGCCCTGGTAGCCTTCATGTTCAAGGATGGGATATAAATTTAATTTTTAGAAAATGAAACAAAAGGCAGTAAATATGTGAAACGACCTGCCAAGATTATTGCTTTTAAGGGAAATAGGAAGTGGAATTTCATGTGTTCTTGTTAAAACACTTAGGTGTTACAAATGACTTCCCTATCTATAGTTATGGAATTAAGAAACCTTCTTAGGTTCCTCTACTTCCCAAGCAGATAATCTGCTCACAGTGAAGGGCAATAGTACCATTTTTCTTTTGTTGATAAAGCACTTTCATATTTATGCTAAAAATCTTTTCTGAGTAATTCAGTAGTACATTAAAATAGATATTTATATGTAATGACCAGACTTCCTGTAATTGCTCTCAAATCTGGGTCCCCTTGGGACCAGTCAAATTTTGATACTTCAGCAGATGTTGGGATTATGCATCATATCCATACTCGACATTTCAGCTACCAAGGGTGTGTTTTCTACATTCCCTTTAAGATTAGTTCTTTCCTTGTTAACTTGGTTTTTCCTCATCCGTATCTCAAATATTATGATTGTTATACCCTTCCTAATCTGATTAATACATCTGGTAAAGAAGCCTGTGGCCTTTGAAAGATTAGGAATCATGGTAAATTGCCAGGCACCTATTAATGATGAGCAAATCTGTCAATTTCTGTTTTCTCCAACCTTAAATTCAGTTCTTCACATTTCCACACCAGCTTGCTTTAAAAACAATAAACACAATTGCCCCTAAAATACACATTTTTGCACAGCAAATTTTCCTATACATAATGCATTTTTGTATGCTATTAGTCAGGGACCAGGCAGAGGAGGAATGGTGGAGACCGCCTCCCTATCCTGACCCAGGGAGGAGGAAGATATAGATTTACAACAGTGGTTTGCGGGAGGTCACAGCTCAGAGGCAAATGAGGGGGAAAACTGGGAAATCATGGGACAGCCAGAACAACACCCAGATGACATGTTGTCATTCCAGACCCTCCTTCTCCCAGAATCTGGAGATTCTTAAAAGTAGGAGAGCAAAGAGCTCAAAGACAGAGGGCACGTAGCAGCACCCATAGAGGAGACGATGAGAATGATGAATGAGAAAGTGGGAGAGGTGTGGGGTCGAGATTCACTCGGGACAATGCCATTACCCAAGAGGCTGGGTTCTATTGCCTGTCTGTGTAAAGAATGAAATAAAAAAGGATGATAAGAAACTTTTCCTTGTCTTTATACTTTTCTGGGCAACCAGCTGGGAGGCGCTGACAGCATCCTGACATTATCACCAATATATGCACTTTTAGATAGAGTTTACCCCCGTATATGTACCGGTATTTTTTTTTCTACACATGACTCAGAATCATAGAGTTGTAGAGCCATCAAGTCCAACTCCCTGTGCTGAGGTGGAGAATTGCACTGTAAAAGTTGGAGAAGTATGAATTTTGAAGGATGGCTGTGTTTTGGTTCACATATTGCCTCAGAAAGTGTGAATTAGGTAGATTTGCCTTTAAATATGAGCTCAATTGGATTTCTTCCCCATGCCTAGCTCTGTACACTTTCTGAATGCTTATCGTCTTCCGTGCTGAATGTAAACACAGCAGCGGTCACGATGCATCAGCCTCTGTGCACATCCACCTGCGTGGACAAAAATCAAAATAGAACAAGCTGAAATAGAGCCCTTGATCTTACAGTAGAAGCTGCCATTTCCAGTCACAGTCACACACAAAAGCAAATGGTAGATCAAGGTGCTAAAATGTTGTACTTGTCAGGAGTTCACATCACATATGGGCATGTAATACCTTGTCTGGAAGCATTGGTCCATCTGACCAATGTAAGAATTATCCATGCATTGGTAATATTATCTTTGCAATATTAAGTTAGATGATGATTATGATTGATTTACCCATCCTTCACCCTAACATCCCAGGGTAGGTTACCGCATTGAAACACAGTATCATAAATAATTCAAAAGATCTTACAACCATAAAAATAAAGTGGTTCCTAATAGCATATACCTCAAGTGTCAAAAGCCAGGTTAAATACGTTTTCAGCATTCTCCACTTCCTGGACCTACCCAAGCAATCACCTTTAGCTTGATCCAAGAAGACAAGGTGGTCAGCATCCAAGGGTGGTCAGATGCACTTCTTAAAGCAGGATGCCCACCTCCTCGGCCCACAGTAATCTAAAGTAGCCTTTCTCAACTATTGGTCCTCAGATGTTGTTGGACTACAACTCCCATTACTCCTAGCTAGAAGGACCAGTGGTCCGGGATAATGGGAGTTGTAGTCCAGGGGTCAGCAAACTTTTTCAGCAGGGGGTCGGTCCACTGTCGCTCAGACCTTGTGGAGGGCCGGACTATATTTTTTTGGGGGAAACTGAACAAATTTCTATGCCCCACAAATAACTCAGAGATGCATTTTAAATAAAAGGACATGTTCTACTCATGTAAAAGCACCAGGCAGGCCCCATAAATAACCCAGAGATGCATTTTAAATAAAAGCACACATTCTACTCATGTAAAAACATGCTGAGTCTGCAGGCTGGATTTTGAAGGCGATTGGGCTGGATCTGGGCTCTGGGCCTTAGTTTGCCTACCCATGTTGTAGTCCATCAACATCTGGGTACCCACGTTTGAGAAAGGCTGATCTAAACTGATCCTGTACAGGTGGAACAGACAGTGTTCAGGGGGCCTCTGCTGGACTGGCTTGAACTCTGGTGCTCAGCGAAGAACAACGTAACTAATTCAAAAAGTAAAAGGTCCTGGAGCTGGCTACTCTTTCCTTTGGGCACCATTTGCAAAGAGGAGCCAATGGTGCCAATGGCATAAGTCAAACCTGTTTTCTAAAAATTATACGTGAACATTTGCTTTGCAGCAAAACAATTGTTGCACCCCTGGGCTTGATGATGGATTCTGTGGGCAGTGTGAACACTGTACCAAGAAAATAAAATATTTACCAAGAAAAGCCAGATTTTACAACCGATGTACCTTTAGTAAGCTTGACATTTTTTGTTTCATTTCTTCTGCTTCCTCTAGTTAAGGTGTTGAAGGGAGACCCACCCACTTGGCGCTCATAATCTTGCTCTGTCATCCTCCTGGCTCCTGAGGTTTCACCAGTAGGAACGGCTCACACATTTTCAAGCATTCCTCCACAAGGTTAAACCCTGGCAACTTTATCTTTTTCTTAAAATGAAGGCTGAGATTGCTAGAGAGCAGAATTGCACACCAACCGCCACTTTAGTTTTGGGTACTTTTGCAGTTTCTTGAATGCCTACTAGTCAATGCCTGGCAATTCAAAAGTGGAGGCCATTTTGACATCAGGGCAGGTGTGTCAACTCTGCCTGCTAGCTCAGGATATTTTGCTGTCAGAGGAGAGGATGTAGTACGACTCATGCAACACGTTGGCAACTAATATACACACAATAATTACCAAAAGGATTATACATTCTTTATCAATCTTCTGAGAAAAATACAAAACCTTATGCAAAGCCACAGAGACTTGCGAACTACCCAACCTAAGATGGACTTATAATGTCTGATTTCAATAGATTTTTCAAGTGCTTAACTCAGTCTTTTGTTTTCTTTATCTTTTTAGGTAAGTTCATGAAGATACCAACAAAAGGTAAGTTCGGTGTTGTTCACAATACCAAGAGATGCTAGCAAAGTTGTAAAGGTAAAGGTAAAGGTAAAGGTACCCCTGCCCGTACGGGCCAGTCTTGCCAGACTCTGGGGTTGGTGCGCCCATCTCACTCAAGAGGCCGGGGGCCAGCGCTGTCCGGAGACACTTCCGGGTCACGTGGCCAGCGTGACATCGCTGCTCTGGCGAGCCAGAGCTGCACACGGAAACGCCGTTTACCTTCCCGCTGGTAAGCGGTCCCTATTTATCTACTTGCACCCGGAGGTGCTTTCGAACTGCTAGGTTGGCAGGCGCTGGGACCGAACAACGGGAGCGCACCCCGCCGCAGGGATTCGAACCACCGACCTTTCGATCGGCAAGCCCTAGGCGCTGAGGCTTTTACCCACAGCGCCACCTGCGTCCCTTAGCAAAGTTGTAGATGGATGTTAATGAAGTTGTAGACAGGGTGCTGGCGTTTTGACCTGTTTCGCCCTGGCACTCCAAGTAATCAAGAGGTTGCTGTTCGCCCCGATGGGGCCTTTTTACTGGGGCTTGCAGATAGTACACTCCCAAGGTAGTTTTCTGGGCTTCTTCAGTGGTCTAATCTCAAATCCTTGATACGTATATTGATATTCAATTTCATAGAGAATACTATTTCTTGGCTTAAGCTTAAGAGACTGATTTGCTTAGCTATCCCCCTTCAGTCCAGAAGGTAAATGTATTGGCAGTTGAACTTTACTTCAACACCAGTGATGGGCAGTGGTGGCTGGCAAAAACGCCTGCCCCCCTCCCCTTCTCAGTAACCAGTAGTGACATATGGTTTGAGGAAGCCAAGTGAGTAACACTGCCCTGACTGGTGAGAGGGCAGGATTCTCCACTGCACCCAAGGGCAGGAGGCTAGCTTAAGGAAGTATGGAACACACACATCTGTCCTCCAGCACTTCACTGTATCTGCTGCCTGAGGCAGCTGCCTAAGGGTAGGGCCGGCCATGACAGGTTCAGAAGCACTGGCATGGTGATTGACCCATATCCGTGCTTGTGTTGCCACACAGTGCTCATCGGGTGTGTTATGTGCTGCTCAGAACTTATTCCCGTTATGTTCTGACTGGTAGAAGAAGGCTGCTGTGATTCACCTGCTCAAATGCAGTGCTGATACTGTAGTTCCACCTCAGATACTTCCCTGGGCTACTGCCAAAAGGTGTTGGCCCTTAATGATATTGCTGTCTTGGAACACAAGGCTCCGTATACACAGGCAGGATTCCAGGAACACAAAATGACAGCTGCTTCCAGGAGAGCTTTTCCCACCAGTGCAAATCTACAAGTCCCTGATTGAATTTTTGTGACTCCTAATGAATTATCAGTGCTAAGTAACTTCAGGACAAATCTGTGGTGGTTTTTTTTTCTTTAAAGGACCAGGTGCATCAAACACACACTTTCAGAATGATGATTATTGATTGCACAAAGCAAGAGAGATTTACAATCTAATTGCACGTGTGGTTTCACCACGCTATAGCACAAATCTGCAGCAAACAGTGGAGTAGAAAAGGCTGTGAAGTGTTCAGTGTAAGATTATCTTTCAATGAGAAAAGAGCAGTGATCCTACCATTAAGGTGCTGTTTAATGGCTCATCTCAGGTAGCAGTCTTTGGGGGAGGGTACTATCAAAAGGCAGCAAATGGACTTTATGAAATCTGCCTCTACAAAACTCCAATTCAGATTTAGAGGTTCAAATGTATCAAGTGGAACTCAAATTGTCAGAAGCCCCGGTTAAGAGGATCATTCCTGAAATTTACAAGTAGAACAGTTTCTGAAGTAAGGTAGGTTGTCATCCCCTTTGCGGACCCACCCCACTTATTTTCCGGTGGACATGACTGAGTCCTTTCCAACCATCCCACTTCTTCTGGTCATCCATTTTGTGTACTAAGTAAAAACACACCAAGAATAAATTAAAAACAGAACTTTCTACTCCAAAAGAAGTAAATATACTGGCACTATGGGAAATAGCCCAATACAGTGGTACCTCTGGTTATGAACTTAATTTGTTCCAGAGGTCCGCTCTTAACCTGAAACCGAGGTACTACTTGTGGGTTAGCGGAGTCTGTAACCTGAAGTGTTTGTAACCCGAGGTACCACTGTAATGTAAAAGCATAATGTTGCAGTTGCAGAAATATTAATGTGTAATATTTTTTTTAATGGTGATTTGTGACATTTAATTGGGTATTTCTCCATATGTGTCTTTCCTCTTGTCTCTTTTATTTCAGGTACACACACACACACACACACACACACACACACACATTTATTACACAAAATTGATCTCCCCCCACCTTCTCCTCTCCCTGTGTGCTCCCTGTAAATCCGCTCTGGAGGGCTGGGGGAAGCCCTGGGACAGAGTTTAGGTTTGTGTGGGTTTGCATGTGGATAGGAGAAGGTGAAGAATCTCCACTGTACAGCTAAAACTCCTTGTGCTAGCTGGATACCACCCTACCAACCCTGTCAGAGTTCAATCCAAGCAGAACCAAAGAGATGTCAGAGTCTTGGAACCATTACAGAGCAGATCTGAAGGAAGTCACTCACTACTACAAAGAAGGCTTTCGGGGTGCCATTTAGATTCTCTGCCACAGCTACCCAAATGGCTTGTACCTTCACTCGTAAAAGGCCACTCTAACCCTCAAAGCTCAGGGCATTTGAATGCAAAGCACCAACATTGCCTTGAGCATCTCTCGAGCTATTCTTGAAATGAGTGTGAAAATGATAAATCTGGAAACTAAAAGTGGAAGAGACTCATTTTAATACTAAGTGGATGTTCTGTCTAATGTGCATTTCGCTTTCATATTACAGAATTGGAAGAGATGCTACAGGCAATTTTGACTTTGTAAATAAAGTCCATCAACACTGCTAATACAACATTTACATAAGCCTACAAACATAGCTACAGTATAATGAATAGTTTGTGGTGCACTGATAACCTGAAAGGAAGCAGAAGCGCGGGGTGTGGGGAGTTTTTGCCTTCTAGTTTATAAAAGCTTCCCTGGCAGGTTATCATTAGGTAGAGTGAGACACCTGCCTGCCTTAGGTGACAGATGCCAGGGGGCAGCAGTGGCAACGCTGAATTAGATGCAACTTTCATTCTAGTCAGCTTTCATACATGGAGTGGGCAAGAGGCGCCATTTTGTGCTTTGCTGCAGGTGGCAACATGACTTGGGGCAGAGCTAAACGTGATCAGGAAATGTGCAGTTTCAAACACAATATTCATAAAACAAATATGGTATCATGCAAGAGAATCAACACCAGTGGCGTAGCGTGGGGGTGCACGGGGGTGCCAGCCGCACTGGGTGCAACATCGGGGGGGGGCGCTAATCTAGTGGAAGAGACTCGAGTGCTAAAATCCACGGGTTAGGGGGCGCAAATTACTTGCCTTGACCCGGGTGCTGACAACCCACGCTACGCCACTGATCAACACACAGAATAGACAGCGCTTAACCCTCGCCTCCCACCCACTGATTCTTACAAGATTCTCCCTCAGGTAATTCTAGATAATTCCCACCCACCCCCGCTATAGGTGCTGAAACTGGGCTTGGGAAATGGTTAAGCACGCCAGAGGCCATCTATTGTTGGACAACATCAAGGCCCTTTCTTTGCTTCTGGAAGTCTTTAAAATGACTTCCTATAGAGCACTGGGGGAGGACGATTACTGATGTTTGCAGAAAGCCTTGTGTGGTGTTTTGAAGTCCTGGCTGATTTTCTTCCAGTTCTACCTTCTGCCCACTCACGCCCGTGCAGTTCCCATTGTCTTAAAATCCAGCCCTTGGAGTATTTTGCATGCTTGAAAACAAGATGAAATTTTGAAGAGGCAGTCAAAAGCTACTGAAAAATGGGAGGCGCATTTTGGAAATAACAAAAGCAAAAGAAAAGAAAAAAAGAGCAAAGTTAAAACACCTGTTTTGGCTCAGCTCTATAAATCCTTGTGTGCCTGACTTCCAAATCTCCAGAGGAGATAAAGCAAGGTTTTAAAGGCCATGCACCATCCAGCAGCTGTGAAGACAACTCATGTCAAGGTGCTCTCTGCTTTTATCATCTTTACAGCAAAATGTGATGCTTCTGAGGGCTTGCTAGACCCAGCAGCTCCTCCCCGCCCCACTTACAAAACACTGAGTACAAAATGTTGTCTTTAGTGAATTTTGGATGGTTTAGTTCAATCAGCAATGTGCCATGAGAGCATGAAATCAGCTAAAAGTAATTAAGGAAACAACTATTAGCTTGATTGCTTAAGATGCCTTCTTTTCCTGAATATGCAAGGAAATAATTGATACTTTTCTTTTTCCCAAAAAGAGAGAAGGGGTGGGAGGGAGAAGCATAGCTAACACAATTATGCATTTTTCCTCCTTAATAAAAAGGGAGTGGAGAACAGCAGCATGATCAAATGTTTATTTTTGCATCTAGCTGGGAGAAATACATTTGTTGATGTGATACTGGCCTGCTAAATTGTTAGAAAATAGCAACCGTATGCTGATAATATGCATGATGCAACCCCGCTTCCCAATCAAAATTAGAAAAAAATAAACCTGCCTACAGATTGTTTTTCTTGAGAAACTTCAGCTGAAGCATCAAATATGCTTATAATATAGGAATACAGGAGATCATGCCTGTTTACAAATTGCCAATTGTGGATGCACAACAATTTGCATGCAGAAGGCCTCCCAGTTAAAAGGGTTTCAGGTAACAGAGTTGGAGAAGGGAAAGATTTCTGTCTTAGATCCTGGAGATCTATTGCCAGTCAGAGCAAGTAGGAGGCTGCCTTATATTCGGTCAGATGATTGGTTCACCTAGCCCAGTACTCTTTTCTCTGACTGGCTCCAACTGGTCTCTGGAGTCTCAGTTAAAGGTCCTTCTTAGCACCTGTCAATCTAGGGGTGGAAGGAGCTGTCAATTTCAGTTCTCGCAGTTCCTCATTTTTCCAATTCAAGTTCAAGTTCACCGGTTTGTTGTTCTAGCCAAAGGTCATGACAAACTTGTAGCAATAGTATTAATAAAATAACCTGCAGCATATATCCATAAAATAAGCCAACATCCATGATGAAAGAGAGGGGAAGATCCAGACGCCAAGCAGTTCCTAACTGGAGTTGGGTGGGATCCTGTTCAAACATATATTTCTAGACGAAATTATATAGACAACAAGATCTGATGCAATGACTCACTTTGAGAAAGACATTATGAGCACTAAATACAATGCTTTGAAATCTTCCAGTGAGACAGTAGGGTTGGCAGGAGCTATGCAGACCAATGAGCAGGAGAAGGAGGAGGAACAAGGGCTATCAATTCATAACATAAAGGAAGTGTCTGAGAAAAAGAGACCAGGAATCCCCAAGGACACCAATTGTCCCACTTGAGGGCTGGTTTAAAATCTCAGAGAAAACCTTCTTATGCATTGAAAGTATACATGGAGGGCTACAATGATTCATGCTGCTCCTATTGCTGATGTGCCTACTGGCCACATCCAGGGGCGGACTTTGGTAACCTTTCATAAAAGGGCACCCTGTGCGAGGCCAACATTTGGTACCCACAAATGGATCTTCTCAGTTATGGAGCTTCTCAATTTTGTGCTCCCTTGGTTTGGCACCATGTGTGAGGGGTAACCACTTACACTGCCATAAATCTGGCGCTGCTACATTCGCCACTGGAACGGGCAGTTCATGTGCAACAGCCTTACCCACATGCAGGGGGATTCCGAATTGGCTGAAAATTCCCACCCTCCGCCCTTGTGCAGATGAGCCCTACCCTGTACCATAGCTGTCAACTTTCCCCTTTTCTTGCAAGGAATCCTATTCGGAATAAGGGAATTTCTCTTTAAAAAAGGGAAACGTTGACAACTATGACCTGTACCTCCAAGTATGCCTACAGGGCTGCTTCATACAAAAGATGGGGCTGTTGGGTGGGTGTATTGCTGGGTGATAGTTTTTCTCATGTCCTCGTTCTTCCAATCTCAAGTTCTGTTCTCCACAGTTTCACATCAGTTTGTGATTCTCCACCCAAAAATTCCGCATGAACATTCATCAGCATTTTTGCTATGAGTTTCTCCAAAGCAGATGGATTATTATTTTTTTGCAAAGCATTTTTTTCCTAATAGAATGCATTTTTGTACGTTATTTTTGCTAACGGGTTGCATTTATATGCACACTTTACCTTAGGACATGCATTGTTGCACACATTGTGGAGAAAATTAGGTATGTGAATTTTGAAGGATGCCTGGTGTTTGCTTTTGTTCAAGGATTGCTTCAGAAAGTGAGAATTAGGCAAGTTCGCCTTTATATGTGAACTGAATCAAATCTCAGCACAGCACCGAATGCATGCTTTCAGTATGCCAGGGGGTTTCTGCAATCTATCCCAGTGTAAAGCTTGGAAGGCTGTCAGGACTGAACCATACTTAACTGAAAGTGGTGAACCTTGGAGTCAAAATTAAGGAACACAGGAGATCCAAAAAGTGCTCCTTCCTCAGGCAAGGCCATATAGTCCCAACAGCAAACCTTTAATAGCTCTTCCTGGCTGGGTGGGCGGGGCAAGCCCAGACCGAAAAAGCTTCCCTATCAGTAGGATGTCCCAAGCTGCAGTTCTGATATCTCACCACATGAGGCAACCACGCACATCTTTGTAGAGACCTGCCTGAGAAATGTGGCTGTAGAAGAGCGATAGCTTTTCTGGGTTGCACTGTTTACAGACCTAACACAATGCTGGCAACTAACATCTGTTTTGCATGAAAGAGGAGCGCAGGGCAGGGGGAAAGATCGGCTGGATTTTGAAAACACAGCACGGCCAATTAGTACAAGCAGTCCTCTATTGCCCAGCATTGTTGTATTTTAGGTGGAATTTATATGGTAGTGGAAGGCAGATTTTGGCATGCTGAAAGATTTATTTGCTCTGGAATATTCATGAGCTGCATGGATGGATGAGCAGCTCTGCAAGATGGGTAGGCAAAGCAATGAAAATTGTCAGAGGCAGGGGATGGAATGCTGAAATTATGGAAGTGGCAGCAGGTGGGACATATTCCACAATTCTTTACATGTCTTAGGGTGCAATCCTAACTCCCTCCCAACCTTCGGCAGCAGGGCTTTTGGAACAGCAGAGCCCTCAGTGCATCCACAGCCCGGCTACTCACAGCGGACAAGGCGGGGGCGGGGCAGGACAATTGGTTGCAGTGCCATTGTGCAATGGCTTGGGTGCCGCTGGTCCCCAAGTGGCTCAGCTAAACCTTCTCCCCATGCCTGCAGCATCCCAAGGCTGAGTTGCAGATGGAATCCACTCTGCAGTGCAGTGGGGCCTTTGATATCCATTCTTAAGAAAATCAGCCCTGAGTGCTCACTGGAAGGACAGATCCTGAAGCTGAGGCTCCAGTACTTTGGCCACCTCATGAGAAGAGAAGACTCCCTAGAAAAGACCCTGATGTTGGGAAAGATGGAGGGCACAAGGAGAAGGGGACGACAGAGCATGAGTTTGACCAAACTGCAGGAGGCAGTGGAAGACAGGAGTGCCTGGCATGCTCTGGTCCATGGGGTCATGAAGAGTCGGACATGACAACAACAACAACAACAACAAGTCTTTCATCTATAGGATGCACCCATGTATAGGATGACCCCTATTTTTGGGGACTCTGATTTAAGAAAATGGGAGGGGGGCAGCACAGAGTTGTTGAGCTTTGTTTTGCAGAGGATTGCTTAGGGGGGTTGCCAAAAATCACTCACCCACACACATCACTAAATCCACCTCCCTTCTGTCCCATCGCCGGCAGAGTTGTGGAGCTTTTCATTTGGAGGGGATTGCCCACAGGTTTTGAGGTTTTTTTGGGGAAGGGGGAAATGCCCAGAGTTGTTGAGCTTTCTTATGGGTGGAAAATCACTCACCCGCCGCTGACGATTGTGCTCGCCACCAAAGGCCCACAGCAGCCAATCAACCACGCTATTGCCACAGAGGCACCCAATCACAAACAGCCGTTCACACAGCCACCAATCGCCTACCCTGTCGCCGCAGAAAATCTCCTGCTCACGGCTGCAACCAATCAACCAACCCCCCCCCCTCTACACTACCCATGCATAAGATGAGGGCAAATTTTAAAGAAAAAAACAACACTAGTCTTATACATGGAAAAACGCAGTATATGCACAGGAACCAGAGTGGCTGGTATGGTACAAAGGTGAGGCAGTACCACAGTACTGTGGTACTCGCTGCAGTATCATGACAGCAGCGCCACTGCTGCGTGCCTGGATGGTGCAAGGGCAGGGCAGGGTGGGGCAGGATGCAGGAGAGAAAATGCACCCACCAGGGGCATCATGTAAGGGGGCCAGGGGACCAGCCCCCCCCAATGTTCAAGAAGGGGGTCAAGCCCCCTCAACATGTCTTGACCATGAGCACAGAAGGCGTGCTGGTGATTTTCAACAGGGACACGGGGGGGTGGAGCGTCTTTGCCCTGGCGTGTCCCTTTGGTGATCGCCAAATGTCAGGGACTGGGCAAAGGAGGAGGAGTTGCGGACCCTTCCAGGGAGGAAGAAGTGGAAGACAGTACAGTTGGACCTCGGGTTAAGAACTTAATTCATTCTGGAGGTCCGTTCTTAACCTGAAACTGTTCTTAACCTGAGGTACCAGTTTAGCTAATGTGGCCTTCTGCTGCTGCTGTGCCGCCGCCGTGCGATGTCTGTTCTCATCCTGAAGCAAAGTTATTAACCCTAGGTATTATTTCTGTGTTAGCGGAGTCTGTAACCTGAAGCATCTGTAACCTGAGGTACCACTGTATAGATTTACAACAGGGGTTTGCGGGAGGTCACAGCTCAGAGGCAGATGAGGGGGAAGTTGGGAAATAATGGGAGAGGAGAAACAGGCAGAACGGGAGCAGCAGCTGGATGACACGTTGTCGCTAGAAAGTATTCCAGACCCACCATCTCCCAGAACCCAGCAATCCTTAAAAGTACGTGAGCAAAGAACTCAAATACAGAGGGCACTTAGCTGCACCCGTAAAGGAGATGACGACGACGACGAATGAGGAAGTGGGAGAGAAGGGGGATGGAGATTGACTCAGGACAACGCCATTGTCCAAGAGACTGGGTTCTATAGCCGCTCTTCGTAAAGTCTGAAATAAAAAAGGACGTTAAGAAACTTCTTGTCTTTATACTTTCCTGGGCAACCAGCCGGGAGCCGCTGATAGCACCCTGACCCTGTGTCTTCAAGGAACACACGAAAGCAACTCAACACCTCTGGCATCCACTGATGGTATCTTTCTTGGATTTCCGAGGTGGCACTATGCCAACAAGATGAGTGGTAGGTAACACTGGTTAGGTAACTAGCAGTAACCTAACTGGCCGTGAATTCCAATTGTCACTTCTTATAGCAATGAAATCAACAGGCCCCTCTGCTCCTGCACAGCCGCAAATGAACAGTATTATCAAGGCTAAGAGGTTTGGCAGTTGAGAGATGGAAAGGTAACGCCAACGCTTCTGCTTCCCCCACACCAAGGGACAATCTAAATTCCTGCATCAATCAGTTAGGACAGCTCTGCAGTGCTTAGAAGAAAAGGGGAGAAGTAATGGCACACATTCACCTTTTGATTCAATCGTATGGTCTGAGTCAGCACTTTTCACCGCTTCAAAGGCTGCTGGTGCCTTAGCTCTCGCACTGATGAGGCCCAACCAGCAATTTAGTTTGGCAGAAATTCATTCACTCGCCACTGATGCATTAAAAAAATAGTAATAATTACAAGGAGGAACCTGGTGCAGTTTGGAATGCTCCTGTTCAAGATTCCAGCCAGTCTGCCATGTCTTTCCCTTGATACACCATTCCATTCTCTTTGCATCTGGACTTCCCCTCCCTCCCCAAAACAGCTGGAATTCCCTGACCACTGAGCATGCTCTGTCCTGATTAGGCTGCTTGACTCCCTCCTTCCTGCTTTGTGTTTCCCTGACAATTATTTTTTGTACCTTAAGTTCCCCGAGCCTGTTGATATACCTCCCTCCTATTGTGTTTCTAGTGTTGATTAGGCTATGTAAAGATTTATTTAATTATTTCCCACCTTTCTCTACCTGCCCGCAGACTATCTTGCCAGAGTGGTGCATGCTCTAGTTATCTCTCGCTTGGACTACTGCGGTGCGCTCTACGTGGGGCTACCTTTGAAGGTGACTCGGAAACTACAACTAATCCAAAATGCGGCAGCTAGACTGGTGACTGGGAGCAGCCGCCGAGACGATATAACACCGGTCTTGAAAGACCTACCCTGGCTCCCAGTACGTTTCCGAGCACAATTCAAAGTTTTGGTGCTGACCTTTAAAGCCCTAAATGGCTTTGGTCCAGTATACCTGAAGGAACGTCTCCACCCCCATCATGCTATTCGGAACTGAGGTCCAGCGCCGAGGGCCTTCTGGCGGTTTCCTCACTGCGAGAAGTCAAGTTACAGGGAACCAGGCAGGGGGCATTCTTGGTAGTGGCACCTGCCCTGTGGAACACCCTCCCACCAGATGTCAAAGAGAAAAATAACTACCAAACGTTTAGAAGACAGCTGAAGGCAGCTCTGTTTAGGGAAGCTTTTAATGTTTAATAGATTATTGTATTTTAGTGTTTTGTTGGAAGCCACCCAGCGTGGCTGGGGAAACCCAGCCAGATGGGCGGGGTAAAAATAAATAAATAATAATAATAATTCCCCAGTGCACGACCCAAGATGCCTCGTTGCATAAATTAAAACAGATACAGATACACAACCAAAAACAGCTACATAAGTAACCCTATTCAAATTGATAACATTTAAAAGCACTTGTGAGATCTTGCTGTGCGAAGAACTCCAGAGCATGTGAGGATTGCATGTGTGGAAATGAGCCGAACTGAAACTTTTTTTCACAGCAGTGTATAAATATTCATGTTTCATGGCGTCTTTGGCCTTTGATATATTTCCCTGCCTCTTGCGGTGCCCACTTGATGAATTTTCATGCACGGTAATTTCAGGTGCCTTAGCATCTCTGAATTGGGGCCTCTGCTCTTGCGGATTGGCAATTCATTAGCAGAGCTATCCCTCGTGCTGCATTCTGGGTTTGTATAGAAGATCAAGAATATCTGTCAGGCATATATATTGGCTGATTTCTGCAACTCCTTATCAACCCAGAAAGCCTTGAAGCACATTTTTACTGCCAGATTCTCCTGTTTCCCAGCTGAATGGAGATAGCGGTGCAATAATAAGAGAGAGAGAGAAACAGTGAGATGAATAAGCTGCTTTGCTTTGTAAAACAAGTGGCTTTCTCCACATCACAACTGCCAGTGCAGCTTACTGGCTATTTGGAATCATACATAGCCCTAAAAAAATAAAACTAAAAATAAAAATGTATCTCATACTGCATGTCAATGAATCCAAAGCTGAGGAACCTGGAGCCAAGTTAGGAAGTATAAAGACAATACAGTGGTACCTCAGGTTAAGTACTTAATTCATTCTGGAGGTCCGTTCTTAACCTGAAGACCACTTTAGCTAATGGGGCCTCCTGCTGCTGCCACGCAACTGGAGCACAATTTCTGTTCTCATCCTGAAGCAAAGTACTTAACCCGAGGTAATATTTCTGGGATAGCACAGTCTGTAACCTGAAGCGTATGTAACCTGAGGTACCACTGTACCTAAAGCAGAGGTGGGCAAACTGTGTCTAGGCTGTTCATTTTTGCAAAAACAACAACAAGCAAACCTCAGTATATACACAACCCCAAAAGATGCCATATTTGCATAACATTTGCATATGCTAATTTAGAGACATAGATGCAAACTGAGAAACAATTACTGTTGTTGCTACTGGCCATCCATGTTAGCTATGCACTGTCTCCACAGTAGTGACACTTCAGAATACCACAGGAGGTTTTTGTGCTCAGATCCTGCTTGCAGTTTTCCAACAGAAATCTTTGTGGCCACTGTGAGAACAGGATGCTGGACTAGATCACCTATTGGCCTGATCCAACAGGCTCTTTTTATCTCCTTATGTTCTTTTGTACTATAGTTTAAATGGAATGCAATACATTTCACCACAGTAGGGGAGACAGTGACCAGGTGGAGCTGCCTGTCTGTTCAACCTGCTGCCCAGGTGCTAACTGTTGATGGGCAGCTGCAAAGACTTGTTCTCCCTGCTGATGGTTCTTTATCTTTAAAGTGGACTTGGACCAGACAATACTTCAAATAGAGGACATCTTCAAATAAAGGACCACCTATTGTCTCTATTAACCTATTGTGGGTTAAACCACAGAGCCTAGGACTTGCCGATCAGAAGGTGGGCGGTTCGAATCCCCACAATGGGGTGAGCTCCCGTTGCTCGGTCCCTGCTCCTGCCAACCTAGCAGTTCGAAAGCACGTCAAAGTGCAAGTAGATAAATAGGTACCGCTCTGGCGGGAAGGTAAACGGCGTTTCCATGCGCTGCTCTGATTCGCCAGAAGCAGCTTAGTCATGCTGGCCACACGACCCAGAAACTTTACGCCGGCTCCCTCGGCCAGTAAAGCGAGATGAGCGCCACAACCCCAGAGTTGGTCACGACTGGAGCTAATGCTCAGGGGTCCCTTAACATTATTGTCTCTATAAGTTCACCACATGGCCAACTGTGCAATGGGATCGAGGGAGAGAGAGATCGAGATCGAGAGAGAGAGAGTGTGTGTGGCAGAAAGAAAGGGAAGGAGTGAGAAAAGTGGTGGTCTCACCTACCACTGGGATGCTGCCTTGGAAACAGATGATACCTGAGGGAATGTAGCTCTCAACGGAAAAGAGTTTCCTACTCCCACCGCAAATATAAAGTCGGAATTCCATGAAAGAAAAGGAAAGCATTGTCCAATGAAACCTCTGCTCAATGATTTCCTCACTCTTTGACTTCCCCAGTGCTAATCTGCCACAAATCCAAGCCTCATTATCACCTCCTTTGCTGGCCAAAGCAAGGAAAGTCCACCTTAGGCTCCCAGCTAAAGATATCTTTGCTCCTGCTCTGAAAAAAGGTCTTGGAGCTGCACTCTGCTGCATTCCTCTTACACTACACCACTGCCCATGTGAAGTTAACATAAATTTATCACGAGACAAGGGCAGCCCAATATGTCACCCCAAAGTGTGGTACGCATTGCAAACAAGGAAAGCCACCATGAAAATGCCAAACATTACAAGGAGAGCATTATGTTTAGACCTGGCCTGAGTGTGTCCACATCTGGCCCATTGTGTGATGCAGCTACCATGCAGAAAACTGGACAGTTTTGCATGACGCTAGAAAGCCACATCTGGGCACATATATGCCTGATGTACAACCAAACCAATTTGGCATATGGCAGCTGTGGGAAGGATGTTCATATTCAGGTGGACCTAGGGCATGATTCACCTGGAGTCTTTGCTATTCAACTTTTGTTTGTAACAAAGAAATCAGCTTTGCTTTTACATCTTGAGTCCATGGCAGTCCTGTTTGAAAGAGCCAGTCTGGAAGGATAAGTATGAAAGCATTCCATCCACTTCAGCAGTTAGAACAAACTTGTACAAGGTCATGCAAAAGCCACTCATGTGAGTTCAGCCACTGGATTATGCACTGTGTGCAATCAGATTGAATTGTTTCTAATTAACATTGTCAGATGCTTCAGAACTGCTCTTCAGTTCACACAAACCCTTCACTCGGCTTTCCTTTCCAGCAAAGTCTGCGGCTGGTTTATATCCCCACTATAGGGGATCTGTTGGTCAACATGTGGATGCACTGAGATCCACAGATAAAGACCAAAAGTAAAGATCAAAAGTCTTCGGTTAGACAGGCATGTCTGTGCTTGCTTAAACCAAAAAGGTAAATTTGCATATTTACAGCTAAGTCCATAAAGATAATAGGATATTACTACTACACAGCAAAGTTCATTTATTTTCCTGCATAGGAAGAGAAAGCAGCAATTAACAAAACAAACTGGCAGATATACTGTACTTGCCATCAGTGCCGCCACAAAAACTGGATGTTAAGTGACAATTCTCAGCACCCAAACATCTCCACTAACTGCTAAAGAGCATTCTATTGTTGGAGCAAAAAATGCCGAAGGGGTCCATCTAAGGCAGCCACTGATGCATTGGCAGAAAAGAGGGCAAAAAAAGGGGACTTAGATTTGCATAGACTAATTTATATGTATAGATGCAGTTTCAGAAATAATTACTGCTGTTTAAATAGTCTGTAAAACAAATATCACCAATCTCAAAGTGACTTTGAATTAACCTTGAAGAAAAGGTTTTTTACTATGGCGTTGCAATTCCTGAGTTAGCTTGGATCTAGAACAATAATAATATAGAGATAGGATGTCCACATATGCTTTGTGCAACATTTGCATGTGATAATTTATATGTATAGATGCACATTTAGATAAAACAATGTGCACAGAAAGAAATAGATTTCATCATTGTGGGGAAGGCAGGGGGTAGACGACCTGTAGGCCTGCTCAGTCTTATGCACAGGTACTAACATTTGATGGAGAGCATCATGGCCTCTATTCTGCCTTGTTATGGTTCTAGATCAGGGGTCAGCAACCTTTTTCAGCTGCGGGCCAATCCACTGGCCCTCAGACCATGTGGTGGGCCGGACAAATTCCTCTGCCCCACAAATAACCCAGGGATACATTTTAAATAAAAGCACACATTCTACTCATGTAAAAACACGCTGATTCCTGGACCATCCATTGGCCGGATTGAGAGGGTGATTGGGCCATATCCGGCCCCCAGGGCTTAGGTTGCCTACCCCTGTTCTAGATCTTAAAACCAGACTTGAACCACACAACCCTTCAAACAGAGGAACCTCCAGACACGGGAATGTCCTCTGTAAAGTAAGGCACAGAGTCACCCTTCCTGACTTGTGTGCCAGCTGGACAAACTTGGCAACAGTTATAGAAAACAATGCATTTTCCAAACAGTCATGGTTCTCCCCCAATTAATTAGTAACCCAGATGACATCTGGCCCTTCAGTTGTTGTTAGACTACAGTTTCCATCCTCTGCGCCTACTGGCTATGCTGGCTGTGATTGATGGGAGTTGTAGTCCAGCAACATCTGGAGGGAAACAGGTTTCGCATCCCATGTTAAAAGGGAATAATGCTGACTTGCCTCATAAAAGTGAAGCAAGACGGTTTGTCATCTTCGAAAATAAAATCTTCCTTGTTCAAGATGCACTTCCGAAAGGAATAATCTTTTGAAGCTGTGGAGTGGATTCAAGTTGCAGCTGCAAAGTGAAAAATCTTCCTTTGCAGTTCAAGCTGGGGTTGCAAAGGGGCATGTTCCCACACCTCCCTTTGCAGCTGTGGATTGAAGTTACAATCGCCTGCTGTCCCTGGTGACTGACAGGTGGGCAACCCTGAAGTCAAAGTGGCCTAAAGAGGATTGGCCACTTCTGGATCTGGGCTTCTAACTGAATCCATGTCCCCATGCCTGAGAGAGATCTCCTGCTATCATAGAATCATAGCATTGTAGAGTTGGAAGTCTGATGCATGCTTCCAGTTCATGGTTTCTGTTTTTGCTGGGCAATGTAGGTGAAGCTCCATGACCCTCAGTATGTACATTACAGCAGACATGGAAGAAAACAGAAGCATGACTCACTGTCTGGGTTTAACCTCACGTTAATCTGGCAGGAAGGTAAATATGAGCATGTACAGAGTGTATTTTCCTAATTACTACATAACTGCAGCCATTCTCTAATAATCTGTATCCCAGGCACATTTGTTTTTTTTAAATAAATATTTATTAAGGTTTTTTTATAAAAGAAATGCACAGATAATAAACAGCATTGGTTATATCTTAACCAAATTTCATAACTTGTTTGGACTTCCTCACGTTTCCAGCTCCCACTTACATTGTTGGAAAGTTTTTCAAGCAAATTATCAACTTGTTTACAATCTTATATCCAATCATTTAAATATAACCTAACAATTGTCCAAAAGGTTTTTGTTTTCCTTAATCTGACTTATCCTCAAATTCCAATCTAATTTAGTGGTGGCCTGTTGTTTATGATCAAGCATCCTTCTTAATATTCAACCAGATTACAATATTTTTGTAAATAAGTCTTAAATTTCTTCCAATCTTCTTCAATCCTTTCTTCTCCCAGGTCTCGGATTCTGCCAGTCATCTCCGCCAGTTGCATATAGTCTATCAGCTGCATCTGCCACTCTTCCAGTGTGGGTAGATCTTGAGTTTTCCAGTTCTTGGCGATGAGTATCCTTGCTGCCGTTGTTGCATACATAAAGAATGTTCGGTCCTTCTTTAACACCTTCTGGCCGACAATACCCAGGAGAAAAGCCTCTGGTTTCTTAGTGAAGGTATACTTAAATACCTTTTTCAACTCGTTATATATCATTTCCCAGAAGGCCTTCACTTTAGGGCAAGTCCACCAGAGGTGAAAGAATGTTCCTTCATTTCCTTTACATTTCCAACATTTATTATCAGACGAATGGTATATTTTGGCAAGTTTAACTGGGGTCATGTACCATCTGTATATCATTTTCATTACATTTTCCTTCAAAGCACTACATGCAGTGAAGTTCAGCCCAGTGGTCCACAACCTTTCCCAGTCCTCAAACATAATATTATGCCCAATATCCTGTGCCCACTTTATCATAGCAGATTTAACCATTTCGTCTTGTGTGTTCCATTTTAACAGCAAGTTATACATTCTTGATAACACCTTAGTCTTTGGTTTTAACAATTCTGTTTCCAACTTCGATTTCTCCACCTGGAACCCTAAATTTTTGTCATTTTTAAAAACTTCTTTAATCTGGGCGTAATGTAACCAGTCTCGCACTTTACCCTTCATTTTCTCCAAACTCTGCAATTTCCAATTGTCACCGTCTTTTTCTAATATTTCCCAATATTTTGGCCATTTGGCCTCCATATTGGGTCTTTTTCGGGCCTTAGCTTCCAGAGGGGAGAGCCACCTCGGAGTTTTGTTTTCCAATAAGTCTTTGTATTTTGTCCAGACATTGAATACTGCTTTCCTGACAATATGGTTCTTAAAGGCCTTATTGATCTTAGCTTTGTCATACCATAAGTATGCATGCCAACCAAAAGCGTTGTTAAAACCTTCCAAATCCAACACATCAGTGTCTTCAAGAAGTAGCCAGTCTTTTAGCCAGCAGAAAGCTGCGGCTTCATAGTACAGCTTTAAGTCTGGCAGGGCAAAGCCCCCTCTTTCTTTCGCGTCAGTTAATATCTTAAACTTAATTCTGGGCTTTTTGCCCTGCCAGACAAATTTAGAAATATCTCTCTGCCACTTCCGGAAACACTCCGTCTTGTCCACAATTTGCAATGTTTGAAACAAAAACAACATCTTTGGCAATACATTCATCTTAATAGCAGCAATTCGGCCTAACAAAGAAAGCTTCAATTTTGGTCCAACTGTCCAAGTCTCTCTTAATTTCAGACCAACATTTTTCATAGTTATCCTTAAATAGACTCAGATTTTTTGCTGTTATATTTACCCCTAGGTACTTTACTTTTTTAACCACAGTTAGTTCTGTTTCTCTCTGAAACCGTTCTGACTCTGTATCTGTCAAGTTTTCCCCCAACACCTTAGTTTTCTGTTTATTTAGTTTAAATCCCGCCACCCGACCAAAGTCTTGAATCAGTTGTAATACTCTTTTTGTACTAGATTCTGGCTCCTGCAAAGTCAAAACTAGGTCATCTGCAAAAGCTTTAAGTTTATATTGTTTCGCTCCGACCTGAATCCCTTGCACCAACCGGTCCCCTCTAATCCTATTCAAGAGCACCTCCAGAACCGTGATAAATAACAGAGGGGAAATCGGGCAGCCTTGTCGTGTACCTTTTTCAATTTTAAACTCTTCTGTAACCACATTGTTAACTATCAGTTTTGCCTTCTGTTCTGAATATATTGCATCAATCTCATTCTCAAAACCCTGTCCCACTCCCATTTCTTTTAAATTTCCCTTCATAAATTTCCAAGAAATATTATCAAAGGCCTTCTCCGCATCTATAAAAATTAACACTGCTTTTGTATTTATGTTTGTTTGCAAAAGTTCCAAAATGTCAATGATGTTCCTTGTGTTAGCAAACATATGTCTACCTGGGAGAAAGCCTGCCTGGTCTTTATGAATTACTTCATTTAAAACTCTTTTAAGTCTGCTTGCCAAGATATCTGCAAATATTTTGTAATCCACATTTAAAAGGGAGATGGGACGATAGTTCTTGAGTTGTGTCTTCTCAATTTCCGATTTTGGTATCAATGTGATGAAAGCTTCCTTCCACGATTCCGGCGCCTTCTTTCCCTCCATAATTTCATTACTGACCTCCATCAATGGTTGTATCAAATAATCTCTTAATGTCTTATAATACTTGCAGGTCAGGCCATCTGGCCCTGGAGATTTGCCCAATTTCATGTTCTGAATGGCTTGTTCGATCTCTTGTCGTGTTATTTTGCTGTTCAGGAGCGATCTATTTTCTTGTGAAAGTTTTTTAAGTCCATTTTTTCCCCAAAAATTGTTTAATCTCAACCTCATCCTGCGGCCCTTGAGTGTATAATTTTTTGAAATATTTCTGAAAACACATTCTAGTCTCCACGGGGTTCTGAATGTTTCTTCCTTCAATTTCCAGGTTTGTGACTACATTTAACTTTTGTCTCTTCTTCAACTGCCAAGCCAGCAGTTTCCCACATTTGTTTGCCGATTCAAAGGTTTTTTGTTTCATTAATTTAATCTTCCACTCTATTTCCTGATTTATCAGTTTAGAATATTGTGCTTGGTGAAGTTTAATTTCTCTCAAAATCGGCTGTGACTTCGGATTTGATCTTAACTTCTTCTCTAACTCTTTAATTTTCTCCAAGATCTTATCTTTCCTCTCATTTTGTGTTCTTTTCTTTACAGCATTCTGTTGTATCAAGAACCCCCTCATCACGGCTTTGCTTGCGTCCCAAATGATTCTTTTTTCCACCGTAGTGTTCATATTTATCTCGAAGTAGTCCTTCAAAACTTTTTGGGCCTTCTTAATAATCTCCTGATCTCTAAACAAATTGTCATTCATCTTCCATCTAAAGGAACCGGTTGGTAATAATGTCATGTCCATTTTCAGTGCATTATGGTCGGAGCAGGTCTTTGGGCAGATTTCCACTTTCCTGACCTTGGGTGCCAGACCTCTAGTTATCCATATTTGGTCGATTCTTGTCCAAGTCAGCTGGGCTTCAGAGAAGAATGTTCCTTCTTTTCCCAAGGGGTTCTTCGTTCTCCAAATGTCAATCCAGTCCATATTGTCTGTCATTTCAAAAAAGGTCTTTGGTAGTCTGCCATCTTTCGTAACATTTTGGCTTTGTGACTTATCCATGTTAGTTGATACGACCCCATTCATATCTCCCATCATAATGATGTTGTCATAGTCCAGATACTCCAGCATAGTCTCGTGCAACTTCTTATAAAATTCCGATTTCCCTTCATTTGGTGCATAAATTCCTAATACCAAAATCTTCTCTCCTTGATGTTGTATTTCGATTGCCAAAATTCTTCCATGTTCATCTTTGAATAAAAATTTAGGTGACAGGCTCTCTTTTGCATATATCACCACGCCTCTCTTCTTTACTGTATCTGAAGATATAAATTCCTGACCAAGTCTTTTGTTTATTAACACTTTTCTATGGAGCCTAGTCACATGTGTTTCTTGTAAGCAAATAATGTCCAATTGTTCCTTTTTTAATATATGAAAGATTTTCCGCCTTTTTTCCGGAATGTTACAGCCATTTATATTCCAACTCAACAGTTGCAGAGACATCCTGAATAAATCTGGTTATTTTTCTGGGGGTGGTACCTTGTTCACTGGGTCTTCAGAGTCCAAGGGTGCCGGTGCCTCTGGTGCTCCAGGCCCCAAGGGTAATCCGAGTCCTTTTTGAATGTCCTCTCCGTACACGTTCAGAAATTTATCTCTATCTTCCAATGTTCTAATTTTAATCTTCTTCCCTCTAAAAGTAAAAGATAATCCTTGAGGAAAATCCCACCTAAAGATGATTGAGTTGCTCCTCAGCAGTCTTGCTAGTTCCAAGTACTCAGATCTAAGATCCAAGAGTTGTTTAGGAATGTCCTTGTAAATTTCAATTCTTTTGTCCAAGATGTCCAGTGACTTTCCGTAGTGCAGGCCCAGGATCTTGTCCCTTTCCTCCTTTGATCTCAATGTTATCAAACAGTCTCTGGGTTTGTCTTTCTTTATAAGTCTTCCAAGCCTGAAAGCTGATACAATTTTAAAGTCTTTTTCCTCTAAGTTCCAGAACTTGGAAAATATTTTGGTCAGAAACTCAGCTAAGTTGTCTTCTTCCACTTCTGGGACCAACCTTATCCTTAAATTAGTCTCCCTGTTCCGCAATTCAATCATAGAAAGGTAGGTCTGGTGTTCACCTACTTGTTTACTGAGTGGTCTCACCTCTTTTTCTAACTTTCCAAGTCTTTGGCTGGTATCCTCAGCCAGTTTCCGATTTTCACCTGTAGCCTCCTTCAATTCTCCAATTGCTTGTGCATTCTGTGCCACTTGTCCAGTTAGTCTATTTAAACATTCTGTGTTTTGGTCGATTTTGAATGTTTGCTCATCAGCTTTTTTATCCAAAGATTCCACTCTCTTGTCCAAAGATTCAAATTTTTCATAGATTTTCTCTAAAATAGAAACAGTTGTTCCTGAGGCCATATCTTCCAATTGTAATTCCTCAGTTTCTCCTTCCCCTGCCCGTGGCAGGGAAACAGCTTCTTCCTCAGAAAGCAAGATAGGCACAGACGATCTACGTGACTGTAAGGCTGAGGCTAAGGTTGTTTGTCTAGTTCTTACTCTAGGTTCCTTTTCTTTAGGCTCCTTTTTTCTCGCACCACTCATTCCAAAGTTATCTAAAAGTCAAGGTCAAGCTGAGTTATTCCCATGGGAAAAAGACGGCCCAGATGGTAACAGTCAAACAGGAGGCCGGGAAAGAGAAAGTAAAACAATGCCACTGCTGTAAATTCCAAAACCTCTAGGGGGAGCTTAAAATGTCTTTCGGGAAGAGATCAATTCCAGTAAAGTTCATAAAATCAGAATTAATGTCCAGGAACCTTCAAATAATAGATTTTAGCAGAGTTGGTATTAAAAGAACACAATGTCTCAAATAGTGCTTGCTGGTATTCCAAATGATGCCTCAAAGTAGCAATTCCAGACCCCCTCAGATTGTTTCCAAATTTATATTCAAAGTATCCAGATCTGCAGACTGACTGCTACAGTTACTCAGGCAGTTCCAGCACCTGGGTTTCTTACTTAAATTGTAATTCCAATAGAAGAGGATATCACAGTCCAAATCAGAAACATAAAATCCAATGCTTACAGTCCTATTCTGCTTCAAATGAAGTTCAATGGGTGCTCAGATCCATTAGGTTAAAAGTTCACTCTCTGCCTCCACTCCTCCTGCTCTTTGCTTTGAAGTTCAGTAGCAGTGGAAGACGGACTTCCTTTTTTTTCATCACTCCGCTTTCAGCCAAATTCCGTAACTTTTAAATCTTTAGATTTTTTAAAAGTCCTTGTTACTCACGGGTTGTTGCTTTCCGAAACACAAATTCCAGGAAGAAAGGTCAGCGCTCACCGGCAACAGCTACGCGGCTTCGCTCTGTTGATTGCGGAACGACCCTCAGCGCCGCTACCCCCTCCGCGATCCGGAGCCCCTTACGGGGTTCCTTCAACGTTTTTGGGGCAGCTCCTGGCGTCCGCCGGGTCCCAAGACCACAGGCTTCTGCCGCCTGCGGTTTTCCGATGTGGGTCTCCGCTTCGCCGTAGCGGACGACCCGTTTCAGCGGAGCTTCCCTCTCCTAGTTAGAAGAGGGCAGCCATTACCGTTCGCGCCGCCTCCGGAAGGCATCCCAGGCACATTTGAGAGCACAGGGAGAGCCTTCTACTTCATTAGAAAAACTGCTTTTACTCTCGCAAGATTGAGTGTATTGGCCTTGCCTGTACTTGAGGGACGATTCCAACAGATTCCACACGAAAAACGCTTATGTCCCTGTGGAGATGGAAGTACCGAATCGGTGGCTCATGCCCTTCTGGCTTGCACTCTTTATAAAGACTTGAGGAATAAGATTATCACCCCTCTTTTATTGTCCATTCCAGGTTGCCCAACCACTGCCACAGTGCCCTTTCTCTTGGCAGATTAAGATGAGCAGGTGACAGCAAAGGTTGCAAGGTTTTTAGCTGGGGCAATCAGAATAAGATCCACTATTTGACTATTGATTCAAAACCCTAAAATGTATTTTATATAATTGACTTTTTATTTCTATTCTTTGTATATCGAATTGTTGTTTTATTGCTATGGCCGATGGCTGATGCAAATAAAGATTCATTCATCCATTCATTAAAAACCCCCACAGCTACCTTCCTTTCAATAGCTTCAGTTTGTTAGATTCAAAATGTCTTGGGAACCTCATGGAGGGAATATTGCACCTCTGAAATAGATCTAATCTGTCAGAACTGTTTGAACAAAGCATCCAATTTTGCAAACTTATCCACCTTCCTTTACCTTGTACTTTGCCTTTTTTATGATTCAAAAATTCTCACTTGTATTCTGCACAATTATTTCTGTTTGAACTATAAACCCATTAGTTTTGACCCTAACTTCAGTTGAGAGGGGAAAAATACCATTGGCATTTATTGCCTCTTTTTGCACATTGGAAAGCTGTTATCTTGTCTGCAGTTAATTCATCACAGATTGTTTATTATAGGTCTTTTCTTTAAAACCCTTGTAATCTTTATTGCATTTTCCAGTACATTTTCCCAGTTTGTGTCCCCACACCCACTGTCCTATGAAGCATGGTTCTGAATTCTAAAACCATTACTCAAATGGATGTTTAATGCTGGATTGAACATGCTATGTTTTGTGGTTTGGATAAAATATTTCTGCTGACATCATTCCAGAATGAGCCCTGAAGATTCCAGTTACAGAGCAACCTATGAATATTTACTTAGAAGCAAAGATGGATGTGGGCAACTCAGTCAATTTTGGTGCCTCGTTTCCCCAATCTTATGTTCCACATTTCCACATCATTTTGTATAATAATAATAATAATAATAATAATAATAATGATGATGATGTCCTCTCCTAATATACACAATCCCCCTCAACAGCACATTCTCTATGTTATTTTTTGCTAACATATTTATGAACACTTAGGATATGCATGTTTGTAGACATTACTTGGCTGGAGAAATGCATTGCAAAAATTAGAAAAGTGCAGCTTTTGGAGGATGGCTGTATTTCAGATCACACATTGTTTTGGAGCATGCAGATTATGTGTGTTTGCTTTTGTATGCACAGGATTGCAGCTTCAGGCATGACAGGAAAGAAGAAAGTACCACCTACTTTGCCTGTGCTCAGCTGTGATTCCACCAAAGTTAGGCACCTCCTGCTGATTTTAGCACAGGAGTTAAGCATATCTTCAAGCCTTTACCCTTGAAATCAATTGGAGGAATTATTACATTTTAGCTAGATCATGTTGTTCTGTAACATATAAAAGATTTGCACTCATTCAGGTACAGGGCTGGGATGCAACATGGATTCTAGTTGTGTTGTATGGTTTGGGGTAGCAGGCACCTGAATCCATTGCAGAGAGGGGACTTTTCATAGAGAGAGGAAATGATCTCCTTCTCAGTTCAAGGGAACACTGTACTGAGCTTGGTAAAAGGAGTGTATTCTGCTGAGCAGGGAAACCTAATACAGAAGTGGCCAACATGATCTGGCAACAGATCCATGTCCAGATGTGACAGGGGCTTGGCCCCAATCCTGTGTTTTAGCTGCTCTGATATAATTGCCTCTGACATCAGTAGTCCCCCTAGCAGACCGACAGAGGAGGAGAGCCACATCTCTCCATCCTTTGTCCACAAGCCCACTTGTTTTCCTTGCTGGCTTCAGAGGGAGAAGCTTGTAGCCAGCATCAATACATAGTGGGATGGTGGACGACTGATGGAGTGACTTTCCCCCATGCTAGCTATGGAGTAGGGGCTTTGGAGACAGCCCAGGAAAACTGAAGGATGGTGGAGGAGGGGCAGAGTGATCCATCCCAAGGCTGCCAGGCTACAGATTCACCTGCAGGGAATTCCTTGTCACCTAAAAGCACTGGGTGTTTAGTTAAAGGAAAGACTGCTTCAACGTTCTCTACCTGGGGCTGCCCTTGAGGAATGTTTGGGAATCGCAAGTGGTTCAGAAGGCAGCTGTTAACTGCAACAAATGGAACACACTTCGCTGCCTTGTGCTTTGTTTCTCCCACAATTCAAAGGGCTGGTTTTAACCTTTAAAACCCTTAGTAGATTAGCAGCAGGTCAGAGTTATTCACCTTTATTTTATTTGCCTTGATGAAATTGCACGCTTGCCCGGCTTCTTTCCCAGGATTATTCACAATTCTATCGCTATCAATTCTTTGCATGCACATTGTATCAATTCAGTTATAATTAACAAACGAAATGCCCTTGTTTGATCAAATTCAGCACCCAAATGACAAAGAAAGGGCTGAAATAGGGCCTGTCCTGAGGATCAGCAAAGCGGCTTGGAATCTTCACTTTTTAAAACCCAGCACAGGACAGCAGTAAGTGAAAATCAATATTAGCTCGGGCCAGTTGAAAATGTCAAGCAGACAGTCTCATGCAAGGGCCCTGTTGCCCAATTGGATTTCAGTTGTCATCATCATCCATTTTCTTGCAGATGCAGAAGCAGAATCCAACAAGCTTCCGTTCATCTTGTAAGAAAATAGCGCTGTCTGTCATGATTTTCTTCACAACAAATCCCTGCTGCCTCTACCAGTGATCACTCTTTTTTTGCTTTAGGTAGGTACTTACAAATTAATTGTTTTAAATAGGAGGATACAAAAAACTGTATTAAAAAAACATGGCAGGGTCAAGTGCACCATCCACTGTCAGCCATAGGGCTTTATTGGTGGTGCTCTTGTCTATTTTATCTTGTCTCCTGCTTCTCCTTGCTTCTTTTTGAACCACCCTATATTATTCCCGCTCCCTTGTAGCTTCCTTCTTCATGGCTTAAACTCCCACTTCTGCCTCTTTGTTTCAAGGGCATAAAACCAAAGATCTGTGTTCAGGAGCGGATAGTGTGGTGCTGCTGCGGAGTTGTCCTCCCAAGAGTTGTTGCCTCCTGCTTGGACAGTGGAAGGGCAGGGAGACAGCCCTGCTTTTAACAGCTCCATCCATGTAATTTAATCAGCCAAAAGCAGATCAAATTGGATAGTGAATTCTAATATTTTATCCGGATTTTTACTGATGAGAGCCAGTGTGGTGTAGTGGTTAAGAGCGATAGTCTTGTAATCTGGGGAACCGGGTTCGCGTCTCCGCTCCTCCACATGCAGCTGCTGGGTGACCTTGGGCCAGTCACACTTCTGTGAAGTCTCTCAGCCCCACTCACCTCACAGAGTGTTTGTTGTGGGGGAGGAAGGGAAAGGAGAATGTTAGCCGCTTTGAGACTCCTGAAGGGGAGTGAAAGGCGGGATATCAAATCCAAACTACTCTTCTTCTTCTTCTTCTTCTTCTTCTTCTTCTTCTTCTTCTTCTTCTTCTTCTTCTTCTTCTTCTCCAGTAATTGTTTCCTATGGGACACTGCCATCAAAGGGGGAAAAATATTCCCACTTGTCTTTGGCATTACCAGAATGTTTCTGTAGTTCTTTATTATCCCTGGAGTAATATACCCTTTGAACATGATCCTGCAGCAATTCTGATTGTTGTTGTTGTTTAGTCGTTTAGTTGTGTCCGACTCTTTGTGACCCCATGGACCATAGTATGCCAGGCACTCCTGTCTTCCACTGCCTCCCGCAGTTTGGTCAAACTCATGCTGGTAGCTTCGAGAACACTGTCCAACCATCTCGTCCTCTGTCATCCCCTTCTCTTTGTGCCCTCCATCTTTCCCAACATCAGTGTCTTTTCCAGGGAGTCTTCTCTTCTCATGAGGTGGCCAAAGTATTGGAGCCTCAGCTTCAGGATCTGTCCTTCCAGTGAGCACTCAGGGCTGATTTCCTTCAGAATGGATAGGTCTGATCTTCTTGCAGTCCATGGGACTCTCAAGAGTCTCCTCCAGCACCATAATTCAAAAGCATCAATTCTTCAGCGATCAGCCTTCTTTATGGTCCAGCTCTCACTTCCATACATCACTACTGGAAAAACTATAGCTTAAACTATATGGACCTTTGTCAGCAAGGTGATGCCTCTGCTTTTTAAGATGCTGTCTAGGTTTGTCATCGCTTTTCTCCCAAGAAGCAGGCGTCTTTTAATTTTGAGACTGTTGTCACCATCTGCAGTGATCATGGAGCCCAAGAAAGTAAAATCTCTCACTGCAATTCTGATAGCCACATTTAATGGGGAAAAAATTGTGTTCTTTCTTTCGAAGATTTCCCCATACATTGATGGGAGATATTCTTTCCCTGTTCATTGAGTTAATCATACATTGTAAATGATGCATTATTACTCTAATTTAAATGCAATATAGCTCTGCATAGTGGGAAAATGACCCGTGTGCCTGCTCAGTTCACAGGCAACGCTAATCCAAACCATGGGTTCGTGCAAGGATGCGGGATCTGGGAGGGGAAATCATGCTCGCTTTCTTCCTCCTCTGGTCCTGCTGTGCTGCTGTGATCTAAGCCATAATTTGGTTTATCTCCACCAGATAAACCATGAGTAATAAGCCATAGGGCAAACTTTGGTCTGTCTGGATCAGACAAATCATGAGCCTAGGCTTAGCCGACATGCTAAAGCAAACAATGGTTTAGCTCACAGCAGTGTAGCATCAGCAGGTCTAGAGGTCTAGCTGCAAAGGTCTAGCTGCAAAGCAGCTGTAATCTCCTCTACAGGGTTCTGCACATTTGCACTTTCATGCTAAGCCATGGTTTGGTTTAGTATTACTTGCAGACCACATCAATGATTGCTTTTTGTTGATAGGCAACTTCATGCCTCCTTCTCTCCTTTGTTATGTTTCTGTTTCTTTACACCAGTCTTTCAAATCAAGGGGGCCTTCAAACAGAGGACCGTCCAGTGTAAAGTAAGGTGAATGGTCACCCTACAGCTGGGTCATGTGGGTCACTAAACTTCCTTCACTAATTTCTTCCACCTGTTCCAAAATCACTCTTGACAAACTGTTGCGAGCATCTAATAATTAAATCGTCTGATTTGAACAACAGCTCTCATCAGGAGCCTGCGTGTAACGAGCCAGTCAAATTTCTACAGAAAGCCATACAGAATGCGTATTCAAAAGCCTTGTGCCATCCCAAAGTGGTCCCCTACTGTAACGTTTCATTTTGCTCTATTGCCTATTGATGCGAAGAGTGGCAATTATCAATGAAAGATGTGAGATAATGAAAAAGCAAGGGAAAAGACACGGTAAACAAGCACGCATGCGCCCAGTTGTGCTCCAGATAACAGGGGGATCTTAAATGCCATCAGTTTTGGTTAGACTCTGCATCTCTCTCTCCGTCCCAAACAGCTGAAGAGCGCGACAATACTCTCTTAACATACACACACAGCAATGTGCCAGCAGGGGTCTCTTTTTCATTGAGTGGCATCAAACCCTATGCTTTACTGCACTGCAGTCAGCACCATTATAACTGCTATTCACTTATAAAATGGATGGAACACAGTCGATCAGTCACTCACGCTGCCTCTCTCTTCCCTAACCCCCGTCCCTCTCCTTTCTTACACACTCACACAAAAACATAGCCGTCCTTTTCAGGCAACCAAAGGATTATAATCTAAGAACCTACGTTTAGACTGTACTCTGGTGCATCTTTACTCAGGAGAAAGCTCCATTCTACCTAATGGCGCTTACACCTTTGTAAACATTTTTAGGACTGCAGATTCAAAGCAGCTGTGAGTGGCTGGGATCAGGAACAGAGGAAAGCGCCCCTTTTAAACTCAAATTGTGGTTGGGGATGTGCTGTGATCCCAGTAACAATCCCTCGGTTTGCTTTAGTTTTACTAGGCAACACTCATGTTGTTCCATTAAACACAGTGACCACTTGACAACAGTCATAATTAGCAATAACTCAACCTTCTTGGCTTGGCTGTGCTAATTCAACCCTTGTTAAAGGGTTAACAGCTTAGTTCTGCATGAAGAAAACTTTATGTTGTGAACCGTCCTGATATCTATGGATAAAGGGCCATGCACAAATTTAACAAACAAAACAAAACAATCCCTGGTATCCTCAGATATGGCTGGGAATGTTCCCTCTCTGAACTCTGGAGAGCTTCTGCCAGACAGTGTAATACTGAGCTTGGCTTGTAATTGTGGACATAACTCTATTCCAAAAGTTTTTAAAATGGGGGCATTCCCACCAAACAGGAATAGACGAATGTTTTCCACAACCCTTCCAACAGAAAGGGGAAAGGGAGGGGTTAATTTGTGCCAGCCCAATGGTCTGACTGGCTTCCACTGCTGGTTAGCCCTACTATCTTTGGACATTGATTTGGGCTCCACCCTCACCACAGAGAACTAGGAGGCTTCTCAGTGACCAAGGCATGATTAGCGATAGCTCAACAACGGAAAAACCAGCCTGAAATACCCCTGAGCACATGGGAAAATAATACCTGGGATACAGCAGTGTCTGAGCATCTCACCAGACGCAGAAGGGCAATTTAAGGCAAAACAAATCGAGACACCTTCCAAGAAATATTCTTCAACTATATTAATGACCAACATCAATACTGTGTTATACCAACTGAATCATAGAATAGAATCATAGAATCATAGAATCATAGAGCTGGAAGAGACCACAAGGGCCATCGAGTCCAACCCCCTGCCAAGCAGGAAACACCATCAGAGCACTCCTGACATATGGTTGTCAAGCCTCTGCTTAAAGACCTCCAAAGAAGGAGACTCCACCACACTCCTTGGCAGCAAATTCCACTGTCGAACAGCTCTTACTGTCAGGAAGTTCTTCCTAATGTTTAGGTGGAATCTTCTTTCTTGTAGTTTGGATCCATTGCTCCGTGTCTGCTTCTCTGGAGCAGCAGAAAACAACCTTTCTCCCTCCTCTATGTGACATCCTTTTATATATTTGAACATGGCTATCATATCACCCCTTAACCTCTTCTCCAGGCTAAACATGCCCAGCTCCCTTAGCCGTTCCTCACAAGGCATCGTTTCCAGGCCTTTGACCATTTTGGTTGCCCTCCTCTGGACACGTTCCAGTTTGTCAGTGTCCTTCTTGAACTGTGGTGCCCAGAACTGGACACAGTACTCCAGGTGAGGTCTGACCAGAGCAGAATACAGTGGCACTATTACTTCCCTTCATCTAGATGCTATACTCCTATTGATGCAGCCCAGAATTGTATTGGCTTTTTTAGCTGCCGCGTCACACTGTTGGCTCATGTCAAGTTTGTGGTCAACCAAGACTCCTAGATCCTTTTCACATGTACTGCTCTCAAGCCACGTGTCACCCATCTTGTATTTGTGCCTCTCATTTTTTTTGCCCAAGTGCAATACTTTACATTTCTCCCTGTTAAAATTCATCTTGCTTGTTTTGGCCCAGTTCTCTAATCTGTCAAGGTCGTTTTGAAGTGTGATCCTGTCCTCTGGGGTTTTAGCCACCCCTCCCAGTTTGGTGTCATCTGCAAATTTGATTAGGATGCCCTTGAGTCCATCATCCAAGTCGTTGATAAAGATGTTGAATAAGACCGGGCCCAAGACAGAACCCTGTGGCACCCCACTAGTCACTCTTCTCCAGGATGAAGAGGAACCATTGATGAGCACCCTTTGGGTTCGGTCAGTCAGCCAGTTACAAATCCACTGAGTGGTAGCATAGTCAAGACCGCATTTTACCAGCTTCTTTACAAGAATATCATGGGGCACCTTGTCAAATGCCTTGCTGAAATCAAGGTAGGCTACATCCACTGTGTTCCCTTCATCTACCAGGCTTGTAATTCTGTCAAAAAACGAGATCAGGTTAGTCTGACATGACTTATTTTTCAGAAATCCATGCTGACTATTGGTGATCACAGCATTCCTTTCTAGGTGCTCACAGACTGTTTGCTTAATGATCTGCTCCAGAATCTTCCCTGGTATTGATGTCAGACTGACTGGGCGGTAATTATTTGGGTCCTCTTTTCCCCCTTTTTGAAAATAGGGACAACATTTGCCCTCCTCCAGTCTGCCGGGACTTCGCCTGTTCTCCAGGAATTCTCAAAGATGACTGCCAGTGGTTCTGAGATCACATCTGCCAGTTCTTTTAATACTCTTGGATGCAGTTCATCTGGCCCTGGAGACTTGAATACATCTAAACTAGCCAAGTATTCTTGTACTGTCTCCTTAGTTATTCTGGGCTGTGTTTCCTCTGCTGAATCATTTGCTCCAAATTCTTCAGGTCGGGCATTGTTTTCTTTATCGGAGAAGACTGAGGCAAAGAAGGCATTGAGGAGTTCAGCCCTTTCTGTGTCCCCTGTTTGCATTTCACCATCTTCTCCTCTGAGTGACCCCACTGTTTCTTTGTTCTTCCTTTTGCTACGAACACACCCATAAAAGGCTTTTTTGTTGCTTTTAACCTCTCTAGCAAGCCTGAGTTCATTTTGTGCTTTAGCTTTTCTGACTTTGTGTCTACACGTTTCTCCATATATCTGGCTCCTGTGTTGGTGAACTTGCCTGCTTCTCAGGGGAGTCCCCTGTCTCCTCCTTGGTGGAGACGGTGTGCTCTGTTGCTTCCAAGAAGAGCTCCAGCTCTCTAATTCTTTGGAGCGTAGCTACACGTTCCTCCAGTTGCTGGACTTTGTCTTCTAAGAGGGCAATCAACATGCAATTGCTGCAGGTAAAGCTGCCTGCAACCTTTGGCAAGATGGCAAACATTGCGCAGGAACCGCAGGCGACTGCAGCTGTTCCCTCACCCTCCATCTTGAGAACGTGTCGTTGGGGGTGGCTACAGTGGTCCTTCATCATAAAAAGCTTGAAGACAGGACAAATAACTCCCCCCCAAAAAAACCTAGGTCTCCCCCAACAAACCTAGTCTGATCAGTCTCCTCAGCAGAGAGGTTATATTAAGCAATATGTTTGGACACTAAATATGTAAGCTTATGTCTAAGTCAATGGATAGAACAAACAGCATTAGATGTTCTGCTGGGTAAGTGTTTGATGGTTCTTGTCTTGCATTTGTTTAAAAAGCAATTTAGAAATTGTTAAGAAAAAATACTGGGCTTAATGGGCCAATGGTTTGACTTGTTATATGTTCCTACTGGGAGAGTATCCTCATTGAATTCCTAAGCAATTTGCTTTTGTAATTCTGCATACAGATCCAGGGCTTGGATTACGTACCAAAAGTGCATTCTTATGGAAGAAATGTTAGCCAGCTTTGCCCAACCAACTGCAGGTTTTTCTAGTGTTTGACAGTCTCAAGATATAGATGGAAAAGGAAGCTTTCTAGAAACCTTCAACACTGATCCCCAAAATGAAGTGTGTATGTGTGTGTGTGTGTGTGTGTGTGGACAGCACTTTTGGCTGCTGAGTTTAGCACAGAGGCATACAAGTAGACTATTGATGAGGAGAATGACTGTGCAAAGGAAGTATGCCAAAACATTTTCTAATTTTCTTCATGGAAAAAAAATAGCTGTTTAGTCAAAACTGGCAATGGATCAAAAAGGAGCATTCTCAAATTAAATAAATTAAAAAAGAGAATATGCCTCTGCTTATGAAAAACTTGAATTCTCAGAACCCTTTTAGGCAAGAAGAATTGACCAAATTGGCTGCTACTTTGCTGGTGTACGTGTGTGCTGAATCGAGATCCATATATTTATCCATGAACCCATTGAGAGAAAAAGCTCACCCGCCCATTGAACAGGTGAGTGGGGGAGTGGAGGTGCAACTTCTCTGTCCTCTTCCATTTTATACAAATAATTTTTTTTAAAAAAGAATTTCCTCTCTGACTAGAAATGATGACAGGGAAAAATACAAGCTGCAAGTGTGGCCTAGTTCCATCTTTAGTTTGGGAGCATGTCAGGGGACTGGAAAAAGATACAGGCGTTTTGGATTCCTGTCATCTCCAGGTCTGCCCCCAAACCAACCCCTTTTCAGTCCTGCCAATGTTGGAGCTCTGCAGTGGGGTTGCAGAAGTCGTCGATGTGGTGGTGGGGAGAGGGGAACGCAAGACAAGATCTCCCTCTCTGAGGGTGGATCTCTCTCTGCCCTTGAGAGGGAGGGCAAATACACCCTGTGGTCTCTGGGACACCTTCCCAGAGGAGACAAGGATTCCAGGGTCCATAGAACAAACGACACATTTACCCAAAATACACATTTTGAGTGGGATTTAGGGGAGAGGGGAGGTAAATGCAGTTGAACGAGGAAAGCAAAGGAATGGAGATGAATGGAATTATGGATTAAAAAACATACACAATTTATATAGACTGGATACCAACAGATTTGTCCTTCTATAGCAGTACAGCTACGTACATGGATGAATAGCTATATTACATGTAGGGATCGTGTTCACATTATACAGGTGTTGGACACGGCACAGCTAGGTGACATGAATGTGCAGATGTCGAAGGGTACTGCTGCTGCTGTGCTTGGCATGGCTAGGTGCTGCATGAACGATTTGTCCGAAAAGCGCAAAGCTCACCCCTCAGTCTAGCAAAGGAGATTTATGCTTGAGACACGCTTCCACACGATTATCTGGATCGCACCAACGTGCTTTTTGAGTGTCATTTCACACTTCGGCCCCTTGCTTGCCCAGGATAAACTTTGCACATTTTTAGATACATATGCTCCTCACGACTGGAATTGCTTTAAATTACTAAATTAAGAATTCTCATAACTCCTCATGTTCACCCACGCATATATGCACACATTTCAGCAGTTTTTATGCAGTATATTAAAAAAAATGGTGGGAGAGTAATCGCCAGGATTCTGATCTCTGGGATTAAGATATTTAACTATTGTGTGTTTAGATGCATGCATGTTTAGGAGCACAATCACCTCTCCCCAACCCTGCAAGGAAGAAACTCTGCTAGAGGAACAGCACAATATCTAGGAAGAAGAATAGCAGTCAATTTAGTTGGTAACACTAGCAGAAAATGCTCTTTTCGTTCAATGAGGTTCATGGTTTTGTGCCAGCTCCTTATAGAAAGGCTACCTGGCCTCGATCCAGTGTGTGGGAACCAGGTATCATGCTGCTAGTGAGTCAAAACCAGCACTAGTATCGTGCCGCTAACCAACTTAGCTCCACATCTCGCCCTCCACCCCCTTTTCACCATCTGCAAGAATACCCTGCTCTAGAGCTGGTTGGAATTCTTAACCAAAGAGAGACCCACCTCATGATTTTTGCCCTCTCCTTGGCACCTCTGTATCGAGAAGCACTCCATTTTGGGGGGAGTGGGGCTGACTCAGGGCCTTGCAGAGCAAGGCAGAGGCCCGGGCCAGGTAGATATTGTGCCCCCCTTTTTTTACCCTGGGGATAACTTTAGTCCTATAAATAAGTATATAAATAATTTTCACAAAAGTTATGCTGACAAATAATTTTATTTCAAGGCTTGAACCGTATCTGCATATAAAGACAAAATGGAAAATGTAGATAAATATGCTGACCGAGGCCCCCTTTGGAATCGGAGGCCCAGGCCAAGTGGCTGATATGGCCCCGCCCTCTGTCTGGGCCTGGGGGCTATTAGATCAGGAAAAGGTCATGGGAGAAAGGTTTACAGTCCCCTTCCCCAGCACCACGGATATGATCATAGAACCATAGAATTGTGGAGCTGGAAGGGACCTCAAGGGTCCAACCCACTGCAATGCAATGCAGGTTCCAGTCCTCTGTCATGGATGCTTCAGTTGAGATTCCTGCATTGCAGGGGGCTAAAGACCCTTGAGGTCCCTTCCAACCATGATTCTTTGAGTGTTTTCATCTATCTGGAATGTGTCTTAGAACTCTGATGATGTCTATTCCTGGATCAATAATCAGCAAGTCATGGGAAACCCATTCACCCCCGAAACAGCTACAAGGTGGAAGGCATACAGCCCGGTCTGCTCTGCAGGACCGGCAGTGGCGTAGCGTGGTTGTCAGCACCCGGGGCAAGGCAAGTAATTTGCGCTCCCTAACCCGTGGATTTGCGCCCCCTAACCCCCAGATGTTGCGCCCGGTGCGGCCGGCCCCCCCTGCACCCCCCACGCTATGCCACTGAGGACCGGTGCTGCAGCAGCAAGCTCCACAACCATCTTTGTTTATTTAAACAAAAACAAAAGTGAAGGAAGAGTCCTGCGGTGCAGAAAACATACTGCAGGCGGAGTCTGCAAAAGCCGCTAGTTCTGGTAGCTGCTGTGTTTCGACACCAAGCTGAGCTAAAAATAATTACTATCTCATACATAGAAGGCGAAATGATCTGTGGTGATGAAGCTACAGATGAGACTCCTTGTTGGTAGCTACTAATTTGTGAAGGTTTAATTGTCACATACACACTTTAAAAAAAATAAATAAATCTGTAGCACATCAGATGCTTTCTACAAAGGGTGCTGAAATAGCCACTGGAAAGAGTAAGCAATTCATCTCTCCCTCAGCCTTCTTATGGCCATTGGGAATAATAATTTTAACAGGTGAGTATATGACAGTGGAGAGTTTGTGCATTATGCGTTTCATTTCATATCTATCGCACTCTCCCTGTGGAGAACTCGGGCTGGCATACCTTATTTTCCCAAGGCCATTTCTATCCTCTCAATGACCCTGTGAGGTAGGTTGGGCTGAGAGAGAGCAACTATCAAGGCCACCCAGTGAGAATTCAAGTCCCAGTGTGACATGCTTAATCACTGCACCGTACTTGCTCCCACATTGCTGGTGCAGTGTCCCATGGTTTCTGCCCTACATGATACCCCAAACCACAGGATCTTCAAGCACAGAAACCGAAAGAGCAGACTAAACCCTGGTTGGTCACGTGTCAAGCCACAGGCTGATCTATGACTCAATGACTCACCACTGGATGTGTGAACCGACTCCTTCAAAAAGCATGGCATTTCAGGTGATGAAGTTTCGTTTGTGATGCATTTATTTATTCATGCATTTTTCCAGAAAGTAATATATACATCATACCGTTTTATTTATTTCGTTATTATTTACTGAATCTATATCCTGCCTCCCTCCCCACAAAGAGCCCAGGGCGCAATTTAAAATAAAGAAATAAAGCAACAAACATTCTAAAACACTTGAAACAAAATCAATTCCTGTCAAAAAATATCCAAAAACAATTCTAATGAAAAAGGATCTAAAAGCAGTTACAGTTAAAACGGTCTTCCCTCGAATGATCTTGGGATTGTCAGGAATAGTATTCTTCAGCAACCAAAGACCTGGGTAACCAAGCATGTTTTTGAATTCTTCCTGAAAGTGAATAATGATGGAGACAGGCACATGTCACTAGAGGGGGAATTCCGCAACTGGAAACCACCACTGAAAAGCCCTGTCACAGATAAGCACCAAGTGAGCAGTCCCTCATGGTGACACCACCAACAAGGCCTCATTGGTCAATCATAGGGTCCAAGATGGTTGGTACTGGTTTTGTGGTATGGCAGTCACATGTGTTCACTTTGTCCTGCTGTCAAGTGATTGCCTACAGGTATGTGAACTTGGAAATGGAAGCCCTACTGTTAGGCAGAGTGAGACAGTTACCTCAGGCAGCTGATTCTGAGTGGTGTTAGTTTTTCAGCTTTTCATTGTTATTTTTGCTACTGGGCAGGCACTACTGGGGTTTTCTGTCTCAGGGGTCAAAATAACTTGACTGGTCTTGGGTACAGTGGCTCTTGACTAGGGGTTCGCTCTGTCTCAGGTGGCAAAATATCTTGGGCTGGCCACAGTGAACTGTTCCCTGCTCCACACATATTTTTTTGATGCAAATTAACTGTCCTTCAGGGACTCAGATGTATTTTACAGTAACAATTTGGATGCCTATGTTTGAAAACGTAATCTTAGCAATTGTTTGTATTTTCTTACCCTTCCCTCCCTCCCCCCAATTGCCACACACCAATAGTTTCAAAATATCTAAATATATTTATAAGAAAACCAGAGTGGAGGGGGGAGGTGTGCCATCGGAGTGAGTGCTTTTGGTTAAATTATATGCTCCTGAAAATCATAGTGTGTAAAAAGGAAATGCTAAAAACTGACAGGCCCCTAATTATGGCATCCCCAGTGGGTGATACAGTAATAGTACTGTAGGGTGTTCAAAAAGTCTGTTTTAAGGTCAGCATTAGATCATGCACACTTTGAACACACCCTTTTGAAATTTGCCTCTGTTTCTTTAGGTCTGTGGAGCTATCGGCTTGGCAGTTAGAAATGTGCAGAACGCAATTCTCACCCAAAATCAATAGATATTAATAACAATCCCCACAACCTTCCAAAGTCTTTTGCAGCTAAGGATGGAGGAGATATTTGATCTAGTTCACGTTAAAGGCAAACCCATCAAATTTACACTTTCTGAAATATAGCCGTCCTTCAAAATCCCCAATTCTCTTGATTTTCCAGTGCAGTTCTCGTGAACAAGAAAGCATGTACTGCATATATCCATGCAAATAAATGCCCAACACTGCATTAGCTTTGGGGAAATTGCCCTGCAAAACTGCACACAAACTTTTGTATGGTCCGGGTCCAGTAAATTTGCACTAAAATGCTGATGAATTTTCTTTAAATTGCAAACCGATGTTGAAATGTGGAGAACTGAACTGAAGACTGAAAATATGAGAAACACAGAGAAATGGTCATAGGCAGATTGGCCCAGCCCTTCTTGCAACTAAATAATATTTGCTTGCTGCTCTCTTATTAGGAATACTAAATTTCAGACCCTAGTAGTCTGATCTTAGGTAAAATTAGGTGAACACTCATTTCGTTGGCCATCTCTGGAACAGCAGCTGCTGTTAGCACAAGCTGTGAGTGACCATCACAGAGTGGTTTGTGTGATGGCTGGCGCGCCATCAAAAACTTTACACTCATAAAGTTAGAACAGACAGGCTGTAGCAGAGCCAGCTGACACATATACCGAAGGTGACATAAAAACACAGGGAAAACAGCTTTCCCTGAGCAGGTTTCTATCTTTTGACATTCAAGAGGAGAAAATATGTTGCAAATAGAGCTAAAGGACAGCAGTAACTTACAATGTTCCAAGATATTATAGAGCAGGGCTGGGGAGCCTCAGGCAAAGGGCCAAATGTGGCCCTCCAAGCTTCCTGATCTGGACCTCTGGGCTCTACTTTCCCAAGCTGAACCTATAATCAGCTCTGTCCTGTGCCTTCCTTTTGCCTGGCTGAGCTGGGACAATTTCACTCACTGTTCTGGATGGAGACATGCTGGAACAGTATTCTCCATCTGACTGCCATTGTGCTGGTCCCGAGGGTTAACCGTGCAGCAAGGTCCAAGTTCAGTCCGAGGTTGAGGGTGTGATATGGAGGCTGTCCATCAAAGCTGAAGCGGGGTCCAAGGCAGGGTGTCGGGTGAGGTCAGGAACTCTGGCAGAAGAGCAGGACAGGGTGCAGGCAGGAACAGACTACCAACAATGTTGCTCCCCCAACCTGGGACTGGCTGGCTTTTATCTGCCCCGAGGCATAGGGCAGCCCCGGTCCACAGGTGACTCGCCTCTCCAGGCCTGGAGGTGAGCACTCCTCCTGTGGGAACTTAGTTCCTTCTGCCTTTCTGCCCTGAGCCTCTGCAGGAGAGGCTGGAGGGTTACCAGACCCAGAGGCAACCTCAGCTTCCCCTGACGGGGCTGAGAGTGGAGCACCTGCAGGCAATGGAGCCTCCATCACCTCAGGAGCCAGAGCAGACTCAGCTGGTGCCTGCACCTGAGGATTCAGCACAGGTGAGGACCCTTCAGGCTCAAACCCCAGCCCCGGCTCGGCTGGTTCTGGAGGTGGGGACTCCTGTGCAGGCTGGGATTCCTCAGGTTCAGCCTCCGAGTCTGAATCCCAGGCCATCACAGCCATGCTGTTATGACTTCTGATGGCTTTCCTAAGAGTCTCTTATTCCTACAGTATCTCAACCTGGGATAATAAAACAAAGGCAGCTATTTGCTATGGAGACATTAGCCTTTAAAAATTAACCCGTTCAAGCCTCTGCGAGAGGCTAGGCTCATTTGTACGCATGGGCATGCTGGAAAGAGAAAAGGAACAAAACTACTTTGAATCAGTCTAACTGGAGTCAGAGGAACTTGTGGTTAAACTATTTTTCTTTCTTTCTCTGCAGCCACACCTGCTTCTTCCAGTCATTCTCGATGATGATTATCACCATGATGTCCACAGATGCTGTGGAAGGCTCAGAACTGGCTCCAAAGCCAGCACCCCAGGCAAGCCAAAGTGAATAATATTTTTAAAAGCAATAATCATCGTTCACATGTCTCACTCACAGGTGTCAAAGCGAAGAACTATGATACACTGGCACCCTCGTGAGTTGCACTGGGCTACACTCATTATACCAGCAGACGAGGCAAGACAAGCTGTGGAGTGCAGATGACTAAGGGGTTTTTCATACTGGGCTTAGCCCTACACATTCCTGTCTCTCATTCAGATGTTACATTAGTTAGCAGGATTGGTGGACGTGAGAGTCACTCACAGCTCAGCCTTCCCTCCCGGCCCCACAAAGCCTGCTTCGCTTGGCTGGGAATCAACAATCTGATTATAGGATCTTCGGAGAGTTAAGAGCCAATGGATAAAAAGAGTATGGCATGGGGAATTGACTTCTCATGTAAATAACCAGCCAAAATAAGCCATATTTTCCAATCCTGTTCCAGAACCTCGGCATGGGGAGGCTTGATTTTTTACCCGTGCCAATGGCCTGTGCTGCCCCTTTCACAGCTAAATGCGCTTATCACATGCAATGGTTCTTTAACATGCAGCAGAGATGAGGATCCTCTGGTCCAGGGGCTGAATGTGGCCCCTGGAACTCTCCTTTGGCCGAACTCTTATCTCAGGACATCACCTGTCTGCTATCCCAAGCCTAGTTTTAAAAAGGCACAGTTTTCCTGTGAGCACAGCCTGCCCCCTTCCCTGTTTTCAATCCCAAACCTTTCTCCCCCCACCACGGTAGCTGTAGCAACTCTGTTTTGCACAGACCCAATGATTTCTCTTTAATGGGCCATCAACACCATTTTTTTAAAAAAAATGTTAATAGCCTCTATCCCAGGTGAGGCCCTGGCTTGGAAAGGCACCTTAGCCTGAATTTTTCCACTGGCCTGGAATCCTCCCTTCAATACTCCAAATATTATCTAAATACAACCGTTTATTAGTTTCTAATATTCACTAACAGACTCGGGTACGGCAGCTATAACAGTACATTTACCATAAAACCTGAAGGTGCTACAGCGTGGTCATCCTAAGTTTCATGCATTGGAATGTAAGTTTTGTGTGAATGGCAGGACGATTTGTACTTAACACTACATGTCAATAAAAGGTTGTTCCTTCCCCAGAGTCCGATTGCGTGCTTTGCTATATACTATATAAAAACATCCTTTGAAAAGACTTTCCTACTGTGTGAAGGCCCATTAGGAGGACTTCCTGGCTTAGCCAACTGTATATAGCAATGGCAAATCCTATTATGCTTATCCTAAAATGCCCTTTACCAGGCAGCGAGATGAACTTTACAAAGGACACTAGGAGCTTAATTGTTCTCTGAGCCTGCTGTAAGAAGAGCAGACTTACCTTGCTGCAACTGCTCAGCTATTTGGGAGCATAGTTGAATCCTTACCTGCCCCATACCTGACATCATCATCATCATCAACAACAGCTCGGTCGGTAGAGCATGAGAGTCCTAATCTCAGGGTTGTGAGTTCAAGACCCACACTGGGCCACAGGATTCCTGCATTGCAGGGGATTGGACAAGATGGCTCTTGTGGTCCCTTCCAATGCTACAATTCTACGATTCTATCATTCTGTACCCCATCTTTCCTCCAAGGAGCTCAAGGTAGCATACATGATTCTCCCTCTTCTCCTTTTATCCTCACAATAGCACAGTACCTTCTTCTCTTCCACTTCACCATCGCTGCTACCACCTGCTTAGAGATGGGTAGATCTGACAAATCCTGACCTTCCAGAGAGGATATAGGGAGCGGTGCTGGTGTTGGGGGGAGCTCAGGAGAGGAAGGATGGCAAACTTTCTTTCTGCTCACTTCCCTTAGGATCTAAGCTAGTGCGTTTCACTGCAAACTTCTGCGGAGGGTCTTTGCTTATGCGCGTGCCATGACTTGAATATATATTACTGATTAATTACCATTCTGCCTTGCTGAAGGCTAAAGGAAGATCTCTATGTTCTGGATTTTAATTTTAAGTGTGTATGTTTTGAAAAGCATTTCTCCTGACATTTTTTTTTAACAACAAAGAACATATGCTGTTTAAATTCCCAGGAGGTAGTCTGGAAATGCGCTTTGCATACTGCGATGCCTTATTTAAAATCTACTAAGCACAAGTACTGCGGTTATCAGAGAGCCTAACCATTTTTATAAAGTCCATCTTCAGAATAAAAAAAGAGGCTGGATGGATCAAACCAACAGCTCATCCAGTCCACCTTTTTCTTTCCAACAGTGGCCAGCCAGACATTTCTGAAGCACAGGAGAAGGGTATGAAAGTGAGGACCACCCCAAAGGATAATAATAATAATAATAATAATAATAATAATAATAATAATAATATATTATTTGTACTCCGCCCATCTGGCTGAGTTTCCCCAGTCTGGGCGGCTCCCAACAGAATATTAAAAAAATATAAAACATCGGACATTAAAAACTTCCCTAAACAGGGCTGCCTTCAGATGTCTTCTAAAAATCAGATAGTTGCTTATTTCCTTGTCATCTGATGGGAGGGCATTCCACAGGGCAGGTGCCACTACCGAGAAGACCCTCTGCCTGGTTCCCTGTAACCTCACTTCTTGCAGGGAGGGAACCACCAGAAGGCCATCGGAGCTGGACCAATGTGGGTGGAGACATTCCTTCAGGTATACGTTAAAGGTCAGCACCAACCCTTTGAATTGTGCTCAGAAACGTACTGGGAGCCAATGTAGGTCTTTCAGGACCAGTGTCATATGATCTCAGCAGCCACTCGCAGTCACCAGTCTAGCTGCCGCATTCTGGATTAGTTGCAGTTTTCGGGTCACCTTCAAAAGGAGACCCACGTAGAGCACATTACAGTAATCCAAGTGGGAGATAAGTAGAGCATGCACCACTCTGGCGAGACAGTCTGCGGGCAGGTAGGGTCTTAGCCTGCATACCAGGTGGAGTTGGTAGACAGCTGCCCTGGATACAGAATTGACCTGCGCCTCCATGGACAGCTGTGAGTCCAGAATGATTCCCAGGCTGAGCACCTGGTCCTTCAGGGGCATAGTTACCCCATTCAGGACCAGGGAGTTCTCCACACCTGCCCTGTCTCCCCAAAACTGTCTTGTCAGGATTCAACCTGAATCTGTTGGAACACAATCCTCTGGAACACAAGAAGCAGCTTTATGTTGATGTATACTAGTGGTCCACCTAGCTTTGTACTGTGTACACTGACTGACAGGGTCTCTCCATGGTTTCAGACACAGCATTTCCCCAGTCCTACTTGGAGATGTCAAGGATTGAACTCCTGCATGCAAGGCAGATGTTCCACCACTGAGCTAAGGTGCTTCATCCTTATGCTTTATATTTACCATTCTCTCATACCTTCTGCTCAGCTTTTCTCATAGTCTCTCCTGCCTGGTCAGCCGGCACACCCTTCCTGGCAGGCCAGATGTCAGCAGCTGTTCCTTTTTATTCTAGCATTACAGGGAGACCTTTGTGCTCCTCCTTGAAATGTGCGTGGCCATTTGGGCTGCACAGCGTGTCTTGCACACTGCTTCCTGGCTGCATTTTGATCTGTTTAAGAACTACTGTCGCCTTCTTGGAATGAACGGTGATGACAAACACAGAAACAGGGAAATTCCCCCTGACACGGAGCAGTGAGGTCTTTGTCATTCACATTTTGGTGGGGGAGCCTTGGTGCTACTGATCTCATGCCCTGTCTTTTGGCTTCCCATAGGAAAATGGCTGACCACTGTCAGAAGCAAGATGCTGGACCTTTGGCCTAACCCAGCTCTTATGATGGATTGATTGATCTGTCAAATTTATTATTTATGTCTACATACGGAATCTTTTCATTTGGTGGTTTTCAAAGTGGTTTTTAGCTATAGCCTGAGGGCGCTGCCACAGAACATGCGAGTGACCACCATTTTAATAATTGAGGTTTTCTTTTTGTGTGTGTGGCTTCAATCAGGAAGCAGGCATGTGTGGGGTAGAGTGGGGGGTGGGGTGGGGGTGGGATGAGGAGACACTTAAGCTAGTGTCTGCAGAAAGTGTTTTCTGATTGCAACTTTTTTCTGCTGTTTCACACAAGTCAGATGTATGCTTTCTACAGAAATGAATACAAAAAATGTTTGCAATCTACGTCAAAAATCCCCATAGACCAGATATGACCAGACTTGGAAAAACCTACTGTAATTGACAGTTCTCTCCTTTTTTTCTTTTAGGCAGCTATGGAAATCACATAACCAAGGAATTCTGTGATGCTTGCACATTCTTCCTAATAAAAGGTATCCCTTTACTTGGGTTTCTTATATTCTGAGCCTAAAAATGCAGGAAATGCATTTTCAAATATCAATTGCATGTCATGGGCAGCCATGTGAGATCCTGGGTCTTTTTAAAATTCTAAGTAACAGATTTATGCCATGGGAAGTGCCTTCCAGATCTTGCTGCGACTCCAACTCCCATTATCCCTGACTATTAGCCATGGTAGTTGGGGCTAATGGAAGTTGTAGTCCAGCAACTTCTGGAGGGCACCATGTTGGCGGCTTCTTCTTCTTCTTCTTCTTCTTCTTCTTCTTCTTCTTCTTCTTCTTCATCTTCTTAAATTTCTATACTGCCCTCCATCTGAGGAGCACAGGGTTTACAGTTAACCCCCCCCCATAAAAATGCATAAAAAGAGACTATATAAGAAATATGCAACTGTGCGGTATAAGGTAATTGATAGATA